>NC_064871.1:20581071-21220000 GCF_943734695.1 Anopheles maculipalpis | reverse complement strand
GCCCTTGACGCATCTGTTTGATCGTGTGCTTTGTGTCCGCCTTCAGGAATATCACAATCGGGTAGAACTGCGCATAGTTCAGCCGATCGACCGCATTCGGTGTTACATCGAGCAGCGCATGCTTTCCCCGGTCCATGATGTCACGAATGTTTGACAGCCGCACAATGCCACCACACTTGGACGAACCCTTATCGTCGTCCTGCAGCGGTGCCGTATATTTGTCGGGGAAATCTTTCATCAAACGTTCACGCGCAATGTCCGCCACCGGGCCGAAGATCACTACGGGACGAACGAAACCCGGATGCCTCAGTACGACACGCTCGTAGGCCGGGAATTTGGAGATGGCGTCCGAGAACACTACATCGTCCCAGTTCTCGCGCGACAGTGACTTCGATCGGCGATGCGTTGAGCGGCGTCTTCGGAAAAAGCTAACCCGCGACTCGGATGCATTCAGTTCCTTCTTGCTTGCGTTGAACTGCACCGTTGCCAGCTCCTCGGCCCGGGCCTTGTTAGGAATGACACCGCGCTGCAGCTCTTGGTGGCCACGTCCGATGCGTAGCACCTGCCAGGCACCAACTACCCCATTGTACAGTGTATCTATCACCCGGAACACATCGCCCGCCTTGAAGGACAGTTCACCCTTAGTCGGTGTATCGCAGTGGAAGTGCGTCTTGATGTGAAACGAGTCTCCCCGCTGCTGGGCGGTAATGCTGTCGAACTCCTCCTTACAGTACTGTACGATCAGATCGATGCGATCTTGCAAGCTAAGCAAGAAGAGGACAGCCTCTTCCCTGGTAACTCCGTTCATGTCCATATCGTTCACTTTTAGTATTTTGTCCCCCGTCACTAGACCCTGTGCGGAGGCGGGACTGTTCTGCTGGACGGCCGTCACAAAGATGCCTACCTCGTTACCGCCCGTCAGCCGAATGCCAACCGAGCCCTCCTTTTGGAATGTGATGTAGCGTGGTTCTGACGTCGGAGGCTTTTCGTCCATGAGCTGACGCCGTGAGGCGTAGAAATCTTCACCCCTAGGCGGTGGTGGTCTTGGCGGCTCGTCGACGACACTGCGCGATCGGGAATGGCCGGCAGCACCACCATCCGCGGTACGACTAGACGTGCCCGGTGGCGTACTGGGACGATCGAGCTGCTGTAGTGAAATATCTGTCAGCGGCCCTCGGGAACGTCCTCTGGGCGTTAGGTTGCTTTTATCATCCGCCAGCAGTGTGCTCATGGCGGACGGTCTCGTCGGGGGTTGTACATACAAATTTTGGCCAGAGTATGAACCACCGCCCGTTCCGTTCAGATAATTCTCATCCATATTGCTACAATTCGAGACCTGGGCCGTGTGTGAGTAGACGGGCGATTGCATCCCTGATGCCGTACCACCACCAGCGCCTGTCCCATAGTTCCCGCTAATACCGTTCGGTTCGCGTAGCACAGCGAGCGTTAACCGCTCCTTGCATCCATCAATGATTTTTTTCGCCTCTTTCAGGCTCATCGAATCATTGCAGTTGGTATTGTGGATGCGTGTGACCAGATCACCTTCCTGCAGTGAATATCCATTGGCTGCCAGTTGATCTTTAGTCTTGGATGATATTTCCTGTAGAGAGAGACACAAACAAACAAGGTAGGATTAAAATTGTCGATCTGCACGCATCCGACCAAAAACTACCAACCCGTATAAACAATCGACAGCCGAGGACAATCCCGAAGTCGTCCTTTTTGTTCGCCTTCGTGACGATTACTTTGATTTGCTGCTGAGATCCATTGTTTGCACCGAGCCCTAGCCCAGTCGAGCTGATACTGTGCTGGTGTTGATGTGAATTCATGCCAACAACACTCGTCGGTAGGCCACCGATCGCACCACCGCCGGGCCCTCCCGGTCCACCAGACATCCCGACGACTCCGCCAGGTCCGGTGGCCGCCATCCCATGCATATTCGCACCCGGAAGTGGATGCATCAGACTGTGGTTCGGTACGCGCCGTTTCACCATCAGTGTCACCGTATTGCCACTATCACGCAGCACCTGTACGGCTGTGGCATATTCGACATTTTCTAAAGACACACCGTTTACGGAAATGATTCGATCATTAACTCTGCACGGAAGAAAGTGAAGAAAGAAAAAAAGTTCGATTATTGTAGAACTGATGGTGGCAAGATGGTGACGATGGAGAAAGACAAGCGTGTGGCCTTACTGTAGTTGACCCTCGGCGGGACCATTTTTGAGCACATCGCTAACCGCAATCGATGGGTCACCGTTCGCAAAGTGCGGATTATCACGTCCGCCCGAAACGGCTATGCCAAACCCATATCCGGTAACTCGGGAAAGTGTTACCGTGCTGTAATCCCAGGACGTTCTTTCCAGCTGCAAGAGAAGAATGAAACCAAAAAACCATATAAATACGTTTACCAAATCAAGATAGCAACACTATTAGTTGATGGACTTATTTTGTACATATTTGTTTATGGGACAATCAAATAATCTTTCTTGCTTTATAAGGTAACGACACACAATAAACCTAAAGCCTCTCTTTTTGGGCACATTTTGCAGGAGAAAGTAAGGAAAAATCATTGTCACGATTGCTAAAAAAAATCCATTTGTTTGTGGTCTTTTTTTTTTTTTGACGTTCCTTTCCTATAGGCTCTCTTCGGTACAGTTGCTTCTGGGGCTGCTTTCTCTGGGCGCACGTGATAGTGCGTGTTTGTGCAGTGTAAGCTGAGTAAACACTATAACAGCAATGTTACCAGATACATTTGTAACTTGCCATCGTCACAAGGGCAGAACATCCGTTGCATACACTGGCGAGCCCGCATAAACACATGCTTAATGCGTACAACATGCTGCTACGTATCGCCCGATCGCCGCATAATCCAACATGGAATCTGGGATGGAGAAATCGGACAGCAAGTCGTAACAATGGCTGCCCATTGATGATGCGTAACGACATTCCCCGTGCCCGGGAGAGGCAATCCCGAAGAAGACGCGCAAGGCAGTTTAACGGAAACAAGTCGATCTGCTTTCCCATAGTGGTTCACGATTTTAATCAAGCTTAATTCAATTAAAAGCAAGAACCTCATGCCATGGCCTTGTGTGGCATGAAGTTCCAAAACCCCTGTTTGGCAAGGTTAAAGCAAACATTTCGTCCATACATGCTATCGGGCAGATTGATGTTTGTCTTTTGCATTGGAAAAAAGGATTGAATCGTTCATTGTTCAAAATATGGACAAATTTGCATGAGGATAAGAAATATTCACCAGCTATCACATGTCGCATTGAATAATCGTAACTAGTTTTTTCGAGTGATCCAAACACAATACCTTAATTATGTTCAAACAGATGTGACAAACTAGAGACAGGATATGAGAAACATCATTAGTAATTATTAGCTACCGATTGTTAGCTCAAAGATCAGCAACACGCAATCAGCAAGCGACACACCAAATGGTGGCATTTATTGCCGAGCGAATCAAAAATGTACACTTTCTCCAAGGTTTTTGATTCAGATTGAAAGCTTCTATTGTAACCCAGATACAGCAGCTCGATATTGCAATCGTTCGTAGCTTGTGGGTTTTGTGGATTTTGTGCTAGAAGTGTTTAGAAAATCAAGCGAGCCCGACAAGTCACAACGGAACGGACCAGATCGAGGTGCTTGAAAACACAAAATGTGGCTCAAGAAAATATCTATTCAAATGCAGCGAGGAACTGAATGGGGTGAAAGCATGGCAAATTCCGTACAATAACACTGACGAAAGTGCGATCGGTCCACCTGTCCACCCTCTAGAGTCAGCCGTCGATCGAATCTGTTTTCCTGGCTGTACAGAGCAGCAGAAAAAAAACGAGACGGTAGTTATCGAACTGTGAAATTAATTATTACAAGCTACATGAGCCACAGAGAATTGTCAACCAAGGGTCCACCCAGTGCTATTATGCTTTACAAATGATAGCCCGTTTTTTTCCCTAGAGCCAAGCATGAACCAAGAAAATAAGGCCTTTGCACTCATCATTATCGTTAACATCATTAGCGTTATCGTGGGGGGAGGCGGGTGGGGGGGGGGGGATTGAGGTTTGACAAATCGAAACGATGTCAAATCAATGAGTCTGGCTGGGTGTGATGTGGGCAGCAAGAGCGATTGGGAAAAGAGAAATCATGTTAATTACGAGCTAGAAATGCATTGGCCGCGATGGGTCTTACGTGTAATATAAAGCGAGGAAATTAGTGCCGCTGCCGCTAGTGAAGATGTCCTAATAAAACTTCATAAGTAAAAAAAAATGTGACGATTTTAAAAATGATGACAAAAATATGAGATCAAAATTCTCACGATCCCCGCTGTCGATAGTTGTGCTACAAGCGATCCGAACGTGTGCATAATAAGCGAACCGAATGAATTTCGTTCAATTTCATGCAACATTCCTGGTCACCTCCGATCATCGCAATACACTCGAAGCACAGCTGGCGGCAGCAGCACCAGCTTGCCTGTTGATCGATCGCAAATCGCGCGAGGGCCCCGCCGATCGATTCGGTGTGCGAAAACCATTGCGAGAGGTGACCGAAACTCTCCACGACCACCGCGACATGATTGAGGTTGAGCTAGATAAAAAAAAAGCCCATTACACGACGCGCTCACGTCCGAAAGGCTGAGCGGACAACACAACCGCTACACAAAGGCTCAGAACGATGGCACGGGACGGGAGGGCGGAATGAATATGCCCTTCGACGGTGTATAATGGCCATCTTACTAGCACACGGGGCGGCCCCGACTCAACTTGCCTGTTGTCCTAGAGCGGTGCTACTTGTTAGAGTGCTGTGTGAGGTGGGCTATGAAGGAAATGTTGCCTTTCTTTTCATTTAACCATTACAAAGCAGCAGTAGCAGCAGCAGCAGCAGCAGCAGCATGCAGCAATCGGCTAAGGAAGGGCAGCAACGGGGAATGCGGGTTTTGTGGTAGAAGTGAGGATGCTAAATATATGGGGGCACCATAACGCAATAGAACGGTATACCGTCTGAAAATAATAGTAACAAGGCTTTTAATCGATTGAGAGGTTATTATTAGGCTCGATATTGTTTGCTGTGTTCCACAAGCAGATTCAAGCGGCATAACAGAGTATTAATCCTAGCATTTTTGTATCAAAATACAGTTTAAAAAGGGCTCACAAACGGCTCATGCTAATTTTGATTTACATAGTATTAGTCAAACATACACAGTGAGACGGAAAATTTCACTTTCTAGCAAACACGTCTCTCTATATACATATGATGCAGCGACACACAAACCGGAAGAAAGATCCAACCTAACCGATCGTCACACGACACGACAAACGGCAAATCGCAACTTCTCGTCCACGTTGCGTTACGTGAGCCCGAACTACGCTTAGGTGTGCGATCGTACGGGATGATGGGTTCACTTTCCTTCGGCCTGAACAATCTCTCATTAGCATCGCATCGTAACGCATCGATCGAAATCGTAGCGCCGGGCGCACACACACGCTAGAAGAAAGTGTCCGATCCGGTCGCAGACCATTTGTGATAGTGGATGGGAAGAGCACACGTTATCTACCTTCATTAGAGATGACGACGGGCAGGGATGATCGTTTATCGCACTTTCACCATTTTCTACGCACTTTTTCATCCACCCAACGGTTCGGTCGCATATTACACCGGTAGATGGTAATGAGTCCCCCTACTCCCCCTGGTACGATCGCGGCCCACTTTCTGGTCGGACTTTTTCGCCTTACGCTTTAAGGCGCTGCTCTAGTGCCTAGGTCGATTCGTGTGCGAAGGTAAATATGGTTAATGTGTCAATTAGTAGCGAAGAGGCAGTATATTACCTCACTGCAAACATCTCCCCCATTCCGTCCCTTTCCTGCCCCATAAATGATAGGGTGTAAAGGAAAAAAAAGGTAAATACAAAACAAAAATCAAAGGAAAAAAGATTGTACGCAAAAGTTGAAGAAAGATACAAAAAAACGCAACATGACCCAAACAATCGCTGAAAAGGGGCGATGGTATACAAAAGCTAAATGTGTCGGTGAAGCAGATTGGCGCACAATTTTCCAAACCAAGCGAGATGTAAACGTTTCAAACAAGACAAATCAATCGGAACGATTTGAATGGTACAATAGGCGAGGAAATTGCTTACGAATTTCCCGCTTATCGATTTTCGTCAATGATCGGATGTTTGATCACGTGTTTTTATCGTGTTTTATTTTATTTTATGTGTATGAAAAAAAGTATATTAAATTTAAAATACATTCAATTAACTTCTTTTCTTGTTTAAGTGCTATTAAAAGCATGCTGCTTTTCAGTTGAGCATACATCTTGCTTTTGCAAGGATTCCGGCGCACACTAAACCGTTGGGAGCAGCCGATGCATTTTTATTATTTGCCCCGTGCACCTTGTAGCAAACCGTCTTCGAACGAGCCACGGTTTCGTGCGTTTCGGCGGAACCTGCCACATTCCGCAACACGCAACACGATCAGCCATCACCAAGCCATCAGGCAGGCGCAAGCAAAGCCCGGTATATTTCTTCTGGGAGTGAACGCGAAGTAAGCGCGAGGAAAACACGCCACCACGTGAAGGTGGACATTGTTGCCACGAAGAAGTGGTAGAACTGGTCAGGTGAGTTTTTTCTTCTTCTTCCTCTTTTTTCTTCTCTCCTCCTTCTTGTTGTGTGTGTGTGTGTGTGTGTGTGTGTGTTATTTTTCAGGTTAGCCAGCAGCAGCACCCTTGCTTCTTCGGCGCGTTGAACGAGCATGCTTCAAGGCGGAAAGCTTGAGGGAGCTCTTGGAGGACCACGACGCTCTCCCCTTCGCCAATCGCTTGTAGTAGCTGTTTTTTCTTTTTCTTCTACTAGTTGTGTAGAACTACTACGTCGACTACGACTATTACTGTTACTACAGTCGCGCGCCTCGTGAACCATAAACATCCAGCGGAAACCCGTTACAATTGCGGTTAGAGACGGCAGGCGAGAAAGGGATTGCCGTACCAAGATTGCAGCAGCCATCATGATTAATTTATGGATATATTACTGTGATGCAAACGCGTACCACGAGTGCGCACACACGATCGATCGCATGTGCGAGAAGATGATGGTTGATCAAGTCCCGCAAAACCAACCAAAGGTTACGGGCAGCCAGGCGAGCCAGATCAAGCCCCGGCCAGCCAGCAATTTATTTCCTCCTGTCGATTGCCGTAATCCAAAACCGGAGGCTGGCTGATATTGGTACGCTTGGGCGTGTGTGTGTGTGCAATACGGTCGACAGGGAACTTTATTATGTTTAATGAGCAATGAGCTAATGTTTTCAACCAGTTTGCTTTGCAACATGCATTATGAAAGATTAGTTTTGCTTGCTATGGATTTGCTATGTGGACACTTTATTGCTAGTACCAACACTTGTGCAAATCATTTTAGGTAAAAAATTTGCATTTATGGTTTAACAGCAGCTCGGTTATTATTGGAAAGGTTACAATTTGTTTTTACTAATGTTTATTATTTTTATTGCAATCTCTCTTCTCCCGAAGAAAACCTTGAAATTCTCTTAATAAACCCATCGGATGAACCTTGCAAAAAAGGAAACTGTACATAAGTCCATTGCACTTCATACAGACGCATTGGGGAGTGAAATCAGCATCACGATGCATCATCACCATCCCCTACAGTGAGAAGGAAGGCCAAATCCGCACACAAACACCTTATAGAAAGAGAAAGGAGTAAAAAATCAACATCGATGCGAGTAGATCGCAATCAGTGGCAAACATAAACAGCCGATGAGGCACGGAACAGTGGCAAGATTGGAGATGAAGCTCGTGCTAAAGGAGATAAACGGTGGATAATCATTGCCCGTGAAAGCCAACCCGTAGAGCGACGTACAGCTGGAAGAAATCATACACCACACGGTGGGGTGAAGAAGACACTGGACGCACTGGATACGCATCGGCACGTTCGTCTCCAGCCCTGGAGTGAATGCCGCATGTACGCCGGACTGTAATAATATGATCGCAATGTGCAAGGTAATCGGATTCGCCACCGCACACGATATAGAATATGCTCGGTTTTCAAACATCAAGCTGTATTTATAGATGAAGTTGGGGAAACCTACACGAACAAACTGTCGAAAAGATGAATCGTTGCCTTTGTTTAGCACGAGAGTGCAGCTGACAATGTGGCGTTATTTAACATCTTTCGAGGAGGGTAAGGATGACACTAGAGAAATATTTAATGTAGACGAAAAACATCTGTAGAACATTATTTCTGACTTTATCAGACGTGCTGAAGCTACATTTTTCTATTCGAAATACCTTTAAACAGTTTTAAACGTGCCAGACTTTGCTCTGAGCAATCCACGATCACGTTAGTCGTATAAACGCAATTGTCCATGCAGTGACGATTTAATGGTTTATGAAAGGTATTGAGACTTCGAATAGGCCCATCGGAAGGACAGAATATCCAACGCAGCTTAGATCTTTAGTGAATCTTCGTAAAAGAAGAGCCCGGACATTATCTATCCTCATTTTCACTTGCTATACCCAATCGAAAACATTCCGTACCACGCTGCTAAGTATACAACATTACCTGAGAGTCACTGTGAAAGTGGTTGTTGGGCAGCTGGTTGGCTCCGCTCGGGGAGCCGAGCATATCCATCATCATCCTGCTGCCCCGCTGGATTACTGTACTACACTGTCAACACTTTACGAAATGGACCGAGACAGTGAGACTATTACTACTATTGCGACTACTGCACTGCTTTCACCACCCACCCCGTTGGCCAAACTGACCAAAACTGCACTGACTCCACAATGGGTGTACACATCAAGACAACTGGTGGTATCGATAATGCTGCTACTGCATCGCCAACAGGTGCGTTCAACATTCCTTCGATCAAGTTAGCAAAGCTTTAACACACACACACACACACGCACACACTTACGCGACCAACCACCACAACACACGGTTACTTAGATTCTATTTCTGTGTGCCTATCTGTTTAGCCGATAGAAAGCGATGACTGTGGTGCGGGGGCTCTGTTGTGTGGTTCGTCGATTGCGTCGAAGAAACCTTGAATTTATAATTCTCAGCTTTAGGGGCTGGAGAACTGTTTCGGGGAGGTTCGCCACACCGCAAACACTACCCGTCTGTGTGGCTGGTGATTAGAATATGTCAGCACACCCCCTTCCGGGCAGATTGCTTCCTTTCGTTCCGTTTCACTTTTTTCCTCCCGGGTGCTTTCTTTCTTTTGCGGCTCACACTGATGGATAATTCCGGCGTAAATCCTGCGATTGGGAGGAAATATTTTATGACGGTCAGTCTAGCTGTCCCTGCAGGTATTATGCTGCTTGACCACACGCGACAACCTTCACCACACCATCACCATCATCACCATAACTGACTGACTGACTGGCATGCCTTCCTGGCACCGTTGGACACACAACAAACCATGCTCGGGAGACGCGAACATAAATGACGATTGCGCACGGCAATACAGTGTCCGATCTCTCTGTCTCACACACACACACACCTTCAACGATAGACCCCGAACATCAAACAAAGCAAACCCGGCGAGGGTGGCGTTCTGTTATGCTGGGGGTGAAGGAAGGGACCGCAAACGCGCGACCGGTTTCTTATGTGTGTTTTTATTTTCGTTTCGTCTGGTCTCCCTTTGTGCTGGGTGCGTCTTTCCTCCTGCATGGGTTGCTGCCTCCTTCCCAAATCTCGATCGACTTGGGATTTTGGTTTTGTACCTGTTGATCCCGAAGAAGGCAGAACACGCAGCGAAGGGAAGAGGGGTTGGGCGCGATGCGACGAAATTCACCCTGTCACTCACACACTCTGTTCTTCATCGTGTCTTGCCTTTTTCCAATACCGAACATTAATGCTGGCGTATCCAAACATACAAACACACACACACACACATTCACGGCGGCTCATTCAAATATGCGCACACTACGCACAAAGCTCGCGGTCGTATGCGCGACACGCAAGAAACGACTTGTCGGATTCGGATTTCTATATCGCCATGGCGACGCGGATTGTGCTTCACGACGAATGAGACAGCAAATCAACCACCACCCCACAGCTTCCAAAGATTTCAACGATGACGGCACTGATCATGATGATGATGATGATGATGATGATGATTGTGTTGCCGTTGCGCTCTTTTCACGTATCTCTCGCTCACTCGCACGCACACACACACACACTCACTCACACTCAACTTATTTCTTTGCTCGCGAAATCTTAAGAAGCTTTTGATTTTCTTTTCTTTCTTCTTTTCAGGTGCGTCAGGGGTTTTTGGTCGGGCGGCCTCTTCACCCAAAGCACACCAGGGCTGGAGAGGATATAAGACGACGCTTACTTCTTTTCTCCCTGGTCTTGGTTGTGCCGTTGATCACATTTTAATACCTTTTAATGCCTATTGAAAAATTCGCACATCGACGCTTGAGCATTATATCGATAGTTACCAATATTTCAGAAGGTAATGTAACACTAACAATCTAACACTTTCATACAAGGACATACACGGTACGTACGCATGCACTGGGACAACATAATTTATACGATAAAACCAGAAAAAAATGTTTAAAAAGTGCATCAAAACATTAAGCTACTGCGCATAGTTTATATACTGACGAGGATTTGCCGCATTAAAGCATTCCTTGATTTTTAGATTTAAAAATGCCCCGTTCGCCCACACACACGCACACAAACACACAGAGATAGGGAAAGAACCACAGCCTACAGCATCCAAGAGCACTGGGAAGATCCTTGCCGAAATGAAAAATCACGTCTAAGTCATCACAAACGCGTTCGATTTGGACACAAAAATGGAATATTTCTCGAGTGAAACACACACCGTTCTTCCAACGTAGGGAACAATCCTATCGTTCAGTTCACCCTGCAACCCCTAAAAAGCCCTCTGCTGGCAAACGTTGCACGGGCGCGCACACAGGATCACACGCGAGAGACCCTGTCGACCGCTCGGAGACACGAAATAAAATGGACGACGCGCTAGCGATTTGATTTGGACCCCGGCGGGTCGAAGCATGGTGCCCCGTTTCGCTTTCTCTTTGTGCGGAACCCGTTCGGCTCCTCTCTTTCTAACACCACCATCATCATCATCATCATCACCACCACCATCACCATCACCGTCATCGTCGTGAAGTCGCAAGGCAGGGTTGATTTATGTTGAAACGACACAAGAGAGGGCTCGTGCGCGTGTAAAAAAGGGCCAAAGAGAGAGAGAGAGAGCGAGAGAGAGAGGAAGAAAAGTCCAGCCATTTAACAACGTGAGCCGCGCGCAACAGGCTTTTCGAGAGGCATGCACGCACACATGTGCAATCCTTGTTACACAGCGCCCTGGTGCGCCCTTCGTTGAACGAGCGTGCGGGTATTTGCATTAGAAAAGGAGCCACAGAAAGAGATGGCAATACCGCTTCCAACATAGGAATGCGATGGTATTTATGTTCCGCGTGCACTGGGAGCAAAAAATAAAAGCTTTTCGCGTTAATCTTGCTGCGCGTCGACGGACTGCAGCAAAAGCTTTGGCCAGCAAAACCGGCACTGCAGAAGGAAACTACAGCAGGAGTCCGGGTGAAGTTGTGAAGCACGGTAAGGGCAAGTTCGGCGAGCGCGAATGCCTCGGCCGAAGGACGCTGGAAGAAGAAAAGATTATGAATTCGCGACAGGGCCAAGCCGTTCCTGCGCTCCGAACCGAAAGGCGGCGAGCTTATCGTGTGAGTCACGCATTGGCAACACTTGCGCGCTTAAAAAGGGAGTGTTGGTTGTTGGGTTTTAGGGAAAGGAACCGAACACACAGGCACGGGCAGCAGTGCGAGGGTATTGCTGCTGGTTAAGATCGTACGATTTGGGCGATGGGAGAATATCAGCCAGGGTGAGAATATCTTTTACACTTCATGCGTTTACTATTGGTGAAGATCGTGTCCAGATCTCTGTCTAAATCTAGTTGTGACTACGATTACGAATTGAATTAAAAAGGTTTTTTTGTGTGAACATTTCTAGAGTCAAGGAAGAAGCATGGAGTCTCAAAAGGTGTATGAAACTTCTGGACCGTCCAAAGTACAAGATTTTATTAATAAATCACTTGTATTATAAAGTTTCCAAGCGTTACATTCGATTTCTCCTTCTTGGCTTAACGACCAACTAGTTCAAGGCGGGGAATAGCCCGGATAGGATTTCTTCCAGTGTTATATTAGTCGCCATAAATTTGCTATTACGATTTACGGAGCAAAAATAGAAACAAGTGAGTTAGCACGAATATCAATATTATTTGATAAATATTCAACCAATAGCGAATACGTGCTTGTAAAACCATTTCGAATACTGCACCCGCTTCGGGCACGATTAGCGCAACGTGTCTAAAAGAATTCCTCTCTCTTCCTGAACGTGCCAAATTCTTCGACGATGACGCGTTTACCGATGGGCTTTAAAGGCAATTCTCGTTTCTGCTTTTTGTTGATCTTTCGATACAGTGCCAGTTACATTCGGCATGAAAAGTTTTTGGAAATATTAAAAAAAATCCCCTCTTGAAGTTATTGTGCTCTAAGCTTTTGGCAATAACAATCCTAGACGCTTCTTTTGAAATTTATTAAGCACTGTGTTTAGCTGTGTGTATGGTCCTGAAGACAATTTCTGTTTTGAAGTAAATTCGAGACATGTAACTTCAATGTTGAAGGCTCATTGTTGCTTTTGTATCTTATCTCTAATTTCTTAAGAAATGTTGTATTCAAGAAATAGGCATGGATTTTTTTACAAATTTCACATATTTAATCTTCTGTTAAAACCATTTACAGCTTACGATAGTTTTATCATTTTATGATAACCGATCTATACACTCCTATCTACACAAGTAACATCTACCCTTCTCGGGTACCGATCTTATCTAGCCCCGGTGCTGGACTGTACTGGTGAACACACCCGCCTGACCAAAAATTCGCTAAAAATAAAAGTCAATATTGACAGACGTTTCACATGAAATGAGCGACAAACAAAACAACAAAAAAAGTCCCCCCGGAGTCCCCCCCCCCCAAAGTCCGACGGTTCGAGTTTTAAAAACTTTTGCTCCGTCAACCATAAATCCTTGACGTCGTGACACGGAGGATTTTTGGCCAATTCGTATTGAATTTACATAAAAGAAGGCTTCGCTTCGCTGCCATCGTTTGTTCTTGGCAAAAGCACAACACCACCGTCCGCTGGCTGGTGCTCGTTTTTGCATATCGCGTAAGAAAATGAGAGTCAGCACCCTTTGCGACAAGGCGAACGAAAGACTTTAACGCTCGTTGCCAAAGTAAATGGTGGAGACAGACAGGAAACCCCCCCGCATTTTGTTTTTCTTCGTGTAAGAGAGAGACAAATTTTTTTTTCGGCACACTCTCACAACAAACGACGAATTGTAGGACTAATAGAATTGCCTCCTGTTTGTTAAAAACTCACGAGGTTGTGTATTGTAATTGGACATGGCAAACAGAGAGGTGACCGCTTGTAGTATGTTGAAGAGGGCAAAACAAAATGTTAAAATAAATCACACTTTTAATACAATAAATTCCGTACACCCTGTGTAAATAAATATGGTAAATTTTCTTATAAATTTTCCGTAATTGATTTTCCCTTATTGTAGAACAGCTTTATGATATTGAAAATCAAAAAACAAAACAAAATGCCTACCTGCTGCTGCAAACGTTTCTGGAGATGATGGTGTTGTACTAATTGCATACCGTTCGGCTGATACTGATGGGGTGTGTATTGCATACCGTTGGGCGCGTAATGTTGCGCCAGTTGCATACCGTTCGGTACTGGTGGTCTATTTCGAAAACCATTGTAACAGTTGGGCAACCCGAGTGGATGTGGCTGACGCTGTGCTGTCCCGTAATAGCCAGGAACTCCGGCAGAATGCACCCCTGGCTGATAGGCCACTCTACCAAAGGACGCTGGCAGCGTACGGTAGCGGGCCATTTTTTCTGCATCGTCTCCTGCCCGCCCTTCAAAATGTGCCGGAGAGGGAGCGGTCTTGAAGAAATGCTCCGCAGGATAAAAGTTTTTCGTGGTGATGGCGGACGAAACGTACGAGTTTCGTTTACGTTTCCCTTTCAGTGAGGCCGAGTAAGATTTGCGACGATGTCGCTGACTGCCACCACCATCGGAGCTGTGGCCGGATGATTTGACGATGCTTTTGACGCCCACATTTGATTTAGGCGTACGCCTTATCCACTTGGGCAATTTCATTTCGACTACGTGTTTCTTTTTGTCAGAAGCAGAGGCACCGGAACACCGTTTTTCGGTGAATGCAAAAAATCACTTCATTTTAATGTACGCGATGATGGTATGAATTCTTCAAGAAAACCACTTTCCACATGCACGCACACACCACACTCTACGAGGGACCAATCCCTGTTTTTTTTTTGTTGTGGTTGCTGTTGCTGGTGGCCGCCCAACCGTCTTTGCGCGCGGCGTTCCACTTGGGCTAATTAAATTAGAACAATCTCATTTCCACCTCTTGACGGCGGCACCCGACACTCTAAGGAAACAAACAACGCCACATTTGTTTAACGATGATCCAAACAAAACCCGAAACGGAGGGTTGTAAAACGTTGACGCATGAAGCCACAAGAAAATTGATTTTCTTTCACTTTTCTTCGCAACATAGCATCGAACGGAGGACCAGCGGTTAGTGGTCAACACAACACTCTTTTACACGCGTGTATGAGGGGCCCGTGGCTTATGAATGGAATGCTTCCTGACCTTTCAACCTCGGTAGGCACTCTCTGCTCTCCGTACCATTACCAACTTTTGCGAGACGGTTGGTCAGTGGCCACGATTTGCGATTTCATCATAATTTCACGCACGAAGCACACAACATCGCACGGTCCGTTTGACCGACACCGCCACGTCCGAAGGTAGACGAATAAAAAAAAATATGCGCCACTAATTCGGGTTTCGGAGGTCCACAAGGCATCGGACGAAGAACGGTAACGATTTCGAACGCTTCTATTATTTGATGGAGGTTGTGAAGGCCACTCGCGGAGCTTTTTTTTGCCGGTTGACTGTTTCACTTTTCCACTGGAAGTAGTGACCACAGCATTGGGAGCCCTAATCTCAGTTAACAAAAACGCCCCTTTTTTACAACAACTCGGTGCTCTTGAAAGGGGCAGATATTTGTTTTTAAAAATGATATCAAGTACTGACACACATCCCTTAGACTAGGCACATATAACACTACAATCGAACGAATTAACCATTAAAACACAGAGCCAATAATACTTTCGTTTTCATCGCACAAGCACAAGTGGATTGAAACAAAAATTTTAACATTACATCGACTAGAATTGCAAATTTCTCACAACACAAAAAAAAATAGATATAAAAACAATCTCACTAGCACTGGACTTCTAGTCCTTAGAACATTAACGTACGGCGTGTTAGTAACGACTAACGGCTGGCCAGAAACGAAGCTGTTACAAACCAGCACAAGATATCGCACGAGTGTAACAACACGAGTTCGTACCATCACACACGAATCGTACATAAAGTGTCGTAGCCACACAGTGTCTTCGTGGGTAAACGTTCGGCGGTTCATGAAAATGGAAAATCGTTTCCACTGCTATCGCTCGTGAAAAGCACCACTGCACCCCGGGCTCACGATGGGCAATGATATGCCGGCAATCGGCAATCGTATGCCTCGCGGAGGAGCGGTTCATTTCGCGATGAGGTAGTTCGAAAAGTTTGAACCATTATCGGTTGGAATCTATTTTAAATTTTCTTATTTGCAATGCAGTAAATAGCTTTTTGCACTGCTGAATTCAAATACAAGCTACAACTATAAAGTATTTGGAGTGCAGGGTAATTTTACTTTACAGTACATATGATTCATTGCTAGAATTATTTCACTGACAAAAAAAAATGTCCTCTGTCCTTATGCTTGTTCAAATAAAATCAACGACACAATGGTAGATAATATAAAGCAGAAAATACTGGCAAAAGTCATACGCTCATTAAGCATTCTTCAAAAATATTACCAACAAGATCGGATTGGATCTTGCAAACCGATTGATTAAGGTTCTTTGATAGTGTTTTGTATAAAATATTAAAATGTTCGCTGCCCAGGCCAGTTGGAGGAAGGTTTATCGATCAATATAGCACTCCAAAAAGAAAAATAGCACGCCAAAAAGAGAATACAGTCTGATAATCACATGACCCGCTTCGTCTCAGATAAGCACAGACATAATTAGATAACAATGTCCAGCTTGTAGAGAATATTCTTTCCCCTTTAGACCCTGTGAAATGAGTTTCGTCTGATGGAAAGTATAGTTTTTTGACGTTTCCGCCATCCTCCAGACATTTGAATGATTCTATATGAAGCACGAAGCAATTATAAACAGTTGTCAGCACGTGTCTCGCTATTTCAAACCTCTATGTTTACTGGTTACTTTTTTTTTGCTAGACTTTTTAGGGCATTATACAAACAACGACATAGGTTAGGATAATTCAATATTATGTCATTCAAAACTGTTGATTTCTTTAACGATCTTATAAAAATCATACACAACATTTGCATCAACCCTTAGATGGAAACAAATATCGACTTTAGGGAGTGTTTGCACTACCACAAGCACCCCAACAACCAATGCGCTTTGCCATCGTCAATTGCATTTATCCCTACAACCTCCTCCCCACACAAAAACTACAAAGTTTTCCCAAGGATTAAAAGGACGAACATCGGTCTAACGACCAACCTAACCCACCTTCCAGGTCTGACGGCAGCGGTGCTTGCTGCTTCACGTGTGTGTGTGTGTGTGTGTGCGTTCAATTCCCTACTGGATATCGACTCCCTTAGCGGCGTGCACCCGAACGGTGTGAACTGTAAACTCTGGATAAGCTACGTTACGTTTCGGCAGGGGTAGCGAACAACTCTCTAGGAAAGCGGAAGGTGAAGCCGGTCAACTAGCTGGCGGGGTGGCGAAAACGAACGACAACCATCCCAACACGAAACATGACCATGCGCACTGCCAATGTTTTTCTTTCCCGAGAAGTTGGCATCTAGTTGTAACGATCCGCTTCCCTTCGAGTTTACTTCCGATTTCGATATCCAGCACTACCTCTGGTTTGCCAGCCCCCTCCCCCCGGAGGATGACCTACAACCCTCACCGTGTGCATTTTCGGGACGACAACTCTTGGCTAGACATTTAACCGACCGTATTGCTCTGGCGGCAAGGCACACAAAATACAAAATAGGATCAAACGCACACGCACAGTACGGACACTGAATTCAAACGAAGGATACGTCTAACGGCGTGAAAGGACCGCAGTAGCAGCAGTCCACCCCAATCAGCCAATCTTCCGGCCCACTTACCACTGCACTCTGTACATACCACAGGTTATCGTCCTTCGATCAATGACCCGCTCTCTTCTTCTCGCATCTGATTCGAACGTGTGGCACCCTCAACCGTACTCTATATTTTTGGATTTTTGTTGCTTAATTTACACCCATATCCTTTTTCCATTTGCCAATCGTCATACAACTGCTTCCACACTCCGACGTGGTTATGAAAAAAACAAAACTCCCCATCGACTATCAAAAGGTGAAACTAGCGATATCCTTTCGGCAGCATTCCTGGCGCCGACCGAAGCGCTTACCTGACCCTGATGGGAAGGGGAATGCTTCGTACGCCAGCGCGCACTATGTATGTAGAGCCCGACGTATGGAGCTATGTGGGTTTGTTATTGTTTTATTTGCCGCTCTTTAGCATACCGGTAACTCCTTTTCCGTAGGGCCTTTTCGAAACTGGGTGCGTAAGCATCCTTTCTCTTTCGCTCCGTTTGTCAGTGTATACCCAGCCAACGTGTAGAGCACGACTCTACACTTCGACACTACGGACGTGCCCGGTGCATACAAAATTAGCATATTTATACGTAGCCGGACGTAATACAATTACAAGCCAGACGGTATGACTTTTTGAATAATAAACAAACAGATTGCTAGGCGAGTTTAAAAAAAGGAACCAACGGATGGGGTCGCGTGTGCCACACACGGAACAATCGATACTCCAAATGGTTGTTTATTTGATGCAAAGTGTTACAGCATGAATTAATGTGTAAATATCCAGAGAAAGAACAGCGATAATTAAATTGCTGTAACAAGGATTTCCTTAATGAAATGGAAAAATGGCTGAATTTTTAGTTCGTACTTTCCAGAAAAAAATGGCGTGTATGATGGCGAGGATGATAAGCAAAGAGGCGGGTGGGTTTCAAATAGTAAATAATAAGTCATTTATAATTTTTCCTAATCGCTGTGATATTTTCTTATGTGCCTGAAGTTATGCAATGTAACGCCACTCGAACGACATTTCCTGGTTCGAGATTAATGTTTTCTTTTCTGCCTAATTGAATCACGCAACTTCAGTAGCGAAAACAAAAATGTAGAAAAACATGAATCACTTACCACCTTCTCATCCTCGACCACCTGATCTGCCAGCACCTCGATCGTTTCATTCACCGACCGCTGGTACGTTCGCTGTTCCTTTTTCGATTTGCTCCGAAACAGGCTGGCCGTTTTGTTCTTCAAGTTTAGCCTCCGATCGGTGGTGCCACCGCCGGCCATTTCCCCGAACGGTGGTGAGCTAAACCGCTTTGGATTGAAGTACGAGTAGGCGGCCGATTCGGACTTTTGCAGCCGCTTGCTCGACGGTGGCAAGTGGCCTTGACCCAACGCCTGCCGGATACTGCGGAGCACACTTGCGTCGGGTACACCGTTGGTGGTGGTGGTCGCACTACTGCTATTAACGGAACTGTCACCGTTCGACGTTCGATGGTTGTTGCTTTGGTTGTTGTGATTGTTACTACTGCTACTGCTGCCATTGCTTATCGACGAGTTGTTAAAGTTGTTGTTCGACACGGCAAACTTGCTCTCACAGCCAGCAAGATCAATATGGGTTGCCGTACCGGCTACAGCCGTTTTCGATGGTAACTGTGGTATTGGTGGTGGTTGCTGCTGACTACTTGCGGCGGATGCGGTTGCCGAGATGAGTGAGGAACGACGCGAAGAAATGGTATTGCTGATCGGAGCCGTTGTAGGTGTCGGTGTAGATGTGCCACAGTAGCTTGTGCTTCTTCGCGAACGATTCGAATCAATTGTGTCTCTTTTGGGTGTCGAAAAAAAGGGAAGAAAATATAAAAAGGAATGCATGAATACATAATAAGCTTATTGATAACCGGAAGGAAAGAGCCACGGTTAAGAATATGATCGCTAAAAAAAGCTACTTAGCCACTGAAAGGGTAAGCGAACCTTTTCCGAAACTGTGGACTACGGAAAAACACTGGACTGATCGGTACAAAGTAGCCCAACTGTGGAGGACCTCCATCGGGTGGATGATAGGCACCGATCGCAGTTGGTGTGGGCACAGGCGTACAATCGTCAGTACAATCCTCGTCCGTTGTGGTCGTATTGCTGGTGGTTGTTGTAGCACTGTGCATAAAATGTTCTTCGCAATCATCACCGTACGGTACGGAATTTTCCGGCACTGTGTAGCACGAAAGATTCGAAACCGGACGACGGCAGCCAGGATAATCGCACTGAGCACTACCGTAGCCCGTAAACATTTGCATTTGATGATAGTCCATCTTGTGCCAACGTTAAACACTTTCTCTTCACTTAAAAATTGTCGATTTTACTGAATTACACTCAAAAACTTATACCTAGAGCAGTAAGTTGAGTACAAAAATCTGTTTGATATTCCTTTCCCAAAACTTACTCTAAAATCCTTGTCGATTTCGTAACTTTCCCACGTACAATAAAACAAAAAACCATGATAAAACCTCATAGTTCCACTACGACGATGTCTACCAAACCGAAAACCATAAAACACCCGCATCGATCAACGACAAATTCATTCGTCCAAATATTTTAGGAATGCACTGGTTAGGCAACGGGACGCCATAAGGTAACCGCCGCTAGATACGGCTGCAGCAAAGCAAAGCACCAAACACCTTCTCAGGGACAGTCTTACACATGTCCTCCTCTTCATCTCTGTCCCTACATTCATATTCTTTCGCACCGATCGTTCGTACCAACCACGATTCATTACGTTTCGTGAGGTTTTTCTGTTATGCCTATTTTGCTGCATTTGTCGCATTCTTGAAATAGCTTCGTTTCTTTTAAGGTCTATGTCCTATACACATGTCTCTGCAGAGGAATTGGGGAAATAAAGAAAATGCTATACGAATGAGAAGATGTTTTCCTTTTTTTTTGGGTGAATACATTTGAAAAATATAATATTGATGCTCTTTTCTAGGTGTGCTTTTAGCTAAATAAAACACCAAAAAATTAATTACCCCTTGTTAGAGTTTCCAGCACACTTTCACTTCCCTGACGCAGCTGCCTGCTCCAGTTTTCGCTTGAAAGTGATTTTGTTTTTACCCCTTTGTGTCATACCTGACTCCCCCAAAAACTCCCACATCATCACGAGATCACGACGACGAGCCATTCGAATGAAAATTAATGGCATTCGTGAGCCTTCGGAAAATCGATCGATGCTTTTCACCGATCACGATGCTGATCGTCATAATCAACCGATGATGATGGGTGTGCCTTAGAGTAGAGTAGAAAAATGCATTAGCATCATTGTACACCATCATCACAACCATCCTCCCCGGCAAGCAACCGACACCCGGCGGTTTGATATCCACGATATGAATTATTAACTTCCATCCTTGGTCGTCTTTCGGAAGTATGGAAAATCGCGCCATAAAGATTGCGAAAGCAAAGAAGTGGTAACGCACCCAACGATCTAGCATAGCCAAAAGAAGAAGAAAAACACATAAATTCTCACATCTTTCCTCACATAAGCCCAAACCGGGAACCATCGGATCACACTCCAAAAACGGGCGAATAAAAATATCACACAACTTCCTAAAAATAATACAACACTTTTAGCGACTCCTCACTTGTAAAAACCCATCGACCGGGGTTTCAAGATGCTGCAAAACTGTGACCCTTTACCATCACCCTGCTGCTGTTGATGTTGGCCACATATGGAAAAACATACCATAGAGACAAGCGCGCTGAGGAGACCCCCGATCGGCTGGTTTGGATTTTGCAGTGAAATTTAAGCGTCATAGCTGTTCATATATGCTGACGGAGGCAAATGGCCACACGTTACGCGGTGCTTGAGTATGGGATGATCGCGCTCTCTCTCTCTCTCTCCCTCTGTCTCTAGCTTCAGCTAGAGCTCTTCAGAGCACGTTAAAACTACATCCGTAACGATGGGCTGATGAGACATGAAGTCTATTCTAATTCCTCACAGCAAACACGCGAACGAATTGAGCAACTTTCCATTTGGCCCATGAATGTGGAACCGATCGGAATCGATCTTCACGTATTCTTCGTGAACACCCTTTGGTTACATGGGATTCTGTTCCCGATTGCTGCACGATTCTAGGTTTCCGTTTTTTTTTTTTTTTGTTGCGGCACACTTGTTATTCTAAACCACCTAAAGTAATTGACGATCGTTACGCTGCCGGATTGAATTGCAAAAAAAGGAAAAGCCCTCTTCAAAAAGAAAACAAAACACATATAATTGGCTTTTCACTAATGTAATACGTGATTTGTAATGTGATCGTTATGATTTGTAGTATCGCCAATTTAGCTCCCAAGCGCAGTTAGTGGCGGCAGTCGTTGGGGTCTTTGTTTCATTTTAACTCGTTGCAATGATTTTCTTAGCTCGATCTTTCGCCTAGCGTGTGCTTCATCTTTATTGCGCAATCGGATCGGTACGCTTGGAACCGTAAGGAGGCACTTGTTACATGCTCCACACGCACACACAACGGAACAGAGCAACCGAGTGGCCACACGGCAGCTGCAACTGCAACGAAGCGTCCTTCTGATGAGTTCTTCTAAATATAAATATGCCGGTGCGTTCGGTCTGGATAGGCGACACTTAAGCGCCAGTCTCGAATCAAAGAACACAGCTCTTCCCTCAACGAGGTGAAGCGAGAAAGGTGCATTTCGGGTGCAGAAATTCAAAGGTTGAAAACCCCTGACCAGTGAACAACGTTACCAGTCTGGCCACTGTCATGTGCATTCATTTCGCCGGAGGATAAATCATTTCGAGTGGCGAATGGAAGATTTATACTGTAGCAAACTTCCCATTTTTTATTGTCTATTTACAGCATGACTTGTGTCTTCGCGATAGTTCTAGGGCAACGCTACACAGCAGCAGAGTGTTTTTGTGACCTACTTTGCCTACAATTTGCACATAAATACAACATTTGTATCTTCTTGTCCGCATCTAGCAATTTTACTAATAACGATCATCTTGCACATTTATTTTCAATTCAAACAAAGCCCCTTAAGCTTAAGCACATTGCAAACAAACAATCGGCCGATCGACAAGCCAGGACACCCACGAAACGTTAGAGGTAAAATCACAGGAAATCCACAATCACGGCTTATTCACGGTACATTGCACCGACACGACGGAACGATCACCACCAGTCTACCAGTCACCAGAGGGTTTTTCCCTCAGTTGAGTTTTCCTCTGTCTGGTGACAAAAATATACTTTCCCGTCTGACGGGAACGCACTTCTTTTCACTTTTATTTTCATCCGTTTTTGCAACGGTCTGCGGTTCTGCGCAAAAAAAAGGAGAACCAAACGAACAATCCACAACCGCTACACATTAAACAACGCTTTATGTGTCGGATGTGCTAATGTAGTGAACATATTTTTTACAAATTTTGGACCAATTTGCAATTGAAAATTCACTTCTTTTACAGCTCGTAAGCGCACTCAGGAAGATTCTTTAAACATGCTGACCGCGAATGCACTTTTTTTCCCCTTTAATTTCAAACTTTTATTTACAATTTACAACTTGTGAGCCTTTTTTTTCCTTATGGCCTAATGATATGTTTGAGACTAGCAAGCACATAAGCCACTACGACGTTCTCATCACAAAACTAAAACGCGCGACTGGCCACGCTATCCGACCGCGTGCGTGCGTGAGAGTCAACTGCCAGCGGAGCACTCACCACGAATTCGATCTCGGCGTTGAGAAGATCGAGGACTGCCACAGAACAGTCTGCCTGAGAGAAGCATCACAAGTGATATCTCCCCACGAAATAAAAAAAGTCCCTTCCCCCCCCCCCCCTTCCCTCCCTCGTGTAGCGCTAGTGCGGCGGAGGCCTCTTTCGTAAATTGGTGATTGAAAAACCAAAAAATCAAAAAACCAACATAAAAAGAGGAAGTCCGTCCCAAAACCATGTGTTCTAATTTAAAACATTCGGCTGTCGGCAAACTGTCACGACCGGAGGAGCGAAATACGATAATCGGTTTCAGCGCCGCGGACACCGTCACGGCAGGCAGCGGCAGTGCGCTCGGTTGCGCGTGAATCCGATCGCCGATGAACCCAACGACGTGATGATGACGAGGCAGGATCGTCTTCATCCGACGTCGTGGGAGACACGCGTTCGTCTGTGTGTGTTGGTGGTGCATACGGTGGACAATTTGCGACCATAGTTTCCGTTGATCAGTGGCCAAGCATCGAACGGGTGGACAGCAAATATTTGGCGTCGTGAACCGTAACGGTGATGGGAGGTAATTAATAAATTAAACCCCTTACCGTTCACGTTGCTTTTCGATCTTCAATGCAAAAAATAAGTAATTAAAAATAGTGCGTAAACTGCCTGGAATATGGCATGGCAAACGCCACCTGTATGATCGTGTAGCATATGACATTACATAAATATTTAGCAAAAAAATAATAGCAGTTAAAATTAAGACGAATAAATTTTCTTTTTTCTTCTAGACTTAACGACCTGCTAGGTCCTGCCGGCCAGCTAGTTACTTTACTAGGCTACGGGGGGAAAAGTCGGCATTTTAGCCCCGGTCCTGTCGTGTGAAGACCGACTCCGCTGTCCCCTCTGCCATCGAATTTGCCCGAAATAAATAAACATAAACACGGTTCATGATAATCTTTCAACCAAAAGGACTATTTCCCAAGAAATTAGGACTTCCACTCACATTTTCTAGGTATGCAGAATTTTCCACCGCAAAAGATCATAAATCAAAAAACACTTTTCAAAGTAAATAAAAACAAAGGCATCAGAACGAAGATGGTTTATGCTGAATGATCCGTTAAACAAATAAACCAACCCCGTTCCATCTGCACCTGGGGCGGAGTGCAGCGCAGCGTTTTCTCCCCCAAACCGAGCTTAAATGCTACACTTCCGAAATGGAGCAATGCAGCAATGTCCCACTTTGAGGTTAAATGTAGACGACACTTTACCTCATACCTCCACCTCCGTAGTCATCGCCGTCGTATAAACCGGATCCAACCGGATGGTAAAGTGCGATCGAATCATCTAGCTAGCCTAAAGCAAGGCTGAACAAATGATCACTAACGCGCGCCATCAAGAACGAGAGATGTGAACTCGGTCGGGACAAAAGACAAACACCAAAAAAAAAAAATAGACAAGGCTTCCGGCCAGCCCGACCGGAACACCCGGAAAAAAGTCATTAAACTGCAACCGATTAAAGTTTATTTACGGAGTGTGAAAGAGTTAACTCGGGCGCCCCCGTTTCCTATCACCCCACCACCTCGCAAGTGAGGTGCAGTGGTTAACCACCACCAAAGGCCAAATAGCATCGTTTTTTGCCTCCACCGTTCTTGTCTGCCGTTCTTCGGTGCATCAAACCAACCAACTTGCATCAAAAGTTGACCGATGGTGCTGCTCTTGTAGATTTTACCGTGGGAAACGTGCTGCGTTCTGTTCAGCGGACTAGCTGTGGCTTTTTCTAAACCGTTGCAGTATGTGTGAGGATGAAGGTGGTCTCACTGGCACGATGGTATCTTGTTCTACTAAGCATGTGACTGTGCGGAAGGGCCGTTTAAATATTTAATGCAGCCCAATGTATCAAAAAGCGCATGGCACGTGTGTGAATGTTTTGTCCGGTTAAAGAGACTGCCCCGACACACACAAACACCCAGACGCCCTACCGAATGCTCGAAACATGAATCCCTACAAGCAATTCATGGGCCAACCGTTTTTATCATGACACAGTGATGTTTACTTGTGCTTCATTAACCTACATTAAACCTGCGTACAAAGGTGACACACAAACAAAGTGATCCGCTCACATATTGACGGGAAGCATAAGTGATTTGAAAAAAGAAGACTCACCTTTCTACTGTCCTACCCTCTACATTCTACCAAAAGAAGCGTGCTCAAGGGTTAAATGACCTCTTCCGGACAGCTGCTTTGGGGATGGGCGAAGCCCATGTGTCCCCAAATTAACGTTCCTTTTAATATCAAGTTGCAAGTGACAGTTGCAGTAATGGTGAATACGATGCGAAGCAAAATTACAATAAAAATAATCTGCTTCACACGAAACAAAACACCGAACTAACCACCATAAGCAGTTTTCGGAGCAGTGCGTGTGCAGGTGCGCACATGCACCAGCCATATGCTTTAACCTTGAAGCCGGTAAAAAGGCTGACGTGCTTATGCATCGATCGGTAGCATAATATGCTGAGGATCGTATATTCACGTGTTGTCGAAGTTTCCCTCTCGAGTCGTGTTATTTATCCTCAAAATTAAGGTAAAATTTTGTTCCGGCCTCCGAACCACGATCGTCCTTCTCTTTTAATATGCTGCGTCCAGGTGGTGTGGCCTCCCTGTGGCTCAGTAGGGCGAGGATATTTTTAAGGAAAGAATAAAGGAAGACACGAGAGAAATGCTTCCACTCGCAGGAAATACCCCGATCGCTTACCTGCCATTCTTGAGAGACGAATCATCGTGCGTGACTCCCGACAGAACGATATCCATCCCTGGAAATAAAAGCAAAGAAGAAATCAGCAATGGGAAAGAAACGGGCGAGGATTCATTCTTGTCGAAGAACTGCGAGAACTCGGCGCACTATGTTGACATCAGAGAACGGACACGGTTCGATTGCTAAAACCTTGAATGAATGCTGCGGATTGATGCACGAGTTGTAGATGAAATCGGAAGGGAAATATGACCACAAACCAAGCTGTGAGTTAGAGTTGCATGGAATCATGAGCGAAACCTAAAGCCGGTCACAAACGAGATACGAAGCAAAAAATGAAAAGCTAAGAAATATGGCTTTTTTTTCTTCGGTTTCTTCTTCCAGCCACTGCAGTTCAGCTGCAGTGTTACGCTGGCCTTCACGATATGCCAACAGCTCGGTGGATCGTTGAATCGTATGTTGCCCTGCTCTAATAACATGGCCCGTTAAGTGTAGCAGCTCTCACACAGTTCGTTGAATCAAAACGAAAGAAGTAAGAACTTGTGTAAATTTCCACCCGTAGCTCAGCAGCAACTTAACCATGTCACTCTAACCTCACCATGTCTACACACAGCCGGTGTACGGTAGAGCGGACGAAGGGTTAGCTGGCAGAACTCGGGTAAAAACCGAATAATAAATTTTCCAATTGTGCTTGCTCGATAAGCGGAAAATAATGGCTAGGCGCTTTGGGAAAACCGGAAGATCCGCATCAACCACAGCGCGCATCTGGGGATGGGTTTCGGTTTGCTCCCAGGGAAAACTTTTTGCTACTGCTGCCGTAAGGTTTGGTGAAACATTCCAGACAATACGTTGGCCACTGTACGGCTCCGTTCTGGGTGCTTTCGCGACGCGGGTTTTAATGGGAGCAAGTTTCTTAATTAAACATGAAACACCTTCTAGGTTGGTTGGTTTGCTGCTGTTTAAAATGGTTTCGTTGGTGAAATTTCAAATGATTTGCCTGTGTGTCCGTTATTTCACGGGATCTCACAAGGTAGGAACAATGGTAAATAATGTATCTCGAAATAAAACTGTATGTAATGGCACGCAAAGATACATAGTTTTAAGAACCCTCTTTGGTGGATAAAATAGATGATCATCGAGAAGCCGTGTAATTACACTTAAAGCTTGCCCTTTACAATTAGACGACGCCCTGTTAACGATCCACTTCGCGGAAGCCAAATTATAATCAACTATAACAATAAGCATACGTGTCAAGAACACAGTTTTTGGGCCATCAAATGGATCAATTGAAAGAAAATGTACATTAAAGAAATATATTGCGCTCATTAACACCGATTTCATAACTTTTCAACAATAACAAACGAAATTGTGATACGATCGTATCTGTTTTATTGTTTTCATCAACACAGAGTACAAGCATGTGGTCTGATTTTTACAATTGACCACTTTGGACTCAATTGTACTCCACGCAAATAACAAACTGATCACACCAACAATGGCCAACAAAAGCTGTTGCTTAAACAACTTACAGTGACGGACAATGTATTAAGATCATCTGCTATTCTACATGACATAAAAAATATATTGTGAAGCCATTGTTCAACGAATCAATGACCAATTTTTTATTTGTAAGATAAATTAAGCATTTTGGAGAAAACGTTCCTATAGTTTTGGATAAATCTTTAAAACAATTCTAAGCCTAATTTTGCCATTCTGTTGGAAATACAACTAAAGCAAATAAGACCATTCATCAATTTTAAAATTCTTACAAAAGATTCTTCGAACCTTTTTTCTTTTTTAAATGCTAGAGGTGGCTGACTCATATAATAAAATAGTTGTTTTTTTTTTTGGTCCAAAGCAGTTGTTTTAAAATCGAATACAAAAGTGATCCTAACCTATTGTCCTTCACTGTAAAATATTGATAGATAAAAAAACCCAAATATATTTTTAAAGAGCTCATGTTTATGTTTACTTACTCATACATGGATTTTTGAATGTCAACATGAAATGATGTTTTGTTTGGTGAGTTTATCCACACTCACACAATCGATTATCCGACACACGCATTTCGCGTTGTAGCTGGCCAATCAAAATTCCAATCGAATTGTCGATTACTGCGGTACATCAGCACAACAAGCATGTTGAATTTATTGCTGCATTCTTCTACCTTTTGGGCCTGGTCCGATGGCAGGCTCTAATGCTGTTTCCCTATTTCAATCGTGGGACTGTCAACGCAAAGCCCTATGGAAGCGCATGTGGTGGTTGTTCCGTTTGCCACGGTTTACCACACAATACAATGCACTTCATTATCGATTGATGACCATCGAAAAATTGAAGGTGTGTCACTCCCTATTTTCCCCGGTCTTACATTACATTCGCATCATTTACCTATGCAATACACCCTAACCAACCCTTTGGCTTGGGGTGGGTTGTTTGTTGTTTGAACGAAAAAAAACTCTCTCACAAGAATTATTCAAACCGATCCAAGCTAAGGTTCAAAACCTGACCCAGGTTTGGAGACAATTCTTCCCCGGGTGCACATGATGAAATGGTCTCGACGACTCATCCACACGCAGTGTCACGCTTGAACAGCGTTTGCCAATCGGCCGGGTAGAAGCCGTCTCACCGGAATCCGTTGTTTGCATACGCAATGAGGGTGGAGTCCGTCTAGAAAAATGCGCCGGGACGCAAACATAGACACACACAGAAACAACAACACACTTCAGTACTTTTTGGGGAGGAAAATATCGTGCCCGAGCTACGAACCAGAACAAATTGTTCGCAACGAGCTGGCCACACGTTTACGGTGACTTCGGGCACACTGTAGCGGTTACCGGATGACACCTTGCTTTCGCTTGTGCTGAGCCAATCGAAACACTAAACCGCGATATGGGTCGGACTGGGCAAAAACTGCGAGTGTCACGGCCGAGTGGAGCGATTTAATTGAGTTTTTTTTTAGAATAGTTGGAATAATTGATCTCTCTGCTATCGCGATCATTCCGGTTAGCTCTTCCAGCTCGTATGCATTCTACGTTTCTAGTCTTCCAATTTCAACGCTTATGACTCCGATTCCGGTCAAGCTGTGGCTTCCATCGCACTAATCACCGTAGGATCGGGAAGCATTATTGTAACACTAAAGTATCGTGTTGACGAACGCAGTCTCCGGAAGGCTTACGCTGCTTGTGGTTTTGTGGTACCGTTGTTAATGTATTTGTTGCATCATTTTCTTGTTTGACTGTGCATTCGAATCCGGGGTCTTCTCCTGCTGGAAAATTACCTTCGAGATGTAGTGTGAAAGTTGAAAAGATCTCTTCCTCCACTCCGGCACGATCTTCTCCCCGAAGCTTTATTTCCTGTTCTGCCGATCCGATCTTCGATGATCATTAAGATCGTCAACACTGTAACGCTTTTTTTCCTTTTCCTTCCCGTCGCCATTGTTGATTGTTACTTGATAGTTTTCCATTCGAGATGGACTTTCAGGTCCAGTTTTTTTTCTTGCTTCTTTTCTGCCGCTTCCACCAACAGAACCGAGATCGTATTATATCTTCAATTTTCTCAGGCTGTAAGAACGGGTCCCCTTCTTCTGCTGCCGGCTTTTTTGCTTCTTGCTTTGCCTCAATGGTCCTACACGTGTCGGCTGAAGGCTCTTGGACCGATCATTGGATTCTTTGCGGCGTTTCAACGCATACAACAAGTGGACTAATTAGTCACCTGCGCGAGACCATCGCTGCCGGTTCCCCGGGTTGGCGTTTCCGGCTGGATGTCGCTGATGATGGTCTGAACCGAGCACAACGATATCAACAGGAAGACGAACCTGAATGTCCGGGTGACAGCAAGATTCCGGCTTTCCGGTGTAATGAGTGTGTATGAACACCCGTAGCCATTGTAAGAGACTAATGTTTAAGGAATTCGAGGATTTGTTGACTAAAAATGGGTTGTTGAAAATAACTCTCGTTAGTTTCTCTTCTAGCCTGCGCAGTGTTATCAGCAGGGACCTATCGATCAAACAGTTTCGATCTATTGACAGGATGATAAGCATATTCCTTCACACAACTGGTTTTCGAAATCGCATTTCTAAGCGAATGTTCGGGGCTTCGGGGACTGGGGCATGAGAATCTATTCCCGATGGTTGCTTATGCTCTCACCGCGTACACCACCCATCGAGTCGAGTGTGTTCTTGACCATGTTGCTCCTTCCAAATTGCCTTCCCATCATCGTCGTTCGCTGTACCGGTGCTGTGGGAATAATTTCAAATCGAAGCAATCCACTTGCTGCTGCTGGTTGTTGATTGTTTTCAATCGCAATATTGGAACCCCAGCACCACCGGCATCACGCTGGACCGCTGATGCGAGAGCCCGCTTATATTATTACACTCCAATCCAAGTAGCTTCTCGCTGGAGTGCAAGTTGTTTATTTTTATTCACCGTTCGGGCGTAAACTCTTCCAATCCAAGAAGGCTAAATACTGCCATGGGTGCTGCTGCTGCCGCTGCTGGGCTAGGAACGTTGTAAGGGAATGGATCGGCATCTCACGCAATAGATTCCGAGGCTCGTTACAACAACCACATGTACGTACCATTTGGCTGTACATGTGTCTGTGTGGGCAAGCACAAAAGCATAAAAACCAACAACACACCCCTGGGACGGAAAGACGAAATGGTGCTTGGCGGTGCGGCCGTGGACTACGAAGCGACATAAGACAGATGCCGACAGGCAGACCTTTTTCCAGGCCCGCGTCAATACCACCCAACCTATGCCGTGTTGGAAAGGGAAACGGGACTGTCCCGGGACGGTTTAGACAAATTGAAAGGAAAAATTAACCGCGTGGAATAAAGAAAAAAAAATTGTTCGTCCGTCGGAAATGAATTACATACTGCGTTGTGGGATCATTTCAATTCATCCGAGTTTCCTGTCGACTCCACACCACCACTTTGCCATGGTAACGAGAAAGATCTCAATTCACAGTGGTGTCTTGGATGCAAAAAAACGAACGAGTTGGTTGCATTTAATCGCTTTTTTGATGCCACCACCACCACCGGAAAACCATTTGAACTCGTGTTGTACTCATTTCCATCTTTTGTTTCTTTTGCATGCAGTAAATTTCACTAATGATACTGTTTGATACCGTGTTTACTACACGCTGAAAAATTGGCACACTTTCGGCATCGGATGAAACGAAACATAGAAACCGAAGTTCCCCATCAAAGCAGCACACTTTCTTCTCACTTTCACGCAACATTACAAAAAAAAAATTACCTTCCGTTGTGGCAAATGGGATGCCGTCTGCTGGAGGCTGTACGACAGGATTCGGTGCGGACGGAACGGTGCCAACATTGGTCACACCATGACCATCATCATCATCGCCGTCCACCTGGGACAGTTTATCGTTGATCAGGTCCGAAATCAGCTGGCTACACTCGGACTCGATGGCGTAGCAAAACTGTTTGAACTTTTCGAACCCGTCGCGAGCCACCAGCTCAATAAGCTGATCGCACCGCGCATCCAGACTCGGCTCGCCGGTCAGCTGTTCCTCCTGGGTGGCCGTAAGGACGCCGGCCTTTAGCAACACCTGCAGCAAACTCGTACCGATCAAATCACGCACAATCGACAACCGATGACGCATCAACAGCGACCGCACTTCACCCGTTTCGTCGGCCATTTTTATTTGTAAAACCCGACGGATGCTTTTATTTACTATCTACCGACCGGCATTCGATTTGCCACCTACATTTTTCACTTTGCTATAATGCACTTTGGTAACTTTTTTTTGCCTTCTCTCCTTATTTTGCAATCTAAACAGATTTATTCACACACACACCCACCACGGAGACCCATTCACGATACTGCGAAACACTGCGAACAACAAACGCGGAACGCACCCTCAAAACACTACCGCCAGCGTGCACGCGAAGAATTACTCTGAGAGCGAACGCCAATCGACACTGGAGAGGATGCACATCTCGCGTGCTGGTTCAGCGGAGCGTACGTTTGTGCGACACTTGTGTAGAAATGTATTGGAATAGTGTGTATAATAAAATTGAAAGAAAACAACAGAAAAATGTATTAATCGTTGTTTGAAAATAGCAAAGCAATTTAGTTTTATTTATTTATAGTTAATTACGACGGTGCAATGTCGTATTGTCAACGATAAGGTATTTCCTCCTTATTCTTTAGCTTTTGGTAGGCGTACTCGGCTACCAGCAGTTTATTTTTATTGTTGAAAAAAATATTTATATAAGTATCTGATAAGGGAAAGCCACCTCAATAAAATTTAAAAGAAAATACAATTTCTATTGTTTCCTCTAGGGAGGTATATCTACGCCGGGCATAGGTGTGCGTAGAGTGTAAAACCCGAACCGTAGGCTACGCACACTACGATTTGGTTTCCTATTTGTTGTTCGCCCTTTCCTGCAGAGATTAGAAAGAGATGGAAGACCGGTTTCCATGGTAGAATTGTTTATGAATAATTAATCAGTTTAAATAAATAAATAATCTACAACAACAATTCAACTAAACTGCAAATGTAAGCTAAATGTGTGCTTTGGGAATGTTAGCTAGCCAGCTAAAACGAAGTTGAAATATTAAATTTAAAGTCATTTTCTTAATTAACTCACGCACTGCTATTTTATTGTAAGAAAATCATTTTAGAGTAATATAAAATTATATTCTCTTCTTCTATGGCATTCCTGTCTGGTATTCCTAACTTTTATTTTTGAATAATTTGTTCAGCAATTACGGCACCTGGGGCGTGCGGATCGAATGAGATTTGATGCACGGTTCTGCTGTGTTTAATATATTTTGATGTGCAACATATTTTTTAAATAAAATTTTACATTACATTAGAAAACTTAAATATGAACATGTTGCACGTTCATTTAATAAGGTGTTGAAATAAAATTTGAAAATACACTAACCTACCTTACGAAACAGTATAAAGCCTTTTAGAACTCGCCATGTTTGAATTACTAGCGCACTACAGATCGACAGAATGGGTATCACTTCCGGTTCGATTTCGACCTTTTAAAACCCATACGGAAAAAAGTCTATAAATTGACCTCTCCACACCGGCTGGCGCTCCATTTTCCCATACTTGTTGTACGGGCAAACACGGGTAAACGGTGCGAGAAGTGTCCGTTCGATACGGGTGTCTGTAGAGTACCACGTGCCAAATATACACGGTGTGATAATACTGCCTGGTGTGGTGTGTAGTGCGAGTGTGCTGTGTTTTTTTAACAGACAAAATAATTATCTTAAACTGATTTGCAAAATGGTTTTACTCGCACCATCAATATCGAACTATGACCGAGAGGAAGAGCTGAAAATTCAGCTGCGCAGCGTCATCATCACCCGCTCGAAGGAGGGTGCAACGATCGACGAAATAATAGGTACCGGCATTGGCGGCGATCGCCACCTCACCATGGCGGCCATCGATATGCTGATGCTAATGTGTGTCTGGATTGTCTTGTATTTCACTACCCTCCAAGTAGACGATTATCGGGAGCTGACGGGGACAGACTTGTTGTCATTTTTCTACAACCGCATCGTACTGGCCCGCTATCTGTCCATGCTTGACAACGTTTGGTGCTCGACGGACGGTTCCGGTGGGTTCCTGTTGTGGTTCTGCAGCACACCCAGGACAAAGCACATGGTCCACATGATACAGCAGCAACGATCACCACGTGCTGGCCGTAGCAGTTACAAGCGTTACATGCCACGTGTATCGGTTGCCGCGTCGGATCATCAGAGTAGCAGATTGACGGGTGGCGTGGAAACGGGTTCCAAAATGGCCACACAGACAGCGTATAATGAGACGGCACAGATGCAGGAACCGGCAAGATCCGGTCAATCCAGCCGTTTCCAAAGGCGCACATCACGCGTGGAACGGTACGTTCCGTACTCGCGCAGGACCGCTGGTCGTACGGGCGGTACAGGCTGGAGGCAATCCCGTTCGGATGAGCTTGATTATGTAAGTATACGTGCTAAAGGGACAAAACAAATTCTGGCCTGGATGTACTATGGATTGATTGCTCTCCTTTGCAGTCGATGTACGGACCATCGTACCATCGTCATCAGCTAGTGGGAGACGACTTTTTCCTAGCCATAGCTAAATGGGAACTTGGATTTGCATTTGACCAAGGTAGGCAAATTTGGTGGTCCATCCGGCGCGAAAAGAAGCACCCTTACCAATTCCATTCATTCATTCGCACAGGCCATTCGATCGATATGAGCGGACTATGCATCTCAGGACTAACGCTCTCGGAGGCGGCCAAACGTGTCGAGATAGCACCGTACATCGCCGACCACGTGATTGTGAACGTTGGTACGGTCGACTTGCTGCACGGACGCGAAATGATTGATCTGATACACGATTTCGACCAGCTAGTGGCCCGGTTCCGGGAGCGTAGCGTCGAACCAATCATGACGACGTTGGCACCAATCGCAAACAGTGGCGGCCGGACACCGATGGCGGACCGATTGCTCAAGATGAACGAGTACATCTGTCGCAACTGTCCGCGCACGATCGATCTGTGGAAGCACTTTGTGCACGCGAACGGTACGACACGGTTCGAGTGTTATCAGCCCGGACCACGGAAGGTATCGGGCAGCATAATGCCACACGTACTATGGAACAAGCTCGGCCGGCAGATGATGTTGGGCGTGCTCGGCAATGAAATAGCCGCACAGCTTACGACCGACGAACATTGGAGATACTACTAGGTACAGGTACTATCGAGCTGTAGTGAACGAGCGGCGCAGTAGAGTTTAGGCATTCCTCTTAAGCATTTGTCACCGGCACCTCACATCCGGGCAGCTATTTATTGTATTTTTTTAATTTGTTATCTTATTGTGTTATGGATGTGTGTCGCGTTGGTGACCATTGTCTTATCCTTGTTAATTGTTGCAACGCACACACACACATGCTAGTGTTCTTATTGTTTGCTTAGCTTAAACTCTTTTAATGTTAAACAACCAAAAAAAGGGTGTTAATCGCCACTGTTCCCTTCGACGATGGTAACGGTAAGGCAGCTTTCGGGCAGGAAGGGCACACTGACAACCTTGGCAAACCCCGGGTACAAGCGTATCGGACAGTGTGGCTTTCTTTGCTTTGCTGCCAAAAACCCCAGTGCGGAACAACGTTTCGTGTGAAGCGGCAAGAGTTTGTCCTTCCGGAAGACGAATTGATGCTTGCTGGTTCACACCTTAGCCTGGGCCCAGGGCGTGTTCCGTACACAGCTGCAACAGCAACGAACGAGTTCCAGCATTCAGCTCTCCGAGTCGGCCGGTCCAAAAAAAGGTTTACCGGGAGAGTGTCTATTTGAACTCCCAATGCTAGGAGGCGAGAAGCTTGTGTATCTATCAGTGGACCGGTCATGCAAGCTTCCCGTCCGTCCCGTTACCATGAGAACGGAACATTTGAAATAAGCTTTACGGAGCTTTGCGGAAAGCACATAATTGAGCTTTCTCTAGCAGAAAACATGATCCATTTTCTAGGCAACCGTTGCGACAACCTGTCTGTCTGTTTGAATATGTGTTTTTTATGGTGTCCTTTCGTGTTTGTGCACTTTTTGTGTCAATAAAAATTGTACTACCCAGTGCAAGTGAATCGAACGTCTTTTTTTCAATTGTACTTTTATTTAACACTCACCAAAGCGAAACAGGAAAATGCATTGTCCCGGAACACGACATTCAAAATTACGTTATATCCTGGATACTGTTAATTTGTGCGTGTGAACAAAAATAGTCATTTACGTAGTTCCGGATGAATTTTTTGTCTGCAAAGCGAGAAAAAAAAAACGGGGTAATGTATAGAAATCACATTTTCATCTAAAAGGGACCAGCTTACTTACCGGGGTACTGATTCGCGTAGATTATACCGTCCGCTAGCCGTTTGGCAAGCTTTTTGAACAGAAACCTATTCGCTATCAGTCCATCGTTTAGCGGACGCATCAGTGCTTGCACGACCCATTTCGCTATACGCTGCCGGCAGCTCGATACTAGCACCTCGTTCAGCTCGATCGTTGGACTGTACGGGCCGAGATCCTGCTCTTCTCCATCGTCCTCCCCGAACAGTGTTACGAACTGGGATTGTACGAGCCGCTCGTACCGTCGGTAATTATCTTCCGCTATTTTTACCAACAAGTTGCGTAGCTTCATGCGCTGCATGTGCAACTCGCACGGCCACATACTGCAGCGCAAATCTTGCTCCACTACCGGTTGCTGAACCGGGAGCAGAATTTTGCTATCAATTTGCGGGCTGGAAGTGGATGGTGGATCGGAAAACTGTTGCCCAGCGTGAAGCGGTTCGGGGTATGGTGCTTCCTGTGTTCCGAATATGTTGGTTTCTTCATCCGATGGTTCAAACATTGCTTGTAATTCTCGCATAATTTCATCATCCATTGCTTCGTTTCGGGGCCGTTTACTTTCCATTATGGGATTTTCGAATAGGTCAACCGTTTTTGACGCTTGTTTTGATTTTTGTACTGGAAAGATGCATTCAGATGGGTCGACGTTCTCACTACCAGCATCTTGCGCAGGGTGTATGAATACTTCCGGCATATTATTTTGTTGAAATCGTTGCATTTTTTCTACCAAACTTATCTCCGGTACGGATGCTAGTGATTTGTACTTGATGGGGACGCTGCAATGGGCTTGCACCGTATGGTTTGTATCGGTCTGCACACCGACATGACACTGTTCCCTTTTTATTAATGCGGGTTTAAACTTCACATCAGTAATATTAGGATGTATAAGCCCAAGAGTCGTTTGCTTCCGGATTTCTCCAATCTGAAGTTAAGAAAACAAGTGAGAAACTTAAACAAATACAAGACTACAAATAACGCAATTGCTCTTCATACCTTTTGGAGGATAAAGTTACGATACAGAGATGTTATCATGCATGCTTGGACCTGCATGGGAAACAAAATGCTATTATTATTGCACTGAGAGTGGATCTAAGGTTTGCAGACTGTCGCCCTCTTACCGCTCGCATCTCGATAGTTTCAGCACACTGTCTCAGCTCATCATCGGTGAACGGATTATCGTTGTGATTGTTGCTGTACGACGCTAACCAGGTGTGATAATTCTTACGCAGTACCCGGTCCAGATAGTATAGATACTGTTGCCGGACTTTAGCCGAAAGCCGATGGGCAGGCAGTTGTATATCCTCGATTAGATCCTCCGTATCAATGACGGTGCTGGTGCTGCTACAGTACAGGTGTTCCTGTATCGTCGGTACTTTGTTGGATTCCTCGAACGGATCAAAAACACTGCCCCGATAGACAAAGTCGAATGGATCCGATTCGACATCGCCACAGTATTGCTTGTTGCTCCTGAAAATATCACAACACACATAATAGCGGCTATCACTGAATACTTGATTTTCCGAAACGGATCTTACCATTTCCGCTTCAGCATCTCCAAAAGAAAGGGTTCTGTAAATTATCGATCGGTTCTGGTGTGGCGAAGCATGCACTCAGGAAAAGAAGATCTAGAAGCGCGCGCGTTGCTATGGAAGAAGAAGTTGTTTGTAAACAAACTAGCTGCCAGTGTGTGTTTGGTGGGGACATTTGACGTTTGTCAGTGTGTTTTGCGAACGGCGCAATTGAATGTGCGTACCGACAGGACCGGCAGGTTCACACATCACACCTAATTTTTGGAAATTTGTGGGAGCCCTATTCAAGAAACGGCACTTCATCATGTGTGGCCGCACGTGTTTGTAAGCATCTTTGCACGTTCCATGAGAATAACACCACTGAAATGAGTAATTGAGTCTTGTTCCATTTCAATTCTTCAAGGACGCTGGAACCAAAAGATCTAGAGAGCTGCTGCAAGTACAGCAAAGCGGGTCATAGTAAACCAAAACAACCACGCTACCGGAATGAGTTTAATTGTGGCAAAAAGTACGTACCTTCGTTCAATGTGGCACCGACCGATGTAACGCCCGTGCTAGTGTCTGCAGCTCACTTCGATGATTCGGCGGACCCGGCCGATCGGCTGCTTGTACCGATGATGTGGGGGATGGTACCACGTTGGCACAAGGGTGATTTTCGCAAGCACGGTCTAACCACCAACAACTGCCGACTGGAAGGGTTGGCATTTTCCAAACTGTATGGGCCACCGCTTGCTGCTGGCCAGCGTTGTGTCATCCTTTGCGAGGGGTTTTACGAGTGGCAAACGGTAAAACCGTTAAAACCATCCGATCGACCTGCATTCTTCGTACACATGCCACAGGGTGAGAAGATTAAGATGGAAGACAAATCTACCTGACCGTCGAATGATGATGGACAACTTCAACTACTCCGCATTGCTGGACTGTTCGATGTGTGGAACGATGATAATGGCGATAAGCTGTACAGCTACACGGTAATAACGTTTGAAACGGAGGGTCTATTTTCCAGCATACATCACCGATCGCCAGCCATTCTTGAGACGGATGAGCAAGTAGCGAACTGGTTAGATTTTAAGCGTGTTCCAGCCAACAGAGCACTGAATCTGCTACAACCCTGCCAATCGATCAAGTGGTACCGGGTGTCGAACATTGTGAATAACTCGCGCAACAAATCCGACCAATGCAACAAACCGTTGGTGGAGGGCAAATCTTCGGACGGGAATAGTTCCAAGACTCCCGTAGTACCGAAAAGCAAGCTGATGCAATCATGGCTAATTGTGAAAAAGAGAAAGCTTGATGAGGATGAACAAAAATCATCCTTGGAGGAGAAGGTGAAGAAAGATCAGAAAACGGAACCGATGGACAAAAAGTTCAAACAGGATACGCAACAAAAGCCAACCCCAGACGAGAAGGTGAAAATAGAACAGGAAACGGAACCGATGGATAGAAAGCCTAAACCAGATCCGGATGTACCGTAAGCTTTTATGTATTAAGAAGTGTGTCATAATTTTTGTATTAAACAACAGGAATGCTCTACATTGGGAATCCAGTTTTTCGTGTTATTCATCCATCCTGTCCACATTATCTTTACTGATCGAAGGCTGTAGCGATTTTCGTGAAACAAATTTCAACTTCAAATGCTGTATGCTTGCCGCACTGCCGTCCCACTCTTGAAATAGTTTAAAGTTCGTCGCATCGCACAAATCGGGAAGCTCAATACCGCCACCACTGTTGAAATTGAGCTTTTCCGTTTCGACGGTCGTTTTGATTACCGCCTCCCGTGCTGCGTGCTGCGTTGCACGATGCTTGCCAATCGACTGGACAATTTTGATCTGTTCCAGCTCTTTATCGAATCGCTGTAGGTAGCCATCAATCAGTGTTTCGTATTCTGCCTGGGTCAGAGGCGTCTGCCGCCCTTCCAATTGCTCCGCAAACCAAGCAAGCTTCTTACCCACCAAATTGGCTTTGGCCGCATGTCCGAGCTTTATTTTTTCTCGATTATTTATTCTGCAAAGAGGGTAGAACTTTATCCGTAAAGGAGGTACAACAGATGACTTGGTTTGGTGCTTACTTTATAACCTTGCGAGTCAGAGCTAGCGTTTTTCTACTTTTGGGATGTTTGCACTTCGCTAGCTCCTTTAGAATGGTTTGTTTAGGCTGGAAATCGAAAGAATTATTTACACAATGTTTTCAAGGCAAAATTTCGACGCATTCTTACCATTTTTAACAAAGAGCCGGCGCCACAGATCGCAAGGCAAGAGGTGCGCACGTTGTTTTGATCGTTTTGTTGTATTTTGACAGATGTGCTATTGTACCGAACTGTCAAACAGTGTCGGTGATATCCTTTCAGTACTTCGCATTTAGAAGCGTGGATGACAAATTGGAACATGTTTGAATCTGCGCTTTACGTGCTTACCTTTATTTCAACCATTTCGTGTCATCTCATGGTTAATTTTACTACTTTTTCAAACGCAATTTATCAATTTATTACATAAGTAGAATCTATCGATAAGACTTAAAACAACATTTAATTGAAGACGCTAAATTACGTTCTCCAGGATGGAAAAGGAAATTTGTATGATACCTAAAATATATACACACTTTGAAACACGAACGGCACTCTAGCATACCTTATTCGAAAAGTAAAATATGATACACAAACACACGGTTAAGTTAATAAGGTTTGAGAGCAGCAGCAGCAGCACATCGTTACAGAGACCGCATCACGCCAATCTCTTGAGCAAATTTGGGAGCGCTTTACTCACAAGGACTGCAAGATTCTGGTTATCCTTTGATCATAAAGTTTGGCACACTGTTGAGTGGATTTGCAAACGCGTACGTTTCACGCAGATTATTGCCAAGCTTTACCGTGTTGTTCGCAACGGTTCCAATGCCACCAAACATGCGACCTACAAGCCCTCGCGCCTGTGCAGGCTGTACGTCCGTTGGTTTCTGAGAGTATTTTTTACCTATTAAAAAAGGAAATTCAAATTATTGTACTTCAAATTAGCTGCTGTCTGATAGGCTTACCGATTAGAAACTTTAGCACGGTACTGTTAAACTCTGTCGCCATCTCTTGGTGCGGTGCACGGCCACACTGTTCGATAATTTTGATGATAAAATTTTCGCAAAACTCAGAACTCTTCACGACCGTTTCTAGCTTGTAAAATCGATCATCGTTCCCGGTAATGATCAGACAGGGACACTGAATGATTTCACCGTCACGCACACGATAGAACAGAAAGTTGCGATAGTAATTCAAGGGTCCTCGCCAGTCATCCGTTTGGCAGAAGCTGTACAGGTACGCCTCCATTAGGTTGTTCGTCAAGGTGCCATTAGTGCCGGATAGGTAGAGTTTCTCCTTAGTAACGTGGGAATGACAGCGACGCAAAACTTTATCGGCGGTATGTTTCAGTTCCATCTCTGGCAGCATCGGTAACTGGAGGGAGACACAAAAAATGTAATGTTAGATTTATATTTAATTCCATGCCTGTTTACAGAGTTGTACCTGTACAAATTCTAGCCAGTTCCGATTGAACGGGGAACCTTTGGGAAGATTATCCCATAGTAAATTCGGATGCGGAGTCGAAACGCTAACAAACTTGTCAACCATTTCTGGATTTGTATGGGCAAACAGCCAACTGCCAACGTAAGGAAGGATAGATAAAACAAACGTTAAAAAAAATGAATATTGTTATTATAGAAAGGATTAAGGTACGGTTACCCAATGGTTGCTCCCAAATCGTGGCCTATGATGGATACACTTTTAGCACTGATGGCTATCAGAAACTTGCGCAAATCTTCACACACTTTTTTCGGCGTGTACTCGAAGCGCCAGTGCGGTTTGTCGGAGTCATTGAATCCTTTTAAATCCAGTGCGATAACGTGAAAATAATGTGTCAGCTCTGGTATCTGGAATGTGAGGGGGCGCGCGATTAGCAAAAAAGGTCAATTTGGAGCTGCGCACCATCCGAGTTCAGAGAATCATGCCACACACACCTGATAGCGCCAACCAAACCAACAGTCCGGAAAACCATGTAAGAGCAACACGATGGGATTACTTCGACTGCCGGCCTCTACGAAATGTAGCTTTGTGTTCTGAAAGTATTGGAAACGAGTTTGAAAAGAAGCTTCTCCCGAACCAGGGGTGGTCTCGCTAAATGGTTCACCATTACCTCAAGCTTCACGTACGAATGCCTGCCCAAATTGGTGTCCGTCATGAAGAACGGTGGTTTGTTGGGAAAGTCCGTCCGTTCGACCGTGCGCCGCATGATCGCGGTCGGATTCACCTTGCACTTAACACTCTCGTACAGCCACTTGAGAAGTATTGCAAAGTTGGCCAGCAAACACCGGAGATAGATCTTGGTAATTTCCCACTTTGGCACCACTTCCAGCACGTCGTAGTCATGCTTCTGATTTGCCATTATGCACGCCGTTGGGTGTACGCTTATGTTGGACACACTTTGGGATATGTTCCCGAACTAGGCTACAACAACTTTGATGTATGGAACTGTCGTCGTACTTAAGCTAATCGTTTCAACTTGTCCGGCTACCACAGCAACCAGGTTGACTAGGGGAGCGGTTATTAAAAGCAATTACAGTTTACACTTCCCTACTACGCTCGCGGGACAAGATCGCTCGCACGATGTAATTCAAGTGAGCGATGACTTTAGCACGTGTTGCTCTTGCAACCACCACACACGGTCATTGAGTATCATCGGGTGAATAGATGATGGCCGGCAGATGATAGTTGTCCGTCGATTATACACTCGTTGTGTCACGCGTCGGAGAACTTCTAGCGGATAGAACTTTTCCTATTCACTTGCACTTGAACCCGAAGGGTGATTGATAAGCGCCACCCTTAGAATTATATTGTTCACTGTTGCGTGTGCTACACGGGCGAGAATTGTCGACTGAGTGTGGTTTGCCCACCTTAGAGTGTGCATCTCCAGACACACTTGGAACTTGCTAGGTCACAGGCGAACGGCAGGTCGTTGCTTCGGACCATCATCGCACCTCACTATCTCTCCACTGCCAACGGACACACGTACGGTGATGACGTTGGTTGTTGTGTAGTTACTTCGCACTGTGCCTACCAGATCTGGATGCATTTTTGAACCACAACGAAAATCCGAGCGAAACATCCGATGCTCTGGTTCGGCGGATTCTACCCTAGAGACGCGCTGCGCGTAAAGGGCAGCACTCGACCGCAGCAACACCGTACTTCGATTCTCGTGCCTGTACGTCCGACGACTTCCAGCCGATTAACCTCTAGCCATTTCAGCAAGCGATTGCGATAACGGCCCAACAAACACAACATCCATGCACACCGCTCGAAGGAAGCTCAAATGCTGCTCATCACCACTAGACAGAGACGTACACTTCATATTTTAATAGAACATAAGTCGTGTTTTTTTTACACTGTGGTGTTCTTATCACGTATTAATTTTCCCGTTCACTGCACGATGCGCGCACTTCTTGAGGCCTTCTCTGCTTTTCTTTTTTGTTGCTCTTGGCTTCACAGTTCTGCACAGATCAGAGTAGCTGGTTGAATGTGAAGTTCACCTTACACATTAAAACATAAACCAACGCTTGCTATGTTTCCCACTCGCTCGGGATCATGAACGCACACTGCGAAAGAGGAGATATAAGTTTTAAACGCAAAAAAAGGAAAAACAACCACCTTTCGCTATCGTTTCGAGAGAAACAAAACTCTCCTCACACACACACACACTCGCACATGCTGTTATTCCCTTTCGGCCCTTTTATTCGTTTTACACACTCTCGTACGCGCCAAAGATTTCGAAGGAACTCTATGCACGCTAAACTGTACAATTTCCCATCGTGCCTGTGTATTGGTGAGCGCAAACACACACGGTCACAACAAATTATGTCATGCGGATCAGCACCGCATAAAAACCATCTGATCTCTCGGGGTGGTGTTCACGAAGAGGGTCGAAAGTCCAGTGCTGCGTCATAGGGTGCTGTGTGTGACGTAGGGTGGTTGCCCTTCGCAACCTGAGGTTTGGTGTTTTTTTTTTTGGGGAGGGGAAGGGAATAAATGTAGGTCACGCGCAGGTTTAAATATTCGTCACACACAACGATGTAACACTTTACATTACGATTGCGTATTGTGCAAGAAGTGTTCTGGCCTGTATTTGCTAATTAAATTTGAGGCTTGCAGTAGTACAATTGGATTCCTTTTATGCACACGACGAACGTAGTAACGTAATGACAGCAAAAACACGACTGACACAACGTATGCTTCCTGTTACAGGGGTGCCCCGAGATTCTATCAGGTTGTCTGGTTCACGCTCGTAATCAGTGATTACAGTGCCCACTGTTACCATCGGTTTTACCGTATAAATTCCGTATTTCCACTTAGAACAACCTGGCGGAAATCTTTATGTGAGGTGCTTTTCTTGTCGTCTCTCTACTATGTACAAATTTAATAGCCACCACCACGCGGCATAGGACCCGTTGGTGGTGGCTGGATTCGTTATCTTCCGAATGAAGCGGAGTTTTTTGCTGAGGTCTAGGTTGTGCCATGTGGTATTGCAGTGTTTGGAGATTATTCTCGCATTTCGGTAGGAAAGTTGGTCAGATGGCCAGCTTTCTCGTTTTCATTGATGCTGGAATGACCCTATGGTCTATGGTGGAGTGCATCTCACAGCCGCCTGAGTCCTGGTCAACGCAAATGCCTGTATAGCTGTGAACGAAATTATTATATCAAATCTATCTTAGTATTAAGTGTTTAATTTCCCAGCCTAGTGCCTCATGTCCGAGAATAAGTGAAAATGTAACACGTGCTTCGTTTCGGCTAGGGTTAAGTGTAAAAAAAGTAACGCAGCGCTTTTTTCTTTCTTGTAAGCCTTTCATGAATTTTATTGATAGCTTCTTAGGGTTCTGGCTTTCATCCTATGTGTGCTGTCAGTTAGTATCCTGGCTTTGCAAGTGAGTTACACATTTAAGTTTCACATATACGTTATTTCCTTCTTTTTGTTTTTGAATTGGTTTCTCTATCCAATATCTCTCGCAATTCAACACGTAGAAGAGTGTGCCTGTGTGCGTATGTCCGCACGGTTGAGAGTGGCTCCAGGATATCCGGTGCAGAATCCGAGCGTGTTGTACGTCAAACTGATCACCCCACACACCCAATGTACCGTGGTCAGAGCTGTGTGGGGTTGTGAAACAACGTCTTCGCTAGAGTATAGCAGCAGCAGGCGCAGAATGTAGCGATACTGGTCTAGGGTGTTCTGCACGAAGAGGACATCTAACACATTACTACATATACGATCCAGCTTCTACCATCGTTTCTGCAACATATGTGCATTTTGGAGTGTGAGCAATAAGAAAAAAAAAACGAGAAATCAGGAAGAAAACTCAAAGTAAAACGAACCCCAAGAGAGTACAACAGAATGACCGAATGTATAAAAAAATAGGAAAAATAACAAAACAAAAGAACACAGGTTTTAGGATCGTAAATGGTCTTTTCTTGTTCATATTCGCTCATATTTTTGTTGTTTGTGATGAATCTTGCACAATTCCTCCATTTGCTGGTGAGTCTTTTTTGGCTTTTCTCTTTTCTTTTTCGCTCTGTTGATGTTATCACGACCAACTAATGCGGGGAAGTCTTTTTTGTTTTACTAATAAAGTCTCAATTTGCACAAATTAAAAAAGGGTGTCCAGTGTTGTTGCAGCCTTGCGCGACGTTGAGCGCGTCCATTTTTTCTTTTCTTGTGGTAAAATGTTTGTCTTTTTCTCAGGTATCGAGATTCATCGTTCTATCCTGGTGTGATGGAATCTAACACGGCTCTAGTGGCCATTCATTGGGTGAGAGATGGTAGTTGTATCGCCGCTATTTCTTGCCCATTTCAAAATATCATCATGATCGTAACGAAGCCATTGGATTGGTTCGAAACTGTACTAACACTACGGTAGCGGTGGCGATCATGCTGCTAATTGCAAGCGCAACGACAACGAAGATGATGCTGTCCATAACGATGCAGACGGTGGCGATGGTGGGACACAGCTGAAGAAGAAGCGTGGCGGCGTCTTCCCCGATGGTGGTGCCGGTTGTTGATGTTGTTGGTCCACCATGCCAGCCACGGACGGTGCCGGGCTCGTCGACAGCTGCTGCTGCAGTGACCGTATTCCGGCCGTCGCCATTTTTCCTTCGAAATGCTTTACGATGGTGGTAAAATAAATTAGTTACCGATGAAAACAGTGACAGAGAGGGCGAGGGTTTGAGGGACGCGTAGATGTAAGCGGAGCTTTTCACAATTTCCGCTCTGCCGTCGCCGATGCCGTTCGGTGAGCACGTGGCTACAATCTGACAATCGACCAGATTGGCACATTCGCGCCCGGCGCTACCGCCGCGTGTGTTGTTGTTGGACTCGCGTTGGCTGACCACACTGCTTCCAACGGGTGACGAAGATGAGTGTTGACGTTTTAAATTATTACAATTATAAGTGTTATCAGTATAAGCATGGTTAAGTGGTAGTTTATCGTTAATATTAATTCTTAGATTATTATTTAATAATAATAATAATGAATGATTTCTCTTCAGCCACGCCGTTACCACCACTGTCGCCTCATCGTCAGCATCATCTTCATAATCATCATAATTATTATCTTGTAATAATAACGTAGAGAATTGGATATCCTTTCTTATCGCTGCTACTGCTGCTGCTGCTGCTGCTGCTGCTGCTGTTGTTAGCACTGCTAGCTCATACACATATTCCTCTGCTTCTACGACTAGTGACGGATGTTGCTGTGTCTCTAGTTATTTCTTCTTCTGGGCCTTTTCGGCGGCCTTCGTTACTTTACCACCGGACGCCTCCTTAAAGTTGACCGACTTGATGACGCCGACCGCCACCGTCTGACGCATGTCACGCACGGCGAAACGACCGAGCGGCGGGAACTCCTGGAAGCTTTCGACGCACAGCGGCTTGCTTGGCACCAGGTTGACGATGGCCGCATCGCCGGACTTGATCGACTTCGGATTTTCCTCCGTCACCTTGCCGGAACGGCGATCGCACTTCTCCTTAATTTCCGCAAACTTGCACGCAATGTGAGCGGTGTGGCAATCGAGCACCGGCGTGTAGCCGTTGCAAATCTGGCCCGGATGATTCAGCACGATGACCTGCAGAGGAGGTGAAGATAAAGAGAGTTGAGATTAGTTTAAACTCCTCTCGGACAACCGTATCGCGTGGAGCTGTAGACTACATTTTTTCATGAAGGACGTCCACACAAATGGTGGCAAAGTACCAGTAGCGATAGTCGTAGAATAAAACGATCCGATGGACAAACATATCAAGGTTTCTTCTGTAGTAAAAAAACAACATATTAGCAATGTCTCAAAACGCCACCCAAGTTCAGGACTCTGGATGGCAAGTCACGTTGTTTCTAAGATTAGTTCTTCACGCCTCTTTTTTAAAGACTATTCTCACTCACAATCATAACGACTCTTTGAGTTGTGCCAAAAGTATCAGCCTATCAGCTGCATGCGTTTCGTCTGCCCAACAAAAGCATAACAGGCGGCCATTATCAATACATTAATATGCGGATGCCATTGACTGATAAAGAAGTTATGAAACAATTCGTTCTATCTACGAGCAGTTTAACCCCGAAGCCGGAAGAAAGCGTTGTTGGACAAGAGAATTTTTTGGGGCGTTTTTGCATAATGCTCATTAGCATCGATCATTGACAACCGATTAGTTTTTTTTTCTAGCAAGCTTAAAGACGATATTTTTATCCACAATGTGTGCGCCATATGCGTCAAAGGACGTTGATGTTGACTTTCCCCCTTTTTTGCAAAAAAAAAAAAAAAAACATGTGTAACAAAGAAAAATTGCGTCTTACAAGGCAGAGAAAAATTGCATCCAAAATTAGACCTCTCTCTTCGCCATTTTGGACTGATGTTTGCGCTGTGTTTTTTTTTTTTTGCAAATGTATACAATGTCCACGTTGAAGCAGCGAAAAGTGTGTTCTTCTTACCTGAGCAGTGAAGTCAGCGGCACCCTTCGGCGGGCTGGCCTTGGAGTCACCGGCAACGTAACCACGGCGCAACTCCTTCACCGACACGTTCTTCACGTTGAAGCCAACGTTATCACCGGGCAGAGCCTCGGACAGAGCTTCGTGGTGCATTTCGACCGACTTCACCTCAGTGGTGATGTTGACCGGAGCAAATACAACCACCATACCTTTAAGAGCAACGAGCGAAAACATAGAGTTAAAGAGTTAACATCAGACAGCAGGGAAATGGAAGACAGTAGGCCACTTACCTGGCTTCAGGACGCCGGTTTCAACACGACCGACCGGTACCGTACCGATACCGCCGATTTTGTACACGTCCTGCAGTGGCAGACGCAGCGGCTTGTCGGTTGGGCGCGACGGCGGCAGAATGTTGTCCAGGGCTTCGATCAGCGTCTTACCCTCAGCCTTGCCTTCCTTGCGCTCGACGGCCCATCCCTTGAACCACGGCATCTTGTCCGACGGTTCGAGCATGTTGTCCCCATGCCAGCCCGAAATCGGGACGAACGCAACCGAAGCCGGATTATAACCGATCTTCTTGATGTACGAAGACACCTCCTTCTTGATTTCCTCGTAACGCGCCTCATGGTAGGGCGGGTCGGTCGAGTCCATCTTGTTGACGCCGACGATCAGCTGCTTGACACCGAGGGTGAACGCCAGCAGGGCGTGCTCGCGGGTCTGGCCGTTCTTCGAGATACCGGCCTCGAACTCGCCGGTACCGGCGGCAACAATCAGCACAGCGCAGTCAGCCTGCGACGTACCGGTGATCATGTTCTTGATGAAATCGCGATGGCCAGGGGCGTCGATGATCGTCACGTAGTACTTGGCCGTTTCGAACTTCCACAGCGCGATATCGATCGTGATACCACGCTCACGCTCCGCCTTCAGCTTGTCCAGCACCCAGGCGTACTTGAACGAACCCTTGCCCATCTCCTGCGCTTCCTTCTCGAACTTCTCGATCGTACGCTTGTCGATACCACCGCACTTGTAGATCAGATGGCCGGTGGTGGTCGACTTGCCGGAGTCGACGTGACCGATGACGACGATGTTAATATGAGTCTTCTCCTTACCCATCTTGTTGCTTTCTTCCTTTCTCGCTGGCTCAAAACAAAACTATAGAATCCAACCAAAAACCCCGATCTCTCTCACGCTCTATTACGCTTCCGCTTTTCCTTTAGCAATATCCGTGTTCTTTTGCTTTGTCTTGATGATGCCGAGGGACACACACTTCTCAAACGCTCGCTCACTCGTACGATTTGCCGAAAATCTGCAAGGTAAAGGGAGATGAAATCACACAAAAGCACAGGGAATTATTTTATGAACATTCTTGAGCAGGATAATTATTATCGACGGTCAATCAAAGCGTTCCTCTGGGGCACATCCTGCTTCAACCTTTTGCTAACGAACCTTTTCTTCCCGTTCACATTTGATGTGCTTAAAACGTGCAGTTATCTGCTTGGACTGGACCATCAAAATCCAGCAGATGTAAGACATCAGGATTACGTGAAAAATCCTCATCTTTGACTAGAAACGAATGGACACTCTCACACAATCTCAACCACCGACACCTTTTTGTCTCTTCCTGTAGTCACTGGAATAGGACTCCAGGATGTCGCTAGCCGTAAGGACTCCAGCTGTTCGTCTGGAACAGAAACGTCTCTGTGCCAAACGTTGCTTTGTAGCCGCGATACGTCGTTCCTTCGCTTTGACTGACCAATTCTAGACTGATCGCGATCATCGCAGACTGTCTCTTGATATGGGTCCGGTCCGAAAAACGCATTCACGATGCTACGCTGTTCCCTATCTCTCGCTACATAGACAAGAAGATGCGTAAAGACCGGACAGAGTGAGAGTTTAAAAAAAGATGCCTTTGAAAATACCGAATGATAGTCACGATGTTGCGTTACTGGCTTATACAGTGTGGGAGCACGAGCAGGGACAACACGTGTAAGAATATTTTTCAATATTTTACCGTCTTCCGTGAGTGAAGTCGTGTTGTTGAATTATGTTTGCAGTTATTCATTTAAATATTGATTTTCGAATAATGCCATAATGTCCAGTCCTTAGATTAAAAGAAGTGAATTGCTATTGAAAATGACTTAAAGTTTAAATTACATTTTATTTCTATACTATTATTTAATTTAATTTTATTTTGGCAAAGACGAATCTTCACATAACGTTATTTGAACAAAACAAAATCTTCTTCGGGGTTCGAGTTGGTAACAAACCAAACAAGATGGCATATTAGCGTAACACAAAAAAAAAACATCTCGCTAATCAATCGAATGATTAAGTGCGATGCAAATAGAAAAAAAGAATCAAATTCGCACTTTACTTCCACAACTGGCGAGCCACACAGCAGCATTCATCACATGAATGGGCATGCTTTTGGCAATGCTTCTTAGCACACGCCACACATTAAGCTGTTCGCTTATCACATGGAGAAGGCCCATTCGTTTTTTTTTACAAACGTTTGCCAATGAAATCATGGCAAGAATTTGTTTACTACCGCGTGCAATACTTTTGCTAACCAAATTCAAGAATAATAACCCCACACTTCAATGATACTTAGACTGGTAACCAGTTGTGGCCGGTTCTGTGCACACGAGTAAAGTTATAGTTTCCCAGAAACAGTCTAACAGCTATGCCAAACAAACAAAACAACACCATGTTTTGATGAACACCCCATTTTTTGCTGTATATTATCAGTATTGTTTCTGTTTTGGGCTATTAAAGAGTATTATGACACATTAAAGTGAAAACTGACTCATTGCATGCATTCAAAGCAGTCGTGCGTATAGTAATTGATGACCGATCAAAGCGTAATTATTGATGTAAATCATTTTAAAATAGGTTTTACTGTCGGGAACATAATCGGTTGTAAGCATCCGCAGTCGATAGACCGATCACGCGAAAGAATGACCGATCCTGAACTCGCGGGCTATGCCTTGCTACGTGACATCTATTCGGATCAGACGAATAGGCTTAAGGGGTATATATTAGACGACACTATATTCATACAAAAAGAATGAACTATGGAGGATATAGAGCAACGTGATGTAAAATAATACGTATAGCGTGCTTTCTTGTGTGTCGAAGCTATACATAATCTACCCTTATGTAGAAAAAAAAACTTTCTTTCTCTCTCTCCCTCTCGTTCTCTCCGTTTCTCTCTTTTATCCCAGTAAAGTGATAAAATCGATACTCAACATGACGTGAGCATTGGCCCAACGGAGGTCGTCCTGGGTAGATTCGTTTTCCACACTGGAACCGATGGAGACGCCCTGTGGTGGACAATTGGACGAGTATTTTTCAATTTCATATGGCACCGGGTTGCCTTTTGATAAGAAAATGTTTACAAAAATCAAGCATTGAAATAGGAAAAGAAATTTATAGTTTTTATTGAATTACCAACGTTCTCCACTGACCCGGCCCGGAAGAAACGCGTTGGTGGAGGTCGTGGAACAAATGGAAACCAATACTGGACAACGCTCATGCGCACACGAGCATATAATGTGTGGGAGAACGAACTTATTAAGGTTGCCGGAACTAACTGTTCGTATGATAAAAACCTCTCAAGGTAGTAACACAATTTTATACCTTTTTTGCAAGCAATAGAGACATAAATCTGGTTGCTATCGCAAGGCACTGGACTCCACAAAAGATAGGCAATTAAATCTGTACAATCTCATCGGGAGCGCTTCCCAAGAAAACAACTCTCAAGTAGACGTAGCAGACACCGCCATCTATTGTTGAGCACCGAACATAGGAAGGAGAATCCGGAGGAATTTTCCCGTGAAACATTTTAAGACATAAATGGTTGGCAGACATCGATCAGCGGAGTGGTTTTAATTAAGGATTTCAATCGCAAAAGAACTAAGCAAATCACTATTAAGGGAATGAGCAGACCGGCATTTTACGATCTCGGAGGAGTCAAATTGCAAGAGAGACAGCGCGAGAGAGTGATGTGATTTTACCTCCCGGTCCCCCCGGTGGCAGGTTATTGATTTTTGCCCTCCTACACACATTTATCTTCAAGTACTGCGAATGTTATAAATTGAGCGGTTGTCAGCCTGTCTCGTATCGGTATCCAAGTCAGCCATGTTTTATACATCGGGGTTCTACGATTGAAAATTTCTTTTTGGTAAATCGCTTAAAAAATATCCAAATTCTACACAGTTATAATTAAAAATGCACAAATAATGGGGATATAAATGTGGATGACAAATTCTCAACCTATACAGTCAACCGACCCTAACTTCATTTCGTGAGCTATCATCTCATCATTCCCCTGGGGCTGACACAGTGACGATGGTGATACTCTGCACAATCTCCACACGGGTAGACATCTTGCTTTTCACTGCCTGCCTGTTCGTACGGTTTGACGAAAGACGGCTGCGAAATCGTCATCCGTATGTCGTGTTCCCGTATGTGCCCTCCCGTTCGCCCCGGCCACTCTGGCTTTGCCTCCATTTCGCACACTACTGCGACTGCAGAATTCGCGTACCGAGAGACATTGTCTCCCGCTGGCGTGTGACATGTCGGTATAAATATAGAAAAGCACATTTTCTGCTCATCAGTCTGCCACGAGGTGGATCGCGTTTCGCTAAAAAACCCTAACCTAAGATTTAGCCTCCCGACAGAGTGTGATGAGCGGTACACACCGGTCGAGCGTATGTTTGACCGGAAAAAACACGCTCCAAAGAACTCGGCAACATAATTTTGCAATAATTAGTTGGCCATAAACAGGAAAAGCGAAGAATCGATGATTACTTACAGAAGATTGCAGTCTTCTCAGGGCACACAATCGTGTAAGGTCAAATGCACACCGACACAAACACACACACAGAGACACTTGGAGAAGGACGAAACTGCACCAGCGCACGTTCGCTTTCGATACTAGCGGCGAAATGAGCTGCTGGGCTCCAGCCGAGGTTTTCACAAGTTTTCCTCTTCGCTGTACCAATTTGCAAGGTTAGCTAATGCTATCCTGCTCGCACGCACAGTGTGCGGTGGTTCGTTTCTACCCTTTTCCCGAAACGCCTAGCTATCCTTTTCTACCATTTCACCGTTGCCGGGCACACCGAAGAAGTCAGAAGTTTGAAATGGAACTTCCTGCTGTCTGGGATGTGTTTCCTCACATCGTGTCAAGATGTCGAAATGCGACGATTGAATTAGTTTTCACTGCAGTATGCCATGAATTCTTTTCCCAACTACAATCAGCAGTACATTCCACCTTGCTCTCTCGGGAAATAAAAAAAGAAGAAGAAGAAGGTATTATAATGGCCGGGACGAAGAACGCAATCTACACGTCACTAAATTTACTATTCAAAAATGGTGTGAAAACTTTTGGAAAATCCAGCGACACTTCCCGACACAGGAGTCACAGTACCATCGAGACATCGCCACCACCATTACCAGCCAGGCACGGGGGGGACCGGTATTGCAACATGTCCCGCAACGACACGTTTTCACGATAGTTTAGCAATTGTTTTGGACGGGCGAAAAAACTCCGATTAGCACCACTATTTTCACACATCTCCAGCTCACACGCTCCAACTGCCAATGTCCATTGGTACGGGGTGGATGCCTCTGTTCGGTCGATGATTTTCCAGAAATTTTCACACAATTTTGCAAGAGCACACAGAAAAACGTTCCACTTACCACGAGCACAAAGGAGTGAAAGGCCGAATTTTCACTTCACTTTCAGAACATGCGCGACCAACGTGACGAATGAATGGTCCGGCTCGCCCCACCGTGAGGAGCAAAATTGGCGTTCATTCGCGGCATTCATTCATTCGCCCGGATCCGATCCGTGCCAGACGTTATGGGGCGAAGGAACCATGGTTTGCAGTTTGAATGAGCGGTAAGTATAAATTTTGTAATTTATTTTATACTTTTTGGTATGTTATGCAGTGAATAAATTTGCTATCAAACATCGATAAAACATTTGATCTGTTTTTAAACTACAATTGAGTGATTGTGCCCGTTCAATTCACACAAAGAACTCATATTTAAATGTAACTCAACTTTTAAACTTTAAAGCTGTAAAGAAAAGTGAAAATACATAGAACCAATATTTGTAAAAGTGATTTAAAAAATGTTTAAAATAATTAATACAGTGTACTTCAAATTCTAATAATTACCTTAGACTCAATCACCTATAAGATCACTTAATTTAAGATACTTATTATCGCTGAATATAATCTATAACATATAATCACTGACTATAATAATAATATAATAGCTTATAATAGTGCATGAGCGATATGCAAAAAAAGGAAAACAAACATTTCACTTTTAAATTACATTAATTCAATAATATTCGGTAGCGTAATTGGTGAGTTCATTTTGCATCACTTTCAAATCACAAACATTTTCGCTCCCCGGCACGCAATACCGGTGATTATTTCTGATACAATGAAAGGAGATAGCACTAGAAGCAGCCTCAAGCCAGACAGATAAAATGCCCCACACTCCGTTGCTTCCAACCCCATCTACCACCACCAAGACCAGCAAGCATCTCGGTCGGATGGGATAAACACCGTAACGGCGAAGTGGTCATAAAATCGCGCATGTTTTTCTCACCGTATGCAGTGCGCGCCCGTCGTACGGTCACTGATGCTACTACTACTACGTACATTGATGAGCAATTCACGTTGGGGGGAAAAGGAAGTGGATGAATACCCTAGTTTTTCGCACTTGCCAAATTCGTTTCGAGAATTTTTAACGTTCACCATACAGAACCGGCAATTTTGCTTCTCATTCTCGCCGTTCGGGCGGAATAAATGAATATCTGCGTCGAGGAATCATGAACACATAAGCATGATCAGGCTAGTTCTTTCCTTTAAAGTTTTGGTTATTGTTTTACTAAAATGATTCTCTACTTGAAATAATTTTATTGCCGTTTTAAATAAAATTTAAACTGGTACTGTCTTTAGGCAATGTACAGTGTAATCAAGATTTGCTGGAACCAAGGACATAAATGTTATTTCATTCGAGCTTCTAAGAATATCTCAAACGAAGCTAATAATGCACAATTGACTTTCTAATATTTTTAGTAACACAAATTCGTTCAAAATTATACAAGGACAATTTAAACTTAAAGGTTAATTTAACAGTAAAACAACATGCTCAATTTATTCCTTCGTTTTGATTGGTGCAATAACGCAGATTAAGAATGAATATGTACCAATAAAATTACGTAAGGGGTGTTTTTTGTATTAAATTACCTAACTTCGGACGGGACGATCGATGGACCAATATTTATATTCCAATCGTCTGGCAGTGCAGTGTACAGTCACACTGCGTAGGAACTATCTAACAAGTATAGGGGGAGGATAACCGCTTTTTAAACTTTACCACTTAAACCAGGAATGAATATAGATACATAAAGGCATATCGGACTCCACACTAACTCCACAATAAACCCGTCCAACCGCGAGCACTAGGATCAGAACCTGTAAAAAGAACCCCAGAAAATGTATTCTACTGATGCTTATGGCGGATAATCAACAGGAGCTTACCTTTGGCTACGTTCTGCAGTTTCTGTGTTTCCTCCGGACTAAGCTTAAGTATTGTGTTTAAAACCGGCACCAACCTTGACCGCTCATCTCCATTGCTTAACGTTACAAACTATGCGCACCGAGTGGAGGAAGGAAACAAAAAAAAAATACCATCAATATTAAAATTGTAGCTGTGTGATGCACGTGTTTGCGAAAAAAAAAATTACCTTGAATATCACATTTTTTAAATACTCTGAATTGTGTACATGGGCCTCCCGTTCAATGGATCGCTGCTGTCGACGTACCTCTTCCTTCAGCAGCTCGTTCAGTTGCGTCAGTTTCGCAAGATCTTGTTCCGCTTCCGCCAGCACTGCGGTTAGATGACGCACCCGGCTTTCCTGTTTGCTAAGCTGCTCCTTCGTAGCCTGCAGTTCGACCGTTGGCGATGAATCCCTACCGTACGTGGGTCCGTGGTGCTGATCACTCTCACCACCGTCGTCTGCCAGTACCACCGAGTTTGCATCGTCGAACGAAGTGTTTAGCAACTCATCCAACGGCATAACATCACGGCTGCTGCGTCCTCGTGCCGTTGAAGAGGTGGAAAGTTTTCGCCTCCATGGGCCCAAAGTTCCCGCTCCTAGGCTAGTGTTTTCCGAACCTTCGCCATCTTCTCTTTCCATTAGCAGCAGACTAATGCGCTGCTCATCGGTAAACGTGGTCCGACTAGCGGCCCCTGCGCCTAGCATTAAGGAACTTTGTAGTGAAAGATTATTGTTTAAAAGATTACTTCGGCTTTCGACACCTGCCAAACCGTCCACTGATGCTTCCGATCGGATGGAGCGTACACTTTTCTGCAGCTGTTCCATTTCTCGTGCGTGAGCTTCCTGCTGTTCTTCGAGCTGCTTCTTGTAACACTGGACAAGTGTTTCGTTCTGAATGCGTTGAGTTTTTAGCGCTTCCTGGTGTTCCTGGTTCACTTTCCTCGATTCTTCCATCAGCGATTCATTGTGTAGTCGACTTTCTTCCAGCAAACCCAACAGTTCCTTGCAACGATTCTGTGTCCGGTCTCGTTCATGTTTAAACTCTTCGTTACTTTTCGTTAAGTCCGCTATTTGCTTCAGAAGACTTTGCTGCTTGTTTTCTACCGCATCCAGCGAACGACGCAGCTGACTCAATTCTTCTTCCAGCTCCTTCTCCCGGCTGCTGTCCTTGTTCTGGTTCTGTCGCAACACAGACTGGGCACGAATTTTGTAACTAGCAAACTCGGTCCGAATGTCATCCAATTCCTGCTGCCTGCCTGCCATTTCCTTGCGCAACTCATTAAGCTCGCTCTCCAAGCTAACATTTTGTTTGAGCAGAGTATTTTTTTCCATTTCCAACGAACCGCAAGTTTTCTGCTTCTCGGCCGCTACCTGCTCCAGCTCGACACGATTATTCTCTACCTTTTGCTTCAAACGATCATGCTCGTCCCGCAGTTCTTCCAGCTGACCAGTAAGCTCCATACGCTGGTGTTCGCTTTGGCGTAATTTTCCCTGCTGGACGTCCACCTCTTGCTTTAGTTCGCGGGAATGTTTTTGCTGCGATTCTAAGCTTTCCTCCAGTATCGTTAGCTGCTGCTTGAGACTCTTCATCGAACGTTCCTGTGCGTCGATCGTTTCTTCCAGCTCTTTCACTAAGGTTTTCTTCGTCTCCAGTTTGCTGTTTAGCTCGGCCAGTGAACGTTCGTACGCTTCCATTTCGAGCGTTAACAGGTTCGCTTTCTTCACGGCAAGTTTCGAACGTTCTAGCTCCGATTTGAGCTCTTTTTGTTGTTCCATCGTATCCGAGAGATCTTTTTCCTTTGCCTTGAGGTTAGCCTTTAACCGTTGGTTCTCCGCATCAATCTCTTTTTTAGCCATTTGAAAGGCATCCTTTTCGCGCTTTAGATTTTGAATTTGTGTTTGATATTCCCGGATGGCCGTTTCTAGTGTGGTTCGGTCTTTGCTTGTACCTTCGACGTCCTTCTGGATCTGCTCTAACGTAGTCAATTCAATTGATTTTTTATCAAGTTCTTCCCGCAAGTTTGAAATTTCTTTTGTCATACCATCGAGTTGATCCTGTAATCGATCATTTTCCGTTTGTAGTGTTTGTAAATTTTTGGTAACTGTTTGGAGCGCAGAATCCGCAGAACTAGCCACGGTTACGGTCGACGTCCCTGTTGAGCCTTCTTTTTCATATTTTTGCAGCAGAATGGTCTGTTCTGCAACTTTTTTCTTCAGCTTCACTGCTAGCGAGCGTAGTTTGATGTACTTTTCTTCGTAACTTTCATCAATTTCTCGTAACCGAGCGACATCCTCGACGCGTGAAATGGTCGACGTGGACATTACATCACTCTGCGTATCAAAGCTAACGTTCGACCGGTTCAGTGCAGTCGCCAGTTCGTCACGTTGCCGTTCAAGCTCGGTCTCTTTTTCTGCGACCAGCTTTTGCAGCTGATCAATCTGTAGCTTTAACGGTTCTACCTCGACCGTTTCCGTGCGGGACAGCTTTTCCTGCAGTTCGGCAATTTTGGAAAGTTGCAAATTAATTACCTCTCCTCTATCTTTTAGCATTTCGTTGATCTCTTTTAACTCGGAAAGCAGCTCACCGTTTTCGGCCTTTAACCGGTCGCAATTATCATTCAGCGTGGTGATTTGTTCTTCCAACTGTTGCACATGTGCTTGCGTTTCGACGGACATTTTTTCATTTTCATCATCGTTTTTCAGCGCTTTATCTTTCAATTCTTCCAATTTCTGCTCCAATGCAACAATTTTATCATCTTTTTTCTTCAAATCGCGCGAAAATTTCTTGCTAATGGCGTCGCTTTCTGTACGCGCTTGCTTTACTTCCTCCAGCAAACGATTCTTTTCGGAATCGAGCTCTTCCAGCTCCAACTTTCTGGACTCGGACTCTTTTTCCAAGAGCTCGCAGCGGTCAACTACTTGCTTCGATTTTGAAATGCTATTATGCAGCTTTTCCGCAAGTTGAGCTAACTGGGCTTCTAGATTTTGATTTTCCACTACCAACTTCTGCACAACTTGCTGGTTTACTTCGACCAATTTTGAGCTTTGCTTTTCCAATTCAGTTTCCAGTGAAGCAATTTGTTTTTCCAGCATTTCTTTTTCTTGTTCTATTGTGATCAGCTTTTCCGTAGCTTCACTTAATTCCACTTGAATGGCTACGGATTTTTCATTCTCTTCGGTAGACTTGATAGAAATATCTTTTTGTAGGCGATGCTTTTCCTTTTCCGCGTCTTGTAGTAGAACTGTGAGGCTATCCACGTTAGCTTGCAAAGATTCCTCATTCTGTTTGTAGTGTTCTATCTGTTGTATGTGGTTTTGTAGTTCTTCTTCCAGTGCTTTCGCTTGTTGCTCAAAAAGGTTGGCATCCTTTGCATATTGCTCGAGTTGTTTGTTGATACTCGACTGCGTTTGTTTGCTTTCTGACAGTATATCCTCTTGAGATTGAATTTGTGCCTGCAAATGTAGAATTGATTGATTCGATGCTTCAAGGTCTTTCCGAAGATTTTCCTTCTCGTCGCTGTCGGCTTTCAGTTTAGCTTCATATGTTGACAGCTCTGTACGGGTTTTTTCTTCTAACGATGTAATAATCAAATTTAAACGTTCTATTTCTGCTAATAGTTGTTCAGAGCGCGGTACGGTACTGTCAGTTTGATCGTTAGCTGCAGCCGAACTCTGTTCAAATTTCCGTTCCAGTTCTGCTAATTGCCTCTCTAGGTCGATATTTTTTTCCTGCAGTTCTTTGGCCGCTATTTCGTGCTGTCCGATCTTTTCTTCAAGCTCACTTTTTATCAGCTCGAGAACGCGTATCTTTTCAAAAAGAACATTTGAAGCATTAACCAAATCTTTTTGCCACTTTGGTACCTGCTCAGCATATTCTTTGACTGTTTTGAGTAAGATCTTGCGATCGGATTTAAGAAGCAGCAGCTTGGCGTTGATTTCTTGAACTTTGGCTTTGTATAGCTTCAGCTTGCGGATCAATTTCTCTTCCCTCGGAGTCGACGCTGATTCGCCCAGCACAGTTTGGCTGCCCTTCACCTTTATCAGCTCTTGCTCCAGTGCTATCCGCTCCTTTTCGAGATTAGCATTTTCTTCCTGCAGTTCGTTGCAACGCTCCGTTTCTTTCTCGAGTTTGGCCAGTTTTTCCTTCAGCTGTTCAATTTCCACCTTTACTGCGTGGGTTTCCTTTTCATGTGCAATTTTTTCTTCTGCTAATTGGCCGCTTACTTTTGTTAGCTGTTTCTGTAATTCATCCACTTTCATCGTTGCTTGTAGCTTTTGGTCCATGTATGAATCGGCTACTTCTTGCATAGCCTTGATGCATTCTTTGTCCGCATTTTTCTGTGTCTCAAAATGGCTTAGTTGCTCTTTAAGCCGGCGGTTCTCTTCTTGACATTCTGCAATGGTAAAAATGCAGTGATTAAAATTGATCCGTAAGGTATCACACAATTAGCGCGAAGTACTATTTTACCATCTTTCGCTTGTTTGGCCTTTTGGGCGATACCCAGCAGACCTTTGCATTTCTTCACCAGATCGTCTCTGCTCAGACTGTCGAACGGACTAGCTTTCCGGGAGGGATCCTGGGAAATAGAGGGCAACGCCGAGCTTATATTATATGCATGACATCAGCAGCAAACTGAGTAAACATCGTAAACCAAAATTATCACCTGATCTGAGCTTTGACTCATGATTTCTCTGGGTGTTGTTTTAGGCACGATTAGCAGAAGGTAATTTCAGTTCAATTTAGATGTGCTCTGTAAGGCATAGTGCCGTTGCAAATCTACAGAGATAAGGGTAGAACTAGAATTGTGTATACGTGCTACGATAACAAGAAAATGAAATCACTTTCGCAGAATTTGCCAACTTTATTATTGAGTTTAGGGTGACAGCTACGTGTCAGACCGAAGGGGAAAACTCAAAATAGAATGCAACCAATCGAAGGTGGATCGCGTGGATGACATTGGCAAGGTAGGATTTTATATACACAAAAGATCAATTGCTGCGATTGTGGGGTAAAAATCCATATTTCCTTTGTATCTGTTTTACATCTTTGAGTTAAATAATCAAACTGTTACTTTGTAGTTTGTATACACAATATTTAAGAAAATGTTTTCGAAGCACAGTCGGCTACTGTATTTTTGAGCATGAGTCTAGCTTGAATGTCACACCGTGGAATGTTTTGTAAACATTGGAGACTTGGAAAGTAAGCAATCGCACCGGTACGGGTACAGTTGGATAAATTTGCTCAAAAATCTAACTTAGTTTTGATCATACTTGATATCTTTTGCCTTCTAAATGTTCAGCACTCAGGAACGTCTGAAGCGACGCACTCCTAATGGGGGCATAAATCGAAAGACTTACTTGTGTTTGCTTGTGGATGAGTATTACGAAACATCGAACTTAGGTATGCATTTTACTATCTAATGCCATTCCTGTCTATTCTGAGTGATCATTTAAACGCAGCTAACGATTCATTCTATTTTAGAAGCACAACAGCAAGTTACGGCCAATCTAGCTAACTTTGCGTACGATCCAATCAACTGGAAGTTTCTGCGTGAAGCAAAAGCACACGAACTTTTCTATGAAATTGTGCAACAATCGCTCCAAGGAGTGGTGGATCGTTTACTTGTCCTGCACGCCATCGTAGGACTGGCCAATATCGCGCTTGATTCAGTAATCGCCGAGTACATTGAGAGAAGTAACGGTCTCAGCCAGCTCAGGACATTGTTGGAAAAGTATCAGACAGACTGTGAGATAGTTTGCAACACCTTGACGTGCTATTCTTTTCTGTTAAACGATACCAGAACTCTGTTGGCAAAAGAAGACAAATGTCTATTAAGGTTATTAGAACATTTCAAACAGTCAGAAAGTAAAAGAATTGTTAATCTTGCAACAATACTGGCAGAAGATCTTAGCTAAAGCAATGCATTGGATACAATTAGTGAGAAGTTTTAGCAGCACATGCACCAAAGTTCAACCTACGGTAGGAACAGTGTTCAGTTTGTCGAGAACATTTCGCCAATCCGACGTACAGCTGTTTGTGGCACTAACAGGGGATAGCAATCCAATTCACGTAACCGACGTATCTGACCTCAAGGAGCAGGTCTTCGTGAATGGAGCCTTTCTGAATGGTGTCATTGCGGGGATAATCGGTACCAACTTTCCGGGCTTTGTTGTGACGACACAGAACTTTCGCTTTCCGAGCCGATGCCGTTTAGAAAAGGAAGTCCTGTTCAGCGTAAAGGTAGAGGAAATGCGCAAAATTGTAACGGTTTCGTATGAAAGCAAACAAAGCGGGCTCGTTGTTTTTGAAGGGACAGCAAAACTGTTTGCCGTGCGGAAGTGAAAATAAACAAATATTCGACTGAAAAAAGGGAAAACGTCAGAACTTTCACTTTGGTCGGAGCGGTAGACGCTAGCTTTAGACTCGGCGTTTTACTTCGCGATTAGTTTTTCTGCCACAGCCTGTCGACATGGACTACCGTAGGAAAAATGTCGCTCTTTTCGCCATTTGTATCATCACCATTCTGGTGCAAGCGGTTACTTGTGTGAAGTATTCCAGATTCCGGCTTGCCGAAGTTCAGCGAAAGTCGGCCAACGACGTACCATGTACCTGTGCCATCTACCTAACTGGACAGTTCAATCGTTTCAACCGTACGGAACAACCGAAGGGTAACCCGGGAATTCAGCTGGAGCTGATGCAACACTTTCCCTGCACGACATCCGGCAACAAACAGTGCGCGAACAAATGTTTGGACTCGATTGTGAAACATTTGCCCAACTCGCAGAACGTCATATGTGCCACCATCGATCGTGATTGTTTCCGCGAGCGTGCCTATTTGTTTTACCAAAACTGTGCTCCCCGATGGGTGAACAGTAATCTGTCGGCTGGGAAAGAATATTGCTGCCAGAATGACAAACCCATGCGTTGCAATTTGATGGCGGAGCTAATACGACAATCTTTGCGGGAAAACAACACTACTACCACCAGTTCCGACGAGCAAAACGAAGCAGACCGGTGATATCTTGAGCGGGTCGATTGAATAAACACGATGAAATCACAATACAAGTGTGTGTAGAGTGTTGTTCCTCACATGATCATCATTCCTTGCTCGTCGCGGAATCACACGCCGGGAAGGGCTGAAACTTTATTCCGGAGAAGATGGTTTTCCGAAAAATACGATGCGCGGATGTTTCAAGACCAGACACACTGCCTAGAACTGAATCATCTGTCCCTTGCGCTTCTTGTCGCCACCGAGCTCGAAATGTTTGCAGCGCTTCAGTGGGGTCTGTTTGCGGTACTTGCACTCGACACATTCCATACGCAGCACGATTTTCTTGGTGGTCTTGGCCTGGCGGATGAAGAAACAAAATCACATCGTACGGTATGAGACATTGATTTTCTTTTTCTGCCACGGTCCCACGCACAAACCAGCCAAACTTACCTTCTTCCTGAAGATGGGCTTAGTTTGGCCACCGAAACCTTTCTGTTTACGATCGTAACGACGACGACCCTGAGAAGCCTGTCGTTCCTTCGACTTCTTGTACTGTGTCACCTTGTGCACACGGTGAACCTTGCACTTTTTGCAGTACGTGCGGCGCTGCTTCGGTACATTTACCTGAAACACAAAAAAAACGGGGGACAATCAATTGACCGTTTCCAACAGTAACAACATAACCTTAGAATCCGTCCGACGGTTCTCAATGCACTATAAACATCGTTTGCATTTCTTCATTATTGCGACATTTCGATAAGCGTTTTCATAACCGGCACTTGCAGCACAGTATGGACCGATGACAAAGCGAGTTTATAGCATTGAAATATCATAAACTACTGCAAATTACGCGAAATTAAGCCATCACGTACCATCTTGGATGTTCTCGTCGATTCAGTCACAAACGAAAAGAGGAAGCACAGAGCAAGCGGTAAACGTCAATCCACGAATAACAGATGACAGAACGCTTGTTTCCGGCGTCATGACATGCAAGATAATAAAAAGTATCAATATTATTTTCAAGCAAACGGTGCGAAAACAAGTTCGAGCATATATTCGAACATAAATAATTTAAATTTTGACCGTTGAAAAGGGAAATTTAGCCCTTTTTATTGTGTTTTTATTTTATGTTCGGTTTGTACGACTTGTTCATCACTTTTGAATTTATGATTTCAAAAGCATTTTGCTAGTTTTCTTCAAGTGTTTTGGTGCTTAATATCATAATTCAGGCCAAGAATCTGCTTCATCGATGAGAGGTATAAATTGACTTACAGTGCGTGATCCCGAAGGGATTCAATACCCGATCCTGCCGTGTGAAAGACCAACACCGTTGCCTATATGACTTCGCATGCCAAGAAAAATATTTAAACCATTATCGACAATATTACACCAAGGTTTGGAGCAAAAGAATGTTATCCTTTCCTTGAAACATTTTTTTTCTTCAACAATCATCGCATTTCAAGCAATGGAAAGGAGTTCAAAGTACTATTCCCATTATCTACAGTTCACCATATGTATCGTCTTTCCCGGCTTGACCGAATTTACACACGACCCCGTACTTGGCGTCTCGGAGAGTGAATGTCGTTCGACACCGCATCAAATAACCATAAGACCACCTTTAGTGCCGACTCATTACCGTAATGTCCTCCGTTGGTGGTAATCGTCAACTGTTGGTAAGCAATCACTGTGTGTCCTGTGTTCTTCTTTTCGGCCGGCGTCACGACTACACTCGTTCACAACTGCTGCCTCATATGGCGCCCCCACCAAGTTTCCTTTCTGAACGAGGACGCGATCGTTATACTCCTTACGGCGGCGGTTCACTGCTCTCGCGTTCGAGAGTTCCTGTGGCCGTACGCAAAACTGTGAGCCGCTTCTTCGCACATAAATTGTTATTTTATGGTTTTGATACGAGTAGAAATTTTTTATTTACCAAACACACCGCCCTCCGCACCATGTGATCGTACCACATATCCTCTCATATTTTCCGTGCCTTGTTTGTGCCGGACATTCTCCAATCTCACGCACTCGTCATTCCCAACAAAACCCCGTTTGTCGATCACCAACTGGTGGATGTTGGATTACATTAAAAGTTTTACCGATTTTTTTCTTCGCTGTCTCTCGCACACTCGGGCTACCCGGTCACATATATTGCATCGGTGCGAATTGGTACCCTGAGCTGCTGAGAGTCTTGCAGTGGGAAATGCGGACACACAAGAGATCTGGTGAAGAGAGAATGGTCGTCCTTACTGAGCCACACCGGGGTATATCATTGCCACCCTGGTTCCTGTGGCCTCCACCAACCAACCAACCGCTGTTCGTCCACTAGCGCGAGCCAAGAGCAACGGGGTAAAGAAAATAAAATAAATAAAATAAAACTCACCCCTCTTCAAATGATACTTCATCCCTGGACCACTCCGCTGGGAAACGCGCTCTGACGCAACAGTGCCCACCTCTTATCATGTGGAGTGGTTCGTTCTCGGTTTCCTCGCCGGTTCGCCTGATTCCGTTGATTCCGTTGTTTATTTTATTATTTCCCTTCCAACCCTCTGACCACCAACCCCCGTTCACCCACTTTTGATATCATCCTTTTGGTGAGATCTTTCCTGGGAGAGCACTGCAAACAAACGGCTCAAAAACTTTCCTTCCTTTGCGCGACCGATCTCATCACCCTCTCGGCAGAGTGTAATCTTAACGTCTTCTGGCACTGATTCGATTGCGACTTACGCATTAATTTGCAACATCGCTTACACACTCTCTTACAAGGGCGACTCGCATTCGCTAAAACGGTATCATTTGCTGATTGCTCCATGTTCTTGCATCATGCATCGCGTTTCCGAAAACGTTCGCCGAAAAAAAAAATACAACCTCGAGATGACGGAACAGTTTTTGAGGACTCCGCTACAAAACAGGATCTATCACTATCAAAAATGGTTTCCTGTTTGTATTTCGGGTTTGTTTGTTTTGTGCCTTGCGATCTGTTCAACTGATATTTGATCGATCGCGTTTAAAAAAAAAGTACAAATTGTAGAAAGAACTGCTAGCTTTGTGGCTACCATAGTGACAGACAGAGCGAAGAAACAAAAAAAAAACATCTCCTTCCGAAAGTATGATCGCAACCGATCACAAGCCCATCAAATCGTCTGCAGCGAAAGGAGGATAATGCTCTGCGATCGCCACCAAAGTCCTACCGTGTGCCACCAACTCCAAACTGATCCAGTGATGGGGAGGGAAACCTGCGAAAAAGGACGGCACAAGGTGATAAAACTCCAATAAAGGAATCTGCATTTCTTCCGCACCGGCAGAGTGAATGGAATCCCGATTGTGTCGTCGATCTGTTCGAAAGAATTGGTTGAATGTGACGAACCCCAAAAAAGAAAAATATTCAAAAACCGATCAAAACGCTTTATTGACAGCCTTTTTTGGGTAAAATCGCGGGCAGATGGAAGGCGATTTGGGGAGCACAGCGAAACACCCCAAAAAGGGATCCCTCGGGTTGCACCTATTGGACGGACGTCCACCGTCCGAAGCACAAACAACAGTTCAATAAAATTATACGAGCCCATTTGCATATCGTGGCCGATGAGCTGATGAGTGGAGTTTTGGTGTACTTCCACTGGCCGGTCAGTCAGACACACAAAAACACATCAACTGCACTGCACATCCTGATGGGTGCATTTCCGTGCTGTCGCGATCACGCGCACAGTATCCTCGAAGCTTTGCCGTAATCTTTGTCTTGACCCTTGTTGGGGGACAGTTTTTTTTTTAGTTTTCGGAGAGACATTTGCAGAGACAAACTGCGTAAAAAAGGTAGAAGTAAGGTTTTGGTAAAAAAAAAAAGACAACCAAGGGCATCAGGATAGATTACTTCCCGGAAGCAGCCTGACCCAAAACTTAACCTGGAGCAGAAACTACGCACGATAAAAGATGGAACCCGGAAATGGGACGGGAATAAATTAGATAGCAAGCCCGTAAACAGTCCTCCCAGAGCAGCGAAGATCGCAAGACGTTGCAAATTAACTTTACCATCAAATAGCAAACGTTCTTTGTACGGGGGGTTTATTTTTTAAATCGGCAAAGAAATTCGTTATTGCATCGACCGACCACGTGTCGAATGTTCGCGCATCGCAAACGCGCATCGATAAAGATGCTTCCGGGGATAAAGATGCTCTTCGGCCGCAACTCTTACATGCTAATTAGTGACTTTCTTCCACAATACAAACACACCCCACGTACTTGCTTCTACCGGGAACAATTAAAAAAAAAAATGCAGTCGAGTTGCACGCCAAAGCACGCAGAAAGATCTTTTCGTTGAGTTCGGTGGAAGAGAGAAAGAAAAGACAAGTCTTGAAGCCCCCAAACGGTGGTGGTGATGTTGCGAAAAAGGTAAAAGAACCCTTTAGCCAAGCCATATGAACACGGACCCACTCACACACACGGAGGGCACACTTCTTTAGCATAGCTGGTGTACCATTGCAGCGCCGGATGATCCGATGAGGGAAAAGGGAACAAATCTAAAAGGAAGTGAGCATGCGCGATGGCGTTTCAGATAGTACAGGAAAGGGGCGACGTCTGTTGACTGAGGATGATGCTGGGTAGGGAAACGAAGTAAAGTTCAACTCATAAATTAATTTACCTTTTTTTTGTTGTGTGCATGTATGTGAGCTTTGCTTTCATTTCCTTTTGGATGAAAGATTTTCGTTTTTTGTTCCTGTTTTGAGTTTTAGTCTGTTTTTGGCATCCTTTTGCTTCCGTTATTTGCTACGGATTGTACACTGACGGAAGCGATAGTTCAAGTCCCATTTTGAACCGTTTCTCCGTAGTGAGGACGTGTTATCGATGAGTCTTCTAGTAAGCGAGTAAGTAAGCGTTCTCCGAAGACGTTCAAAAAAAAAGGTTGACTGGCAGGGATATTTCGCTTTTACGTATATTTTTTGTAACGTCCAGAAGGTTTTTAATGGTTTCCCAGGCATTTTTGTGCTTGTCCCTCAATTTTGTGCCCTTCTTAGATATTTTTGACGTTTTAATACAACAATAGTTTTCTTTCGGCATTTTTTTACGTATTTTTTAGTATCAAAACACAATCAAATTCTTCCTAAAAAAGTTAATAAGTTAAGTTATGTTAAGAGTAGGAATTTTTAGAGCAGCTTAAAAGTGTATAGAATAAAGAACATAGAAATGTGTGTAATTTAATTCTTTTTAAGATAGTAGAAAATAATTTTTACCTATACTTTTCGGGATTTGTTTTATTTTTAAAAAGAAAATAAGTGCTTGGCAAAATATTAAAAATTATCTGAAAACCGTCAAAACATGTTTGGGAAACCGTAAGAAAGTTATGAGACGAAGTGAAATGGATTTAGTTTAATTTGATTGAGTGATTTGGTTTAATTGTTCTAACAGTAAAGGCTCTCTGGCCCGCGAGGCCTTTCTAGCCGCCAAGACCCACCTAGCAGACAAGATCCCTCTGGCCGTTGAGGACCCCTAGTAACCGCCAACTCCTCGCTGAACTGCTGTTCAATAATTTTTATGTGTGAGGAAATCCTTACTCTTAACAGGCCAGATAGCCTTAACAATAAGGCTATCTGTAAAGAGCAAATACTGTTCCGAAGGCCTCGTTGCTATCATCAATAGTGCGTAAAAGATTGCGGCATCCGCTTGCTGGAAATTGAAAAAAAATCAGTGGACTCGCTTAAAATCATCGAAGCCAGTGCATTCCCCAGAAGATGATCCATCAGTGTAATACAATCTCGTTTGGTTGAAATCGTCGTAGTTGTTGAGTTGATGAAATTGATTATATTTGCTCAGCAAAACATGCTAATAAAGCGAGTTTTGGACAAACAAATATAATTATCACATTTACCGAAACATCTCACACACTCCTCGATGTGTACGGCTGATGAGCTTTTAATCGATTACATCTTCCATAGCTGCATGCAGAACGTAATCTTCATTCGGTATCATCCGAATGGCACATTTCCGTGTTGTTGTGATGTGTTTTCAAATAAAACCTTTGCTTCACTTGCTGTATGTGTGACGTGAAAAAAGCAACAACAATCTTTAGACCGCGACAAACAGGAGTGGCGAGGACCACTTGCACGGTCTCCGGATATAATGAGCAAATAGTCGCTAATCATCGGTGACCTTCACGGTGTGCTAGCTTGTTTTCCCACACAAAACGCCTTTGCTACGCTCAGCCGGATCACCGTTTTCTATGCCGCACTGGCAGGAAGAATAGCCACGATCGCAACGTCTATCCCACACCTGTAAAGAATGGCCGGACAACGTGGCTGGGATGAAAGGATCCGTCCCATTTTCGGAGGCAGGAGCATCGTTGATTTGATCGTTAGTCTGTTTTGTGTCTAGCCGGGCGGCTAGGCGAACTAGAATTTAATCAAAAACCTTCAAATTAATGGTGTATGGCGTGGTTTTTTGATATTGGATTTTTATGGCTACTTCGCACGGAAGGATTAACGCTCTTAATGGAGAGACATCATGGTGGATCATTTCGTTACCGAGCATGGATCCATCATCTTTATAAATGGGCAAAAGGGTAGGAAAAAAGGGAAAACCCTCATGAAATGTCTGCTTCGACTTCTAATTAAATATTTACCAGGAGATTGTAAAACTGGAACGCCTTAGAACTTTACAAAAATATTCAAACTTAGCCACGTGTTTGGAGGACACGTTGCCTTTCAACACCCGGCTTGCACAAGTTCCTCAGAGCTTAAGAAGCACACACACGCACATAACAAAACAGCCAAACAATTGCACATAAAACAAGTGTCAGTGGCCTGTTTCGAATTTTGTCCGTGGCTGAATTGCACTGAACACATTGTTTCCCAGCAATAACAGCAAGATGAGTTCCATAATGGTGAGCTCAAAAATACAACCTTGTACCTTTGTACAAGGAAAGGAAGCACCGGCAGAGCTTCCAATTGCTCTCCAACAACGCAAAACGACGCATCACCACACCGAAGTGTTCGTGGCAGGAAAGAGAACGTACGGCTAATTATAAACGATTCAGTAAGGTCGTAAAACTTTCCGACTCAACTCGGGCAGGATCCATAGTTATGAGCAGCAGTGCAGCAGTGCTCCCGGTCTGCTCCTGGTAGGCTTCATCCCTGGGACACAACCCATCGGATGTGTCGCGATCATGTTATACATATAAAGACAGACACACACACTGAAAATCTCTCCCAGTACGTTGAACCCGGCTTGCCAACCCGGAATTGGTCGATCACTGCCTCACCCAGCCCAAGTTGACAGCAGTGTGCGGATGACATGGAGTAATAGATCGCATAAATGGTCTCCCCATTATTGGAGGGGAGCTAAGTTTCATAAGTCACGCGGCCACGTGGTGAGGTGAAGTGAAGCAGCCCTTATGCAGCTGCAATCCGTTGCTGGCCAGGTCGTACAGTGAAGAGGAGTAGATGCTTCCACGTTCCGGTTGGGCAGTTTGCAGTGCGATTAAGCCGGTGAGTTCTCCGAGGGCCCAGCTCGTTTTGTTTGGCAGCTCGCGGCACAAACTGTCCGTACCGGCCCGTACAGACTTACCACGGTTCAGTCCTCTCGATGGTACTGGCCACGGTTGGTTGCGTTTGGTGATGCGTACACGGAGCGAACACACCCTTTCGGGTTGGGTTCGGGAGCAAGAGGGCAGCTTTGGTGGAACGACGGATGTCCGCAGTTGAAGCAGGGCGAGGTCGGCCATCCTGCTGTAGTGGAATCAAGCTACTATTAGCGAACGCAGTGGCAACGGTTACGCTGGCAACTGCACAAAAGGGTTTCTGACTGTGCTTGTGATGGAGACGATCGTGGCATCCAGCGGTGCGTGAGGCCCTGACGTCCAACCGATGATCGTAGATGAAGGATACTCGGCTAGCGAAACGGAACGGCTGGGACGCGCTATCGGTTGTGTCTTGATGTAGTGCATTCCTGTGGTTTGGGGGATTTCACTGCCAAGTGTGTTGCAGACTGTGATTCGAGTATCACGATCTATGCTAAATAAAATTCCTTCCTATTTTTGAATACTTTTCATCACCTTTGCTTCAATCAAGCTTAAGAAAGTCATTTCATACAAAATAAAAAAAAAACTCGTTCTTTCTGATAACGGTGCATAGTTGCTCTTCACTCAGCTCAGCCCTGTCTGTCGATGAGCATAATTCAACCAGACAATTAACCGAGGGTGAAAACGATCGTAAAACTCACATTTCGAACGCCTTGGTCGCGTTGGTTTGGATCGAACTATTTACGATCGTTCACGATCAATCAAAAACCACTCTCGAAAAACCGCTCGAAAGGAGACGAAATGTTTCGTTTTGGAAATGAGAAAGGAGAGTTCCTTTCCAAGTGAAAATGTGCCTAAAAAGTGTCCAGGAAGTCTGCCCGAAAAGGAAATGAAAGGAAAAGGATATTTGGGTTGGATTTTTAAATTCTGAAAATTAATTCTCTATGTGTGAGAAAGGGCAATTAAGATTAGTGTCTGTATGTCATAGACTTAGAAAAGTGTAGATTTATATGAGTATAATAAATTAAATACAAACTGTAAACAAAAGTTCATAAACAGCAACGATACAGCAGCGTTTGGTAAAGATAAAAAGGATGCCAAAAGGTAGCGAAAAACACAAACAAAAGGAAACATTTGATGAGAGAACAACAGCAAGAAACAAGACGTGCAAACTCTAAAGCAAACGAACACCACAGTATAAACCGTTTCTCGACGCAAAGTATAAGGCCGAGATTTAAGGAGAAAAAAAAATCATCATAGGAGGCAAAGGAAGTTGGTAAGACCAGCCAAATGGAAGGGAAAAATATGGAGAAAAAAAGAAAGAAGAACCAACAGTGAAGAAATGGCAGTCCAGGATTTTTATGGTGCAGAAATGTAAATGACTCCGCGACATCGGGCAGCAATAAAACAAACCGCGCGCACAGTACCGTGCGCAGACGAAAAGGGAATGGGTTTGGATAAATAAAGGTAATAAAAAGCCAAAACATTTTTTCTTCTGCTCCGCCCGGAACACACTGGCAAGCTTGACTATAATAAGTGGAGTCACGGACTCATACACCCGTGGAACGGAAACCCGTGCACCAGCAACGATGGCAGACGGTGGATGCTTCCTGTCAGTGTGTGAGGAGCGTACCTTCCAAGCACTTGATGCATAGAGTTTTGCATGCCCACTGGAGTGCTTTTTTGGTGATCTAGTAGGTGTTTATTTGAAATTTTCGTACTGTAATCATTAAGGAACCTGCTGCAATATCTTTTCGATAAAGTTGGAGCGATCATTACAGAATTCTACCATATAAAAAGAGGATAATAGTATTTACCAGTAGAGTAGGGCGACCCGGTTGTGAGGCGACAACGACGCCGGTCTTCACACGGCAGGACCGGAGTTCAAATCTCATCCGGGACCGTTTCCCCGTAGTGAGGACTGACTATCCGTGTCACTTTGAGCGTGTCCTCAAAGGTCGTTAAGCCAAGACGCAGAAGACTGTACCCTGAACCCAGAAATAAGATCAAAATTATCGAAAACGAATCCGAAACTTCTCCTAGCATACCCCAAAAGAGCAGCAATTCAATGATCGTCAGTAGATCAACTTCACGCGCATCCTAAGATTGTCCGTAATCCCATTGTCCCCAAAATACAGAGTACAAAGCAAAACAACAGATTGTGATTTTAATACAAAGTGAACGGAGAGCTTGCCATTACGACACGAGCTTTTAATGTTCTTAAGCGGCTCCAACTTTTCACCTCGATCACCTCATTCGAGATTCCTTTATGTTTTAACGCTTAGCTTCCTTAATCACATTTTACAAAAAAAAAAAGAACTCCAACATTCAAGTCTAGGATCGAGAAAGGCAAATGACATTTTCCTTCGTTTTCAGCGCGCGCTGATCCTCTTATTTCGCCGATCTTTGAATCCCCTCCCGGGAACCTTATCTCCCGCGCGATAAAACACTACGCAAGCGATCATCTTCACGTTCTGGTTGGTATCGTTTGCTTCTGGATCTCTGGAGGATTGGACTGTAACTTTCTCTGTCAACCGTCGAACCAGCCGAGCATGCGGTGAGGATGCTGAAGGTACATGGTGGTCCACTACGGCGTGATTTACTTTGCCTCACCATCCGGACGTGTTAAGTGTCGTATCATTTGCTTGCTGGCCGATTTTACGAGCGTAAAAGCTTACCACGGTTAGCTACACCATGGAAGCCAGAGCGATCCCAGCGGGTCGCTCGCGATACTTTAGCAGGCGGTAGGTGTCACAAATCAGACTGAAGTAGGTAAATGCAGCATGAATGATTTTGGAGCAATTTGTCAATTTGACGACGCGTGCCTTTTGCCACTTAAGCCGCACACTCGTGAGAGACTTTTATGTGACTCTTCTCCTTATTTTCCTTTTGGGGGATGGGAAAGTGTGTCTTGAAGGGAAAGTGTATTGCAATGAGCTAAGATTTTCACCGAGGTTATATCCTGGATTGAACTTATGCTGATGTTGCATTACTTGATCTGATATTTAATTTTACTTAAGGTATGAAAATAGACTTGGAAAAATAAGGAAACTCCTACCGCTCATCCATACCATCTTGACGGTGATCACTTGATCCTACTTCGTAAATTCCTCTCGACAAATCTCCGAACCACTCTAGCCAACCGCCAACGTCTCAAACACAGCGATCGTGTGCAACAGCGAACACGGGGAAATCGTCAAAATGCCCAAAAATGAAAAATAAAAATTAACCGGTCACTCACATCGCGTTGTGTGCCGTTCGCTTCCCGGTTTCCTCCTGCGAGGCGTTATGCAAACGGAACGGAGTGGTCAGCCTGAAGGGATGTGGCCGGGGAGGCTTCAATGTTCCTAGATTTTCTATCCCTGCTGCTTCACGCCAGTGCCCCGGAGATCGCTTATTATGGGAACGAACGAAGCGAGAAGCGAAATGGAGCGAAATGGAGCAACGGTGGGGGAGGGAGGGGGGAAGGGGAACAAAACACCGGGAAACGGGGAGAAGCGAAAGGCATGTAAGATGTACACGCGAGAGCGAGAGCCCGAACCGATCGTGCCCACATGGCAGGAAGAGACAAGCCTAGCCCAGTACGGCTAGAACCAAACGTTGTCCAGCCGTCCGTTTCCGAAGCCATCCTCCGTTAACGGCGCCCGCCAGTGTTTTCGTGTCCGGCTCCCAGGGAGCGCTACTAGGTTGAATGACTTTTGTGCGTTTTCCTTATTCCTCGCGCTGATTCCATTCCTGATGTGATGCTCCGTGACGCTGGTTTCCAGCCGGTTCGATCCTGGTTCCCGCGCCAGGAAGGGTGGAATGGTTGGGACCCCCGTTTGGACGAGCACTCGATACCGGCTAGAAGAGTTGAAGGGTAAGTACACTCCAGCCAGCGTTGGTTTGGAGCATGAGAATTTGTGTTTGTGTGAGCTGGAGCAGAGCGCAAGGCAGGATGCTTCGTTCAACAATCAGGTTGCCGATCTTGCCGGACGTTCGTTAGCAATCCGGTTCGCGGGTAGGGAAGCAGAGAAAAACTAGGAGAATAGAACCTGACCCTCCTCGTTGCCGGACTAGAAAGGAGGGAGTCTCACAGTATCCTGAGATACCAGTTCGGATCGGTTTTCCTTTTTGCTCCCTCAGCATGGAAGAACCTGCTCCATCCGTACAGTGGCATAAGGAAGTTGCTCCACAACAGTTTGCCACTCAATGTGCCGTTCGGGTATAACTGTTTTTCCTCGCCATTGCCTGTACTATTGAGCACTCGAACTACCGACCAGGACACTTTGCTGCTGTCGAGAGTTTTATTCTACAACATTCCAGTGGGACTGCAGCAACGGCACGAACATATGGCGTCCATTTTGCTCTCCCACTTGAGCGCCATATCCAAATAGTGGCATTCGAGGTGGAGCATTATCCCCACAATATCATAAAGAGAATGAAGTGTCATTCCCTTTCACTGCTTGGCCTGCAACTGCCATTAACGCATTTAGGGGGCACATTAAAAGTCTCACGCGAAGACCTTTTTGCAACGATCGACCGACCGTTACCGCAATGGGAAGATGCAGATGATCGTACGGATGAAAATGATTCCATAAAATCTTTAATATTTGCAGCACATTTAATAGAATCACCTCCGTTTCGCCTTCGTGCGGAATAAATAGAACCGTCAGCAATGTGCACGTACCCGGGATGAGCACGAATTTAATCCGACCCGTCCTATCCAATCGATCTATTCCGTAATGCTCACTTGGGCAGTAGTAAAACAGGCCTGGTTTGATGGTAAATTGAAAGTTGTCCCTGCTGCAGATGAGCAGAAGCCGACTGATGACTTTCGGCATATTATGATGCTAATAAAACGATTCCGTTAGATCGTTGCGGTCCAATAGGTTACGTTCATCGCCTGCGGTCTGTCATTAGAAAGGATTACACCCTGCGTTTTGCTTGCACAGTCGTTAACATATAATATAGTTTCTTGTTGAATATTTAATAACATTCGTTATGACAAATCCTTAGTTTATAACCCAACTTACTCACAAATGTCACCGCGCTTATCAATGCATTCAAGCTGCGGGTTTATTGCTGCATATTTAAAGTGTATAAATCCTTACAGGAAACCTTTAGGAACGACTCGCAGGCAGACACTTCACCATTTTGCTTTCACTTACACTTGAAACGTACCCCCTGCTAGGGTAGAAATGGATTTTCTTAGCGTTCGCGCTATCACAACGTTATCAGAAACCCAATAACAATCACCATCCTCACAATCGTATAGGGTGCAGTAAACGTTACACTCAGCTTAACGGGCGAACGGATGTATGTGGGAGTGCTATATCGTTGACTTTATTGACCCCCCCCCCCGCAAGACTGTGGCATATCGTACGAAAGTGTCCAAACTGGCAGAACGTTATGTGCGTTAAGTATATCGATACGGGTGTGCGGCCTCAATATAAACGTGCAATCGAGGATCAACTGGAAGGATCGACCCATCGATGCGATGCAATTTTAACTGCAATTTATTAACAATCCCCGTGGAAGTCACATACGCAATATTGTTTCGTTAATTTACGCAAGGGAAAGAAGGATTAAATTTAGACGACGGGTATCGGGGGAGTCCTCGAAAATGTAATTTTTGACCACCAGCATCGCGATTCACCTTCACCTTGTGCTACTTGAAATGAGTGAGAAGCTCTTACAGGGTTCTTAAACTTATTTTTTGAGAAGTTTTATTTGAAATCGATACAAAAGTTCTTATTATCTTTTCTTTATTGTTATTTTTTTTTATCAATATTGTTAGCAGTCATATCTCCTTCCTCGATTTATTAAAGAGTCATTGCAATGCACGAAAGTGTAGAAAATGGAACGAAGGAATGCAAAAGGATACGATTATCGCTTGCAAATATTGATCGATTCAACCGATTCCAACCACGGTATTCAGGACACGTTAACCTCGGTCACCGTTCGTTACCAATAAAATGGAATACTTTATTTACGTATTATAGCAGCTATTATCATGCCGCTTCTTATGGTTTTATGATGCTCGGTGTGTGCTGCTTATAGAATGCGTAAGAAGGAACTTTACCACGTTCTTTGTTTAATTTTACCCTAATGATCCTCCAACCCTGTGTCATATCGGTAGGTTGATCAATAATCTGGTGACTGGGAAAAGAATTCATTCTGTTTTAATGAAATACTTTTATAGAGTGCCTTATGAGCAATCGTATTTACACAAAATAATTTTCGTTAAGTATAAATTTAAATAAAATTTGCATATCTTCTTGTATTATTCACCTTCAAAATTAATGTTTTCTACACAACATTTTTTCAAGCTACATCCTTTTGGCTCCCTTGCTTGTTGCTTGAACAAACATCCAATCCCCTCAAGCAGAGATTCGGAACGATCGTTTTTTTGTTGCGGTTGTCAAAGTCGTTAAAAAACACTGCTACATGCATTTGAATCTGATGTTGTTTGCTTGCTTGTTTGTTTGGTGCTTCTTTTACGCTGCATCAGGTTTGCATGTCCGCTCATCTTCCCCACAAAACCGAACCGAACACCGATGTACAAGAATTTTGAGGAGTGTCCTTTGGAACTTGGACTTTAAGTTGTGGTTTTTTTTTTGTTTGCCTTTAGAACGATCCATACGACAAAAAGAATAAATGTATAAAAACAGGCGACAATAAATGGACAAAATGGGCATACAAAAGCAGTACATACCGGCAGGGGCAAATCGTTAAACGAGCAGGGCGAAACGTCCTGACCGTTCGTCAGTAAACGTGTCCCGTAAAGTCAATGAACAATGACAGCCTTTAAATGGGCCGTTACTCGTCGTGATTAAGAACGCAATAATCATTTCATTATGCAGTTCTGCTGCCAGCGTGCAGTCAGTTCCAGCAGATGCGATTGCATTATTATATCAATTGTTTCGCGGCACGTCAGCAGCTCGTGTGCTTGCAGTTGGTTTTTATCCCCCAGTAAATCCAGATCCTTGCTTCAATCCGATGGCCGGTTTCGGTTCGGCAATTATTGGAACTACTGCACACTGCTGTTATTTGTTGGAGTGTCTCGTCGTCTTTCTGTTTGGCACATCGACAAAAGTCCTGCAAAAATCGGACGGAACGATTGTTCCGCATCTGTCCCCCGCATCTGAACCGCGATCCCCATCTACATTTATTTCGCATAAAATAGCCGAAATTGTGGCATATAATCTGTCACCGGTGGCACGAGAATGAGGTGAATATTAATTCTGAGGGCCCAGTTTGCATGCGTGTGTAGCGGCTTTTTTCACCCTTCGTTCCTCAATCCACCGTTCGCATCCACACCGTTCCGTGTGCCGTCCATCGGTGTCATGTGCCAATCCAAGGCACAGAGCCCAAGCACTGAGTTCGAATTGTGTAGTTTTTCTTGTTTTGTTTGGTTTGTTTCTGACGTTATGATTTCTTTCTGTCCCTTCTTCTGTTCGTTGTAAAATTTTTATCTTTTGCTTTTCATTTTGCAGATTCTTGACGGAGGGTTTTTAGTCTTTTGTGACTGTTTCTTTTTGTTTCGCTTATGTGACGATTTGTCGTTCTGTTTTATTTTCTCTGTTTGAACCTTTCTTCGCGTCGAATCATCGTAAGCTTACAAGCTCGATGTAAAAGCCAACCGAACGATGTATGCACGGTTTTTGGGCCGAACGATTGGTGGGCGAAATTGTGGAGTCTTCTGGTTGAAAAAGAAAAGAATCACTCTTTAGGCAAACATATCAAACAAGCAACTGGACAATGCGAAGGAAAATGGCAACCATCATTTATTTTAAACGCGTACCTTTACCTAACACCAGACCACCGATCGGGACAGTTTGATAAGAGGGAATGTGTGTTGCAGAATGTTAAAAAATGAATATCTAAAGGACGAAGCATAACTCCATCCGGACAGTCATGGCATCTCATTATTCATACGTTTCCCTTTGAAATGTGTTACTTGAAAGAAAAAATGATTACAATTGATCAACTGTTCTACACCGACCATAAAGATCACCATCGATCCCTTAGAATACTCAAGAAAGAAAAAAAAAACTGCCCAGTAATCATTCGGAAGCAATGATCAATTTCTCAATCAATTTCTAATCTGCCGGCTTCTATTAAAAGCGTCTGTGTGTTTGTAGATATGCCTCCTGAACCGTACGGATACATCACTTTTGCGGCCTTTTTTAGCCCTACCACCCCGGAGACCTACGAGATAAATGGCTGTCATCATCGTAACTCATCCGTGCATCTCGCTCGTCCACTGTCGTTTCCCTGTTTATTGCTTTACAGCGCACTGGGGGAAACTGCTGGCTGGCTGGCCAGTTGCCGGGGACTGAAGTAGGTCAGCTGAGTATTAATTACATTTCCACGCAACCACGCACAACGCGAAGCCTCACGAAGCTGTAGCGACTACGGGTGAGTAAAAACGCCACGGCAATGAGCTCCAGCGCGTTTGGCTGAGAGAGGAAAAGGCCTCTCCTTTTCCTTCCCCTCCCGTTCGCCTCTACACAGCCACTTGTTCCGTGAGTCTGTGGGGGCCATATGTCAGATGGAAGCGGTAGCAGTAGACCTTGGTCTAGGGTTCGCCAATCCCCGGGCGCCATTCCAGCACAGTCATCTACGCCATCGCTGAGGGTGATCTTAAGTAGTGACGATCGTTACTTCTGTACTTTGATCAATGAATGTGCTAGAATGATGGGCTGTGGAACATCCCTTTTTGCTATGATCTAGAACAAATTGGTAGCATAAAGAAGGGAAAAAAAATGATAGATAAGCTGTGACAACACTTCATATCTCATGTTTACAGAATATTTTTGAAAAATTCAAAATTGTGCTACAAAAAGCGCCCAGATTTCTAAACAAAAATCATTCTACAAATGACCCATACGCTCTAACATTAAACGACTCAGGCTCAGCTTGCAGTAATGATCATGCAGAGAATCGCGCGCTAAACACAACACCAACCAGCAGCAGACTGGTCAGCTTTTCCGCGTGCTTCCACCGTTTTATGACAACTTGTTACGAGCGGAGCAACACAGAACAAAAACAAAAAAATGTGACAAACCGGTGCTTTGGGGGTGCGAGATGGTGCGTCCTACTGCCCCAAAGAATTCTACCGTTTCCGTTTTGTTTGTTTTGTCGAGCTGCTGCAAAAACTGGTACACCCAGTGCCGGCAGACGATTTGACAGAAGTGAATCAATTAGTTTCTTCCGAAAGGTTTGTCTTTTTTTGTTGCTGTTGGCTGGCTTATTTTCTACCCATTGTTTTTGCGTTCTCGCGGGCATAGGCCTCGTCCGATTAGATCGGTGATGAGGATGATGATGATGCTGATGATGTGTGGTTTTAGATGCTCTGTTGGTACATAACGTCACCACCGTTGACACTTGTTGGGGAGATAAAGTTTTTACTTTGAAGATGATTCATTTTGTGGGGCGGTCCGATGCGCCCCACTTTCATCCCGCCCATCTTCCCACGGCAGAACCGAAGTTCAAATCCCATTCATATCGTTTCCCTCTAGTGAAGATTATCTATCCAACTACATGCTATCAGCCAGTCCAATAAGTCATTAGATAACCGGCGTGATCTAGAAGGTCTAGGATCTAGAAGGTCTGAGGCAAGAAGAAGATGATTCACTCTGCATTTGCACATTGGAAGCTCAAATAGGTAAATAATAATCTATTGAATGATGTGTTTTGCATAAACATTTTGCGTATCCTGGGGAGGGAGAGAGAAAAAGGAAGTATTTTGCGACATTAAAATGCATCAGCAATTGATGAACCGTTGATCCAATGGTCAGAACGTTTCAACTGAGGCACAGTAGTTTAAGGAGAAATCTGTGTTGTAGGCAGGGGCAGACCATAGTAAAAACAAGCTAAGCAGATGCTTGGAGCCCCAACAGAGTCCTTTTCTTCGAGGAGGAGATCTTCATAGAGAATCAATGGGGTACTACCGGATTCTTACCGACTAAAACCTCCTCGAAACCTTTCGCCAATAATTCTCAATTTACCAGGTTGGATCTGCTTACAAGAAACTGATAAGCCTTCAGAATATGGAACTCTGCAGAGAGCTCTTAAACATAAAATAAAAAGGAGAATAAAAAAGAACTAAAGGACTTGGGGCGGCCCGGTGGTATAGTCGACAGCGGCGCCGGTCTTCAAACGGCAGGACCGGGGTTCAAATCCAATCCGGACCGTCCCCCCGTAGTGAGGACTGACTACGTGGTATGGGCAGTCTAGAAAGCCATTTCGATGGCCGGCATGACCTTAGAGGTCGTTAAGCCAAGAAGAAGAAAAAAGAACTAAAAAACTAGAAAATGATATGTTTTTTAGGCAGGGTCTATCCTATCAAAGGCGTAGAAAGTGGGAAGGATCTATTCTTTCGAATGGGGCAGATCGTGTGCACTCCTCTTCCCCCTGGATTGGGCCTCTCATTCTCCACTGATTGTATAGCTTTATTTAATCATTCTAATGTCAAGATAACGTACCAGCGTAAACCTCAACTTGATCGTGGAGGGTCACAAATGATCCGGATAAACATAAGGCAAATTTCTAATGACATTCATGGGTCTCAACTAACTGTAATTTTGTAGAATACTTCTTGGGGAGTAGAATTTGAGTGAAATTGGTTGACATAAGGTTATCTGTAGGAATTTTATATTCATTACCATAAGCATGAGCATGATGAGGCTTTCAAATTAGGTTTAAGCTTTATAGAACACAGCGTTAAAACTATCGCCAACATTTTCCATCCTCTTTCCCATTTCCAACATGGCTGCATTCACTTTTGACTTGCCCCGCTTTTCCCATACAGCCCCCTCAAACCATTAGATTTATTTGCCGTGTGCACGCATCTCTCACACCATCATCCATTTGTCTCATTATGCTGGTCCGAACGACCTCACCGATGCTGGCAAATGCCGGTTTTGCTGCCGACTGTCCTGGCACGGGTCATAACCAATTCTTACGCTTCTCAACCACATTTACATAATATCATTCCGTCCGCTTGCTCGCGCCGTTCATTCATCCATTCATTCATTGCAATTTCAACGCAGAACCACCAACACACACGCGCACACTCGCTTCGGGCTGCAAGTGCCGCGTCACCATCGCCATCTGAGCTTGAATGAAGGGGGAAGGCAGAAACCAAACTGCATTTACATTTTGCAACCCCTTCCCGGCTGGGCCGAGTGGGAGGGCGAGCAGAAATATTTACGTGCCTAGTACGCGCCGTGATGATGCTGCGGGACATTGCAGCCAACATTGCCAACAAGGCGCAGTGTGTGTGTGTGTGTGTGTGTTACACGAAAAAAATATGCACCTGTAATTAGGATCCCAAGGTTAGCGACAGACTGCAGCACGGGATTTGAAAAAGCTTCGTGTGCGTGGGGAACGGAGAAAAATGGGGAGGCTGCAGCACACAGTGATGGCCACCCAACAATAGGCGTTACGTGCACTGCAACTGCACCGTTTATCGTGTGCGAGTGTTTGCCGTTTTTTTTTTTGTTTTTTACACTGCTGTCTATTCTCCTGTCCTCTATTTCAGGTCGAGGAAAAAGCCCTCCCTCAGTTTTGCCACTTGCCACTTCGGGGAAGTTGGCAAGCGTTCTTGGAAGCACGAAAGGGGGAGAGTTTGCTGCCACTGCTTACAGATGCAGATGGATGGAAGTGCGTTTTTTCCACCTCGTTTTCTTACTAAAGCTCGCAACTGCATCGTGGCAGCGTTAGCAGTAGGCACGAATAGGCCAAGGTCTACGCGGCAACGGCAACCCTCCCGACCAGACGCACGTTCGGTGGGTTACGGTGAGTCGAGTACCGTTGCAGCGATGCTCTAGAGGTATTAGAAGCGAACGGAACCTGCCCTGCCGAGGAAAAGGATTTAGAAAAAAAGAAAACTATTCAAACGAGCTCATAAAATTCAAGGCAATCGCCCAGGATTCAACGAGAACTGATGAATAATAAATTATTGTATAACCATGGCTTCCTGTCCGTAGTAATGAATGTCTTCTGGGAGGTGTGATCAATCTTCTAGCTAGTAATAATAAATGTCAGATACTTTTTAAAACCCACTACTGACGTATCTTATCCGAGCACGATCGCTAACGCTTTCAACCTTAATTTCAAAACAACAACCCAATTCAATGATCGACGAGGGATGAAATTGATCGTAGTGCACGTATAATAGTCCTGCTGTTTCTGGACCGGAAATGAGTGGTTGATTAAGATGAGTAGCGGAAAAACGAAAACCCTCCGCCACCGTCCAACTTCCACACCGCTCGCTTCACACCGCCGGGTGCTCAAGGACATGGACAAGACAGGTTCAAGGCCACAGGGCTACGTTTAACGCAGGCCAACCTACCCGGCTAGGTTGGGTAAGGAGTTAATTTTTGGAACACACTCCTTCATCATCTCATCTACCCAAAAACTTTTGCCCGAAAACCGCCCAGCAAAAGGCCGTGCGGCCCTCCACGTATCGATTCTTAGGCCGCCAATCATACACGTACACACACACCCTGCGTTGGAGTCCGTTTTCAATCAACCTTCAATTTTAGCTCCCCTCGGCGTCTAATCGTCTCCTCATCGTCGGCGTCTTCTGCTGTTCCGTGGGTGACGAACGTTCCGGGGAGGGGTGGGAAGAACTGAGCGAATTTGTGTGGCTTGGTGGCTTTGCCCATTTCCTGTACCGCTATGATCGCGTTTATCCGTTTCGTCGATCGAACGGATAGGACGTAGTGTAGACGAGTGGGACGCCGATTTTTCTGCCGTCGCGATCATTGTCACAAACGAAGCCGAGAAGCCGCAATTGAAGAAAAAAAAATGATGGAATCGGAACGAAGGAATGAATGAATGGTGTTGATGGAGCAAAGGGGAGAGAGAGGGGGAGGGGAGGGTTGTTAGATTGGGGGAAGGGGGATCGCTAGACAAGCGTTTGATGGGAAGTTTCACGTCAAAGCACAACTAAACAAACGATTGCTAGGCACAATCGTTCGTAATAAGAAAAGTTTCAGCAATCAGAACGGACATCTGATGTATTTTGATCGTTTTTTCCCCCTGTTCCTTGTACACCTGATGCAGCTTATGTTTAAAAATAAAATTGAGAATAATTCTTTTCTAGTCAAGGGAAAACATAATATAAAGTATAAAGAGATTTGCTATTTTTAGTTTCCAATCTACAAAATTCTTCAAAGTTACAGATTTTTGAGTTTTTAATTTAATTCTCCTTACTCTTCACTGTTTTCTTCTTCTTCTTGGTCCAACGATTTGCTAAATCATGCCGGTCATATTTGAATCACTTAGCTGGATAGTTAGCCAGTTTACTACAGGTGGAACGATCTAGACGAGATTCAATAACTGGTCATATTGGCTGAAGGATTAATTTCTCATGAAGAAAACGGGCACTCGGAATGTTGTTTTGTGCAATATTTTATATGAATAAACTATAAAATACGTCAGAAAAATACTAATCCTATCTTTTATTTTTATAAAATTCCAATATGACAGCTCTTTGCCGTAGGATCATTGATTCTATCTATTTTAAATAAAATTCTATCTACTTTATGTAGACTTTTAACGAAACTTTTTTCTATTATGATAAATATAGTGAACCGAATTACTTATTATATTTATCCTGCAAGAAGTCTTGCAGAAAAGAATAATTTGTTGGTCCACATATGTATTTTAACTATTCCGTAAAAATATATAATAGTAAAATCATAGGACTGCTTCTTTAAGTTCAAACTCTTTTTTTTTTTTTCAACTCTACAACTTTTCATCTATTTTTAGCGTTTCCTACAATTTTTTTCTTCTACTTTCCAAATCAATCCCAACCCCCGTACAACCCTGCTAATTGCAATGACAGCGCCAAGTACGAAATGACCGTCACCTAGACCATTCCCAAATCGCACACACACACTCTCACATGTCTTCATACAACAGCATCCCTCCATTTATTCTGCTCCCCAGTGTTACCCTCACACAGTTCTGCTGCCTGGCGGCCTGTCCTCCCCAAAAACTAACCCCACCATAACAAATGGGAACCGGGATAGCAATTATCGTTCCTACTTCCGTTAGACGTCTCCGGCGGCTAGAGCAAGACACAATCCATCCGATCGTTGGCTTACCGAGCCGGTGGACGAAGAAAACGGGGAGCGTGGACAAGACAACGCGGCGGAGGCCTTTTCCACGCTTTGGTCTATTTTTATTGCCCGTCCACGATGCCGAGGATGTTCGCGTGGTTGAGGGTTGTTCCAGCTTTCCTGAATTTCGTTCCAATTTTTTTCGTCGTAGTTGTTGCTGCTGTCTCTAATTCTAGGATGCTGTAATGCCATCTCTGTTTGACAGTCTCTCGTGATACGATGACGAGTCGAGCAGACGAAACGATAGAGTTGCCTCGGGAAGGTGGGCAACATTTCTCAGACTTTCCCCATTTCCGTCACCGGCGTGTTCCGGTTTCTTCTCGGGCTTATTGTCTAGCTTGCCTTGCCTTGTTCGCCCCAACCACGGTACACTGTGCTGCCGTGCCTTGCAGTCTCATCACCCTTTTTTCTATCATCAGCTTTTGTGTGTGTGTGTGTGTGTGTGCTTTTTTTGTGCCAGTGCATCTTCCGTCCTCACATTTCCGCGGAATGACGGAAAACCGGGCCGGGACGGATAGATAAATTCCCTTTCCAAACGCACAACCCGGACCTGCCAGCACCCAAGAAGGAAAGAGATAGAGTCATGATGATCATGCACACCCATCAGGATGGAAACACGAAACACAGCCACAGATATCCAGATGCTAAGTCTTTGGGGAAGGAAAATTGATTTACTTTTCCCCTAGGTGCCCACGGTGGAGCACGAGGTTCGGTTCACAGTTTCCTTCCGCGCTTATTAGTCTTTGTAGGCATTTTTGTTCCTTTTTTTTCTACGCAATGTGCACCACCCGTTTGTCTATTGTTTTATTTTCTCTCGTAACCTCTCGCAAGGTTTGCTCTGTTTCCCAGCGGCTGCTCGTTGGTTTTGGCTCGAAAAGGTTATTTTTTGCCAGCAAAAAGAAATGTTTGCAGTTGCATAATATCATCAGCAGACATTAGACAATAGGGCGGCCGCGTTCAAGATGTGAATGCTTCCTGCAAGAAAACAGGTGAAAGGAACGGGCAGACAAAAAATGGGCACTCTCAAACAGCTTAATTTTTACAAACAACATACAACTTTGATTGAGTTATCAAAGCAAACGAGATTCACCTAAATTTAGGTGAAGGATTCCTAACCTCAACTGATCACAATGAAAAGCTTTTTACCCCTCATCCATCCGTACAGCCTCCATTCCCATTTCCCAGCTCGGTCCGGGTTAAAGCATTCATTCATGCGAATAGACAAGCGACGTCACATGAGAAGGAAGAGGATCGGCCAAACGAAACGATCCATTTTCCTTGAAATTGATCCACCAGCATCAACAATTCCGCCCAACCGGGCACTCCTTGTTTGCAAAGCTGCTGCTGCCGTCCAGTCAGCATCATACAGCCAGATTAGACTTTCCCAGCATCCCGTTAATCTTTGGCTCGGCCGTATGCCTCAATTTGACGTGGTTAATGCGGTTTTCATGCAATTTTCTATTCGATTCCCTGGAAAGCGGGCGGGCGGCCCGTCAGTAGACGTAATTTCTTTACGCATCAGTAGCGACGGCCATTCAGTAACCGCTCTGTAAGACCTTTAGCCCGGGAATCGGTGGTCGGTGGGTGGGGTGTATTATGAATCATACGCCTTGCTAGATCGAAGCTTTAAACGAGGCTTTGAGTGATCGAATTTTAGGTACATTTGTTGTGTTGAAATACCGGTCTAATAGAGCAATAGTATTGTTCTTGAATGTGAGTAGAATCGGTAAGTTTGGTAATAAAAATAACCAAGCTACAATGATGTATATTATCCCCAATAAAACCAAGAAATAAATTATTTGAATCGATGAACGATATAATACTTTACTACCATATTTCATGCAATCAGAGGTTTCTCACCAAGAAAAATAGACACAAAATAAATAATTCAAAAAAAAATTATATACACTCTCAATGTTTATCATTCACTTTCTGATGAATTTCTCTGATAAGTTTCTAAGGTACAAGTTCTCAGAGCTCCATTTTTTGCCATCTCAGTATCAAAGATTGTTTCCAAAAGTTCATAGAATCCTCCTCAAAGTCCTAGGCACCTATCCCCATCCCACCCGAACATACCCATTTCGGGACCTTGTCCAAAGCCTTCGTACAGTGCAACAAAAAGGATCGCAACCAAACACCGACCGCGCTATCCACTTTCAACCGTAATTCATATCGATTCGGATCAAATTTATGTTCAGCGATATCCCAATTTTTGTTCCAAAAGCACAAATCCTCCAACCAGCAAGGGACAACCAAATGATGAATGCAAAACAAGTCGGGAGACAATTCTGCCGAATTCGAACGACCAAGATGATCAGCTTTCAGGCGCGATCAGCTTTCGATGCCTATTCTCGTTCCAATCAGTCGGTGCTCTGGGATAGGGCACTGAATCATAAGAAAAGAAAATGAACTAAAACAAACCACAGAATTGATTGCAAGCATTTGATTTCCGCAGGTTTCGGTATTAACGGTGGACAGCTTTCGGTTTCTAATTTGTATTCAAATGGCAGAAAACCAATCCACACACGCCGGGTGTGCGTTTCATGCTGTGGTTTTATCGCGAATTATTGATGATGAAAACGATTTCACACCAGGATCGGGACGGTGTGGCAGTTATTTTTGTTTCTTTTTCTTCTGATGGATAGGATTTGCGTTTTGCGTGAGGCTGAGGTAGAATAACGAAGAACATTTTGAGCATGAATGTCCGGCGAGAATGATCGAGCGATAAATAATAATTTAGTTAGAACGGATTATGATAGTGAAACGGCGCATTAGATTCTACCAACGTAAGATCTTAATACCCGAAAATCGTTCCTTGTCCAATCTCGATCGTCTCCGGTTGACCATTGACTTCAAACGTTTTTTTTAAGAACTCGAAAACCGCGTCTCCCAGCCGCGTTACAGTGCAGGCCCGTTTGCGACATCATCCGGAAGGTGGCTCGAAAACCAACGGAAGATTTACCGTTGCCCGGAATAGCTACTTCCCCCAACGACGAGCCACACGCGTTCGTACGAAGGTTCCGGCACGTGCAAAGTGCCGAGAGAAGGAATATTCGACCGATCGCACCGTTTTGTCGAAGGGAGAGAGAGAGAGAGAGAGAGAACATAGGAAGGTAGTCCAACCGATAGACCAAGGGTCGACGATTCCTTCACACTGCCGTCTCGGCGATGATCTGTCTCGCGGATTGAGAACATCCGGGCAAGGGATTCCGGACGCACCGGTGAAGGAATTATAACCTCACCAGAGTTCAACATCCCCTCCCCGGTACGGTAGGGTTGTGAGGAAGTAAAAACAGAAAAGAAACAGGAACGAAATAAAGGTGAAAAAAAAGCACAACACCACACAGAAAAGAGTGCTTTCTCGACTTCCGATCCGCGGGCGGCTTCGTCAGCCCGGCGATACGTAAGAAGAAGCCGCGCTAATAAACCTGGGAACTCCTTGGTAACTAACCCCCGGGCGGGCGAACGCCGTAGAATCGGCTCCGATTGCGGTTGGGAAACGTTTGAAGGGATTGTCATATTATTCCTTCTCTTTTTCCCGCATTGTCTCGCCAAAGTTAGCCGAACGTGCGGTTACAGCAGGATGACGGGTGATGAAAGGTTGGTACTTTGCGTCAAAGTACTGGCATAAATTTAACCGATCGGGGAAGGAGGAAGGCTCTCACTTGCAGGAGGGTAGAATGATAGAGAACGTCCCCGGGGCAAACCCTTGAGTGATTGTACTTTTTGGGTAAATTTGTGAAATTGATAAAACATTGGGAATGCAGTTAAATGTTTCACACAGTGCAGAGTTCTTTTATACACTCTACTGATGATTCCAGTGTAGATCGAAGTAATTTTTATGCTACTGGTGAGGTGAGTCAACTCTAGAAGACCATTATCTTCTTCTTTTTGGAATTGTTATTCTTCTTGACTAAACGACCTACCAGGTCAAACCGGCCATGGGCAGGCTTACTAAGCTTATTGATACCACGTAATTGGATCGTCAATCCTCACTATGAGGGAACGGTCCAGTTGAGAATTGATTCCCGTACCTGTCATGTGAAGAAAGGCGTCAAAAAGGTCACCGATCCATTCCTCCGGAAGACCTCTTCTATATCAAGAATGTAATAAAAAAAAGTTGGTCAAAAAATATACTAAAAATAAAAGTGCTTTGGAAGATTAAATTTTTGCAAAAAGTTAGTAAATAAAATTCTACTAAACATTCCACTGCTGCAGAGCAGTATGATCAGCAATTGAAAGTTGACAAACACCCCAGACGATCACTGATAGTGACTCATATACTGCTTGCCAATCACGCAAGGGTTAATGAATGGGTGAGTTCGCGATCCTGGGAAAAGGCACAGGACGGGTGTTAATTAAAACGCAAAACATGATAGCATTCGCTAGAAGCAGGTCGATTCTGGGGAAGGGCAGCACAGGGGGCACAGAGGGTGCCCCCAAGACAAGGCCCCAAATAAAAATCAAAACATGAAGCTCTCCCCGCACAGTGCACCGTCACCACACCGCGATCGGGTGAAGGAAATGTGCACGAGTGAAAGAGTACACAAGCGAACGGTAATCAACCCCCTTGGGGAGTGCCACTCACCCCTTTTTCGTTCCATAACTTCTGTTCCCGCGCCACACTTCCTGCACCCCGCAAGCAGGGAAAGGGTGGTATATAATCTACAAATTTACATTCGAATTTTCCCATCGTTACCGACGTACTGGCCGGCACGTCGACAATACTGTGCGGGGCGGGCGATTTATGCCGGCACAACAATCCGAGCTGGGGAGCGGTTTTCGATCCTTTTCTTCTCATTTTTCGCCGACCGCGTACAAAGGCCACAGACAATCCGCAGGGCAACGAAATCGCCGCTGAAATAATGAGAGCTGCCGAAAAAGAAAAGGTTCAACCGAGTGGGATTTTTCAATGTTTTGGTTTGGTCTGGTGCAGGATGAGCGATGGATGGATACGGTGACGGGCATGACATAAGCCGATCGGATTGGAAAATCTGAACCGAGTGAGGGAGTGAGGGTGATGCTGAGTTTTGTTGCGAATGCAACCGAGGGATTAGTAACGATCGTTATCGGAAAGTGTTTTCTTTCCGTTTACACGGTTTCGATCTATATAATGGAATTGTAGAAACACTTAAGAAAATACTTCAATTACAGTTCAATATACAGTGCAATTTGGCATTCACTGAGGAGAAATTTGCAACGCGGCTTTGAAATTTGGCAAACAGCTCTCCACTAACAGTAACTAGAACAACTTTTACAACTATGAATGCGAAAATGTGGGTAAAATTCTACAGTCGAGTCGAGCAAATCTCCCCTAACTAAATGCAAAATTTCATTATATTATTACAACGTTTCAAAAGAAGCATGCAATACATGGTTTCGATCCATATTATGGAACGTTAATATCGCTTAGTAGGATTTTTCCAATGATTAGAGGATTATTACATGCTTCTTTGTGAAGTTTGAAAACATGTAGTGAAACATGTGGGGAAATTTTCAACTCAACTGTGGCAATTTGTAATCAACAGTGGATTTTCTGCCGAGCGTTTGAAGCTCCTAGATAGCAAAATGAAAAATGTCAAATTTGTTGTCATTAGCACGCTAAGAAAGGAGCGATGTATTTTACATTTTGAAATGGCAGTTGAAATATCAAACTAAATGGTTATTTTGTTCACAATTCGAAACGACAAGGACAAGTTGAGCTTTGGACAAGTTAAATGCACTTTACAGTGATTTATTCACACACTTCTATTCTCACCAACTGCAGTGGTGCATAGAAAATTGTTGAAAATCATTCTCCCAGGACTAAAAGCTCAGCAGCGATCCTTACCAGCGCGGTTTCCTGGTTCCTGATATTCCCACCATACCGTACCAATTTATGCATTTATTCACCCACCAACGCGGGCTCATAATATTCCGCGATCGTATTGTTGTCAACCAGTGTTTCGTTCCGCAATGTGGTTTTCCTTTTCTACTTTAAAAATCACTTCCTCATACCCACGGCCCCTTTCTGATGGAAGGAACAAGGAATATTTAATTTCATTGTTAGCTGCTCATTATAATATGCGTCATGCCCCTTTTGCGTAACGGTTTAATGCATCCACGAGTGAACTATTTCCTGTGATTAAATCCTTTCCCAACTAGTACAAAGAAATCCAATCCCACCGTAGATGCAAGAAAGGATATTAATATGACAAACCCGTCAAAACATCCAAACACTTCTAAACCCGTACAATAAAACAGAAAAATGGAATCAAAATAAGCCAACAAAATTGGCATAAATATCGTGCCACATTAAGTAGCATGTGAAATGCACAAGAGGAAGTTTCGGTGGGTGTAGCCAACCCGCTCGGAGGGCGGCAGGGTAGCTCATTTCCCATAACGGTCCACCACCATTGCGCCGAACGTTTTGCGCAAACCATGCCGTGCGCGCGAATGGAGATTTTTGTGTATGGGTCAGTGCGTGTGTGCGTATGTGGTTTTGTATTTTCGTTTGTCCATTACGTTCCTTCCTTTTCGTGGCGCAACTTCAATGGAACTAAGCTCTGCGGTTATTTGCATTTCAAATGGCCATTCTTTTTACGGGACGCTTTCCTGCGGGATTTCTAGCACGTGCAGGTGATCTGGGGGGGAGGGAAGGTGATGACGAAAAAAGCGAACACACAGTGTACACCCTTCCGGTTGGTGTCCCGAGTTCTTTTTTTTTTGTCGTTGGATGAAAAATAAAAAGACAGGAATGCAGTTTGTCAAAGGTGGGTTCACAATTCTTTGCAAACTAGCGCAATGTTCCTGCATTTTGTTGGTGAAGCAAAACTGGTGTTAAATGATCGTTCGGCTAAAACTGAGTAATTCGTACAATATTCGTACAACAATTCTAAATTTCTCACTCTGTTGTCTATCCAGTTGCAGTGAGTTTACAGTGTTCAATTGGAGACTGGCGAATGAAATTCGATATGGTACAGTGATTTACTATAGCCCTTCTGACCGAATACCGAGATAAGTGTGGAAACACACACCAGTACTTTGTGGCTGCATTTTGTACAATACACACCACTGCACTGGAGGGTTTAATTTTATTTTTTCGAATATTTTTAGACTCACGCAATGCATCACCAACAAACAGGATGTACAAGAAAAGAGTAAAGAAAAACATTGGATGCATCAATGCGTTAGGGAAGAGGGTAAAGGAATTATTCTCAAATTGCTAAAAAGTTTCAGTAAAGCATTAATTTAAAGAGAAAATATAAAAGTAATCGACACAACAGTTTCATCATACGAATGTCTTTCGGTGAGTGGGATAACGTTGCCTGGGTAAATGTAAAACAATAGAGTGAAAGGAAGTTGACGGTTGACTGTAACAACGGGGTGAAGCAATTCCCGACCCAATATTGGTGGGCCAATGTGAATGAGTCCAGTTGAGTTCATTTTTGGGATTGTTTTAATTTCCAACGATCACAATCACATAATATTGGACCTTTATTTCATATGTTTGCCATTATTTAAAGACCATCAAACATATCATTCCTTTTAAAAACGGTTGTTGCAACACATCAACAAAGGACGTCTTTTCGTGTCTGCTCAGCAATTTGCATTGCACAGCAAAGCGCTTCAAACACTACCACATTCACCTTTACACGGTACGGAAAGTGCAACGCATCTCGGAATTCAAAAGGCAATCGACCTGCCGGGACGAAGCATGGGAATGCGACCGCTCGGCCGCACTGAGGGTGCATAATAAAATAATTTCATAATAACAATGCTGGAGCAGCATAGCAATGCCACCCACCAGTACCCACCGACCAAGAAATCCTTCTCATGCGCTCTCGCTTACGCTCTCTCTCTCTCTCTCTCTTTAGCTCTCTTAGGTCTCTGCTTTTGACGATATTCGGTGGCACCCCGGTCGTGTCCAAATGGGAGGATGAATCCACACCGATCAACGTTGCATCGTGATGCGTCGGGCACACATGCACACTATGCAGCGCACATCAGCAGTGATCGGTTAGTTTTATCCCTGTGGTGAACGTTGGGTCTCACCATTGTACCAATATCGGCCTAAACGTGATCGCCCATGAGGATCGGCGGGATAGGATGTACTGGAAGGGTGACTTCAAAATAGTGAGTAAAGGGGGTGAGTTTGTAGCATTAGTGTGAGTGTGTTATTGGGTGAGGCAACATCGGAGTTAGTAGAGGATGAAATTTACTGCCGTTAAGACCTCCAAAAAAAGGCTTCGAGTGATGGTGGGTGATGTAAGTTTTAATCTTTTTTCTTAGTTGATTTATATGGCTGTTTAAACAAATAAGAAATAAATAAAAATACCCCCAACTTTGCGTTAAACCCGTTTAAAACTATTTAAATCACCCAATAGGACCTAGCGCGCAGGACTTGCAACACCAAAGCAAAACACTTTACGCCCCATGAAGAAAGGCAGATAAAGCCAACAATGAAATCTTTCTTTCACCTACTCTGACCATCCACCCTGCACGACCCCACCCCCTCCCCCACCCACTATCTCCCTCCCTCTCTCTCTTATGTATTGGGGCAGACGATTAGAAGGAAAAACTGCGTAACAGACTGCGCTGCGGTTTGGTGTGCGGGGACCCGCTTTTCCTATCCGTTGAGTCGTGCCGCGAGATGGCCCGGCGGCCCCCGGACGACCACAAGTGCAGCGCCAGGCAAGAAAACGGACGCTAGGCGTGCTGTTGTCGAAAGTCTAAAGGAACGAACGCAACCGTAAAAGCGGTTGAGCGCGTTAGAAGAGGAACTGGAAAAGGAACGAATAATAGATCGAAAGGGTATCGATAGAGAAGCGAAGAGAAGAGAGAGAAATAAAGAGCGAGAGCGTACCGAACGAAGAAAGAGTAAAACGACGCTAGAAATAGTAACGCAAGGGAGGCCGCGGTTCGTTGAACTCCCGACAGCCGTGCCTTCTTCAATCTGAAGCCGTCTGCCCGTTGCGACCCACAGCAAGAAAGGATGGACGAACGTTTTTGGGGTTGGTTGCCGCTAGAGGATGTGTCCGTGTGTGTGAGTGTGTGCTTGTGGGGGTTGAAAGTAAGAAAGCAAACGAAGAGCACTAATAGCAACAATGGTGGCAGCAAATCCCAGCGAACGATGACGACGAACGTTCGGTGAGGATCGACTGCGATAGTCGGCCAACCTGAAGGAATAGTTGAAAATGAATTATGTATACAATGCGTGAAGCAAACGCAACGAAATGAGGGAGACCAGTGGTCCGGAAGAGGCAAATTGGGTAGAGCAGGAGCAGAAGAAGGCGATAAGAAAGCGACAAGAAGCAGGCGCGAGATCAATATAGTAGAACGCCAGGAACGCACGTCCAAGAGGCCCAAGAGACTAGGTTTTAGTGCGTTTGTGTGTGTTTGTGTGTACTTCAGGACAGGAATAGATCCCAATTCAGGCCGATGGCCTCCGGACGAAATGGAGCGATAAAGCAAAAGGGAGCAAGGGCGGGAGGACGATCGCGATGACACAAGCGCGTTCACGCTTCACGATCGATTGTTTCGTGTGAGGACACATGGAGCACAACAGCACAAGAAGGATCGTACCACGATCGTACCACCATGGACGGGCAATTTGAAGACACGGCCAAAGACACCATCTCATGTCTTGGGGTCTTGTCTCCTTCGATTGGGGTAAATTGGGCAAAACGCGAAAACAAAACAAAAAGCAAGATTGACATTATCACGATCGATCGGTTAAGGCAAAACGCAAAGCAACAACAACAAAAAACGCCAAGCACAAAAAACAGTAGCCTAATTGGAGGAAGTTTTTTTTTCTTTTATGTGCCACACGCTGAGTGAGTGATGTGTGTGTGTCTGTGTGTGCGTTACTAATTTGAAGGTTAGGGACACATGGCTCATCTCTGCAGGAACACTGTTGCCGACGAAAAAAGGGGTTCCTTTACGATAAAGAAGAAAAAATCGTCCCGTGGGTGGACAAACAAGGAAGGATGCGAAGGTGTGTGTGTGTGAGGACTTTACAACTGACGCCTACCGGACCAAGAAATGGAGGACAATTAGGACCGACCGAAAGGGACCAATAATGTGATAATAATGCAATCATCAGCATGACTTGCGCGACGCCTACCGACTGCTGTGTGGCTTCCTTTCGACACCGCTGATCGTGTCCCGGGTCGATCGGTAAGGAAATGTTAAGGCGAGGTAGCCGCACCAGACGAACACCATCTGGCTGGTTGTGCGTGGAAGCGAACGCATAGAGCACGGTATGCAAATTGCGTGATCAATTAAATCTCCCCCGTTTGGCGTTTTCCAATGGGGGGAGTTTCCGATGGCACGATCAATCAGGCACGATTAAATTCTGGCACTTTTAAAAAATCGTTTTTTGAGTAAGGATTTAATGGAAACGTGTTTGATCGAGTCGATACATCGCATGATTAAACAATAAATTAATTCGCTACTCTGTTTAGATTGATTATGGCGAATGGCGAGAGAGAGAGAGGGAGAGGTGGCGAACTCAATCAAGTTCTAGTTATTATCTCGTTAAAATAAAATAAATTATAATAAAATAAACATGTCTAGGTAGCTGCTTTATCTTCAAGTTACAGTGACCTTGACGGTGAGTGGTAATACTGAAAGAAAATTATAAACAATTGCTTTACAGTATTTTCCTTAATTAGTTCAATACCAAAATCTGGCCCACGAAATGAACTTTAAAATAAATTCTTCATTAGCTGTGCGTCCCTGATGACTCCGCAGGTCTACTTTTCATTTATCTTCTAATCTAATTTCTTTCTTTCCCACCACACGAAGGTTCACGTGGCCATGGACAGGATACAACATTGTTGGACAGACCGACCAAATGCCTCATCCGTCCCGTGTGTTCCCATTAGACGACCCATCCATCCTGTAACTTCCGGTTGCAGGTTACTTCCCTAGCCCCTAGCAAGCAGCAATCGGAACGAAACGTCCGATAATGAGCTTATCACTTAGAAGGATTCCTTTGGTCCCTTTCGTCCTTGCGTGCTGGTATTTGTTGATGTTTGTTATCGTCTGACGTTTCTGCTATTATGGTATGTTTTCCGATTCCCCGGCTAAGGCGTATCAATTTCCGATTCCGATTACGTCCCTCCTGCTAATAACTGTGTCGTTACACGATGGAGAGAAATAGGAAGGACACATTTCGCTACCGTACGCCCTATCCGAGTGAACATTCCTAATTGCATTAAGGCTCGTTTGGTGAAACACGACCGACCGTTGATGGCGTGCCTGGATCTTATCAATGCGATTAGGATGTGGAAAGGAAATGAATTCTTCGTACCGATGGAATGTCACTCTGTTGATTTGAGTCAGGAACGTGTATTTAGGAAAATCTGGAGGACAAATAAGAAAAAACGCTAGTTTTTGTGCTGGAATAAGACATCATAAATAATATTTACGATCATCTCTGATGTTATTTTTTCAAATTTAAGATCAATTCCCCAACTTTAGTAACATTGAAAAACCTACCAACCGTAGGAAAGTCAGATCTAGCGAACTTTGTATTTCAAGTTGTCATAAAAAACTCATCATTCATCCGATCGAGTCAATTCACACCACAACGGTTCCGTGCCGATCGTATCGATGAAAAGAAATTTCGTAAAGTAATCATACACCAAGCCAGACACAGCGTTCACCGTAGCCACGACCAAATCGAGGACGCTGACGGATGGCCACAGCGCGTCTAACGGAATGCATAATAAAGAACAGGTGGACTCCAGTTAGCCAGTCTGGCAGGACCGGTGCCATATGTGAAAGCACCCTAACCAGTTCCACCTGTCGGGCCAGTCTAGCCACGGGATCTGTCGCTCGACCCGGAATCGTAGACCCCGGGTCCGGCAGGAGCTATCGACTAGCAAATCGCCACGTTTGGGACGATTTTTTTTTTCTTTCCGGTCGACAATTGAAAATGGTGCCACCTGAGGGGGTCTAGCCTTCGAACGGCTCCGGCTAACTGCATCCGTAATTGCAGCTACTGCATATGCGATGCAAAAGGGTTCTCGCGACGTAACGACCCAGGTAGCTGACATACAAAATTATGACCACCTTCATATGCTCACCCCACACACACACACACACACACACACACACACACACACACACACACGCACACACACACACGCACACGACGAAGTACGGATGCTTGACACCGATGGCTGCTGGATGGGTGGTGGTGGCAGTACGTGGCAAGAACAATAGGCAGAACTAGCGACCAATCAACTCGGCTGACGCTGGGCCAAGGCTCTGGCGGTTGTGCTTACTGTTTGTGAGTGGCATATTAATCAGCGGGGCGATACGTAAGTCAGCATTATGTAAGGCTTATCGGTGGCCGATGGTGCGTTCTGACGATAGAACGGTTGATAACGAGAGCTGGGGGGAAAAAGCGAACTGCACATGCGATGAGAGTGAAAGTAGGCCACATGAAAAATTGTATCTTGATAAAGGTAAGCTAAGGTAAATGGCAGAATACTCACCTAATTTTCAATATGCAAGATCTACACTTTTTTTCAACAATCAAAAATATGAAGAATAATTTAACCTTTGTTTGAAACTAATTTTGAAATTTAGGCATGGTTCGTTTAAAACTAAATAATCGTGTGATTAAAGCCCTTTAGAGCCCTTACGACCGGTCAACACGACCGGTCTTGCCTATTGATCACATAACAATTGAAATATCTATCATGAAAAAAATATTTACCTTAAGCTACTTCTCAGTCATGGCCAGTAATAAATATGGGAAAATGTGTCCGTTATCACCTTCACTCGGCTGGTACAGAGTTCAAACAGAGTAAGTCGTTCGATGAGCAGCGTGACCTATAGTCGTTAAGCTAGATATAGACGGTATTTGTTCAGGATGTGCCCCATTTTTCCTATTTCTTCACACAGGACTCAAGATCATGAAAAATCTTTAATTACAAATCTATTTTTCATGCAAACTTACCGCTATCTTTCTATTGCTTTCGCACCTGTTACATTAAAAAATAAAATTTCTTCCAACCCCGATCAAAAACCAAATCCACCAACGCACATCCTGTTCCCAGGACCTCTCCAGGATCCATGGGAACCAGCGCTAGAGGGCAGGTGCAAAATCCTTCGAGCGCATAATGTATTCATTTTCAATTCGCATCCGGAAATCGGAACGCGATTGTTTGGACACTCGGTCCCTGCTCCCCTATCAAGATCATCCAACCGGCACAAGGCAACGCTCGGAGGATACCTGAGAAAATTTCCCAGCCTTCAAAAGCAAAGTGAACCTGTTCACCCATTTCTCACATACATTTGCATTCATTTGTCGATCATTGTATATGTGTGTGTGTGTGTGTCTGATTAAAACATCCTCTGTCACGGTAGAAGGACCTCTCACACAGGACCTCACCTTGGTCGACTCGAACCAGTGAACAAAATCCGAAGGACGACACCGGCACGGATGACTTTTGACGGACGGTAATGGTCAATTAACTTTTCCCAACATTCGTTAAAACGCTCGCTCACGAGCAATCCTCGAAATTTTTCCCCCACGTTTAAAGTGCTTTTTTTTGTTCTTCTTTTCGCTTACCCCACACATATCCTTACAGGCACTTGTTTCGATCCCTGTGAATGCCAGCAGAGAGAGAGGGGACGCAACAAAACAACGGCAACCTGTTGTTGGTCTTTTGATTGCGAGGGTTTGCCTCGTTCCGGTTTGCCGGTCTCTTCGCCGGTGGTGGCATCCAGACACAAACCCCTCAATTAAAAGGGTTGGCCGGGATTTTGTACTCCCTTGCGTTATTGCGCCGAACGCTGGCTAGGATCTTGATAATAGGGCCTGCAAGCGAATGGGCCACCAGAGCTACACAATACACAACAAAGCAGCAGACAATAAAAGAAAAACCACAGCCAGCAAACAAAAGGGTGGTAGAGGATCCTTTTTCACTTACAGGAAGGATGACTTTCCTTCCCTCTTCTATCTTGCACCTTTTCCTTTCCCTCTTTTAGTGTTGCTCCAGTGCTTTCCGGTTTGGAAAAAAAAAACGCTCACACCCAAAAAAGAAAAAGAGCAGTAGTTATGCTTATGCTTCGACGATCACACTGCTTAGCCATGCGTCAAATTAATTCCATTTTCAGATACAAATGAAATCTACGTTCGGCCACAACCGCACACACGAGGGTTCGGGTTTGTCCTGCGCGTCTTTACGTGCGTATGTGTGTATGTGTTGCCACAAGGATGTTATAATTGGAAAACGAATTAACACACCTCGATTCTTCGACAGATCGTTTGTACGATCGTTCGCATCCTTTTTTTTCCGTATCCTTCCCAGCACCGTTCCACTAACGGCAACGGTGAATAGTTAAAGGGACGCAAAGTCCACTGGGAAGCTCATTTCCACTCGAAAACGATCGTGTTGATACATAATTTATGAATCCATGTTCCATTCAACTCGGCCCGATAGCGGAGGGGAGGGTGAGTGAATTTGTTTTTCATTTTGTGTGTGTGTGTGTGTGTGTTGTTTTGAATGTATGTTTTTGCAGATAGGCGAGGGCTATGGGAACAGAACCGTAACTCTTTTATGAGCAATCTTTTATTTTCATCCCCATACTCATACACGCACACACATACACACCAATGGGAAGGGGCGAGCCAGCGGGACACGGGTGTAAACCATCGAAATGGTAATTCACCTGCCGTCAGAAAAGTCAGAAAAACGTCAACCTGCCACTGTTAGGGACGGGGCCGTTGCTGCAAGCAAGTGCATGGGAAAAGGCTGTTGCATGTGCCACGTCACGGTGTGAGCAGCCGACGCTTGCGATGGGTATGGGAATTTGATGGTAATGCGAAGGTATTGTTCGCATGAAGGTTCTCTTGCCGAACGTTGCGAGCGATAGCGTTGAAATGAGGTGAAGGAATTTGCTCGAAAACGGCACTCATTTTTTTTGCGGCGATAGTATAGGGATTGATGCACGAAGTAAGACGTGGGTCTACAAGTTGTTTGATATTTGAAAAACTTGAAAAAATAATCTTTGAGAGAGTAGCAGCAGTCCTTGAGGATAAATGTTTGGTTTCCTTGGCAGGTTATATCAGGTCCACAAAGTCGTTGTTAGATATCTAACTAGTAGCAAAAATAATACATTTTATGATCAAATTAACGTATGGTTGCATCAAGAATGTCTCGTGCTTTCCCTAACGTAAAGCTGTGTAGTTTCACACCAACTAAAAACACGTAACGATCGCGGATCTACTTCGCGAATAGTCTTTTTTGCCATCGACAAAAGAAAAATCAAAGCTCATTCTAAACGTTCCATCAGCTGCATGCAACGGCGAAACATTTGAGCGGAACGAAACACACCGCCTGTGTCGTTTGCCAACTCCTATCCACACCCACCAGGTGCATCGTGGCCCAGTGGCCTATTGATGCTGCCTTCTCCCTAGTCCGCACGGTCCGACCCGAACGTGGCCTTCCGGATGTTGTTGATGGCGATCAACAAAAACACAACTCGACGGCCAAATCCTCCACGGTCCTCCCATCCACGTTGCACGGCACGTTGATTTGGTGGTGGTGGGGGCGGTAGTGGGATGAAAAATCGTAAATTTTCCACTGTCACGCTTGACGGACAAATTCCATCCGCCGCTCGCCCATCCGCGCGAGCCCCACCGATCCATTCGATCCAGGCCGAACCGTGCCGAGGAGGTGGATGATGACAATTTTTTGATTGAGTCAAACCCATACGTCCACCTAGCGCTAGGCTACCCACCCATTTCCTGTCGGCCGATTTCTCTCCTTCACCCTCAAACCTCTCTCGGTGTCCACTTTCCTTCTTCTCTGGCTCGATGGTCAGATGAGACCGAAATGATTCCGCACGAGGAGCCCTTCATTAAATGGGCATGACAATGGTGATTACGTGAGTGGATTTTATTCCTGTACTTGTGTGCTGTACATGTATGTTGGTGTAGTTTTCTACGTCGTTGTACCTTTTTCTAAGCCCTGATGGATGGAAGGCATGTTAGAAACATTGTTTGGCATGTTTTTAACTATGATTTGCAAGCTTTTTTGGTTATAATTTTTACTTGTTGTTATGTCCAGAAGGAGCATTATAGCTTCATCTTTCATCAAACTGAACGAATCCACTCAACTGTATGCAGTTCTGCTCCATTCGTCTTCCAGAACGCAACAACACCCGGAGCAACAACAGCACTCGGAAACAGCAAGGAACACGACGTGCCCATCCGTCACCATTTTGGGGCCATCATGATAGACGTTTCCTTTGCCTTCCTTACGAGCTGAAGCTTCCGAGTGGGTTGGGGACCATGTACGCAATGTGCTGCCTCATGTTCGCCTACTACACCCACGCTGCCAAACACAGACACATACACACACCGTTTCGTTCGATCGGCAGTAACTTCGTCGGCACTTTGACGGAAGCCTATCTCGGCCATAAAATCAGTGTCATTACGTAACGTCACAGCGGGCGACGACACAGATGAGCGGGTTAGATTGGTACGGGACGGGTGTACGGGCCCGGCACGACAGGAAGGGAGGAAGTGAAACGCAGCAGCTAGTTAAACGTCCAATCTGCAAAACAGTTCGCATACGGTTAATACTATCCGGCGCGCGACGAACGATAGTGGCCCGGTAAGGGGTGGGTGTGGGGAGCTGTTCTGTATGACAATGCTACCTACTAATCGTTGTCCACCCCCCCATGGAGTTTTTCGTGGTCGTGGTGTAGTATGGGTTGGTAGAACTGTGCAGGAACTGTTTAGAGATAAAAAAGAAACATGACTAGAACAAAAACCGAGCCATAATACGTAAAATTGAGGACAGCTAGAGTGATGGCGATCGTACAATGGACACGTGTGTGTGTGTGCATGTCCGTCTGTGGGAGGATGTACATACACAAGATGCAAGTTACGTGATCGTGAGGGCGTACAAGCGAACGATCACTGGTAGATACATTTTCCGACTGAGCAATTGGTGGTTGTTGTAGATTACAAATGAAAGATGTGATTAATGAGGGATTAGTCCTTGAGAGAATAGTATTCATTATCAATTGCAGTTCTGCGAGTTGCGAAGAAAATTAATTTAAAGATTCTTGAAAGATCGTTATACATTAACACACATTAAATTCTGAATACATCATAAGACCAGATTTGATTCACAGTAGGTCCTAACGGACAACGATGTCCCATCCAAAGCCAACGTTCAACCTTCAGGACGATAGCTAGGCGTACCAACCAATACCTATGACTTAAAAATTTCTTTATAACCGTCATTTCTTCAAAAGGGACATCATATACCGGAAGAAGTCGCCCACCTCACTTGGGACGAGCAAACCAGCATGACGAAAGAACAAAAACCCACCTGGATCCTTATCACACATCCACCCCGAACTTTGAACACAACCCCCGGTAAAACGCAAAACATACAGTACGTAAGCAAAACATTCTACGTAAGATCGTTGTCCAAAAACTTTAGGGACGGAAATTGTCACCGTACGCTGTCAGGCACTGCACTTCGTCAGGACTTTTCCTGCGCGGTTAGACGCTTCCTGCCCCAGATAACAGTGTTTACTTTGGATGTAACGTAACACAGCGTCATCATCCAGCGATCGCGCCTCTAATTACAGACGCCTCAGACCAAAGTGCAAGATGCACACTTCCGGTATTCTCCCTCTACTCTAGGGGGAAACAGTCAAATCTACACGGCGATGATGTTCTACCGTTCCTGCACCCTCCAGGGAAGCCCATACCGGGAAGTGTGTATCGTTTACTTCCGCCGTAAAATGTATCCTTCTTGACAGTTCCTCCCTCTCTTTGTGAATGTTTTTGTTCCACAACTTGCTTGCCAAAGTAAAGAGGGAAAAACAGATCCTTAAAAACTAGACAGCGAACTCCAAAACCTTCCACTTGCTTAGCTTTTCCAGAGATTCCTTAACACTCTTCCTTCGTGGAGAATCGCTGGAAGGAAACGTTCCAGACGAAAGGGGTCACACAAGGGACGGTCAACCCTAAGCCAGAAAGTCGGGAAGCAAACCAAGGTGATAATAATGTATTCCTTCAAGCGGAAACGCATCCCTACGCTCCCGGCAGGAACCCCTTTTTGACAACGGATGCGTCAAACCCTTCCTTCCCTTGAAAGGAGCATTTCCGTTCCCGATGGGTCTGCAGTGTGGCGTAACGCACGCAGCTAACAAAACCCGTAAGGCGTGGGCAGTAAAGTCAACCATCAGCAATGCTTCCTTCTTGATCGTTCACTTGTGTCTTCATCCTTTGGGAGGGATGTTTTTTTTATTCATCTAAGAACGTCGCTACATTAACATTCCAATTATTCACCCCAAAGGAAGACAAGTTGTGAGGGTTGTGAGGGTCCCTTACAGCACTCGTTGCTTCACTGATAAGCGTCAGAAATCTTCACCGTAGCGTGATCTTCAACCGACATTATCATAATGTTCCACCGTTGGGCTACTCGATCGCAACGAGCGCACGGAACCGAATCGAAACCGGGGCCGAGGATTCATGTTCCGGTGTAGTGCACTGTTTCGGTTGGCCACTGTGCGGATGTGTACGGTGTGATTTTCTGCCAAAGGATATAGCTTCTGCAACGTGTAGCTTCGTCACGGATGCGCAAGTTTTCGGTTGGTTTCGTTTGAAAGGGGTTTTTTTTTTTTTTGAAAGTCTGCATAAGATGAGTTCCTCATAGATGAGGGTCCTCATAGCCGTTGATTTTAATAGCGATTAATTATTGCAACGTGTATGTTAATTATGTTAAAGGCACAGTGTAAAAGGTCGCACAACACAAAGATAATTTCTTATGAATTGTCTTTCCGATTAATAATAAGTAAGCAACAACATTTAAGCTAGATGTTTCATTTGCAATATCCCTAAAATAACTAATAACATAAACCAATAAATAAATACATTTCCTACAACAAAGAGCGAACATTACAAAGCATCTCAACAAGGAGCCAAGCCAATAAACTAATCATATGCCGTTCGCCCTACAAAGAGCGATTAAACACTTGCGGCTGCCCCATGCCGTACCGTACGCGCATTAGTCTCAAATGTTTCACATTAACGCTTCTCCCTTCTGTTCCCGACATTTTCCACCGCCCACCGCCCGTTCCACATCCCAGCTCCATAGCGCAAGCACGTCTGCGTCTTATCACGTACCCAACATCACGAACCGAGCACGTCACACGCGGCTATCGGTTTTCGTGTGTGTGTGTGTGCGCAATGTTAAGTAAACACAATCGCATGTACCGTGTGAGGCAAGGTACGCGAGGGGCCACAATCCTGCCGAGGTTCCGAGACGGATCGTCGCGGGAGCGCGAGAACTCGCCCGTTCGCCTAATTCGTTCCACCGCGTGTACCGGCGACGGTTGTACGGTGTCATTGGCCCCTTGGCTCCCTGGTTCCAGGAATAGCATCGTCCTGCTCCTGTTGATTTTTGGTGCCGCTGTAACGAATTTCGACGCAAACAGTGGACGCCTTTCATGGAATTTTCCATCCAACGGCTCGGACCTTGCTGGCCGAGAAGGGATGGGATTGCTTTTTTCTTCTTCAGGTTCCTGCATCTCATTTCCCTTTCCAAACGAACGCGGGCAATCGAATACAATGACGCTCTTTATGATGCTTAGTGCTTGCAAAGGAAGGACTCGATGTTTAATGCTTGTTCCGTTGAGTTTCTTGGTGTGTGGAGTTATGAAATTAATGTTGTGTTCCAAACGTTTTTTCTACAAACGACCATGCCATTTGCTCCAAGCAGTTGTTATTGGGAAACACGGTCCTAGCATGGTCATCGAAGAAATTAGTTCAAACAATATTGACGACACAAGTGGACTCTTGCGAGATTAAATCACTCTTTCAACCAATAACCATCAAAAGGGTCTCTATTTTTAACGACCACCAAATCTTGGCGGAACGCGACACGATCAGGCGTCAAGACGTCGTGAGAATTAACCCATTAATTTATAGTCATTAATATGACTCGGACATGTGCAGGGCATCCATCTTATGGAGTATGATTATTTAAGGGTTCTTTTTCGCTCTGATTACATTTTAGGCACACGTTGACGTGAGTTTAAAATAAATTAGACGAAACATGGGTTTGAAACAACATGCACTAAAGCCATCTGTTGACAGTTGCAGTTTTTTTAAATCGCTTTGCTAACAAGCTGCTAAGGAACTGCGATACAATTTTTTAAATTCATACCCATCAAATAGGACCCGCCAATAGCAGTTTACCACGTTATCAGCCCAACGGAAGTGACCCTCATATCAGGCCGAAATTGAATTAAACATTTCCGTCATTTTCTCCCTCGATAATGCTGTGCCATTGCTTCCTGTCTCATCCTGCTGTGCTGTATGGTTTGGCTGAACCCCGAAAACTCATCCTCGATCCTCGCACAAACATTGGTCGTGCCACGGCGTGGAACGACCCATCCGTGTAAATTTGACGGTTGGTTGGTTGACTCGACCTGCTCGTTTCTGCACCATCATTTTCGTGCTCTTTCCACTTCCGGTGCATTTAACAAGTAACAGGCCACAGTGGTTGAGTAACGTATGGATTTGGTCCACCCTTAAATTGAAGTGTTTCAAGAGGAAAACTCATCCACAAATCACGCTTTGCTGCACAAAACGGGGTATTCGAGGAGATCCAGTTTAGGGATCGAATAGAGTCATTTACATTTTGTCATGAATAAAACAATAAAAACAGGAAAATCTTTTTTTTTTATTTTCAGAATAGCATTAAGCTCTAACGATCCCCTCACAGAAGAAAGCAACGGATTCCCCGTTAGTGACAGATCGATCATACATCATCATCGCTTTGAGTGTGATCCAAGCTGATTAGACTTCGAGCTCCCCAGAGCCAATCATCGATCGTGTGAAACAACGGTTGTTCGTCTCTCAATCAAGCGAACCTAACGAATAGGAAACAAATATCACCAAACTTTTACAGAGAAAGTTAAGCTTTTGGCCGAGTTGATGAAGTCGATGATAAAGAGCACTTTACAAAAAGGATTGAATTCCTCCAATTTATTACTTTCCTCACGTCACTTTTTTGATGGGGCAACCGAGCCACCGCAACGAACTGGGACATTCTGCAAATGCGAAGCAGTGAAGCCTCACATCTGGCAAAGCGGATAGGCGACGGCTATCGAGAACGAACATAAAACTAACGCCAATCAAGCGCATTGTTGAGATTTGGAGTGTGAAAAAGTGTGGAAAATGATCCACTTCACCGCGATCGCTAATTTCGGCAGGGTTCAACAACACTCACGGCAGTGACTTACGTTAAGCAAAAAAAAAAAAAAATACACCAGTCCCGGTATCTTGATCTCATCTGTTTTCGGGACAGAAGGAAGCCAAATTCCACCGCCAGATCCATCGGAAGTAAACTCGGAAGCAAGCGTGTCAGCGAAGGAAAGCGAAGCCGCTAAAAACGCTCGAATCCGGGCGCTGTAAGAATGCACGAAAGAAGCGAAAGATCGGTGGTCCGGTTGGACCGCTCGCCCTAGCACGAAGAGAGAACAAAAACTACATCCACCCGCAGCGGGACGCCCTTAACGCCCTCGGAACGAAACGGATCGGCACGCGGAAGATGAATTAAATTAGAGACGATTTGATTCCCCATTCCCCGCACTGCTTCGATCCAGGTTTTCACCGTTGTTCCAGTTTTCCAGGCAAAAAGGTTCCGAAAAAAGCACCACGCGCACCACTGTTCGGTTTGTTTCCTCCGGTTTTGCCCGGTGGCGTGCGTGCGGACGGCTGGAGATTTAAAGCTACAGCCGGTGGAAAATAAGAATTTAATGAATTTAATTCTTGGTTTGGGAGGCGACGATCGTGCAAGATGTCCCCAGAAAGTGGGAACTGCACTTCAGCCGGTACAGCGGATTGAGCACCGAGGATGGATATGGAGGAGCCGTTGGGCGGAAACTTTTGATCTAGTTTTATTCGTAGATGAAATCGTCACCCCTTCTTCAGCCTCATTTTACCCACGGTAAAGGTTTTAGATCTTACTGCATTTACCGTTAATTGTGACGGTCGTCGGGAGGGCGGGTAGGTTGGTAGCGACAAAAACCCTTGTGAGTGCGGGTGAGTGAGTAAAGATATCTTGGAACCACTTGTCCACTTGGGTGTTACACAAGTCCAATGTTTTGCCGGCTGGTGGTTCTCGGTTCTTTTGGACGGGCGTAAAGAAATAATGGAGGGTCTTGTCATAAAAAGGGCAAACCCTACAACTACAACGTTGACGATTGCCCTTTTCCCACACACCCACCCACTCCCATGGGTGTTCGATCGGGCGCGGATCGCAGGAAGTTAACCTCAATTAACGGGTGGTGCACTGGTGCGATCGAGCCGATCTTTATTCCCTTTGGGCGGCTGGGATAAATTCTCACATACCACCGCATGTTGGTGCTGTGCAAGTATGTGTGTGTGTGTGTGTGTGTGTGTATGTGCTGTAAATGAATCTCGCTTAAGCTGGGAAACATATGCTCATAAAAACATGAAGCCTAGATCTATACAAAGTGTGTGGAAAGATCCATCAAACATTTGGCTTTGATGGTTTCGATGAAAAATCTGGAAGGATTTCTTTCATTGAGGAATGTCCACTGAAGAGAACTATAAAGCAAAACTGTCTAGAATAGTGTTCTGGAGATCAGCAACACATTTCTGACTCAAACCCTCGCTCCGACTTTGCACGCCTAAACGGAAACGAAGATTTTCTTCACCCCTAGAGATACACTCACACACACACACACACACTCTCAATAGAAAGAAACTTTTGCGTTAGGGAATCTCTTTCCTACCGAAACAGAAGAAAATAATTCTCCTTTCATTGCGATCGTTCATTCACCTCGCCACCAGTGCACACACAATCAGGCTTTTTTTTCCCTGACAGAAAAGTGTGTAGCTGTTCATCGGAGTGGCGGTCAATTGGTGTTAGTTAAGTCGGTTCCCACTTTTCCACGTGTGAAACTTCCTTCCAGCTCTTCCTGCTTGCTCGTTAAGATTTGTTGTAGGGAAAATGGGGATTTCTTTTCTTCGTTTGCTTTGCTACTTTGGTATTGAAAGATATGAGGGATTCTTTTTTCGGGATGTTTTTTTCACTATTGAATGATTACAACCGATGTGGGAACAAAGATTAGCACACAAAACGTTAAAAATATTGTTATAAAAATGAAAACAAAACTTTTTAAAAAATGTTCTAATTAATTACAGAATACAATAATCGTAAAAACTAAAAATAAAAATCAATCAAATTGAAAGAAATCGCAAACAGAACACAAATAAAACAGCCAGTTGAGTTATGTGTGACAAAAGATCTTGATGTATGACAGGCTTAAGAGCGTAATGGATGGCCTAAAAAGTCGAACCAATACTTGACAGATTTTGCCGACATTGTTCAACGGAGGCCATCTTTAAATCAAACGCACTTGGCGTACCAAGTGTTTGGTGCGAGCAGCAGTGCTTACGTCAACTTAAATAAACATAATACGTGTGCAAGAAAATTGTATTATTTAAAGCAGTGCCATAGAACGATCTTGATCTTCTGTATTTTTAGTTCTATTTGACGAGACAAAGTGTGGCATTTTTTCCGTTTCTATAGCACTTTTAATGAAATTGAAAACCACTTCCAACGAAGGATTTTCAACCCAATTTGTGCGCCGTCTGGTTGATACCACTGAACTCTTTTGATCCTTTTCTCGAATCACCAACAGTGAGCTACAAGGGGAAGTGAAGTACCTAACAATATCTTTTAAAAATGCATCACTCACACATGCAGCATTGTTTTGCTTTTTATGCTCATTAATTAATGATTCCTACCGACTGATTCAACGGTCTGATTCGTCCTGATTCAAAGTACCAATAACAACAACAACAAAAAAGATCAAGAACCGAGAAGAGAAACCCAAAAAATCGTTTCAAGTAATTAAAAATCATGTCAAGTCATGCAGGCGTTATGGAGTGGAGGACAGGTTAAAAAATGATTTTTTTTATCGAAAAATATGTTCTCCATCCCTTACGAGGTGAATCAGTTCTTCGATCGCTTCCTTTACCGGATTTATTTAGCTTCTCAAGCACCTGATCCATAGCTACAACAGCCACCTGAGTTTTACCTAAAATTCTCCAACCTTAGCTCAAGGTTTCTTCAGTCCAGTAGAGTCCACTTGCTACCCTACTGGTTCTCGTGTACCTTTTCCCCATATCAGTAAAGCGAGGTCATTGGCTTCGGCAGTGCCCTAAACCCGAAAAAAGGGTTCGACCAAAAGGGTGCGCATGCTGGATGCCTTTCGTCGGGATACAGAGGGATACGGTGGAGTCAAAGATAGATCACCGTCTAAGATAGATTAAGAGAAGAAAAGAGAAAAAAAGTAACAGAAAAGCAACACACAATCAAAGGATCGTAAATCGACTCCGAAGGGAATGAGCGCTTTCGAACGAAACCGGACAAGGGTTCTCTTCGATTCCAGCGCGCACCGTGAGTTGCATATTTTGAATCCTTTCCAAATCGTGGGAAGCCTCGCTCGAACCCGCATGATTTGAATGCCCAATCCTGGCCACTCACCCAGCCTCGTCTACACAGCTTTCTCCCTTTTAATTCGAAGGCGTATACATTTATATGCTAATTAGAGTATCCTTTGGTAGCACCTCAATTATTGCTGGAAAGTGTTCGAGGTTCTCAAAAGACGTTAAAAAGATTGTTTTTTTTTCTCTCCTGAATGGTGAAGATTTTTAAGAGTTGAGTCCTTAAGATCAGCAGCCGATATACTCCTTAGCCCACTGCAAGGATTTTCTTTTCCTTTACGTTAAACTCTTCGAAGACTGCACCCTCTATGCACAATAAAACAGATGACGGTGTTGTATTTTTAGTCATCATAAGTCGCTTCATTTGCTGCCATTCATGCGCAGACACACATCTGCATTTAAAGAGATGCAGGCCACTAAAAAATGCATCACTTACATCGCTACACTTCAAGGTCCTTGACATACCACCATATCCATGAAGTTCTAAGCCAATCCTCCCAAGGAACCAATTCATCCCCGAAGTAGAAAAATGGCTGACGACATGCAGGAGATGCTCCGAATAAGATGATCTTCGTGGTAAAGGAATAGGATAAGAAGGAACAAAAATCAAAACACGCATTCAACCACACACACACACACACGATAGTGAGCCAAGCCTAGTGCGCGGATACGTGCGTCCGCTCATACGCAACGCGCAAGTTGAACGACCCCGCGACCGCGATCGTGGCTCAAAGTGTTTTTGACTTTAGCCTTTCCTGCTCGGTTTCCCTATGTTCCGTGTCCTGCCGCCCAGAGCTGTGCGCGGCCAAGAGATTTGAAGTTTCTTTTCTATCCATTATCTCTCTCTCTCTCTCTCTCTCTCACTGTCGCTCTCTCCTTCACCTGGTTCCTCTCACTGTCTTACCTTTTCTATTTCTCTTCCCCTTTATCTATGCTTGCGTTTTTTCCCCCCTCCGTTTACATTCACTTCACTCGTCCCGTGGTAAAGGAAGAGATTAGATTGGATGCCTCCACATAGACCGCACCATTCCTTGCCTTATTTTTTGTGCCCTTTTTGCTTAGCACTCGTCTTCACCGATTTGTTTCTATTTGGTTCTGTGTCTCTCGACACGCTCTCTTCTCGGCTTCCCGCCCCAAAACTTCCCTTCCGTTGCGGCTGGCCCCTTAAACTAGCTGTTCCCGTGCCGTTCCCGTTTTATGTTTCCTTTTCATACGCTTCTTCCCACTGTAGTTCCATTGGCGTTATGCGATCGTTAGCGCATCCTTCACCTCCTTGCTACGGCTCCATATATTCCTTTAGCCGATCCGTACACAATCACTTTTCGACTCCTAGCCTTTTTGTGCCATGCTGCCCATATCTCTTCCGTGCGCTCTTGGTGCGCTCCGTGGAGAATTCCAATCCCACACGGAGTTTGAAAATAGATTTCTCCCAGGATAGGGTCCCGTACCTGTAGGGAGAAGCGACGGTGACGGTGGTACGCGACTGGTGGCAACGCTTTTTGTTGCAATTGTCACGTTGACCTTTCGGGAAGGTTATTTTAGTAGAAAATTTTGTACGCTAAACAACAACGAAGGAATCATGCCTTTTTTGATGGATGAACGTTATTACTTATATCCTGCAAAAACTTCCCTTCAAAAACGATCTCTTAATTCGAAAACTATTTTTTTTTTCATCACTTCGAACAATGTATGAGGAAATTCGCAAAATTATCTAATAATCAAACAGGAAATTTAATTTCCTGCTTTGTGTAATGATAGTCGATCACTTAGTAGTATTTTCTTTTAAACATCCCTTTCTCATAAGGAGAACTATTTGGAAATACATAAATAACTTCCAAACAGTCAGTTCTAAATGATTTTACTGATATGAAGATTGACCGGAAGTGATGAGAAAAAAAAACGCCATTTAACATTGACAACACACTCAAAGCGATCAAAATGTTTACCCACCCAAAAAAAAATATTCGCTCCTAAACTCGATTTGAAATCTGATCCATGTTCTCAGAGTTAGAAGCTTCAAAACAAATGCGAATCCAACAGAGAAGAAAAAAAAACATGCACATTCGCAAATTTGGGTGATCGCGAAGGATGAAACCCCCGAAAACAGAGATTAAAGATCGCTACCGTAAAGACACCTTGAAGCATTAACCCCCCCAAGTCCCAACACAATTCTCTAACTGTCGTTCTTTCGTGCCACCGCAACATTTAGCTATGGTGGCCGGGCCAGCTAATCCTTTTAGTTTTGTTTGCGTGTATCCATTTTTTTTTTCGAATCAAATTCTCCTCTTCATCACACTGTCACCACTACACACCGGCAGTTGCTGCTAATGATTAAAGTTTGTGTTGTGCTGCCACTCGTTTCAGCTACGGACTTCCCAAAAGTGACCCTCGATCGTTTGGGTGCCCGCGAGGATGTTTTAATCTTATTTTCATTGAAGAGATGAGGTGGAGGTTTTTTTTGTTGCTTGTGTGTTGTAAATGTTATTATTTGCTATTTACCTGCCTACCATGGTACGGTAATGGATCGCATGCAAACCACCTTCCGTGTGCTTAAATATCCTCAGAATCCTACACATACTCCACACATCCGTCTAGCTAACTGCAGCACAGTTCTTTGGTGGTAACGAATGATGATGAATGAAACAGTGGTTCGGAAGGAATTCGCGTCCGAAACCTTCGACAAGCGTGTATGTGCCGGTGGATGGACACGGATGAAGGATTTAAAAAATTGATTTCTGCAATTAGCGTCAGGAAACCGAACACGATTCGATGGAAATGTGATACTGCTGCCGGATGAGAGGATCTTTTTTTTTTTTGTTGGGTTGCTGTTTTGCTGCGTGTTTATTCGCACAACCACCATCAATTAACACCGATACACGCGTTCTTTTTTTGGGCATGCTGAGAGAACACGTTGAGTGTAATGTTTGGAGGGTCTGACATGATCGTACTCTTTGGTAGATTCATTTTGGTTACTGCATAAAGATCACTGATCACAATTATTGGAAGCATAAAGTAGACACTCTCTGTACGTCTAACGCCAGCCTCACCTAACGGTGCCGGAACCGTGACCACGCAATGAGTTCCGTTCCTAATTTCCTTTCAGACCACCCTTTTCTGGTATCCATTCCCTACCAAAAAAAAGTCTCCACTTTGGTGTAAATGAAGCTACAGCGACTGCAGCGTAACTTTCTTTCCCTCCAAAAGCCTTCCAAATCAGAGCAAAGTCTCCCATCGTCACCATTGTAGTGAGCAAGGCCCGTCGGTTCACCCATAAAACGTGCAGTGGAGTTTCAGTTTTTCCCCCCTGTTATGTTCGTTCCTTCGCGTGCGAGGAAGTGAACAGAAAATTCGAATCTTGCCAGGTCATTCACATTTTCTTAAGATACTTTAATACGGAAGAGTTAGGTTTCAGTTTTCTTATATTTTTATCTCAATAAAGTTTCCCTTTTTCTTTGTGAGTATTACATTTATGTTGATAGCTTCCAAGGAGAAGAATTTCACAAAATAAACTTTTCCTTATCTAGTTTTATTTTTTGCACACTCTTGCCCTTTTCTTCACCTTCATCTCAACAACGATCCTAACATTCGCTACACACCAAACTCTCCCTTGAGCGCTGCTCAGTTACGTTGGGATTTACATATTTACAGTTACGCAAAACAAAAAAACCGAGCCAAGGAAAAAAGGAAAATCCGAAACGAAAACGGAACCAACCTCGACGAAATGTCCCGCATTTTGGGAAAGGAAAATTCAGCCCACCACGATCACGTCAGCGCTATCCACGGATGCTAAGAAACGCATGAAATGAGAAAAAATGCGCAATCCCCACAATCCCCAACCCAGCCAGCAAGCAAACAACAACACCAACAACAGGCAACAAATGAACACAATTCCCATCGACGAAACGCGCCATGGAGTTGAATTTTGGGGTGGACCTCTTGCCTACCTCTTTTATGCAGAGCCGCTCGGGTGATTGTTATTTTCCCTCCTCCGGCTTCAAATCACCGCCGTTCAGCTGAGCTCTTTCGATTTTGTCTAGCATGCCCGAGATCCATGGCCACTATCAGAAATTCATCCGTAGCTTTTTTAGTCTTAGTTTTCTTCAAAGACAGGAAGTGTCGGTTCCGTTTCTTTCCTTTCGTTCGTTTTCTGGCATTCGTATTTCTTGTGAGTAGACTTCCCATTTTTGGATATTTTTTTTCATACGCATACTACCTGATGACGTTTCCTGTCCGGTTGGAAATAGCCCTTTCAGGTATGGGGTGTAGATCAGGTACCTTCGATTGTTACTTGCTTGAGATCGTAGAAGAATATTTTGAATATGACGATGGTGCTGAAAAAAAACATGGTGCTGAAGTTGACAATTTTAGGAGTTCTCTTGTACCTTCTTCTAAAATCCACATTTGCTTTCATACCTTAATTTAACAGCAATACTATTTATTTCGTAAATTTAACCCACCTGACTTACTGTAAAAATGAAGTTCCTTGAAGTAGTTAAAACTTCTTGTAATGTGTTTGTAATAACCTTGAGACTCTAGGATCATTCACTCTAATCGCAAAATGAATAGGAATGTCTCATCCTCCAACAAACCTATTGCCAAGATAACTAGGCAAGGTCTCGATCTAGAAACAGATTTATTTTATTTATTTATTTTAAGTTTGACGGCAAGCGCCGTATTGTCTCAATGAAAAAGATCTTAATCCTAAAAAAGAGATCCGAACTTCTTCTTCTTGGCTTAACGACCGCTAAGGTCACGCCCGGTCTTATCGTTTGAAGTTAACCCCGGTCCTATCATTTGAAGACTGGCGCCGCTGTCGCCTACCCCACCGTGTAGCCATGATCTAATAGCTTACGAAACTTATTGAAACCTCGTAATTAGAAAATCATTTCTTTCTGCGATGAAGGCCGGCTACCGTTTCTAGCTTTCATGACTTGAAGTATCTGAAGAGAGGTCCTGTGTATGGAAAAATCACAATATCTTGCAATGCAATGTGTGCAATGCGCTTCAACAGCCAAAAAAATCACTCTAAACAGAGCTTAACATACAGTACCAACTGAGAACCTCCTCTTCAATAGTCCTTTTTTTTCTTCTTTCAATTCGCCCAGTAGATAACGACCCTAAATGAACGCTAAAGATCACCCCTAAAGATCACATAAGGACACTGCACCCTGATTCTAAATATACGAACGTCTCCCTCGCAGCAGGCAAGCAAAGCAAAACGGCCCTCCACCAGGATAACCTCATTAGTGGCAAGGACCTCCTCCAACGTGCTGTTCCGTCTCGCCACAGACCCAGTCAAGTCAATGTTTAAATACCAACGCATACCGGCAGCTGGGATGGAAAAGCTAAATTTAAATGCCCTCATCGTCTGCACCGCTGCACGGGGAAACCACGCATACAAGCATGGTTTTTGCTCTTTAAACATCCAATTTGTAGCACGGTTCTTCACTCGGTTCGGGGATGTTTCAACGTCGGGACCCTCGCGTTCGTCCCGATCAACCCGCAGACGATCGACCCTCCGTTAATTGCCCTTTAAATTGAGTGCCGTACGCCATGCAGGCGGTGCGAAAGCATGTCCTGCAGAAGTTCCGGTGCATGTCGGTGGCTGTAAGTGTGTGTACATTCGACAAACACGTTGCATCTGCTGGTACCTGCGCTTTCCACACATCTAGCAGGAGTTTCAATAGCTGTGAGTGAGGACTTTTCTGAAGGGTCGGAAGCAATAATGTTCCCGTTTTTTTTTAAAGGCACAAATCTCGCAGAGGTTCAGAAATCGGCAACACAAATGCAATGAAAAGTCAATCTTAATTTAATGTTCTTCAAACAATTTTTTTATTCTATTTATAACATTCGAATTATAGCGGTAGGAGTATGGGTCATTCCCACCGCTAGAATGAAGCTGCTGGGCCACGTCCCTCGCAACTAAGCCTTTTTTTATTTATGAAGTGATCAAACTTGGCACAAAAAAATTCTTTCAAACATTCTCACGCACTCATCTGCGTCTCAAATAAACACAAAACCCTGAATTAAAAAATAATGGGAATCCTTCCGCCTCGGGTTGAAAAATCTGGAAAGTTTCATGTTCGATGGGCGACCATATCAGTGACGAAAATGATTTCGCTTCACGCCACATGTGATCGACTGCTTACAACTCTTTCTCACTACTTTCCCCCACGAGCCGGATGTTTGTGATTTGACGATCGTTTCCCGCCAGCTTGCCACGGAAAATTCCCATCCATGCAAATAGTGTGTCTGCGATAGCCTGGGCAATCTTATACGCGCTGCCAACGCTGTCCCCCTCTCTCTCTCACACACACTCTTTATAGCTCCCCAAACAAACCCTAGCCCGCATAGGACGGCTTCGTTTCGTTCAAGTGGAAAAACAGATGGTTTTTCGTTCAATTTCACGCTCAAAAAGGGGACAAGGGAAATTTACTCCACTTTTGGCGGGTTTTGTTGCTCGCTTGGCAGTGCGCTGAGCTGGTGACAAAACACAAAACGAAAGGAAACCTTGCCCCTGGCAATGGAGTTTTTCCAGTGCTGAGTGAAATGTGCCTTTTTGTGAAGGAAATTTTCAAAAACGGGAAACAATTTCCCATCGTTCAGGAAGGAAACCATTTATCAAACATGGGAAGGAATAAGGAGTTGATGAGTAATTATTTTTGTCGCTGAACGAAAAGAAACGTCTCTGCTGCTTCATAACGCTTTTCTCCTTATTGCATGTTTATGTGCTTTGTTTCACAATTCCACCAACAGTCTGCAAATCAATTTTCTATCCCAAAAACCCCAACCGATCACGATCGAACGATCGACGAACGATCCATCGTACCAGCGCAGCATCGAAAGCATCCAATTGCTGGAGGCACGCGCAAGGATCCCAGCTCACGAAATCCCTAAATTAATGGCCCAATCTCTGCCGGTTCCACTCCGGCAAACGAAGGAAAGAAGGTGAAAGGCCGGCCACGAACCGGGCAGAGTGTCCTCACTCCCATCTAACAGCACTAAAATCCCGACACTCTCCCAAACTCATCCCTGCTTCCCATTTCTTTTTCTATCTCATCCCCAACATCCAATCTACTCCCCCCCCCACACTTCAGATCCCACTCCCCCTAACGGTATCCCGGGACAAGTGAACGAACGAGCGTGGCAGCCTGGTATGGACCTCCACGAAGGAAGCATGTTTTCTATTTCTATTCCTTCATGCACCGCCATTTCGGCTTCTTCTACGCCGCTCTTGGTACGAAGACAACCCCGGGCAATCGTAAAGAAATTGTTGACCCCAACACACCAACTCGCGCATCATCCCTTTCCCGGTGGTGCGGAACGAAACCACAAGGCAGAGTAAGAATGTCCTCTTCTTGCTGCCGCTTCGCGCTTTGTTCTCTCCCGAGCTAACAAAAACCGGAGGATGTGGACGGATCGTTGGACGAAGACGTGATTTTGGATTCTGCTCTTGGATAGCGTTTGCTCTCACGATTCATCTTTGGCTTTGGCTTTCGTAAGAAGTGTTTTCAAATTTCGATAATGCGAATATGGCTAGCCCTTTTCTGGAAGATAGCAGAGGCATTTACACATCCCTGGCCCACATGATTTACTGTCTGTAATAAACGTTGCAAAATAAATTTCTCCACCCGTCGCGACCATTTGGTTTGATGGTACCGGCTTTACAGTAGTAAACAAATTTAAAATAAATTGATCTTTAATAACTCACAAACTATCCTCAAACCGAGCGATCACCTTTTTGCGCATCAAGCTGTCAAGGTACCGTATGGAAGCGATTCCAATTTTATGCTTTTTTGGCTACCGTATCCAATTCTTCAAATGATAAACACGCAATACAAAAGCGCCCCAAATGAGGTAGTGTTTGCATCAGGCGCCATAAATGCTGTCGTTCGTTTTTGTTTAGCTTTCGAACATGTATCGAATGTTGAATATCGGCAATTAATCCTCGTCGGAATTAGAGAACAGATGGGTGGAAAGCAGAGCCTAAGAATTCACATCCATTTGAATGACAATGGTGCGTTAGAGATTTATGATTTCCTATGTGATGTTTAAGATTGCTTCCAACATAGGTTCTAGTCACGGGGATGTATTGAATCGATCACGATCGTCAGCATTTCATCAGAGTTTGAAGTATCAAATAAGAAATAAAATTCAAGTTTGCTTCAGAATATTGTGTTTTGTTGATCACAGACCCGTATTTCAAATTACTTAATTACGCGATCAAAACCACCTGTTACATGTTAGTGTGCGATCATATCAAGTTGGCAAATTGCAACACAAATCATCGATAAAATTATACGTAAACGCATGTTAGAACGCTAGAATTGCCTCCAAGAACAATAATTGCCCTCCAACAACCTTCCAACAGGATCAAACCCTTTCGTACATCACAGCAGGTACCACACTAACAGGCAACGGAGTTTCTTGACCTTCAGAATTCTTACGGCCAGGTGATCCTAATCCTTGTACCTGTTCGTTCAATCCTTTGCCCAACGATTGTCCCTATTTGGGCTATGATAAATTAAGTTTGTTCGCTGTTTACGGACACCTAGCCCCACCTAGAATGCTAGCTCCTTTTTTTTAATTCTACGCCGATCTCGAGGGTTGGGTAAAAAAAGGATCGACTAGTTCGAAAACATTGATCTGGTGTAAGATAACAATCCTTTTTCGTCCAGCTGGATTAGCCAATAGGCTAGGTTGTGCAAAATATTACCAGCAACACCTGCCTAGAACAGACGCAGCAAAGGCTCTATTTAAATGTGTTTCGTCGGTGTCCTCAAGACGGATGTTCTTTGTCACCGAAATCGCTAGGATATGATTAAGCGATAATTAAGGCAGTTAAAGAAATGGTGAAGGCTAGCGATCGGGTATAATTTGTTTCTAAGTGATACTAGACTGGACATTAAAAACTAGGACTTTAGGAAGTTATCCTCGTTACTCCGCTTATCTAGATCCAACAACACACACCCATAGGCTGCAAAGCCATCCATCATCGGGACCAGTCTTCCGTCTTCCCTGCACGGCGTGCAGAGCATAATTAATGGCCGGCATAAGGTATTCGCGGACCCAAATCTACAGGTGCGCTTAGGTGCGAGAAAAACGTTTAGAAGCGATCTGTAGCTTTCCTTTGGATAATTTTTGCGTCGTTTCGATTGAATCGCGTCGCACTATATGACTATCCGGTTTGGAAGCAGTCCCTTGGACGTTACTAACTTTTCGGACAGGACGGACAGGGAAGCAAACGGGGGAAACCAAAACAAAAACCAACAATCGAACGTAATGGCTTTCGTTTTCACAACCTAAATTTCACAACAAAGAAAAGGATACGGAAATTTTTAAAAAATTTATACACAAAATCAACATCCGATCGAATGAATAATATTCTAACTTTAGAGCATAAATCGCAACATTTAACCGCAATTGTGTTATGCTACAGTTGTTGCTCTTGCATTCTATTCATCCCACGTGCATCAACGATCGTGCCATGTGTTCAACAGCGCAAAAGACCACGCGATCAGCCAAGGATTGTTCGAGTTTTTTTGTTTTGTCTGCTGTGGTTGTTTTCTTCACATTACACCGGTCGCGCTTGTTGGTACAGGTGCGCTAACATAGTATCTGCTCGCAGATACCGGCGAACGCAACCCGCCAGCCCGAGCCAAAAAGGAGGATCGAAGCAACGGCAGCAACACAAAAAGGCAACACCGAAACAGGCATTAGCCATAAGCGATATGAATTTCTTCACACATTTTAGGGGTGAAAAAAAAGGTGGCAAACAAATGTAAACAGAAGCTGAAGGCGTTTGATGTTGGCTGCTTCATCGTGTGTTTTTTTTTTTCTTTCTTCTGCTGTGTCTCTTATTCCCTGTGTTTCTTTTGCGTTGCATTTTTCACTCTTTCTTATTTGCCCTTTTTTGGTCTCCGGGTTTGTCCGCGCATCGAACCGCGTGCGGATATTTATTTTATGTACCACATCGAACGGATGCTTCGGATCGGTTTGGTGACCGGGCGTGACAAGTGTGCCGTTTCTGGTACGTTTCCTTGCCAACAAACCTTGCCGGATAGATGAAGGATTAGGGATTGGTTTTGAGTTACGGTTACGTGTGTAACTGCATAAATCTTTTTTTTTATTTGAAAATTCCAGCACTCCATTAGAGTATTTAATTTTATAGAACAGAAATTAGAGAAAACGCCTAAACTAACATATTACAAAACATCAACTCATCAAAACACAGCTTTTCTAGCTCACCTGCCTGCGCAACAAATCCGACGGAAGCGCCATTCGCCGTCACACACACAAAAAAACACACGCTTCGGAAGGTATGGAACCGAAAGTGGAAATTAAAAACGTTTTCTCATCAAAGCGTTGTTGGCGGCACCGTTCACACCACCGACCGATGGGTGGAAAACATCGCACAGAAAACAAAATAGAGCAAAATGGTGTGAAAAAGAGTGAAAATAATAAGCGAAACTACGGGACCAGCGCGAACAAAGCGGGGCGCAAGAGAACGCACTCACTGCGAGGAGGAGGACACTTCGGAGGATTGTTTGGTAGACGTGCCCGTGCCGTGCCTACACAGCAACCACCAACACCAACAACAGCAGCAAAAAAAAAAGTGCACCCAACTCACACATCCACCGAATGGCGCATCGCCATTGTGTGACCCTATTAAAGTTCATGTACCCGCCCATGTTGGTTCCACACTGGGTGCTCCAACTCGACGTTTCCCAGCATAGGCAAAGCCCCTATTATGCTTCGGCACCCCAAACCTCCCCCCCCTCCCCCTTCCAACCCCGAATCGGACACAACAGACGGTGCATTAGAAAGGGACTATGGGTGGTGTGGTTGGTTGGTGCCTGGTTTTCGCATCACGGCACTACTGTTACACCACACGGATGCGTACGGATGGTGGTGAGAATTGTTTTGTGGCGTTTGTCGTTGTGTGCGACCAACACAACGGAAGAGGAGGAACCGTTTTCGGATCTGGTGAAGCTGTGTGGGAATCTCCAAGCTCTGTGTGGAGCCGGTAAATGTGTTTGTGTGTGTGTGTGTGTGTGTGTGTGACTCTCTATTGCGCGATTGTTTGCGGAGGGATGAGATATTGGAGCATAGGAAAATGAAAGGAAATCGAATGGAGTGATCTGGCTGAGGTTGGAAAATAACTAGCTTTTATCCCCGTAACGTAACAACTCCATCAGAAATAGACCATCGCCACTATCGACTCACGGGAAATGAGTGGTGTCCACCCTTTTTCAAAATTCATTTCCTTTCCCGGGAAGCTACAATAGGATAAATTTCGCTTGTCCGAATCCGAAAGAAAATTCCCATCTGCACACACACACTCCCTGTGTGTTCCTTCCACAACCTTCACAATCGTGACTAATTTCGGAATCGTTGCTCCCTGGCAATACTAGCAGGAACTAGCTCGTAGGAAGGCGAAAACCACAAGATCGCGCAAACGGATACTAATGTCCGGCCACCGGAACGTAGCATCTCGCAGCAAGCGCGGAACATCAACGCCATGTCGACGAATTCGGGTGGAAAGAGGAAAACATTTTCATCGTGTTGTTTGGCTGCCCCTGTTTTTACCCGCGTCTGACTGCCGGTGGTACCACAGGGTGGCCAAGGAAATTCTTCCGGCGAATGGTCTGCGCTAATGCGCTGGCTCCAGCCGTCGATTCGTCGCCGGTACGTGAGAACAGGAAGAGATGAGAGAAATGCAGACAAAGGTGTGAGGTGAAGGAAAACCGGAGAAAAGGAAGAAATGGGGGAAGGGGAGCAATAAACGCGATCGAGATGCGCCGATGCTGCCCCAAAGCGCGAAGAGCCAACCGGGGAGGATGGAGAAAAGCAAAGCCATGAATACATAGATAAAGCGGAACGAGCAAAGCTTCTTGCGCTACAGACAAAAACCGAGCGAAAAACTGGTGGAGTTTGCCTGTTTTGGGGTTTGCTTTCTGTGAGCCTGGGCTGGTAGGTAAACCTTCAACTGCTTTCCTCCTTCCCTTGTCCACACACACACACATACGCACACAGCGTCATTGTAGGGTGGTAAAGTAGGTTGATCATATTCCTTGCCTCGAAAGCTCTTGCCTATTCCCCATCGTGGGCAAAGGAACGCATAGACCGGAATTGTGTAAGCACAAGGAGCACTACAGACCAGCTCCAGTACCGGCAATAAATGCAGGAGAGTAAAAAAACACCAAAAAGGAAGTTTAGAAAGAAAACAAGTACATCTAGGCGAGCGATCTCTCCCCAAGACGATCCGGGCCGCCGGATCATCATCCGGCAACGAAACTCGTCTCTATTCGTTTCGGTACACGATCGCGTACCTTCTCTTCCAATCGAGTGTGCCTTCTTCCTATGCTCCTCTTCCGTCTCTGATGTGCTCCTGATGTGCTCTAGGAGAAGCAGAGTTTCAGCTTTTCGATGCCAAGGAACTGACCCCAAATCAACCCTCTTTCTATGGTGCTGTTCCCTATTCCTTTACAACTACTCTCGCATCAGTACTTTAAGCCGTACTAGTCGTCATCCAGCTAAAAGGTTTTCCTCTTCACTTGTGTACTGCCTCAGCTTGCAGCACTCACATACACAGACAAACGATTTTCCTAAAGCATCAATACCACACACTCAAACTAGAAAGAAAACTTGAGAAATGCGGAAAAGACCCGATGCCGGCAGGAATGACCGGAATAGTGAACAAGAACTTAACGCGCCCAACCAAGCGTTCGACGCAATAATATCCGAGGGGTAATATCCTACCGAACCTTTTGCCGCTCTCCGGCCCGATCACTATCGATCGATAGTGGAAGACTGTGTTTTGGTGGTAACAGAAAAATAATAACACAACCGGGTAATTGCAAAACTGGGAGAAATACACGATTAGAAATCTATCTTACGGCAGAACCCTGGACGGAGAAGCACAACAATACTGGCCCGAATGCCGCCACAGCTGGCAATTTGTTCTGTTCAAGCGGAACGAGATCACGATAAAGCCCCCGGTGGTGGAGAAATCATTCATCCCGTAATGTTTTGTTGCTGATATGCGACTCTAACAAATTTTTGCTTATTGTTTTGCTTAGAAAGGTCTTATTAAATTGCCTTTTAAAGTTATTTTAACTGCAATACATTCAACATTAATAATTGTTTAAATAAGTCACCACATTCCTATTTTTCCTGATGACACAAGTCAAGAGAACCACACGGTTACTAATTGCACGGTAAAACTTTTTTCGCTAGCACAATTCACGTTGTAATCGAACCCTGTAGCACGTAATCTGAGACGTCTTTCATCCGACCTTCAGCGACGTCTCGCACAATAGGCAACAACTCCTTGGAACTCCTTGTCCGGACAGAGTCATACCAACAGGTGAAGGCTAGTTAAACATGATAAAAGGATCAAATTTCATGTCGTACTTGTTACCGTGCATCAACATTCCAAAAACAAAAATCGATCGCTTCTTCTGCACGTGATCTTCCCATTCCAGAGCAAAAAACATTGTGTCGTACAACCTGCTGTCACGAGCCTACGCCAACGTAGCGCTAACGCTATTGCTGTTCTGTTTACTTAAAGTCCTTCCCATTTAAAGGTGGACCTTCCACATCTTGTGGCCTGTTGTCCTAGGTTGTCCCAGCAGCAGCAGCAGCTCCATAGTCCACCGTACGGTGACACATTCCTGTACCTTAAACCGTTCTAAGGCTTCGGCAGCGTTTTTTTTGTTCAACTTGTTTTACTTTTCCGTTTCGATTTTCCTTACAGCGAACGAAACCAAGTTCATTCACCTCGTTAAAGTCTCACACGAAAAAAAAAAACGACAAAGGGTTCCGAAACAGAAGGAACCCCGATGCTGGCCAGCAGAGAATGGGAGAATACATTCCTTCACAAAACGGCGCATCCTACGCGCAAAGGGTTTACCCGCATGCCCGCGGACCAACGCACAAAGGAATCGCGGCCATTGAATAGAACCCTGCCAACCCTGCCAGGGAGTCAGAAAATCAGTTTTCTCTCTCCCCATGAGCGAGCAGCACTTGGCCGCAAGCCTGCTACCCTGCTAGAAAAGACCACCAATTGCTTTCCCATGGTTTGGTGATGAGAGTCTGCTTGCTGCACATTGCCTAGCCGCCGAGCAGCGCAAGGAATGGGTGATGATCTTCACCCCGAGTATCTTCATGGTTTTCTCTCCCTTTTGGTCGGGAACTTGGTTTCAAGACCTGGGAAGGGTTCGAAGAACTCGTCGGGATTTTTGGGGTGAGTTTCTCTATGCGATCTTCTCTGTTTTCGTCTGTTGTACATCCAAAAAAAAAACACACACACACACATACACACACGATCGTGTGGTGTTTTTGATGATTCAGGTGTGTTTCCACCTGAACGAACAAAGGTCCGCACGACGGTAAGCGTACTGGCGTAAGGATCGTGAGGCACCGTGTTGGTGCCGCACAGAACCAACGGCTTGAAAGCGGAAAGAAAAACAAATAATAACAATTATGACGTTAGCTTTTCTTCGGTTTTCCTTACTTTCCCGTTTCATCCTTGTTATTTTTTTCCCCCGTGTGGTAATAAACCGTGGCACTTGTTCGGTCGGTCGGTGATGAACGATTTCTCGTCGCTTTCGAGGCGATGAGTGTAGGAATAAATGTATCATGATGAGCCAATAATTCGTATCGTGCGCATCGTGGTTTTCGACTGTCGGTAGATTTTCAAAGCTGGACGGACTGCAAATTAATTTTATATCTTAGGACTTGTTTCTGGTAATTCAATTAAACAGCAAAAGTTAAACTCACTTTTGGCAAGTTTTTTTTTTGTTAAACACTTGTGGTAAAATTAAAGCAAAGTTTTTCTCTTAGTTTCCAAAAAAAAAAATGAGCCAAAAAATTTATGTAAAAGGTAACCATGTATAGCTGATTTGTTTATGGATCACTACGGTCCTTGTGGAACTCGTTTATGTACTGTTTCCCACGTGTGGGAGAACCATTACTACATCCCAAAAATAACTTTCCTACCAATCTGCTAAACATCTTGCATTCCTTAACCTAAACGACAGGATCTTCCCACTGTCAATACAGCAAATACAGTCACCCAGAACCGAGCCATAAACTACCAGATTTTACTCTCCCTGCCGCCGTAAGCCGTAGCCTATTGCTGGAAGCCACGACATTGAAAAAGTCGTTAAAATCTTGCCAAGACGCCGAGATTTCTTCTCCGGGCACGAGTCGCCGCTGTCACAAGGGGAAACAAATCCCGGCAAACGATCGCGAGACCGGGAAAAGACCGGTTTTTTTTTCTTGTTCGAACCACGTTGCTCAATCTTCACGGAGCACGGCTCGAGGAACCGATCCTCGGTGCCGTCGTACGCGTCATCATTGTTCCCAACGAGTCCCCTTTTCATACACCGTACAGTCGGTGAAGACTCGCCACGGCACGAGAGAAAAGAGTTGGAAAGTGAAAAGAGAAAACATAAAACCCATTCCAAAGGATCTTCCCGGAGCGTTGGTGGCGAACGCACGGGGGAAACACGGTGGATAATAAAAACTCCCAACTCCCGGGCTCCCTGCTCTAGCTAGCTCGTCGCGTCAAGTTTCTTCTTCGGTGAGGAAATGTTCAAGGATAAGGTCACTGACTTCGTGACTTCTCGCGCGCTGATGGTTGCGCATGCTCTGCGCTGACGTACCCCACATTCACCGAGCGTGTACGAGCAACCGGAGGATGCGTCGCGTAGGATGCCGGCCAAGGATGCTCCGCTCGCGCACAGTGCATTGTATTGTTCGGTGCGCGAGACCACATTTACCAGCATCCCGTGCAATGGAGGGATCTCTTTTATGTTTTTCACTCTACAGTTTATGATGAGTATTTAGTGCTTACCAGCAAAGATGCAAGAGAACTCGTCCATGAAGCAAGAAGCAATAAACAATGCACAGGAACGAAACGTACCGTGGAAGACAGGACACGATCGGGAGGTGCAAAGGCGCAGGAGGAAACTTGTTCGTTTCCAAGTGCGAAGGAAGTAAAAAAAGCAAATTAACTGGACAAAAAGGGGAATGGAAAAGAAACACCTAAAGGGATACGTGCAAGGGTGGATTTGGGCCGTGCGGGAAGAGGAAGACAAAAAGGACGATGGAGACACGGATTGTGGTTGAAAACAGGATTTTGAAAAATCTCATCACAGGAGCTTGTTGAGCTTGGGGGGTCGAATGCTTGGAGGACATCGGGGAGCTAGCGTTTCTTTGCTCCTATTGATCATGCCTACTGTGAAGGATCCTTATATTACTCAAGCATTGGCTCGAGAGCATCAAAAGTTCAATGTTGAGATGTCCATTTAATACAATAAATGTATTTTCGTGTAGAAGGGTAAAAAGCAGAGGTGGTCGAAATGTGTTATGAGCAAGAATTTTAATTTAGGCAATTTAATATTCAAAATAAACAATCATATATTACATGGTATGAAACTACTACAATGTAATGCGATAAAATCTTAAAAATTTTTTTTTTTTTTTATTTATAATTAATAATGACGGTCCAGTGCCGTATTGTCAACACCGCTTGTGTTGAGTAAATTTTATAATCATCTTGATAAGGCATTTCCTCCTTATTATATTTGCCTTATCCCGGGCATACTCGGTTAACGGCTAAAAATCTTAAAAATAATAAAATATAAAAGAAGTTTAGGAAGAGAAACATGTTAAGCAGAAATTTAACTGCTAGGAGTTGTAAAAATCCTCCATAACAAGCACGTATTAAATCATGTGATCGTTGCCCTTAAAAATCCTTTCCATTCAAGCGATAAGTCAGTACCACAAAAACAAGACAACGTAGAAACCGAACCGGTTTTGGGGATCAATTCGACGTTAGAGCCTCGCAAGCGCACGAACAGGAAACCTGTTTCTAGGAATGGGGTACGTAAGTGCTATAAAATCCGAAAAAGTCCTTCGTCTTGAAGACGCCATGCGTGCTTGACGCTTGATCGAAGCTTGATAGCAGCACACCATTACCGCAGGATACGGAGAAACCAGTTTGGAAACATTTTTTATGAAGCTGAACCGAAGTACTCTTCAATAGTTCTTCGAAACCAAGCGCGATGCTGTATTAATTTATACTAGTCTTTGAATTATTTTCCTAGCTCCTTCTAACTCTTCGCGGCCTGTCATCTCATCACTAGTGGTTTCGGACACTTCATCAATCACTCGATCTCTCCTGGAAGACGATTCAAGGGAGGGATCGGTGAAGAGCGTTTTTTAAATCCGTAACATCCATATCCTTCGCCCAACGAATGGTGAAACATTCAATCCTTGACTCAAGTTTTTTTTTTGGTGGATCCGGTTTGGCTCGATTCAGTTACCCAAACACTCTCGATAATGCTCGAAAAAAAAGGGAACACAAACAAGAACGAGGATCGGTGTACGTGAATGCCGCTGAAAATGGGAAATATTTTTAAAAAGGAAGCCTTTCGTAACGAACTTTTGCCTTTTATTCCTTCTTCTTTTTTCCTTCACGGCTGCTTGGTGGTGGTGTGTTTCTGGTTTACCCACAAACCAAACCTGATTCTGGTGGCAAAAGTCCTCGAACGCACGATCGAACGCGATCGTTATTTTATTTCGCTCCGCGACGAGACAACAAGACGAAAGGATTGAGAGATGTATAGGGACAGGAAAATCTTGCCGGATGTGTGTGTGTGTGCATGTTTTATATTGCTTCGCTTCATGTCTGCAGGATAATGATGGGTGGAATGCAAAGGAAACGGAACACGCTGCGAACGAATTTCAAGGTCAGAGAATAAAAAAATGCGGGACAAAATTGAAGAGTTATTTTTAATTTCGATTATCCTTGAGTAGGGCGCACCTAGGAAGGGAGCTTAACCAAGTGAAGCAAAGTCGAACAAGAACGAATGATCGACGGAAGGATTTCATGAAATAATTCATTTTTAAGTTGTTTAGCGCGCTTAAGTAAAGCCTTACGTTATTGCAAAATCCCTCAACCTCAAACCTCAAACAAAGGTATTTTTCTTAAATTTTTAGTCATTTTTTTCCTAGAAGAATATCATTCTTATATACTCGTAAACTGCGCCGATCGAGCTTTGGAACATTTAAAACGCCATCAAACGCCATTATGTGCTCACGGGCAGGATTTAAAGGCACGAAGCGTAACGACCAGAAGCCGCACGTCAGAACAAAACCACCCAACCAAAACAACAAATGCCAAAATCATCGTCGATCGCACGGTCCATCCTAAGGTGCGATATGTACGCCATGTATGCGGAAGGCATCGTCATCATCATCAACATCAACATCATCTTCTGTCTGTCGCTCGCGCTCACAATCCTCCTTCAAGCAGCAACAGCGTCAGAATCGAATCGACCGTGTGCTGTTGCGTAACGCGTTGGCGCGTTGGAGCAGGGGTTCCAGCAAGAACGCGAGATTCGTCCACGCGTTCTCGGCAATCCCGCGTGCCCCGCGTGTGGGTGTGTGGGTGGTGCCGCTTAACTCGTTGTTTTTGTTTGCGTGTGGGGAGCAGCAACAAGTGGAGTCGCAACGATTGCATAATCCCTGCCACAGCGCTTTACGGAACAGCGAGACGCTGGAGCTGGTGGGTCTCCCCATATCTACTATTATATTCCATGCTTCCAATGCTCGGAGCTCTCCTTCTTTCTCTTTTGATTCTCTCATTCTCATTCTGACTCACCCCAACGCCGTTGGTTTGACTGTCTCATTCTCTCGCAACCGCGCTGCATGGTGCATGTCTCACCCTGTGTACACTAGGTTTAGGGGGTAGAAAATGGGGGAGAACGTGTAAAGTACCGCAGAGCCCGCATGGAAGTAATTAAGTAAAAAACAACCCTCTCCGTACCCTCATGCTACCGCGACATTACCGATCTTCTCTTGCTCGTGATGCGCCCACGAAACAGAATTGTCACGGACAGGTTGCCGGCAATTAGACACTCATTCATCGTAATCACACGGTATTTCTCCTTTCCGGAGCTTGTTATTTACTTTGCCCATCTATAACGCAGCGTCTTCTCTTACCCAAGGACCCAGGCCCGTGTGAGCAGTATCGGTTTGCACAATTCGTTCACATTGGCTTCGGTGCGGTCGGTTCACACAGTGCTCCAACAAGAAGTGGCCACGGTTTACCACGGTGTTTCTTTGTAGTGTCACTGATAGGATAACAGTGATACTTGGGAAGGGAGTTAGCGAGAGGGCTAGAAAATGGAACATTTCGTTCCACATTTGCTACCCAAATGCGTCGTCTAACGATGCTCTCACTCTGTTCGCGAGCGTGCCCGAGAGAGAACCCTCCTACTGTCTATTTCTTTCTAGCTACATGTTTGCTCCCCTTTTTATGCCACTATCTATGTGACCATCCCCAACTTCCAGAGCGACAAAGTGTACCAGATGAGGATGACACTCTCGTCAACCCCACCAAGCCATTGGAGGAGGGTAGTACACCCCGTGCAACTTCAATACACCCCAACAACTGCCGGGAATGTGGCTTCCCCCTGGTTGAGGACGAACACTTTTGCCCGCTCGGAAGGAAATCACACACAGACTCGTACACATTCGTCGCAGTACGTCGAAACAAGTGGCAACACGGGTGTGGTAAGGCCAACCCCCATTGATGTCACCACAGAAACTGATGCGTGTGTAATATGCTCAGTGTTCGGATATGAGTGTGTACATGACCGCGCAATTGTACAAAAAAGAGAGGTTACCCTTGGTCATCTGCTTGGTAACCAGGAGGGGGGAGGGGGGGGCTATGACGTTCCGATGGATTCGGAACTAACGTTGTACGCCACCAGCGCTTCCTTTATTTGGATAACTGCGGGCAGCATAACCTCAATTTTGGTTGGCTTTTTTTCTTGCTCGTTCTCTTTTTCGCTCGCATAATCAAGTGGCAGTACCAGGTTCCTTCGGCACCCTGGCACACAACTTCGTTTAAACGTGAAGGAGCAAAATTGGGACGGGCTACTAGCGACAACACTGTTAGCTTGACGCAGCTTGTTTAACTTTTCCTTGCTGAAATCTGGAGCTGCCCGTCATTGCTTCAGTTTGTGCATACGATGGGATGTTTTGTCTTTGTTTTCCTTCCCGTACTTACACCCCCTTTTTTGCCCTTGGTGTTTTACATTCCAGAACATATCTAGTCAGATGACAATGTTTACACAACAGGTCTGTCAAATGATAAAGAGGTTCAAGCTTTGCAAGATATAAGGCAAATTTTGACACCCAGTGTCCTTGACATTAAAGTTATTTAAACACCAGATTAATTTTATGACTAAAAACGCACAAAGTGCAAGATATGTCACCGAACTGGTTGGTCCAAGTGTCTGGGTAAAAGCAAGGATAAGAAGAAGCCACTGCCCAGCAGGGATTGGAATGGAAAGGAATTTCATCATCGCCATCGTGAGTGGACCGTTATCTTATCTCGCAACGGCTCGCTTGTACTGCTCCTATCATGCCAGTACCAGTGTCCACGGTTCGGCACGAAACAGGATCTCTCCGATAACAGCAAGCGTGCGGGCAAAGGGACCTATGCAACGTGCCCTAAATGTATTTCTATCACGCATTTCTTTAGATAGAAGATCTTGAATGGTAAGGAATATTTCTTTATTTTGTGAAACACAACGACTAGACGAACATCCAGAAAAGATTGAGTAAAGCAGTAGGAAAAAAAGTAAAATTTGAATAAAAATTTAGCATGTACATGCATTACCAATTGACACTTCGAAAAGTGCTCTACACTAACCCGTACCGTATCGCCATAGGCAATGAGCTCACTGTCGTTAGGTCTCTCTATCATTGATCCTGTCAGTCCTTATCTCCTGATTAGAAGCTACGTGAGTCCCCGGGGCGTGAGAATAGCACCCGTTCCTGCCATTGGTTTCCAATCGCCACACTCCGATAACAGACCCAAGGAACGCGTCGTTCCCTTTCGAAAGGAAATCGACCGTATCGGAGCCGCAACCTGTTCGGAGCGGCAAAGGGTTCAACGTACCTGCGATTCGTCATCCCGTACACCCATCTACATACGCATGAGAACAACAACAGCGAAACAACATTACACCCCAACGCATACACACGCGGCCGAACTTCCTATAGTTTCCCATATCTTTCGCGCCTTTCGTACGATTGTGGCGGCCAATGTGGGGCGGTAATGCCCGCCGTACGCCGATTGCTCAACCAGCCAACCAACCAGCCAGTGGGAATAGAGGTGATAAGAGGACAAACACGTTTACTTTAATTTTCAAGTTGCTCGTGCGTCCCCTGGCGCGACTACGTCCACCGCACACCTTCATGCACGAGAGCTATAAAGCACACAATCTACACTTGTACTGTACCGGTGAAGCAACAGTCCTTCCTAGACCGAGACCCTACCCTTGCGGCACCTGTGCGCGAGGAATAGCGCAGCAGTAAAGTGGGTAAGTTCTGCGCCTACCGTCATGTCCTCCACGGTGCGCTCGACTGCGTGTGGTGGGTGGGTTGGTTCACTTGTTTCAATATTTTCCTAACCGGGAAAGAAATGGTGCCCGTTTGAGTGTGTGTGTGCCTCGGACGCTCGAATAGACGTGTGCTGTGCACCAGTAGCAGGGCACTCCTGCCAGAATTAGCTACACGCTGCTATGACGCCATCGATAGCAGGAGCTGGGACGTTGTCGTACAATCGAAGAAGTAACCTTCCTTATCCCACAACGGTACGAACGGGACAGAATTTCGTAAGAGTTGAAGCGACGAAGCGTTATCGTTGCTCCGCGATAAATGTCTTGCGTTTGCACTTGATGATCAAATTTGTACAACGGACCGGTAGAGTAGATGCCGGGCAAACATATTCGGCGTGAGGATCAGAAGGTTCAAAAGCACATATGTACATAAATATAGTTACAGTGCATAGTATGTATAGAAAAACGTTGAATCGAAAGATTGAAAAGGAAACATATCTTCTTAGGCAAGCTTCACAACCCCCTTGGACAGTATCCTGCAAAAACCCAAACTCAAAAAGAAAGCCCCCAAAAAGTACAAAGCCCTTTTGAACTGGGAATGAAAAATCGTACCTCCAAAACTGAAGCCCACAGAGGAGCACAGTTTCAGATGTCACCACAATTTGTCTACATCATACGGGGACCACAGGACCATACCGGTTACGGACAGCCGGAATAAGGCCACGACGGTACGCTTGTAGCCATTTTCCCAGAAACATATTTCCTCCCCGTTTCGGAGGCTTGAGGGCAATCTCCTAAAGATGGCCCCGAGGTACCAACAGTACACACGGCCATTAATATAGCCCAGCTGGAACTGGGGTCTCCGTGTCGCAAAGTCCTGCCATGTAGAAAGGCACAATCCTCCAGTCTATCCTCGCGGGTCCCTTTAGTACGGGGATCGGAAAGGAGCCCAGTGCCAGAGTCCAGGCAATGAGACGCTATGTAAACGTAAATTCATGCCTTGTTTTCATTCGCTTTGCAGCAATAATACGTCTTCTCCAGGCGTCATATTTCTTTACAGGTCGCGCATTCGAGACGCGTCCGTAGCAGATACGAAGCCATGCGATCCATGCCATGCCAATTCCATTCCCCTGTATGCCAAGGTTTTCGGGACATTAAAACGTACCGGTACCGACTTGCTGCGCTCCCTTTACCAAACCAAAAGAAGCCTACCAGCGAATGTGTCCGTAACAGGGGGAGAGGGGTCGAAGTTGAGGTTCAAACTCAAGCCACCGAAAACTGTTGTCTTCTCCTCCAGGCAGCAACAACGCACCGACAAGCGAAATTGGCTGTGTAGAGCTTAAGCGTATGCATGCCCTATCTGGCACCAACACCAGCGCACGACGTTGACGACTCGCGCCACACAAGAATGGCGACCTGTGCGCTATGGCGACGTGTGGGGGTTGAAAGGCGCACGAGAAGTTAGCGAGAACCTGGCAAAAGCCACGCCGGCCCGGGAGCCGTATGCGTAAAGTTGCTTAATTTGCATTCCGTTCCTTGCCTTGCTGCCCTGTCACCTACCAACCAACCGGGACCAACGGAGCAATGCGCGGTGTGCGTACGTTTCATCGTTTCGGCTTTTGTAGCAAACCAAGCAAATCAAGCGCCATATTTATACAGGTTGTGTTTGTCTTTACTTTAAATTTTCACCAAACAACCCCTTAAGCTTAAGTTGTAAGCAAGAGGACAAACCAGACATTTTTCAGGGACAAATGTAATGACTTATATGATTCAAACGATTTGTAGCAATCGCCGAGAAATAGGGGTGTTTGTATTTAAATCATTTCCGAGCAAAAGACTTGCACTTTTTCCTAGTACCCAGGCCGACCTAGAAGCTCCCGGGAAAAGGTACAAAATCATCAACAAACTCACACAGGCAAGCCGAAACCTTCACCATAATTCAGTGGAAGCAACGATGAGTTCTGGGGGCGAACACTAACACGCAAGTATACATGCCGGCTTGTTATGGTCTGACATGAAGACCTCTTTTATGGACAGCCTGAGGAGCTGCATGTACATGTACCATGAACCGCTCAACCGTGCGTTCGCGTCTAGCAACACAATTTCCGTCCAGCAAGCTAACCAAACCGATGGTCCCGATCCCTTTTGAGCTGCTTGAAGTGGGTAAGCAGTTACGGAACTGTGGTAAGGCCATAGGTTAGCCAACCGTACAATCACTCCGGCTCCGGCTCATGGATCCCTTGTCTCTTCCACGGAACTAACAGGCAGGGGTGCTGGTGAGGTCATAGTCGTAAAAACTTTAACCAAGGTGCTCCAAGCTGATGTCGGGTGTTGGACAAAGCTAAAAATATGCAACCGTCCTGCCGACTTTTGGTGCTGGTGAAGGATTTCCTCGAAAACTTCCGGTAGCAATGAAGCTGCTTCTAGCACAATGAATGGTTCTGTTTCCAATTTCCACACCTTCCACGACACCGACAAGATCTTTCTAATGGCCATCCCGATCTGGATGCTGCTAGCAACGCTAAATAAGCAACGCAAACAAACCCATCCCAACGTGCGAACGTTCGATCATCTTCCATTTCCAGCTATCGTACATTAGAATTTTGCCACACGAACGAACGAACCTTTCTTCCTTTTTGCCGTTCCTGCTGTTTGCGCACCCGGCGATCGATGGTCCGGAGATCGTCCACTCTGCACACCAGCGTGACGATGTGTCATTCGTACTGATGTGCTCATTCCGAAATGGGAAACGCTTCTCGATTTAATTAGCTTCCCTTACCACCGTTTCCGATCGCGATCCTAGATCACGACCTTCACTGATCTCTTCTCCACGTTGGTTCTGGTTAGGAAAGAAAAAAAAAGGTTTTTTTTGTACAGGATCATCTGATCGACACCCGCCAGAGCAAACATATTGGACAGGAATGCGTATGTATACGTGAAGCCGACCACCTAGCCACATACCAAAAAAAAATCATGCCCTGACCGCACCTGACCCGGTGGAATAGACGAGCTGACAAAATGTTTGTCGAATTTCATCATCACAGCACGGTGCCCACCCACATCGTTTTGTTTCCTTAAAAACGAGAAGCACCAAAGAGGAGCTCTGTAGGATTGGCCGGGGCCGTGAGTGCGCGACGTACGTGAGGAATATTTGAAGGTGATAGCTTTACTATAAAGCCTAATAATGTGTGCATAGCATGGCGTAGCTGGATGTTAGTGAATGCGTTTCGAGAGAGAATGTATAAGAAACCGTAACAAGTCTCAAGCATTTTTTGGAATTATTGAACATAATTTATCAAATCTGAGAGCAAAAACTAATTGTCTGCATTTTTTACCTTTGACATAGTCATTATTCTGAGCGATCTATGTCAAAGCATTAAATTAAACGATAAGCCGGTATGGCCCTGTTGTAGAGGCGAAAGCGGCGCCAGTTTTCACATCGCTGTTCCGAGGGTCGAGTTCCATCCGGACCGTTCGCAGCTAGTGTTGATTTCACTATTCAACTACGTTACATCAGCAAACCTAACAAGCCATTAGATGACCGGCCTAACCGAGTAGGTCGTTAAGCCATGAAGAAACAAACGATCATCCATAATCATAAATGTTATCAAAGCTTGTGATGATCGACAGTCAATTCTAGTTATAGTCGTTGTTGAACACCTTAAGATACTTAAAGCCTTTGAAGAATTTACCACGATGCCCGGCATATCTTGAAGCATGAGCAGCATGATGATAACGACTCATATTGAAAGAAAGCTTCTATTGAAAGAAAGGTTGAAAGAAGCTGTTCTATGTAAGTTAAGTTACGTAGAAAGCAACATGGCTACAGGACGCAGCGCTTTGTTATATGAGGAGATCTCAAAGGTGTCTGATTACTGGCAACATCTGGAATATTGAATCCTTTATCTAATGTTGCAAAGGGGCGATGCCTTTACACCGCAGAACTGGGGTTCAAATTCCATTCGGACCTACCCGTAGTGACGACTAACTACGAACTACCAACTACGAGCTACCAGCAAGTCTAGTTGACAAGGGACAGGTCTCCTAAAGTGCCTGCCATTCCAAAAACAGAACTTTTGAAATGTTTCCAAGCCACCAAAGCTAGCAAAGGAACCAACAGTTAACCCCTGAAGACTCCGTTTCGGTGATAACACTGCTATCTGCCAGGACTCCAGCACAAATTGTACACCGCAGCACAGTAAAACACATTTTCCATAACATGCGGGCTGTTGGTGAAAATAAACCCACCCCACTTAAGTGGCGTATGGAAATCCTCCCCCTTTTCGTTTGAATTTTCCAGCCACTGATCCTGGTGCTCTTGAACTGAATGCAATTTCCATCGGATCATACGGCTCTCGGTACGCGGGAACAACCCTTTCCACACTTCTACCACCACCAGGAACCGCCAGCTGATAAGCAAGGAGTGCTGTATGCCGGCAAACCCGGAGCAATAAAACGTTGGGGGAAAACTAACAAAACACAGAAATAAAGCACACGCACATATATCCAGCAGCAACGGGACCGATAACGGGAAATAAGGCGGCTGTGGTTGCAATTGCCGCAGTCATGGGCCGTGTTATCTTCCGATGTTTACCAACCAGTACGCACTTTCCAGGGTCCCGGATGAGTTTAGTTCCTGGTACCATACGTACGCAACGGACACGTATGCATGTAGTTTTATCGGCTGCAGCCCAAATGTGTAACCAGCATTCCGTGAACTGACTCTGGCATCGCTTCGGATCGACACGGAAGGACAAATAAACCGTATTAACTGGAGCAAAAGGAGAGCTATCGAATTGGGAACGAAATTTGTGTTTGCAAAATAGTGCTTCTGTTGGGTTTTATGATTCACACAAAATTATATACCAAATTATTGAAAACTATTTTAGAATCCTACATTTTAAGCTTGTATGAGAAGGTAATGCAAGAAAAAAAGTACATTTTTGAAGCAGTTCTGTAGGAGTTACGATTCGTAAACAACTCATCCATATCATATTTCGCTCCAACAGTCTTTCACATTTCAAATGCGCCCATTAAGAGACAGGACTTGGTCACGTGTCTAATCGTATCGATAAATTCCGTAACCATTGCACAAGGTTACGGAACCCCCACCGGCATTTACCAGACTGACGGACCTTAATTCCATGTTTTCTTCACTCTATCTCTCTATTTTCACCCTTGAAAGCCATCAAACAGGGCAAATTCCGTTTGATTAAAATTAATCAATTCGAATTCGAAAGCTGACGCCCTAAGGAACCCGTGGAAAAGGTCTACTCTGCAAAGGTTTAGTTTTCTTTTCACCCTCACAACACACATACACGCTCATGGTTTGAGGCCCACATTTTCACTGTTTCGCCCGGGAAGCATATCAGAGCAGTCCCAAAACCGCCAGCATGTATCTGCTGACAGCTTTTATTCACTTATTTATAGCCTAGGAGCGATTTGTGCTGGGTATCGCCACTCCAAAGGACCTGCATTGGAAGTGATCTCTGTTTTCTTTGCATGTTGCGGCGGTCAATTGATGGTCATTTTAGAGTTTTCATGTAGACAATCATCCTGTTTGCACAGTCTATCCCAACTTACTATCCAAGGTCCTTGAGGGATTTTAATTTAAGATAGGGATGTGCATTCGCCAAGTCTATTATTTTTAACATTAGTTCTAGACATACTATTGTTAAAACAGCAATTAAAAGTACAGCAATAATTCATGTACATTTAGTATTTCAATAACAGAAATGTATCGACAAGCGCCATAAAACTGATCCGACAAAACAGAAATGCAACTTCAAAAAAGGGTGTTTATTAATAGACCGCCACAATCTTAGCACCAGCCCTTTGCAAGGATTATTAGGGGAAAGTTATAACATAGGAATATTTTCAGGAAAAAGGGAGAGATCTTCCTAGAACTAGACTTCATTATCTCCTACCCGAATTAAATCCTACTTCTTATTGGCCGCTCGTACTGCTGGTAGCCATTCGAAAGTTTATCGTCAATCAATCGACCAATCAACTCCGATAGGGTAAGAACCCATTATTTCTAGCTAAACAAATCAAAGTGAAAGTTAAGGGTTCTCTAACCGAAAGGACGATATCGAGTAGAAACACCCGCATGGTCGTAAATTAAAAAAAACACAAAAAATCACCCACAGACCGCATGTGAACTCCGTTTGGTCGGAAAGAGTTTTCCTCTCCTGCCGAGGTCGTTGACAGCTCCTGCTGCGTACAGCAGACTACGGTGGCAATCGAACATCGCCAGAAGACGAAAAAACAACAATATATAAAAATGACTTCAAACCACAAAAGAAAATCTACCGCTCGCTACAGGATGTCAACCAGACTGGAAGCAAAACAGAGTCTTTTCGGGCGATCATGATTCTATTTTTGCCGTTTCGGGAAAATCTTGTGTACAGCCGGATACGACTTCCCGTGTTTCCTTCCTGGCAAGGCAGGAAAAGTGTACGAACGAACTCGCGGCTGCGTCTCTCACCTTTCCTGTATCGATCCGCCCACAGTACCCCGGGACAGTACTGTATGATCCGTGATCCTCGGGTGGGAGGTTTAAATATAGAACACCTGCACCGTTCCTCCTGTACGTGCGGAGTAGCGTTTTTCGAGAAAATGTGTGCCTTGGACCGTACACGCTCGATAGATTGTGCATGGGAATAGAGATGAACCAGAGTAAATATGTCTGGGGTGGACTGGTTACACTACGAATTGGTTGTTTCTTCATAGCAAGGACTTTGACACAGGAAGAAAAGAGCACCAACAGAAAAGAGCAAAAAGTTTTTGGGCGAAGGACCGCTGTTTTAGCTGAGCTTATCTTACTCTTATCTTACCTAATGAACTTAATGTAAATGCATAAACTTTTTCTCAAGTGTCAGCTCAATTCCGATGTCAGTATTACTTGGTGCCCACACATGTGTCATGACAGAAAATTTCAATTAAACATTTTTGTGCGCGTTCAATCATTTATAGCTACAATCCCGATCTCACTACGTACGCCATTTGTCTTATCACTTAGATCGCATGCGCATAAATTGTCCTGTCACACTTTTGATGTTTGATGATTTTGCAGTTTGATGTGACGCCCATATAAATCGCAGGAAGGTGACATCCACAATCCACACATGCGCACCATAGTTGTACGCTTCACTAAAATCCCAACCTCAAATACCCATCTACAGAACCGCTAAAGCATGTGACTATCAAGCAAGATTAGAAAATTTGTTTTTTACTTCCAACCCCTGTATTTCAGCAATCCTTTCCACCATGAAACGAAACTTCTAAAAGGTCTTAAAAGTTCAAGGACTGCAAATTAGACCGACGCTAAAACAATGCATGAATCCACCAGTTCAATCCACACGGAATGGCACACAAAAGTTGAGCTGCGAAGTGGCAAGGAACAAGCAAACACGCTTATAGAACGAAGCGCGAACATTAGCGGAAATGGATATGCGTTGGCGTCCGGAACGAGCTAACGAAATGAGCGAATAAACCCCAAACCCCTCGACCAAAAAACCCCCCAAAAATCGTACTGCTTGGCACAAGATGGTCGGGTGGTGCGGTTGGTTTGTTTTATTTTGCTTCCCTTTGCTGGCCCAATATGGGGAACGGGTCGTTTAAATTTTGAAGGTGCCCCGGATGCCTTTAACGCAACCGTCCATCCGTACCGATCCCTAGGGAGTGGGAGTTGCAGGATGGTCGGATGATGATCGTTTTGATGGCATTTTCGTACGGCGTTGCGCTAACCTAACTTTGTCATTTGCCACAGTACGCAGGTGATGTTGAGCGGGTGATAAAATGTTAGAAGAAAGGTGTAGAGCAACAAAAAATACAGCATTCGCCCCGAAACACCTCACGCAACCTTCGCTAAAGGAAGAAGGACGCAGTGCCAACGAATCCGATTGGGGATTGGGGATTGGGGTAATGAATATTAAAATGCCAAACGTTGCTCTGCTTCGCACCGCAAAAGGATATGTGACGGTGCGAGCGAATGTGCAAGGAATAACGATACCGGGGCGCAAAAATTCTAACCACCCTTCCAGGTTCTGGACCCGTTTCCCGTTCACCAAGGTTCCAAGCAAACGGCTTTCTGGAACCACCAAAATCGGATCACCGCGGACTGGTCACCATCTAGTGTCGAATCGTTGGACGTGGGAGTGCAAAAAGACCGGCAATCCAAAGTGTGTGAGCAAACAGAACACATAAAACACACTGGCGCAGGCAGGAGATGATCTCGAAACGATCGAGTACCCACGCACACAACGACCAAACGCTGTTGAAACGAAACACAAAACCCCAAACCTCCGCCACCGTCAAGCTGCTGCTAGCTCGATCCTTACGCCAAAAAGGCGATCTTCACCCTCGTTCTCCTCAACCGAATTCTCCCGCTCCTTCAACAGAGGGAGTGGATGTTGCTCGGTTTGACATTAATTTATTCAAATCTTCAATCCTTTTGGGGATCGCGCAGCAAGGAAGGAATTATTCATTCGCTCCATGCCCGTGTTCGATGGCCATAAGTGATCCTCTGCCGTACGACGTTAGCGAGAGTGCCTGGCAATGATGCCTGGGCGATACGTTTTAGGAACAGCTTAGCGTACAATAAATCATCTGCTCAATGCCATCAAACAAGGATATTAGTGCCATTACTGGATAACTTTGGACAGTTTCTAGAATCGCCACGAAATGTCTAGGTGATGTCATGTTAATGCTTTGATAAGACTTTACCAGGACTTATTAGATGCGTAGTATGTGCTCAGACTAGTCCACAATATTTGATGGTCTTACAAACGCTTATCGCTTATCGATCGAGTAGCAAGACCCATATAAATAATTGCTACTAATAAACTCCTCTATAACAAACGAGCTACGCAATCGCATCTCTGGGACACTGGGACTCACAACTCATCGCTACTTTTAACCTTCGCTTGACTTTGCTCAACAGGGTGGGGATCCTCTGGCAAACGTATCCCAACGCAACGAGTCGGAGAATACACTACCACACACTTACGTGGAGGAACGAGCGATAAAACGACGTGGCGTGTAGAATTGTTCCCTTTGCGTCATCGCACGTTGTGTGCGCTTCCTTACGCGTTCTGAGTAGAATATACTACCCACTTCCATCCACCTTAGCTTAGCTCCATCGTCTACTCCCTTGCCCTTGACCAATGCTCAACGGGGAAGTTATCAACACACGCACACGCACATACTGTACCGATTACGACGAGAAGGAAGAATGCGTTCCACTTGATGGATCCCCACACACTCCAACGATCATGGGAGCTATGCTCCAAGCACCGCTTCCCCCCTCTATCCCTCGCAGTCTCACATTTGTCTCTTTCTGTCTCTCTCTCTCTCGTTCTCGTTGGCAGCGCATGCTCACAGCAAACAGCTCTGTGTATCATTTTACCCCCTGCTGATCAAACAAAACGAGGATCGAGAGGATGCTCGTTCTGGCTTCATTTGGGTGATTTTTCTCATCATCACTTTATATTTTGCCCGCACAATCTGTGTCCATGTTCTATGTGTGCGTGTGTGTGTTGATACTCGTAAAGTAGGAAAGTTGTTGGGGAAGGGATAACGATTGCATGATCGTACACCCTCGCAGGAATCAAGGAATCGAGACGATGGCAAATAATACCCCCTATACCGTCCGCCCGTTCATGCCCTACTCCCGTGCTGGAGTTGTCCGCATGAAAAAAAAAAACGTACGGCTTGTGAATCGAATTTTCGCATTCGTCACGGTCTGGCCGGTTTCTTTTTTTCTAATTTTCTCTTTTTGCGCATCGATGATTCTTCAATTTGTCCTTCCCTGGAGGTCGGTGGGTTTTTCTTTGGAGCTCAGGAAAACACACACGCACACTCACATCCGGACACCCGGTGCAGAAGCCATGTAGAATATTGTCTTGCTTGACGGAGTTTAAAAAGATTCCCGTCAGCGAAACAGGACACTTGTGGTGTGGTTCTACCTTTTGCTGTGCTGTATTTCTATCGTATGCAATAAATTATATCCAATCTAATCCTCCAAATTTGTGAAACTCTTTTGACTAGATCGTTTAGCGAAAGCATCAGCATACTGTATTTGACCTAACTTCGCTTGCGATTTCCGATTACGATCCTTTTAAGATATGCCTTGGATATGCCATCGCCTTCCCGGCTTGCACCACTTGTAGTCCTCAGCAATAATAATTCTCCTTGCGTTCGCTCACCACGAGCAACACAAGCGCAACGCATGTGTAAGTACGATGAAATCCTTCAAAAAGACGCGAAAACACAGCGAAACGCAACGTCTTCCGTTCCGTTGATTTCGCGTTTGTACTGCGGTTTTGTTTTGCTTACTCATCCGTTTCAGACCCCTTTTCGAGCCCCCCACAGTTTCTCCCGGATCCCTTTTGCCATTGTTGCTGGCAAACCTCCCTCTCCGGGGGCACACACCATTCTGGCAGGGTGTGGATTTGTTTTCAGGAGTCATATTCATCGCATTTTGCAATGTGATTTTTTGTCTGCTCTCCGCTCCTCTTTCACTATATGGTTTTGTTCTGTTTTATTTGCTCTGTTGTTGGTGTGTTGTTTTTTTTTCTCTTCTTGCTGTTGCATTTCATTCCCACTTGTTCCTTGTTTTCATCCTTTGCGCGTTATTTTATGTATTTTTATAACCTCCTCGACGTTCTTCATTTTTATCTCATCCCCGGGGTTTTTTTTTTTTGCTTTTTGTGAGTCCTCCCATGCTGGGGATATGTTTTTGTCTTCTGTGTGTATGTGTGTGTGTGTTTTTTTTCCTGTTGCTTTTTTCCCCCAGCAGAGACCACGTTTACATTTATTGCTTTGTTGTTTCTTTATTTTATTTTGGTGTCTGAATTGTGAACTGGGTTTAACTACTTGGAAAGCTGGTTCGAGCTTTTTAATTAGTAAATCGTTTAACTGTGCTTAACTAGAAGGATATTTTAGTGATGCTAAGGCACATTTTTATGAAGCTGCCTGTGGTTAAACTTTAATTGGTTACACATGGTGCAATTGGTAAACACACCTTCATGGTGCTTGAAAAATTAAGAAGCGACCCAATGCAATGTTCAATAATTATTCATGTGCCATAATTCATTAATAACGCTGTGTGTTCCTTAACTTTGAAGATTTCAAATTGCCTATGAAAAGATGATCAGCATCCCTGGCGTACATTTGAATGAAAACGTGTCCATTTGTGCCCACTGGCGGGAGTATCATTTTTCATCATCAGCTATAAAATGATGAAAATAAAGAGCGAACACAAGTATGACTTTTTTTTTTGTGCTACCAAAAAAGCAAACAATACCAAACCAGCAAAGCAAATTGAGTCCCTTGCTGTGTGCCTTTTGTCTGTGGGATCCTTCAAAAATAACTTTTGCCTTTTTCGGCACATAAGATGACGCCAGCACACGCGCTGCCAGCAGAAACAGAGCGCGCTCGGCGTAACAGTAATGGGAATACGAAGGAAAATCTTAATGCTTCTCCCCCAACACCCCCCCCCCCCCCCCACTACCCCTCAACCTGATTCATTTCAAAGTGTCGTTTTCTTTCTTTTGCTCCCTTCCAATTCAACCTTCAGCCTGCTCGAACTACCATTCGAGCACGCTCAAGGATGGTTGAGCTCCTTTTTTTTGTTGTATTGTTCCCCATTGCCGTGCTGCTGATCCACGCGCACGCTTCGCACACAAAACCGCCAAGGATCTGTTGCACATTGGCTCCTTCTTGGTGGTGCAGCCTCTTCGGTTTGTCCTTTTGAGAAGTGGAACGGATTCCTTTCGACCGGGCAGCGAAACGGGATTTTTATTTCTTGCTTTCGCTCGTTCTTCCTTTTGAAGCGTATCTTGCAGTCTTGAAGACCGCTTTGCTGTTGGTCCTTTTCTGAACGATCGCTGTAGCGGACGAAGACGACGAGGCGGTTAAAAATAAGTTTAAATGTGCAATCATCTTCGTACTGTGTCGGTATACGATCAGAGAAGCGATCGGTCCCAATGGATTTTGCTTGCGATAATATTGTAAACGAACGAATAGTATGAAAAAGAATATCCTGAATAGGTCAAACTGGTATTTTTTGTGTATGGTATCTCTTAAAATCTGTTGAAATTAAATTCCTTAATAACATTAACATAAACTACGAGACTACTCGTAGACAGCAACAAATTTTTCATTTAAAAACAATCAATTTCTTCACATCCTTGTTGTACTAACACGTGGTCGCAGTCTATGAGTTGTGTATCTAATAAAAAAAACTGTGAGCCGTAACACCCACTGGTCAATCTCGTATCACTCTCGCCATATACTTGGTGATGGAGATGCGTTAAATATAAAACTCCCATCCCGTAAATTCCACTACATTCCTCCCTGAGGGGTCTTTTTTTCTGGCAGGACATGCACAAACATACATGCGCAGTCGATCTTTTGTGCTAAAAAAGAAACCAATCCACACACAACCACACCCGACGCGCGAGAATATGTGTATCACCAGCTGGGGGAGGATTCACATTCGAGCAAAACCTCAGACCGCAGTGAGTAGAGAGATTGCTTATCAGAAATGTGCGCAAGCGCAGCATCACAAAGCAGACGAAACACGACGAGACACGGAAAGTCCACGATCATCAGCAAACAGCGAAGACAACTGCAAATAAGCAATGTAACGCTTTCCTTTCCGGTGGCCCCAAGACGGGATGTGTGTTCTTTTCCCCGGGAGAAAGTGTTCTCTTTACTGGTTTCTTTTTCCCCTTTGCTTCCTTGCTGAGTCGCGACAGGAGATCTATCGCAGGTTCAAGCGCACCGTGAAACCCGACAACGGGACGATTAAATTAAACACAACGCCACGGCATTTGGCTCGCACAAGATAAGCTGCGTCGTTTGGCAGGAAAGACCCTGCGGATGCGTTGAAGGAGAATCGTCGTACGTGTGTGTACTGTAACACTAGCACTGTACTACCTTCACCACTACCAGCACCAGGACAAAGATACCCTGTCAGCATCGTTTCATACCGTGCCGTCGTGGCATCACGTACACGATGCTCTTCCATTTCTGAGTTGCGACACCAGTTGTGCGCAGCGTGTATTTATTTTATCTTTATTTCCTGATTTTTGATGCACTTCATAAACACATTCAGGGACATCGTTTGTAATTGATTGGCAGCAAATATTGTGCAGTCTTTATCCTGCAAAGAACGGTGCGTAGATAAGGCCACAACTAATACGTGCAATTAGCAATCGTCGAAGAATCCCTCCCACGTTTGGGGAAGCCATTTTTTGTCGTGGAAGGATTTGCATATTAAAACATGAGACTGTTTTTAAAACGCAAACCGTATCGTGCACACTTTTATACGTAATTCGTACCAGGGAAAGGGGTGAGTCACTTAGGTCCTACCGCCTGTTTAGTTTATACGCGTCATTCTTTGTGCCTCTCAGGCGTAGCGGGACTGGAAAGTGTGATGTTTCTTAGAGTGAAGATGATGAACTCATGCACGATACCACAGAGACAAATTTACACTCTTCCAAAGAACGAATTTCTTCCGATACATTCTACAAAACTAACCCCGAAGTGCGTTATGTGCCTTACGGTTTGCAAATATTTGCATTTGCAAAACCAATCGGCTTTCAAAATCGCATTAGTCACACACAGTGTAGATATTTAGAATCGTTACGTATTGGTCTGGACAAGGAAGCGATTAGAATGAAACGTTGCATGCTTCGCTGACGGTAGACGCTTCCAACAAGAAAACGGACAAGAAGGAAGGGATAGTAATCGATTCATTAACGCGTTACGACCAATCTCAGCCCAAAGGACAGACAATTAGGAGGACTATTAGGCAGCGAAAGCTGGGTGTCCTTAATGAAGGTGAGTCACATTAACGAAAGTTCATCTTCATTTGTTTAGGAATGCATAAGATAGACAAATTAAACTCTAGGTTTCTGGAGATCTTTATACAAACAGTAATTGAATGAATATAACTTTTTTCGAAATAGCAACTCTACATACAAAGGGTCGTTGTGGACGACCCCGTAAAGTCCGTCGTCCACACAACCGTAACCGGACACAATCGAATCCATTCATGGCCGTTTCAAATCACTCAAACATGGCGCAAGAACTGGCCGTAAAGGAAAAACATCCTTCCTTTCGCGCCTTCCTTCCCCTCTGGTAGCCTCACCCCGGGTCGTAAACTTGGCACATTCCGAAACTCCACAAACCCTCCCCATTTCGCTCACATCTGGAAATCGTTGCAACTGAAGCAACTCTCCATAGAGCTGGTGGTATAACAGTTCGTTTTCCTTCTTAGCAGCGGAACAAGAAGAGCTGCAGGAAACTGCTGCAGCTCCTCCGTGCGATCTTCATTTCCTGGGCTCCTGTCGGTGCGAACAACAGGCTGAGATAGAACGAGAGAAAGAAAGAGAGCGGGCGAGAAAAAAGCGACAAGAGCTGACGAGAAATAGAAAATCAATCCGCGGCCGCAGTGATCCCCTAAGCCCACTCTATGTGAGTGTTTCATCCCCTGTTTTCCCTCTTTCATTTCCACCCAGCATGTAAACTCTTCCCCCAAACGTGCAAACAGGCGATCATCGACGGGGAGCTGGAAAAATGTGAGAAAACTGCCTCTCGCCCTCCCACTCCTCCCACTGTTTGCTCGTTTGCCCACAAACGTTGGTGGAACGCTTTCCTGAACGCGATCGAGGATTTCTAATGCCCTCGGCAAGATCGACAAGATCGGTTTTATTTATGTGTGTGAAGACGACTTATGTTGTATGTGTGTGTGTGTGTTTTTTTTCTTTGATTTTTCTATGCTTTATTTCATTTTCCTACTCCTTGCCTTTATAGCCTGCGATCGTGTGGTTGCGCGAGTCTGAGACAGAGAGAGAGAGAGAGAGATACCATTCGAGCGCAACAAAAAATGGGGAGCAAACGCGTTCCGAAGTAGAAGAGCGCCATTGAAAAACGCTGCTGCTCCCAAACGCGGCGTCCAATGTATTTCTTCCTTCGTACAGCATTTTCTAGCTACCATCGGGCACGCATCGCTGTATTAGCTGCGATCGTCGCGCGAGATGATGAAGCGCGCTCTCCAACAAAATGCGCTCTCCACTACATAGAAACGGGCAGGCCACTTAGGTTCCGCTCACTCGCCACTTGAACAATTCTCTAATTCCACGGTATATCGCCTCCCAACCCCACCGATACGGTGGGGTGATGGGGGTTGTTCGGCTTTCCAGTCGGGCCCGGCAACTTCCCAACTGTGCGCTGCATTCTCTATGGAAAATGAAACGCACACAAGCTTATCCCCAGCAGCGGTACCCTGGGTTGCCCCGGACGGGGGGTAGGTTTTATCCATCTCCTAGAACGCACCCTGGTTCCTAACCGCAACACAATCAAATCCGTCCACGGTGCTCCATCCTGCTCACTCGCTCTTGCCGATTCTTTCCTTTGCCCACCAATAATCGGAAGAGGGAAAGCATCCCCAATTGCCACGATGGAGTCCACAGTACCATGCACTAACACAAATGCGCGCGCGCGCGCACGATCCAGTTAACAACTCGCGCGATCTATTCCAACACCATCAAAGGATGTGCTCTTGGAGGAGCAGGCGTTGTGTTTACCGTTTTTGTTTTGTTATGCTTTTTTTCTTCTCTCCGTCGCCTTCTACTTCCCTTTATGCGTCGTTAGACACAAACAATAAGCATTGCTTGTGTGTCCACTTTCCGGTCTTCAAACGCTCTGGACGGAAAGGCGGTGTGTATGGTGCGGAGTTGACAACTGGCGCGACCCCCACAGGGTGCCCTCGGTTTGGCGGTGTGTGAGTTGCGCTGACGTGGGCAAAACAATTTATTCTCGTCCCATTCCTGCGCTACTGCAGCTTGAGATATCCCATTCGCGGGAAATAGGACATGAGAAACGGTGCTGGGAAGGGGACGGGCGGTTTGAGTCTCCTCTAACGGAGGGTCCGTATCCGGGGAGGTGCACCAGGAAAGGAAACCCTCCCCCCCTGGATACACGATCGGCTGCTCAGTGGGATGAAGCTTAAGTACAAAAAAAGTATCTAACACACTCTACGTGCCCTTTTGAATGCTTCGGTATGCGCCCGGTGTGTTGGTGTGTGCGTGGGAAATGACGATGCAGCCTACGACGGTCGGCGCATTGTGTTCAACAGGCAATGTTTCCTGTATGTACTTGAAAAGCATTAGCAATGATAGTGTGCTCCACAAACCAACCCCTTTTTAACTCCAATGACTCCCCGTGATCGGTAGTCCTGGTGTGGCAACTATGCATAGATTCAAGTGAAACAGCGATAAACCTCATCCTCGCCCTGCTCCTATCGCGGTAAACTGTTGTACCAGTAAAAATTACCTTGGACTTTAGTAACCCAGGATCTGCAGGATGATCGCTCTCTTCAGAAATTACGTTTAAACCTTATCCAACACAAAGATCTACGGACGCTCACCGTTCGGGTGTATATCTGACAATTCCGCAACGTGGCCGGTCGGTTGCTATGATGCGTTGTCATGCGAACAACGTCATACTCCAGCAAATGGATAACGCTAGAACCATACGCTCACTGCAAGCGCTAGCAAACGCAATTAGTGAACCAGCCCCAATCCTACCAGTATAAACTCACGATAGAACGGTGTCAAGCGATACGATCAATCAGACAAGCGAAACCGTGCGAGAAACAGGATAAAATTCTGCAAATGAACAAGCGCAATTTAACGATTGTATCACCATGTGCTGCGCTGTCCAACACTTCCTGTCCTCATCGTCCACGATAGATAAAAAAAAACACACACACAATACCGGGTAGTTACCGTACTGCCGTCAAATGGGGTGGGTAGGATGGGATGGGGTTGGTTGGGAAAACTCTGGGCGAGAAAAGTCATAAAAGCCATGGTGTGTAGCGTGCACGAGATCAGTACAAACGCGGAATATGCGAAGCGACGAACGGGGAAGGATGGGGCGATCATGAGAAGCGGGTCGTAAGCCACCACCAGCTCACGCGCTCGCTCTGGCACGCAAGCGGTACGATCGCCTTTCGGGACATGCAAAGCGAACGGGAAAGAGAGCGAACTAATCCAAATGCGATGACGATTCATTTGGCCGCGTAGTCGAAGAAGTGGTAAGGATGGGGAAGGGACACGAGCCTGGGGTTACATTTTTTGCTTGTATGTGTATGTGTGTCTATGGGGATGGTAGGGGAGCCCTACGCGGATAGGAAACACAATCAACAGCACACAAGTACCGCATAGATCCCAGCCACATCCACACAACCACACCGTCACACAATTGTGGATCGAGAATTCTGTCCTCCGACGAGATTTTGTGGGAAGAGTGTGCCTTCGTGCCCTGTTGCGTATCCCCTGAATGTGCGAACGATGAGCTCGGAGGGTTGTTGCTTGCCAGTGTATGTGTGATTTAGTAGATAGCTTGAAAGGGCGTGATTCGGTTGAGTAGTTCAAGCGAAGAAAATGTAGTCATCATTTATACTCAAAAATTTCCTTCCTACTTTTTATACTTTATATTTATCATACAGAGCTTATATAGATTAATTCAAATTGTTAACAACATTATACTTTCATCCCTGGACGCGTTGCTGCAGCATATCAATCCAAAAAATATCTCCCTGAAAAAGGAATTTTTCATAGCATCTACTTCTCGCCACGTTGGTCGTCCGAAGTCCTCTTTTCACATCATCAGAAATCTCAGAAAACACCACACTCCTGTATGTGCTCCCCTTTTCGATTCGATTCTCCTTGAACCCCACACCCACCCTTGTAAGCAATACAACCAAAAAAAAAGTCCCACCTCGTCCATCTACACACACACATACGCAAGCATACTCTACCCCATCCCATCGTTATACGTGTTGCGACAAGTCAAAACTCTTCTGTGTACGGAAGCTTCAAGGAATTCTCCTCCCGATTACTCCCAATCAGAAAGAAAGAGAAGTAGCCATAGATGTTGTAAATAAAAGAGATATAAAACGCAAGCGAACGAGCGAGAGAATGTATGTCAGTATGAAAAGAATAAAGAGTGTGAGAGAGAGAGAGAGAGAGAGAGAGCGTGATCTTTTTTTCCTACCCCGGTATAGTGGCGGCATTCAACACTCCCTGCGCTTGCTTGTGTGTATCGCAATGCGTGCGTGGTCGGCTCAACAGCACCACATCCAACACAAAAAGGAGCTCTCTCCGATACGGTAGCGCGTATGTATGCGTGTCCCGCATATAGGGTTGTCGATCCGTCGGCGGTGGCGGCGACGGCAGGTTGGTGTTGGTGTATGCGGGATGCCGTGTGCGTTGGGGTGGGGGGTGCACAGATCCCTGCGAAGGAGACACGCGCGTACAGCTCTATAGCGCGCACACAGGCTTGAGAGCGTGTGTGTGTGTGTATGGGGTGAGCAAAAGGAAATATGAGCGGGGAGCGCGCGTGGAGAGAAGTCGGATAGCTAAAATTAACACACACCCCTATTCATTCGAACTTGCGACGCGGACTCGGCAACACGGTCGCTGCAGCGCACGGTTACAAACAGATCCGTGTGTGCCTCACTAGAGTGTAGAGGCATCGAGAAAAAAAAAAAACAGGGAAAGAAAATCAAACAATCTTCTGGCGCAAGAGCTGTGTGGTGGGCCGTTTATACACAGGACATACACCCGGAGCGAGTCGCCGGACTATCGTCATCCAGAGCCCAGCCGGAGAGATAACCGTTTTAGATTTTTTTTCTGCTTCTGCCCGTAATCGCTGTAGAAGTGTGAAGTGATAGAAAAAAAAGTCATCCAGTGTGTGTCACGCAACCAATCGGTTTAATTTCGTGTTGAATTCTCTCGCTCGTCTAATATCGGTCGGTCGTGCGGTTTACGCAGCCCACAGTTGCTATCGGGCAGGACCGGGTGTGATAATAGTGGTGTGAAATAGAGTGCGATAAGAAACCCTTGCGCGCTCAGGTTCGGCTTGTAGCAGAAGTCGGCTGATACTCGGAAAATACCCCCTCAAGCGGTGCTGGATAAAATTCTAACCACCGCCAGTTGTGACCTACAGTGATCTATATGTCCGTGCTGGAAGACTAGTTCGATGTGGATGAAAAAGAGGAAAATCGACTAGTGGACAGCAGCAAACACTGATGTTGAGCAGCATATTTTTTCCTTCTGCTCAGTAAATCCATAGAACGTGCATTCCTAGAACCAACGGTTGAAAAGAGCGAGAGATCCTCCCATCGTTCGGGTGGGTGCGGTTTACTATTCTCGATCGTGTGCGCCGTATGTGTGTGTGGTGTGCGAAGATTGTGTGTGAATTGTACTCGGTCTCTGCGGCACTGCCTTCGTGGCGATATGTAGCGGGTGCGTGATTTACTGGATACGGCCGCTTTTTGTGTAGCTCCTGCTTGTTAGAGAGAAAAAACACGTCTAAACGATTACAACTCAGTGCAATCATGATGGATATGACATGAAGTGACGTCATCATACTGTCAAAAAGTGACAAATAAAAAAAAATCTAGTGTGCATAGTGGTCTGTCAGATTTTTTGTGCTTCCTTCTCCTACGCAACTGTTCATTCATTCGCAATTAGCACAGTCATCATACGGACTCGGCGCCGTCTGCTTTGTGTGAAGGAGATATAGGAGTCGCCAACATGTCCGAAAATCGTCCACCGTTTCGTAGTGAATGTTCCATCGTTGTGTTCAATGCGTAGAGAGAAGCCGAGAGAGAGGATAGAGTGTTTTGATTGTGAAGCGTAACTGATTGCGAAAAAGGGCTGCCAGTTTGATGGTGCGAATTATAAAAATTCTAAGTAACCAGTTGTGAAGCGCGCATATGTGTGTGTGTCTGTGCGGTGTGCCTTATGAAAAAAGTCGAAAGTGTTCGGTACACGCGGTGCAGACAAAATTCTTTCACGAAACGCGTAATGTGCTCAGCATAGTGGTGGCGCCTGCATGATTACACCCACCCCTGTACGGGTGATCCGTTTGCAGTGTGAGAGAAGAAGAATTCCAAACGCAAGTAAAAGTGCGTGTATGCGTGTGTGTGTGTGTGCACCGTCGTGACATAAAAAGTAGTCAAATTTTGGCGCGCTGATTACACGACGCGTGCAAAGTTCATTGTAAAATCTGTGCGTGCGTGTGTGTGTGTCTGTGCGTTGATAAAGAGGAAAAGTTTTGGAACTGTGTTGGTCGCAAAATCGTGAAAAAGAAAAATCTCCCTTTGGTGTGGTTGGGAGATTTTGTAAGGCGTGGAAGTGTGAATTGATTGTTGTATGTTGTGTTACGTACGACAACAGTGTGGCAGTACAAGAAGTTTGGTGTTTCGTTTAGAAAAAAACATCATCATTGCGTGGTGCGTCGCAGTATTCGCTGTGGAAACGCTCAACTAATGATTGCCGTTACCATCCCAAGGAATCAATGAAAGAAAAAGCGTCCTCTATCGGTGTTAGGAAAATAGGTACGTGGCATTTATGCTATTTTCTGGTCGGATCGGGTATTTGTTTCCACTTAAACAATTAGGAATAATTCGTTATTATGCTGTTTAAAGGCGAAGCTATTTTTATACTACAATTCGAGTGTTTTTCATGAAAATAGCTTCGGAAAAGTTCCATCGATGTTGTTCTGCCCCGATGTTGGTGTGTTGGAGGGCGATCATGTTGAGCAAATATTTTCCTTACTTTCTTTTTCTTGACCAAACCTCCCCTTCGCTTGTATGGGCAAGGGGGGGGGGGGGGGTCGGTAACCTCTTTCCCGTTTCCCGGGAAATTTGCCATTCACATTAAAAAAGAGAATTCCATGGCTGCTGAACCGTTGCACGACGATGCCTTTTACCAGGCTAGAAAACCGATTTCCAATCATTTAATATGGATTTTACAAAAATCCATGCAAAAAGATTATATTTTTATATTACTCTTTGTTCAATGTAACACAATATCGGTCATATTAAAGAAAATTAGCTTACCAATCTGTATAACTGATAAAATAGGAAAACATTTTATAGCACTTGTACTAAATGTGTTTAAAATAATAGCCCTTTCTTCCGTTAAACACACGAACAATGTTTGTGTGCGCTGTTTGTGTCAAGGATATTAATTTTCTAAAGTTTTTTTTTTCGCTTTATACACTCACGCAGTGAGTATAAATAAGATTTTGTGTACAACAAGAAACGTACCCAAAGAGAAGCCATAGCAAACCACCTCCACAGGATGGTTGGCAGAACGGCAGGATGACACAAAGGATGCGGCTCTTTGACGTTCTGTCGTGTGGCACGTTAGAAGCTTATTTGTCTAGTAGTGCAAGTTTAGGGATGGTGGACTCTTGGTACGAGGGACAAGTATTATTGGAGAAGACGAAAAGGATAACTATCGTATGACATTTGCATTTGAGCCTGCTGGTTCCAGAATACACTGCCAGAGTATAGCACCACTCATCAAAGCCCAAAGGAACTGTAGGCGGATGTACGGAAGCCCCTCAAGGACTCACGCTCCAACCAGCAATATGTGTGTGTGTGCCCAATGGTACACTTTCCTAGCTTAAATATAGCAGGGGGGCAACCTTTCAAGACAACGTGGAAGGGAAACACCGAATCCACCCAACTGTCATTTCGTCCTAACCGACCGTCTCAGGAAAGGATATATCCAATTAGGGAGAGAAGCATCTGCATCGTTGTGGTGTTATGTGTGGAAGGATAGAACCATGGACATGGCAAACACGTGAGCTGACGTTGTGTCCTCGTCTTAATTGAGTTGAATAACAAGGACCATTTGTTTAAATCCCTGGCGTTTCGGGAAGGGCCACATTGGAACGAGGGCCGGTCGACGCTGTCTAATAGCTATTTGAATACTGCGAAAATACTATTTTCAATTGGTTTTAAAATGGCTTGAATGTGATAACCAGTTGTAGTATGACAATGTTTTATGGTTAATGTCCCTTGACTTCAAGGACATAAAAGGGATTGACTCGTTTATTTTTTAGTTTCTCAACTAAAAAACTTGATCACATCACCTTAGTTGCTCAAACTTGAATATTTTTTTCTTCCCATTGTTACTTTACTAGTTTAACATTAGCATTGAAAGCTCGCAAGTGTACGCAACGAAGAAACATAGCCAGAGTGTGAGGTTAATCTCGCTCACGATTTCTCACTATTGTGGCGATCCTTGAGCGCGTTGTGCATTTCAAATGAAAGACGAAGATAGAGAGAGAGAGCGAAAAACTCCGTGAAGCAAATTGCACGAAGCAGCAGGGTTGGGTGAAAATCAAGAGCTATGTAGAGTCGGGGGTTTGTGTATTAGTGCTCCCCCATATATACACAGTGAGAAACCTTCTCTTCAAAGGTAAAAAAAAACGCAGCCAACGTGTTTGAAAATCTCACCCATCCCACGCAGCGCCGCCCTCTCCCCACGGGAGAGGAAGGAAGGGTAGAAGGAAAGGGACCCACCGAGAGGAGGAGGGTTGTGTTCGTCGGTTGTCAGGCTCCCCAGATAAATGAGGCGCAAACGCTAGAAAACGCATCGGGGTAGCTTCTAGCAGCTTTTAACCTTCCCACGAGCGTTTGCAGTGAGTGTGTTTCCCTGTTATGCGTAATTGTTGTAGGTTATAAAGACACATCCTGGATCGTGGATATTGGAGATGATGGGCAAGAGAGTAAGCTCCACCTCTTCCCAGTGTAAGTAAGTGTAGTAGTTGTACGTTTCACTAGCTTCTTACCACCGCCGAGGAAGATGTGCAAGTAAGTGGTGGAGTCATGGGACAAACTAATTGTTCGTGACTGAAATTTGCTCGCAACGTACACAGTTTCTTGACTGATGAGAAGATTGCCCCAGTCATGCTTCTTTTTCCTTTATGCTGTTAAGGGTAAAGAAGCAAACGAAAACCTTTTGCTGATTAATATAGGAAAAAGGATGAACCAATCAAATCGTACGTAGTAAAAACATCGAACTGCGCATGTTTCGTTTTATCCATGTTCCTGCATTTTTTGATAGACATTTTCTAAAAAGATCTACCATTTATTTAAAGAGTGGCATGGTTCGATCAAGTAAGGGGATTTCTTTTAATGGCGAAAAGATTTTCAAAAGTGAAAATGGCGCAGAAATGAACGCACAATGAACACGTGCTCCTTTTTCTAGCGAATTTGCTGCGATGATTTTTCCCCCCCGGTGTGGTGTAATTGTAGGGGAGAGGTTACAAAACCACACCACGAAAGGAAGGGGAATGTGCTGTGGGTTTTTCTCTCTCTCTCTTACTCGCTCTTTCTCGAGCTCGCTCACACACCACTCTCCACGTTTGCTAGGAGGAAAAATCATGCATGCGGAAAACACAAAATGGCGTCGTGTCATGTTCGGCATCCCTGCATTGTTCTGGTCGAAAGGTGGATAAGCGGTGAAAAAGGAACGCCTTAAAAGGAGGTGGTGGGTGGCCTGTCATGTGGTGTTTATCATGACACAAATAGCAGACACCTTTTTGTTAAGGCTTTAAAGTTGACATTAAATGATTAATACAGAAAAATGTGACATTTGTGCAACTAATGCATATTACTATCAGTTTTCTATTTTTACAAATATATGCAAAAGAAAAATTTATATACAGAGGAGGTCTGGTGTTTGTGTGTGTGTGTGTATGTGGCTCTATGTATGAGTAGTGTCTCTCTCGATGTAGTCGTAAAATAGGGCTTCAACTCATGTGACCATCAAACCGCGGACGTACGAATCATGATGGTATGCAGTTTCTTGTTTGTAATTACTTAAACATCGTTTTACCCTACTCTTTTTAATGTGATGCAGTACCCTTCATTTCTTTATCAAATGATGTCTCTTTTAATAGCAAAACATTTTTCAATATTTCTTGACTCAACTTGGAGTCACTGTGACTGTGAAAATCGTTACCACTGAGCCTTAAAACCTACGCAATCAAACAGCCAAGTCTAGCATGTAGATATACAAGTTCCGTTCGCTTTTAAAGCAGGTTCTTACTGTTGGACAACTCGTTTCCCTTCCTATAGACTACATGTCGATTAATAAAACACTTTAGGAGTGCAGCTTTTAATGAACTGCCGAACAAAACTCACCATTTCAAGCTGGATTTATAAAGTCATGAGATCCAGCCATTGTGGCCATACACGTTTCAAGTCTTGTTTCCAACTTTTTGGATATAGACAATGTGGTAAATTAGTTATGATGCTAAGATTTTTCGAAACTTATTCAATAAAAAATGTTTTTCCATTTTGTGGAGAAGATTAGAAATGGAAACTTCTTATCTTTTTATCCAACTTTGAAGGTAAAATATCGTTTCGGATCCTCTCGCTGTGCGGACCCAACTCAAACACACACATACACACAAACACAATCCACATAAAAGCACATCCGCGGCGTGTAGGAAGAAGCGCTAGCAAACTTATAATGATTGTGGCGCAACACAAGCCGCGTATACGAAGTGTGTAGGTAGGATTTGTTGGTGGTTTCGCGGTTGGTGCTGGGGTGGGTGGATAATGGGGGCCAATGTGTCAGCATCATCTTGCATCTCTAGCATCGAACCTATACAACCACCGCAGCAGCAGAGCAGAGTCAGAGCTAAGAGAGCAACGGTAACATAAGCTGCTGAAATGCTGCTGCTTTGCTCTTTTTTTTCCATCACCCGCGGGGGTGTCAATTCACAGTTCTCATCGTTTGTTGTGCTGTTGCTGCTCTACTCCAAACAACACGATTGTACGACAAATTTCACGGGGGTGGAAATGGAAATGTGCTGTTGAAGGATAGAGGAGGAGTACATACAGAGTAACGGTGTAGTAGTGCTGGGCCCTGCTGGAGCTCTGTTGTGTAGTGTGGCCCAGTGATTGCTCTGGTCTACTAGCGCAAACGAGATCATCCCCAACCGGCTTTGAGGTAGTGTTGGTTTGATAATGAATCCATTCATCTTACACGAGTCTCAAATGATGTACTACTCCGGTTGCTGTAGAATTGGCGTAAGAATTTCTACTATCCTTTTAAGTATTTTCCTGTTTCACTGGATCTAGAAAGGAGAACCCAACAAACAAAACTAGCTACCCTTACCATGCCTAAAGTTTCCTGATCATTTTGAAGTCTCAGCTGTTTCACGCGATCGCTGATCGCAGAGGTCGCCCACGGAAACGGGCGAATAACTTGCAGTGGAATAAATATGCATAAACCATTTGGGAATTCCTACTGCTGACCTGGACCCTGTCTGTTTGGTTCCCTTGTTTGTGAAGCCCTAGGAGGATATTATACGTCGTAGCTCGATGCGATGGTGGTGGGTTATTTTATCGGTTTCTGGTTTTTCTTGACGAAGGAACTATCTGATGAGATGACGAAACAGTTCCTCCAGATGGAATGAGGAAGCAAAAAAAGGGTAGTGGCGTGATTCTAAAAACACGATCGCGTTAGAGTCTTGGTCAGATGTGGACAAATGACAAAGTGTAGGGTAGCTCACCCTGTTGGTGAGGGTTGCTGTTGCTTTCTTAAGTTGTGTGGACAGAATTATGTGACAAAATAGTATTCAATATAAAAGCTTGAACACAACAATGCCTTCATGATTAGAGTTCATTTGGTGGGTCCTTCGTAAAGCGATGAAATTGACTAATAAATACCTCCGCTAGCTTGTGGCCACAAATATTTCATTGTGATCATTTCGAGGTGTCTGATATTTGTCATTTACCATCAACTTTGCATAATTTTATATTATGCAAATGGAATTCGCCACGTATGGGACTTCTGCTCTGTGTTCTTATAAGCTTCAAACAATCGTTTTTCTTAAGAGAAACACTGAATATCTTTTAACCATATTTTAGACACATTGTGTTGCCAAGAAAGTTTGTCACAGAAAAGGAAAATTATAGTTGTGCTTCGCTTCCTTACCCGCCGTTACTCATACATCATTTGGCTGGGGGAACTACTGCTGATCGATTCCGATTCCGTCGTTGGGGCAGTAGGACAGTTGCGCAGTGTGTGTATGGAGTAGTAATTTTGCGGTCGTTTTGGTCGTTGTTGCTCTTCCGCGGCGGTGTTTATGGTCGGTGGGGGGCATCATCACGCTCTTTTGCTCTACGCATCAAATTAACTTGCGCCGACTGAGAGACTGGCCGAGCGAAAGAGAGAACGACGAAACTGTGACGACGATGCGGTAATAAATATGCAATCGGTTTGACAGCTTGACAGGTTTGTGAAGGTCATGATCATGGGCGTCGTCATCGGTCGTGGTGGTGGCGGAAGGTGTTGGCGGAGTTCTTCCCTGATGTTCCACCGGATCTTATCAGATGAAGCTCTTACTGTTACTTTCCGCGATTTGTAGGTGGAAAACGTAAAACATTAGACCAACATTAACGATTGCGGGATGTTTAAATACAGCTTCCGTATTCTCTCACAATGCTGCTACCATGTTGGAATTTGTATGCCTTATGGGGCCTGATTGACTTAAGGCTTTACTTACACGATCCTGGTGTTAAAAGATACACTTTTTTAGATTTATAATACCTTCCCTTTCCTTCCAACTGGGTGTTGCTCTTTATGAGTATTCCACAAGATGAACAATAAATTAGACACGGTCGTAGACATAAGCGAGCTAGCAGCTCCTCGCCATTCCTCCCTTCTCGGCTGGCTACACCCTTCAGGTCCCTTCCTATTATCGCGTAGGGCCTCTCGCTCGTCCAGTGTTTACATTTTTGTCGGTCGTGGAACATAGAAAAAACCCATCCTCCTAACCCGACAGACAGCTTTGCGAGACCAGTTAGTAGTTGTTAAATGGTGCTGAAGGACATCGCAACAAATAACCACTTTCCGGGAGTCCCCTGTGATCTCTTCCCTTTCCAGCACACAGCTTCGTCTGGTCAGAAGGTGATGTAACTTTATGGGGATAGCTGTAGGAAGAAAAACCCAGCAGTAAATCTGTACTGTGCTGTTTTGTGTCTCTATTTGTGTAAAGTTTTCTACTGCACCGATCCTTCTTATTGTTACGCGATAATATTCGCCGAACGTTTAGCTCTGTAGTCTGTGGCTAATTTGTCCGGGCTTGTCGACAGTTTACGTCTTCGCGAATGATGATGTGTCGTAAAAGCTTTGGACTCAGTTTGAACGAAGAGCTGAAGGGCGAGCGCTTTCCGAGCCCAAGTTGTCGGCAAATGACGCGCTTTATCTGCCCTTTTCAATTGGGTGCGTTTTGTCACGTTGCAATCTTCTTTCGCGGTTCTTCCTTTCCGCCCATGGGTTTTATGCGCCTTGCTTGCATTGGATTTTTTTTTGGGGTGCGACTGCTATTTATCTCACTGCCTGACGTCATTCCGAAGTAGAGAGGATAGGATCGAAGTTGATTTTCAGCGTTCATTTCATTTTCAGTTGAAGGATAGGATCTAAGTTGATTTTCAGCGGAATAATCAATTTCTCCTGACGAAAATTGGTGTTTGTAATGTGTTGTAGTAGGACTATATTTTCACTATCTGAAATGTATCGTCCATGGTACTACCATATGCTATTTATGAAAATTAAACTATTAAAAATCAACAAATATATAATACGTTTTCTTGTTGCTTTTTTTTCTCTGCCCACAGCCACCAAACGTTAAAGCGAACAGGAAAGACTGAATCACCCTAAGTTCAAGCTGCTGCTGTACAATACAGCAAAGCGATAATAGCTTTTATCTTGCCTTCAAAGCGTCGAGGAAAGATAACGAAGGACAACAGCGGCAGAAACGATAAGAGAAAAGTATTGTACGGTCAAATCGAGCTTTCCTTGGCGTGCTGTGCGAATTGGGCTAATAGAGGAAACAGGATTCCTCTCGGTGGCAGTATTCATTTAAGGAAGCAACGCGAAACACAACCCACAGTTTAAAATGTCATCCCAAAGATTTTGCCTTCGGTGGAACAACCACCAGACAAACTTGCTCGCCGTGTTCGACCAGCTCTTGCACGATGAAACATTCATCGATGTGACGCTGGCTGTGGAAGGACAGCATCTGAAGGCTCATAAGGTAAGCAAACGTTTTGGGATCTATTTGTATAAAAGAAAGCACTATTTTGTTGTGAAAAATACATGCGATGTTTTGCTTCAAATTCGTCGTAGCGAATACAACAACCATGGGCTGACATTTGGTTTCGAATCCTTTTTTCCTTTTTCCCACCAGATGGTGCTGTCCGCCTGCAGTCCTTACTTTCAGCAGCTTTTTGTCAGTCATCCTGAGAAGCATCCGATCGTGATCTTGCGTGACGTTCCGTTTAAGGACATGAAGTGTCTGCTGGACTTTATGTACCGTGGTGAGGTGTCGGTCGATCAGGATCGTCTCGCTGCCTTTCTACGCGTCGCCGAAAGTCTCCGGATAAAGGGACTGACAGAAGTAAACGATGACAAACCGAATGCTCCTGCAGGTACGGCATCAACGACAACGACCTCCGCGTCAGCTCCTTCCGCATCAGCGCAAGGGTCAGGGGCGGGTGCTGCAGCTACCAACAAAGTTCCGAGTGTGAGCACACAGAAGAATAGCAGTAGCGACAGCATAACGCAGGTGGACGATGACGATGAAGATCATTGTTCTCCAGCATCCAACAGTATTCCGGTGGCTGCCTCGGGCCAGGGGCAAGCCGTTGCTGCCGGTCAACTGAAGCAACTGCCTCCCCTGCTCTCATCTACCGGTATCGTCACCCGTAGCCACAGCAATAGCTTGCTGCAGCAACATCACCAAAGTGGCAATAGTGCGATTCTACAGACGAACCCCCTGCTCGGTACGGCCCTCTCGCAACAGAAGCGCAAACGGGGTCGCCCACGGAAGCTGTCTGGCAGTGACGCGGGGGAAGGGGAAAACGACGGCAACTTCACTGGCACTGGCGAAGAGTATGACAGCAGTTCGATGGATATCATGGACGTGAAAATTGCTAGCAGTGGCGCATCCAATTCGGGCGACGATGATCAGCAGCTACGTATTGTGAGCAGCCGCACCGAAGATTGTGACACCCCGATGCACGAAAAGCCCGAACAAATGGACGAATACGATGATGAAGAGATGGATGACGATGCCGATGAGCTGGTTGAGGACGACGATTTGGAAACGGGCACGGGCGACGAACCTCTCGGCGGTACTACACCATCGCTGGACGACTCAATGGAAGTTACCACAAACAATGCAACAAACAATGCGCACACGAATCGATCCGGTCGGCTGCATCAGAGGCAGGCGGGTGCACTGTCCACACCATCGCGAGCATCCAAAAGAACAAGAACGGCGACCAGCAATCTGCGGAACAACGAGAACAGCAACATGTCCGGTGAGTACGTCTATCGCCTATACAACTGTGGTTAGAGTATGATTGCTGGCCAATTGCGACACGCAAAACGCACAATACTACATCATCGCGCGCACACTGCATATTAGATTAATAATTCGCACAAATACGATTCACGATCAGCCTTTCGATCTTATCTCTTTCATCGGTATTCTGTAAATATTACGAGAACATTGGCGAAGGCTAATACGAAAGGCGATTATGGCAATAATCGTCCTACGACTTTTCATATGACCATGCATTATATGAACATAAATATTTGGCTAGATGTATGTAACACTATTCATTTAACACACTATTCATAGCTTATCTTTGCATAATTACATATCGATTTCTGTGCTATATTAATCAAAGCAAATCTTACTTCACCAGATCGATTGAGTGAGAATTTTAAGTATTTAAATCACACGATATGAGCTGTGTTTGCGTCGCAATACAGTTACATATTAAATTGATCAATTTAAATTGGTATATTTTAATTTTTGGTAGTATCTTACCCTACATATCTTCACAACAATATTTGTAAAAAGTACTAACAATGTATATATATATTCACATTAGAACATATAGTCTTACCTCTGAATTGGGTGCGGAGAAAATGAATATAATAACTTCATCGAATAGATCGTAATTATGAACGGGTTCTCGGTGTGCCATCATGCCAGTCGGTCTGTTCGGAAGAACTAAAAGGGATATTTTTAGTTTTTACAACTTCTACTCACACTCAACGATCGTCCGTCTATCTAAATCTGAACTCTAAAAAAGAGTAAACACTCTTGAATTGAAATTGAAGAATATGTGTTTTTCCTACAAAAGTACACCGCTTATTTCTTCGATAATACGCAACCATTGCTTTTACATATGTTTTAAACTCTATTTTGTGTGTGTTGTCCCACTCATCATCAATGTCCTGTCAATAATTAAAATGTCTGCGCGTGGCGTATGGCAGAAAAACAACAACAACAACAACAAATCCAATCCATACACATTGTTGTCTGTTCAATGCTTCGGTGCTTAGTGGTAGCTGCTCGCATTAAGGCAACACGGCTAAAACCTGTACCTTTAACTAAACACGCATAGGTTAAGCATAAACACAAATGCGCACAATAAGCCGAAATCGCGCGGACAAGCAAGCACACTTATGAAAAGGTGAGTTTCTCCACCTTTCCCGGCCGCTGAAGCTTTATCGTGGATCGAATGATTTAATGAAAGAGGCGCTTGTTGTGTAAATGTGATTTGCCAAATAGTTTTAAAGATGAATTCGTATCTTTTAGTAAATTTAGCATTTTATTTCATGGGAACAATTACAAAATTAATTAATAATTGATACCTAGTTTGTAACACCTATTCGTAACAAAACTTTGCTCTTGTATACATTACGGTAAAAATGGCGCTATCTCCAAAGTAGAACTTAAAAATCCCTGCTAGTTTACTTCCGACCACGAACGTTGTTCTTCGTCTAAAAGCATGTAATACCAATAAACCTTTAAATATTTATATTTGCATTCCATGTAAGCTGAAAATTCTGTTGCACCACCATTCATTTCCGTCCCACAAAGTTATATCCTCTCTCATTAACTCACATTTATTTTGTGTTAATTGTTTGAAAAATAATTAACCTTCTTATATATCATCGCTTTTTTTCTTGCTTCAAAAACTTTCTCTCTGCCGTTGTAGTTGCGCTTTATTACAAAGTAATGCATACCGATTGGCCAGGAAAATTGCACCATGTCCTACTACTACATCGGAGAGAATTACAAAAACCATGAACATAAGTCCTCCTTTTCAATTGAATCATTGCTTCACAAAAGCTTGAAGTGGCTTGGGAAATGGAATATGTTTAGTATAATATTTAGTTTTTTAAAATTAACAATCCCTCTTTGTACATGTCTCATGACTCATTTACACTATCCTGATAACATCAGAACATTCTCTTGCTTCTATGTGGTGGTGGTTGGGTTATATCCATAGAAAGAGTTACGCTAAAATGTGACACGATTCCCGATGCAAATTTGCATTGGAAATTGTAAGCATTATCCATTATTATCTCTGATTTCCGTGTGATATGTGTGCCTGTGTATGTACTTGCTTCCTACACCAAGAATCCTGTTATCATACACTCCCTTTTGTCACTGTTGTTAACCTCCGATCTTGTGTATCTTTTTCGTTATTTGTAGATTCGAAAGATTCCTTTGTGGATGATGAAAAATGCAACAAGATGGATGAAACGGGCGGCGAAGAGGACGACGACATCGAGGACGATCAGTATGAGGAAAGGGAGCTGAATTCAAGTCTAATGGAACCACAGTTGCTGTTGGATGAATATGACGAACCGGTTGAGTTAAAGTTCGATCCTCGCACGGACAGTGGAGCAGTAGATTCGACCTCAAACAGCAACAGCTATCTTCCGCCATTGCAACCGAAACCTGGTCTAAAGGTGGCCGGTAGCACTAGCGGTACTCGTATGCCACAGATCTCGGTCGTACCGACGACAGCGTTGCAATTACCGAAACTAGCCCCGCTTACGGCATCCGGTGGAAGCAGTTTTCTCACCGGCACGGGCAACAAATCCTCGGTGAAGCTACATAAACGTACCCGATTGCTGGCACCAAAGAAACCGAACGGCATGACCACCACCCAGACGATCCTCAACAATCTGAACAACAACCTGAATGATAACATGATCTCAACCTCAAACGCTGGCAGTGGCGCATCTTCCCTGTGCCTGACGGGCATCGGTTCGGCCGAAGTGTACGACATGTTTTCGGGCAGTGTGCTTCGCTCGTCGAGCCCACGGTCCAACTCGAATTCCCCTTCCGTGAAGGGGGGAGGGGGAGGCAGCAGTGGGAACGACAGCGGTTCCCGCACGCACAAGTACGCGGTGATCGACGATACCGAGGGCAGTGTGCGTGATTTCTGTACCAAAGAGGGTGACCACGTGTACCGGTGCAAAGTGTGCGCCCGCGTGTACACGCACATTAGCAACTTCTGCCGGCATTATGTCACCTCGCACAAGCGCAACGTAAAGGTGTACCCGTGTCCGTTCTGCCTGAAGGAGTTTACGCGCAAGGACAACATGACGGCGCACGTCAAGATAATCCACAAGCAGGAGTACGCCCAGCAGCAGACGACGGGTATTGGCCCTGGTGGCACGTCGCCCGCTAGTGGCGGTGGAGGCAATTCGCGTGGTGAGGATTCGTTCAACGCATCGTTGCTCGGTGGGCGGAACGAGTCAACGAACGGTGGTGGTGGCAGTTCGTTAACGACGACGTCGATCATCAATGCGGTTGGATTGCAGCCCCGGCTAGGGTCAAATAGCAGCAGTGGTGGTGGCGGTATACGAATCGTGTTTCCCTTTCCCGGGAGTGGCCAGGCCTCGCCGGCGGCGGCAGCCACAACAGGAACAACAGCCGGCAGTGGCACGGTCGGGGCGATTACCATTAAGAAGGAGTTTCAAGAAAAATCGTCGTCCTCGTCAGGTGCCAACTCACCGACCGGTTCGGTTTCATCCAGCTCGAGCGGACTCGCAGCCCAACCGGCAACCGCGACCGTCAGCCAGTAGTACTAGTAGTAGTAATACTAGTAGTAGAAAGCACCGGAAGGGTTAAATAATTAAACTTGTGCGTTTGTTTACCGTGCCCACCGCAGGTAGGAAAACGGCAGTTTTCGAAACGACCAACCACAGATAGAGGCTAGTAATTGAATAGGGAAAGCGGTGATCATTTGCTTTCCCTTCGCCGTTACGCGAACATCAGCACAATCACAGCAAGGCACGGAAGAGCTGAACGATCGGTGGTGTATGTACTGCATGATGATCATGATCTAGCTATAGACCACACAAGAGCTAGGAAAATCATTCCTTCAAAAGGGTATTTTGTAGTTTTAAGGAATCGTCTGAATTCTCTCCACTAAGACGCGCAAGACATGAGTAATCGATCGACTGGTGGATGAGCGTTGTAGACAGACGGACTTTTTCGTACTGGTTTTTTTTTAAATTAGTTGTTTTGTTTTAGCCTTAAGAGTGACACACTGTTTAATGTTTTATGTATAGTAATCAATGTTCACTAAGGTAGGAAAATGTGTGTGTGTTACTGTGGTTCGGTGTGTGTCTGTTATTATTATTACCAAAAGTTTACCATCCTAGAGAGGGATGCACACGCTACAACAGGTCAACCTTGCTAGATTCTCTGTTAGTTTTTAGAGTTGTACGCGTGTACGTGCGTGCGTATTTAGCAGTAAATGTATTTAATTATTTTAATAATCTCTTTTTTCGTTCACAATAATTTTTAAACCTGGCTCTATGTGCTTTTGAGTCCCACAAGTGTTGGATGCAGAGAGGCAACTCGAAACTCCTTCCGGGACAGGCATAGAAACGGGTGTAAAACAACATTTGCGTCACGAAAGTCTTCCCCCATAAAACAAAAATCGGCCGAACAGAAGAGGTGCGCTTGTTGATCATGAAGGTTTACCGATCATATGAGAGTGCCTTTAGAATGTTCGCGCCGTGCGTTGCAAGTGGCAGAACATACCTCCTAAATGCGATACCATAAAATATCGTCTTGGACTTGTTTTCGTTTGCTAATACATTTTTTTTTTTTATAAAACGAACAAAGAAAATGTAGGAAGGAAAAGGAGTAGTAGAGTTTCTCAAGCAAAAAATGTGCATTATTACTATTATGATTATTATTATTATTATTTAGTCGCAGGATTTTTGTTGTCTGTTTTGTGTTCTTCTCCCGAACACCAGAATCAATCATACAAGATTGTTTCGTGTTTTCCATCTTTTGTTTGTTATTTATTTTTAGAAATTCTTTATATTTTCTAAATTAATATACACCAATGTGTATTTGTGTGGTGGTGGACCTGGTGGTCCTCTTCTGTAAGGAATCGTTCAAAAATTCGGTTTTTTGTTGTTCAGTTTGGTGTGTTACCATGTGACCCCGCGCATATAGATTTATTATTTTCTTTAACATACACAAATTCGTTTCTGTCTTTTTGTTACGTTGGTCTCAGCTTATCCTGTATTATTGTACGTTATTTAAACACTAGCACGATCTTAACGACCACAAAAGGCAGCGGCGTTTTAATGCTGTTGTTAAGTCGTTTTTAAAAAGAAGGGCATTATAATAACACGATTCTTCGTGAAAGCGACTCCCCGGTGGCGCAAAACAGAAAAAACATCCTACATTCATTACACCTCTGTGATGATGTTCCTTTCGCTTTAGATTGATTTTGTAAGTGTTTGGAATATCAATCAATAAGTTATGTTTTTTGTGCTGTTATGTAGCTGGAGGTCCTGCAGTCTCCTATCGCTCGTTCTGATCCGAGCGATCGTTCTGAACCTTTTTTTTTGTTTTGCTTAACGACGATAGCATTTTAAATCCTAGAAAAGAAATGAATTATTTTTCTTTTGTTACTCGAATTGATAAAAAATCACTAAAATAACTACAGCCTACACACATAGAATAATGGCTTCCTATAAGGCTACCGTAGTCGTCAGTACAGTGCTGTGTCAGTACAGTACGCTGTGTGGTTAGGAAATGGTTTAGAAAGCAGTGCTAAAGCTAAAACCTCCACACAGTTTCATATTTTTAGTAGATTTATGTATGTAAAATGAAAAAAGGCTGAGATAGTAGATTTTTAAAGCGTTGTGTTTTGTTGTAGTAGCTATCACCACCTAGAACCCTTTTCTTTTTTCCGCTCGTTTATCATCAGCCACAGAACACACACACGCAAACACATGAAAATAATAATTCCCGATTCGTTCGCTTACGGCGATAGAGAAAATATCTGTTTAAAAAATTCGCGTTGACACACAAAAGTGAAAAAAAGCGATAGCGATAGAATAAGTTTTTGCGGTGTGAAAATAGATGTAAATATAGTAAGAAGGGAGAGGGGAGTAAGGAACCAAGGGGGAAGGTCAATGTGTTTTTTAGCAAAGTAATTAGTGTGCGTAGTATTTATATACAAAATAAATCAAAAAGAAACTTATCCATTAATCTAAACCCATAGAAAGGAGAAGTTTACAAGCATCAGCGCAGCAGCACACCAAGAGTTAGAGACAGTGTTTTGGAGTTGCATGTTTAGATAAACGATATCGACACGTTTCTGGTTTTAAATGTTGGCGTACGATGGGTGGGATAAAGCATAGAAATGAACTTGCCGGCAAACGGTGATGAAAGGGACGTGTGTGCATTTTACGATAAAGGATTAATAAGGCATTTTTACCCGAGAAGAAACAAAACTAACTTCCAAAATGATGGCTATCTTGTATAAAAAAGATCCTATAGTAGAAGCAAACGAATACAAATACCGTTAACTGCTACTAGCAGCAACACATTGCAATAAATCGTTCTAGTTCTAGTACGGGACACTTATGCTCGCACCAAACATGTTTGTGTTTTTAAAATAATCGCATCATAACTGGCCCGCAATCTCGTAAACTGTAGTAAAAGACATGCGCTAGACTGTGTGCACTCTCAAACAGTTAGTAGTCGGCTTACAGCTTATGTTTAAACACTTGCGCTTAAATTTAAACTTAACTACTTTCCATACACACACGGCGTAAATTCCATAGCAAAAATTTAAAAAAGAAAACACAAATCACATTACACACAAAAACCCAATAGTTAGTGCAATTTTAATGTATTAAGTACTTTGTTTTAGCCTGTGTACATACACACACATGGAGGCACACATTAAAAAGAAATGGAGTGATGGAGTTATCCCATGTTACGCTTCCTTTGCCGGAGAGACGACGGCGGTACACGTTGTACATAAAACGGAAAATATGACACACCGAAGGTCGGTTGACAGTGCTGCTAAAGCGAGAATGTACTGGAGCTGAGGGGGAATAATTTAGAAAGTGTTTGGACACTACTGTAAAGAAAAGGGAAAAGATAAAAAGAAGCATTTACACTAAATTCTAGTGAACATTTCTCGCTCGTTTTGACACACCCTTCCCGCCCAGGTTGGGGGAACCGGTTCAAATGATGTAAAGTCTCTCTGAATTGTAGGAGGTCAAGGCAATCAAGAGTATATTCCGAAAGTGTAGTGGGCAGCGCGCGATATAAAAGGCATAAAAAAGGCGGTGCGCATAGGGCGATGAGGGTCGGTCGTGTTAGATTTAGTGAATCTAACTAATAGAATAACAAAGCAAACAATCACCAAATAAGATTAAATAAACAATTACACAAATGCGCACATACACACATATTAGAAAAAATATGTATTTTAAACTAAATTTATCCATTGAGTTCTTTTTTTTTTTAATCCAATGCGGTTTCTCATGTTTTGCTTCATCCACCTCGAGCAGAGTGCCTGCTCGTCACCAAAAACCAGATATTACAAAATAATGTATTTGTTCTTCTTTATTTCGGTCCGCCACCATTTGAGGGCACGGTTTTGTGAACGAAGTGGAAAAAAAATCATGGCATAAGTTTTTTGTGCATAAGTTTAATTTTTAAATCTAATATGTGGGCATGTATTTTTTTTTATTTTACCTAAAACGAGCACAATGAAAACACACTGAAAAATAAATATATATATTTAAACAATTAACTTTAGCGCTGGAAGTAACGGATCACGTAAAAACACATAATAAACAATGATATCAAACATGATGAAATTCGTTTTTGTTACTCAGTTGATAATAATACAAGATATCCGAAAATCTAAAAAGATGGTCCTAAGTTCGAGTTTTTTTTCTCATAATTTGAATATAAACTGTAACATAAATTAATTTAACTTTATTTCTTTCTTTGCCACAGATAACGTATTTTCTTCCCGTCCAGAAGATCTCTCGATCTTTCCTATCAATCTTGAGATGAAGAAGACAGCGACGGTCCTCAGCTCTTCTGCGAATGCGTGCGAGGACGAAGAAGATAGCACTGACGAAGTGGAGATCGTTCTTCCGACGTCTGTCCGTATTATAGAATCAAATCGATCGATTTTGCGCAATCCATTGCCACTGTTGCAAGAGCTGCAACGTAATGGACAACTGCAGGAACTCACGATCATCGAGCAACGCCGTACACTGCCAGTTCAAGAGGGAGCAAATGGACATCAACAAAATGGTGAACAATTAAAGCATGTTTCATTAGCTGCATCCTCATCAAGTACCGGACAAAAAACGGACCACATATCGAATGGTGACAGTGTACCGACACAAAACAGTAACGTCGCTCTAACAGAACTATTGCAGAGCAAATCCGTTTTCCACCACCAGCCACTTAGCAATGGTACCACCACCACAAGCCGCGACACCGATAAACATCCCGTAGCTGGACCAAAGGCTACGAAGCGGCGTACACGCCGAACCATGTTGCCAACCGATCCAAAGAAAGCACTCACGGAAATGTCCGTCCGCGGGCTGAACTTGTTCCGCTACGCAACGGTCAATGATGGTATGTATCAGTGTCTGGAATGCGTCAAGCAAGGGATCACGAAAACGTTCAAAAACAAGTACAGCTTCCAGCGACACGCGTTCCTATACCACGAAGGCAAACAGCGCAAAGTATTTCCATGTCTGGTGTGCAACAAAGAATTTTGCCGCCCAGATAAAATGAAGAACCATTTACGCTTGGTGCACGAGTCGTTCGAAGCGAAGATGGAAGCTCCATTACCCAGTCCGAACATGCTTGCTGGGCAGCAGATAGTGGTGAGCCCGTTGCATGTGCATCCAGCTAAGCCGCAGATCCATCAGCAACATTATCATCATCAGTATGAAGCAGAAATTGCAAACCCGAACCAACTGCACGAGGAGCAGTTACGCCGGCGTCAGCAAGAACAGAATGTGCTAAAGATTCGCAGCGTTGTGAATGCAATCAACCTACGGCAACTGCAGCAACTGCAACACCATGCTCAGGAGTTACGAATGCGCCAGACGCTTCAGGAGCAGAATGCAACAAAACCAGCCATAGCCGCCAGGCAAGTGGTGGAACCATCCGTATCGGTTCCGGCACAGCTTATGCATTTGAACGGTATTGGAAGCCAGTAACGTTAGGCACGCCATAAAAGGCCATAGAAATGAACGATTTAGTATGATGCCATCGAAACACATGATGCCCGTAACGAAACCATTGAATTAGAAGCAAATAAGCGGTAAGGAAAATGTAGCTACTCATATTAGTTATCCAGTTTCATACATTAGCAACGTTCGCCGGGCGAACAATCGCTATCGCTATGCTTCGTACAAAAGTAGTGCCGAAATTTCAATTTGATATCGATAAACAGTTAATGGAAATTTCTAAATTTAAGACACGCCGCAGTGCACAATACTCTCATCGGGAAACTTATAGAGACTGAGCAGAAGGATGCACAAAAACGGTCTGGTGGATTTTTTTTTGGTAAGAAGGGTGACCAAAACACCTATACGTACGTACGTTTTGAGTTGAGATCTCGATTACATTAAGCGTCTTTTTTCTATACGTTGTGTTACATACATTATTCGCATATATTTGGAGTCTGATTCGTAGATTGTAGGCTTGAGTTGCAAGAGTTTTAATGTGATACAACGCACATTTATTATTTTCATATATATATATATATACACCCACCCAATTATATTGTGGCGAGCTGCGCAAGATTGTTTAAAGAAGGAAATCTCTTTGGGGCAACGCTAGATTGACATTTTACTAGTGATAAGAAAGTTATTATTGCGATCACCAAAAAAAAAACGATTGTGTATCTCTTTATAAAAGAGATGATGTAGAATACTCGTGAATTTAACCAGTGAATTTTACGGGCCTGCCTAATTGTGTACGGGGCCATTGAAGGTCATCACATTTGTTTTATAATTTTCCTTTCCACTCTTTTTACAAAGCATTTATAATTTCTAGTTTGATATTAGATAGCTCAAAGAATCTGTCATACAATCAAATTCTCAAGCATCAATTATATTATATAGAACTGAATGTGTCTACTAATAGGCAGTAGTTATTGCAAATCGAATTAGAAAATCTACACAAACTGAACTGAATTTGAACTAATAAATCTGCACAAATAGAACATGAACAAATGGCGCATTTCAGTGCATGTGCATTCCTTGCAGTAGGATTTTCGTATACAATTTTATAGCTTTAAGCATCCTTGAATGGTGTACCGATACCATTTCAAAAAATTTATTATAGCCCACACAAGTGCTGCTGTAATTATAAAAATAATCCTCTGCATGTGTGATTGTATCTGCATGTATCAGCCTGCATCTATTGCAGTAGCCTAGTAATGTCCAAGAGGAAAACCGTTTACGACAAAACTTACATGTGGGCGACCGTTGTTGTTCGGTTCCAAAACGATGGGAATTTCCCATCATTTGTCGCGGTAGCTCGGACGGCACCCCGATCACTTCACCTAACAGGTCTTCCACTCCAGTATAGACGGACTGAGACTGATGAAACCCGAAACCACAAGGGAACAGGCAGCAAAACAACAGTGTACTGTTGTTGTTGGTACTATACTCAACCGAGAGTAGAGGGCGAATTCAGATTACAAAGGAAGGAGGTCACTTGCACGTTTATTTTCCGTCCAAAAATAGAGTTATCAATCGTTCTGGGATCCTTGAAATCGAAAGAAATTTTGTGACGTGCGTGAAAGATCACTTGGGTAAAGCAAAGACATTGAGGTATCGATCGAATCGGAATCAGGTAACTACGGACGAGATTAGTACCTTGACTCTTTGGACGATCTGTGGTACGTAAAGGAGTTGCAGGTGGTTTTTGGCACTATTTCTTTGTTGTTACTTTTATTGCACCTTCCTCAGGACACTTCTAGTGCGTAGTAGTAGCAGTAATTGTTTTATCGCCCTATTAATCAAGGAGGAGACTTTTCACTCCTTTTAAAATGTTGAATCGGGTGCAGATTTGTAGTGATTTCCAGCTTAACAATCCTTCAACAATACGACACGGTGGGACAAGTGCTTCATTATTTTATTTTTTATCTTTCCAACATTTATCCGACCCAACTGGAATGACTTTAATTCACGTTTCCAGACGTGTTACATAGATAAAAATGTGATTATGCTCTTGTCTGCTAGACAAGGGTCTGAGGCGGAGGGTCGATCAGAATGTACCCGGCATGGTGTACCCATATGTCTAGGGAGCAGGAGGCATAATTCAAACAAACAGCTTCCGCTACCTACAAACACACCAGCGAACCAAAAGAGGGTGTATGCAAACTCAGGGATCAAAATAAAACAGAAGAGAAATGCGAGGTAATCGTGATTGTGCCCAAAGACAGGAATGTGCATGTGCCATTACCGAAACGTGTTCCGCATTGCTGTCGCACTCTAATGTGTTTTAAATCTTCCCGTAGCGCGAGTGTCCCGTGATGTTCTGCCGTTTCACTTTCCCATGCTGTGAATCATTGAATGAAGATGCAAGAAGATGGTGGGTGAGAATCATAAGAGATGTATTGAGCCACACTGTTGGTTCATGTTGAAGCCTGTCCAGAATCGCAGGATATTTATTAATTATTACCTTTTACCCTTACCCACAGAGGTACTTTGCCTTAGGGAAGGTAGAAAGATGAAGTCAAAACAAAAGATAACTATACAGTATGCATGCTGTATTTGTTTTACTTAGGTTGGGAATTGTTTTGTCTCACTTTGGACTGTGTGAGTCAAATACCTGACGCGAGTAGGTTTAAAACATCCTGACGATTGATACAGCATCATCAGTCCCGGGACAGCAGTCATACCGAACGATCATCAAGCAAAGATCCTCGACGCGAAACCAATTTGCTTCAACATTCTTTCGGTCCCGGTATATTCGAGATGGCTAACCTGTCTACCAACTTCCAACGTACGTCACCATTCCGGACACCGATTCGTGGCGTTAGCAAATTAAAAAAGCAGAAGCAACTTACGACCGACGTGCCACCGTTGGCAAGACAACTTCTACGATCGCTCAACAACGATAGGCGGAACTCCCTGTCGAGGGTAACAACGCGGATTGCCGTCGGACAAACGGTACGGCGTGATTCCTGCCTGCTGGAACAATCCTGTCTGGATCAGTTTGACGATAGTTTCACACTCGAGATGGACAGCGCGCAGCCACTAACACCTCGCAAATCTCCACATCTGTTGCGCCGTGAATCTTTCACTCGGTTGGCCAAGATCAATCGGCAACCTGCGATCGCTGCCACTAAGACATCTACCGGAGGACTGTCCAGCATTATTACGGGAAGCTTCGCATCATCTCGCAAAAAGTTCGTTGGCGTGCGTAAACGCGTGCTACGACTCATACCACGACGCTCAACGTCCCAGGGGTACTGCAAACTGTGAAGTAGAAGTGAAAGGAGGAGGAAATCGTCGAAGGGGAGGTATGCAGTGTATTCTTCTAGAGGGAACATTATTTATTTCGACGAGAGAGGAGAGCTGATAGGGTAGGGTAGATAATATGGTTGAGATGAAACATAGTTAGGGAGATAGTTACGACTGTTAAATATTCAAGTTTGGTTAGACATAAGCGTGTTGGGGAATTAGAATAAAACAACAATAAATAGTAAAGCAAAATGATAAAAACTTGATGCACCGATTTTTTAGTTCAAGTGTGCGTGATGAGCATTAAATAAAAAGTTTCCATACCTTAGCCTCGGTCTGATGTTGATGACCTCTAGAGATGTTACGAGGAAAATGAATTAGAAATGAGATGATTTGCGTCACAAGGGGAAGGGATGTGGTGATTGTATATAATACTGAAAGTTTGATTTAAAATTTCCATCCTGATGCTGACGTTCAAACTGTTACCACGCGGATTTAGTTAAAGCATCTCAGTGTGAGGAAAGTCTTGCGAAACTAATAATCAAATTACAAAAAAGACAAATTTGAATTAACACTTTTTCAAATCGTTATATTTAAATCGTGAAGTTTACTTACAACACCCATCGACAGAGGGCGTACGGTGCATTTTGTTTTTGTCCCATAGTTCATTCGCGACCGCTGCAGGTTCATTATTCATTTTTGACGTTTCTCGGCAAATGTAAACAAATCTCGCGTTCCCGGCACTGATTGCTGTAACATTTAAAGGAAAACATATACCGACCGGTGCTAAGAACCGTCGTCTTCCAAAGAAACATCTTTACACAGTTAATGGTCTAGCAGAAAAGCGTCGTGTTGGTGGGACAGTGTGGACAAGCAAGTGTTTATCCCGGAAGTTAAACAACGTGTGACGTAAGATGGAACTGGAAGAAGCAACAATCACTGCACCCTTGGCCACTAAAAACATTTACTGGTCGTCGTTAATAGTAAGGTTCTGTATATAAAAGTATACACTTCACGAGTATAAAATTCGCTTACCTCCTACAGGCTGGTGGAGTGGCCGGGCTCGTAGTGGACGTAGTACTATTTCCCATCGATACCATCAAAACACGCTTGCAGAGCGAGCGAGGTTTCGTTGCTTCCGGTGGTTTCCGTGGCGTTTATAAAGGGCTTGCCCCAACGGCGGCTGGTAGTGCGCCAACGTCAGCACTCTTCTTCTGCACCTATGAAACTATGAAATCACACCTTCGCCAGTACGCCACCAGCAACGATCAACTTCCGTACGTACACATGGTGTCGGCCGCTGCCGCCGAAGTTGTGGCTTGTCTCATCCGTGTCCCAATCGAAATCGCCAAACAACGGCGACAGGCGCTTCTTCATAAGGGTAATGCATCGTCGTTGGAAATACTGTACGGCGCGCTCAAGAAAGAAGGCATCCGGAAGGGTTTATACCGTGGTTTCGGTACAACCGTGATGCGCGATGTGCCCTTCTCACTAATACAGTTCCCTCTGTGGGAATACTTCAAACTTCACTGGACTGAGGTGACCGGTACCGCGCTAACACCACTATCCGTAGCGATCTGTGGAGCAATTTCCGGTGGTATTGCGGCTGGTCTTACAACACCACTGGATGTAGCGAAAACACGTATCATGCTAGCGGAACAGCTCGAAAGCAACCGGATGGGAGGGATGGGCCGAATATTGCGCAACATATACCGCGAGCGAGGGATTCGCGGTGTGTTTGCCGGGTTTGTTCCACGGGTAACGTGGATCACACTTGGTGGTGCCATATTTTTCGGAATGTATGACCTGACATTACGCTTCCTGAACGCGGCCGAAGAAAGGTGAAACAAACCGTTGGTTGGCAGCGGACCGAGGTACGTAACCAAAGAAAACAGCGCGTTAGTTAATACAATAATTGAATGTTGGATGTAATCGAACATTGTAGATGAACAAATGTATCGTAATGTTACATATGATACACAATACCGTAAACTTTCCCCTAATATGTTTCCTGACGATATCACATATAAGATACGACGGGTTCAATCTTTCTAACGTGCTTCTGTCTTAACCTGTTATCTGTAGTCAAAAAAAAGCGGACGATTTGCCAGTCTTTCCGATGGACAACGAGACCACCGTATTTTCTTTGGCATGGCGGGGTACTGCATTTTTGTCTTAAGTATCACAAAACCCTTGCTGCACTGGTACCTATTTCTAATCACTATCGAACTAACATAATGGCGCGTGGAAAGTGGAACACTGCCTAATTGTATTAAGCAAACAACTCACGGGTACCACCACCTCCGTACCGAGGACTTGTTGAAAACCGATCGTTCCCACCGGATGCATCTTCAAACTGTGATTCGTCCAGTCGAAGTTTGCCCCCTTTAAGCAGATGATCGGTTTCGCGTTCCTCTCTCTCATCGTCCAAATCGGACGATTCGAAACTAAAGCTGGGCACGTAGCTGTACTTGGATCGAATTTTATGACGTCGCCTTGCCATTAAATAGACCTACCAAAAAAGGGGGAATGCCAAAAAGTGCATATTAATATTTTCAATCCGCAAATACCTTAGTACACTTACCACAACGGACAGTAACATAACCGTTACCAGTACTGCAAGCGGAATGAACAGGAAGTACAAATTATCCGAACGATCCTTATATCGTTTTGCGATATTAATTGATCCTTCCGTAACCGGTACGGATGATTCGAGCGTTACACTCGGAATCGATTGATTTGCGATGGAATCCATTATTTTACTCCCACTTACTGCTTGCTGCTTTTTTATTTGGCGGAAAACAAACACACTAACCTACTACGATCAATGTTGCATTTCACACAGGACCCAGGGGGACTCACTTCTCTTTCTTGCTTGTAACCCACCACGTTCAATGTTAACCGTGCGAATTCTCCAAACAAAGTAAGCTGTGTGTTTGTTTTGTGCTCTGATGCACCAGCTAATTCAATTAAGCGGTCAGAAGGTGCGCGTGCTGTTCCTTCTGCTGCTGCTGCTTGTGTTGAAGTGTGTGGTGCTTTTAGCACGGAAGCTTTCTTTCTTTTTCAATCGTTTACTTAATTGCATCTTATCGTAGAACTGCGAGGAAAAGTGACATATCTCTCTCCCGTCGACGTCGTTGTATGCCCCCTTGCGCGAGCCTTGGCGTGGTGATAAGGAAGTGACATTTGCCAAATGCGTGCTGAATCCCGGATAAAATCTACCTATAATTTCCCTTTTCTGGAGAATTTTTAAGTGTGAGTGAGTGATAAAGTAAACAAATATCTGTTGCAATTTACTTAAGCAGCGTGGTTGGAGGCGCACTACATTTGTTATCTAGGTTTTTGTTTTTTTGTGTGTTTGTTGTCGCCTGCAGCACTCACTTTGTGAGCAACTTCTTTGTTTATTTGTGTAGCTTTCGGATCACACGGTGGAAAAGATAGGAATGAAAAGCATTTAGTATTTAGCATGTAAATATAATCCGTTCATATGTTCACAATAAACTGTAAATATTATCATTTTGTGCGTAGATCAGACCGGCTGTTGATCATCATTTAAAATATTGCAGCGTAATAAGACTGGCGCCTTTTCGGCGGGCACACACGCACACTCCAGTGAGCCCTGAATTCTCCCTCACATCACGAATAAACAAATAAACATAAAAGAATTAACGTACAAAAGTACGTTTTATCGACCTACACACTAAAGCTCTTCGTAGCGTGGACGAGTTTTCAAAAATACGTACACCACTATGCACAGAAAAATCACGCCTATCGTAGGGAATACTATCGTTTTCATCTGCTGCTGAATTTTCAAATTTTCCTCCTTCCGCTCCTGGCGCTGTTTGCGCGTTTCTTTCGCTTGTCCACCGCGTAATTTTCTCATCGTTTCAGTCTAGCCAAACCTGCCCGGCTGGGAATGTTCGTCTAAAATTACACAATCAAAGAACATTGATGTCCATTATCATGCTTGATAAGCTGATTGTTCCAACTCGTACAGCCTTCTAGAATATAGCGAATAGTGCCACGCTGGAATCTTTTGAATACCGGCACATTCGCCTTTCCTTGGATGTCGCGTCTCTCGCTTTGCGTACTGCACCGATGTGCAAAGGGAAAATTACTTACCGACAAATGCAACTGCGACTAATGATTAGAACACAATCAATGTATCACAGCTGTGCTTTTTTGTGGGATGCAGTGCTTTGGAAAATGATTGGAATCTGGATAATCGTGCACCTGTGCCTGTAGCGGTACTTTTGTGATGTGTTGTACTTCATCAGTCAGTTTTATAAACAAACTGTGGCTGGATGCTGTCAGCTGTTTTTAGAACTGTGGCGGTTTAGTACAAACGTTCTAAAACTATTTCTGATGAAATCGTTTGTTATTTTGTTGTAAAATATGCGAGGTTCTTATCCCAACCAGGAAAGTTAAGAAAATATTTAACGAATAGATGAACATCGCCAAAAATCTTACTCCGTACAATTCTCCTCCTCGTACTTAAAACGCACGCGAGAATATTTTGTTTAAAAAAGCAAGCAAGTTTAATTCAATTTTTACCATTACTACCCTTTGTTATGCTATCGTAAAGCCAGTTTCTTTGTACAATTTTAAAACCACAGTTTTACTAATTTGCAGCACCCTTTTTTACTTGGCATTGTCGAGGAAATCCTTTGCCTCGTTGATTTTTGCGGCCAAATACGGAGAACCTCCACGATCGGGATGATTCAGAAGCATAATTTTCTTGTGAGCATCCTTTACCTAAAACAAATGCAAATGCATACAGGTTTCGGGGTCCTGGAAGTTACAAAATCAACCAATCTGTCGCACCTACCTTGATCTTGGATGCCGATGGGCTTACGCCAAGAATTAGCGAAGCTTCGCGTTTGTTCATTTTCGGTTCGAAACCACCACGATAGTATTTCGAGTTGGCCATCATTTCCGCATCAAACTTGGGAAGATTTTTAAGAGCTTCCTGCATTTTCGTAGCTGCATTCGGCATTTGGCGCATCAGCGCCCGTCCTCCGTATCCTACCACGGCCAGGCCCAAACCGGCCAAGATTATCGATGAAGTCTGTGTAAAGATGGAAACAAATGGTTGATTTCCAGCCAGCACTAAGAGATATTGAAATATTTTACCATTTTGAAGCCGATTTCACAACGCGCTCGAGATTACGTGCGTTCCAGAGGATGATTTTTTGTAAACAAAAATATGCTCCAACTGACAGCATGGACTGTCAAATCAGCATAGCTGTCGGAAAAATGGCTGTCAAAAGTGAAAGGAAAAAATGACAGCACGATAATTTCAGTTCAGTGGCTATCGGCTGTCAACGAGCAGCAACTTCCGTTCTTTTTGATCGTGAAGTGTAACCATGGCGGTCGGCAAAAATAAGGGTGTCTCTAAAGGAGGCAAGAAAGGTTCGAAAAAGAAGGTCGTGGATCCGTTCACGCGCAAGGACTGGTACGATGTGAAGGCGCCGAACATGTTCAAGAACCGGCAGGTCGGCAAAACGCTGGTAAACCGTACCCAGGGCACGCGCATCGCTTCCGACGGTCTGAAGGGCCGCGTGTTTGAGGTGTCGCTGGCCGATCTCCAGAACGAGCCCGATGCGGAGAGATCTTTCCGCAAGTTCAAGCTGGTGGCGGAAAGCGTCAATGGCCGCGACGTTCTTACCAACTTCCACGGTATGGACCTGACGACCGACAAGCTCCGGTAAGTGGTTGAGAAATCCGGTGTGTGCGAGCGGAGTTAGTGTGTGCGTGCATGTGTGTGTGTTGTGTTGCCGCGTCGCCATATGCCAGTAGACAACAAATGCGGCTTTCACCTCGTTCCGGAATGCCGATGGCCGGTCGGCTCGCACATGTTGCAAATGAATTATGACTTCATACTAACCTTTACTTTTATTCGTCCTCTAACTTATAGATCGATGGTTAAGAAATGGCAAACCCTGATCGAGTGTTCGGTCGATGTAAAGACCACCGACGGTTTCATGCTGCGCGTGTTCTGCATCGGATTCACCATCAAGGATTCGATGTCTCAGCGCAAGACCTGCTACGCGCAACACTCGCAGATCAAAAACATCCGCGCCAAGATGACGGCAATCATCCGACGTGAGATCACCAGCACCGATCTGAAGGGTGTCGTAGAGAAGCTGCTGCCGGATTCGATTGCCAAGGATATCGAGAAGGCGTGCCAGGTCGTGTACCCGCTGCACGATGTCTATATCCGCAAGGTAAGCATTGTTCGCAGCTCGTGCAGTAGTTCCTTCGGTGGTGGTGGGATAAAGTGAAGCTTCTTCCTCCACCCAAATGTATGTGTGTGTGCGTGGTAAAGCCGTCCTGCGAGTTACAAATGGTATGTGGTGTTGTGTGTTTGCAGGTGAAGGTGCTGAAAAAGCCGCGATTCGATCTGGCCAGTTTGATGGAACTGCACGGCGATGGTGGTGGCAAGGCTGCGGAAGTGTCGACCGGTGCTGCGTCCGGTGTCGTCGTCGACCGCCCAGAAGGCTACGAACCACCAGTACAGACGTCCGTTTAAGCATCTGTCGGATGGTTTAGGGGTTGTTGCGTTCGGTCGTGGTCGTGCAAGATGTCATGCACACCTTCCGTCTGCTGGATGTGACACGGTGTGGTTTGACTTATTACAGAAGTAAAATTTCCAACAAGAAAAGATGGGCAGGAATGAAGAGAAGAAGCATAATACAACATACGAGCGCGTTGTGTACACATAGGAAAATTGTCTGCTTATTTTGGTAGCTTGAGTTCCCTTCCTACCCTCGAAAGAAATTATCTTTTGTTTTTAGCTTATCCGGACGATCCAGGACGGAAGCAACCGATTGTTCGCTATGGTGCGTATCGTTGGATAATATGAAGCCAAAAAAATTTAACAAGAATTTTCTCTCTTTTCTTTAGATTATTCTGTACGCATGGTTGTAATTGTATCGCCAAAGGAAATTTGGAGGCTTGTATCCCAAAAAGAGAAGGTAAGCTGAATATAAGTTTGCTACCCTAAGCTCCCTCCCTGTACAGCTTTGGTCTCTCTCTTAATGATGAAGCGAATTATAAATGTTATTTCTCGTCTCTGAATTCATGTAATCATGAACGAATAGCAATTATTAATGCGTCTGAAATTCAATATTGACAATACGGTGACGTATCGTCATATTTTATTAAAAAATGGAATTCAACTCTGACCAAAAGCAGCTAAATCGAACACATAAAAGCGGTGATTTTAATAATTTTTATCTTTTTACAGTTTATTTCCTCTACTGTAGAAGCACAAGGACAAGAGCAGCTACCAAAAGAGAAAATGAAAACAGTTTATGACAAAATGGATATCAACGAAAGGTAATGTAAATTGGTGTACCACTCCTGTTCGATACTACCCGTTCCTTTTCATGATGATTTTTCACTCAGCTCTCTGACACGCATGTGAAGAAAACTGGTTCCAAATTATCCTACGCTATCTAAACAATCAACTGAATATTAGCGTCTCCCAAAAAAAAACGACATGTTTTTGTTCATGAACATTCCTTACTAATGTATTTTTATGCTATGCTTTGCTTCGTTTCACAGACTTACCTGGTCTATTCGCCACACTGTCTATCACATCGAGAAGAAGGGTTGAAGTGTGTTTATATGGAAAACAGCAATCTCTCAAAATGTAAGTTAGAGTTGATAAGATTCCCTTTATTTATAAATGTTCTGTTGTTTTTATGATGATACACTTACCTAGCTCACTTTGAACGAAACATGAAAAGATCTGTTCCATTAACAACTACGCGTTAAAATGTATCTGATACCTTTGTTCCTTAACAAATTAATTGTTTTGTTCGAAGATTTGTTGCACATATTGATGAAGCGGTATTCTTCTTACAGATATATTGTGAGTTACGAATTCTCTATTATGGCGTGTTTGCTGGTAAAGCTACTAAAGAAGGGTTATTCATTACACACGGTTGTTATCATACTGTCAAAGGAAATTTGGAGACTTCAGCATTTCAAGAAGAGAAGGTAAGTTGAATATAAATTTGTTAACGTAAGCTCCCTCCCTTTACTGCGTTAGTCTTTCTTGTTAATGATGAAGCAAATTATAAATGTTATTTCTCGTCTCTGAATTCATGCAATCTTGAACGAAAAGCAATTAATCCGTCTGAAATTTAAAATTAATAATGAGACCTGTATTTTAAAAACGATAGTACCAATGTTAATTTTAATCCTATTTTCATCGTTTTTACAGCTTATTTTCTCTATTGTAGAGGCAGAAGGACAAGAGCAGATACCGAAATAGATAACGAAACGAACTTATGACAAAAAGGACATTAACAAAAGGTGTGTATTATTCATACGACAATATTCGATACTACTCGTCCTTTCTATGATGATTTTTCACTCAGCTCTCTGACACTCATGTGAAGAAAACTGGTTCCATATCCTACGCTATTTAAACAATTTACTGAATGTTACCGTTCCTCAAAAACTAACCATCCTCTGGTATGTTACGAACATAAATTATTAATGTTTTTCCCTTGTTTTACAGGTATTATTAATCGAATCAAAAGGAGAATTGAAGCGTGATTGTGTAGGATATCTCAGCCTCAATATGTAAGTTAGAATTGATACATTTCATTTATTTATAAATGTCCTTTGGTTCTTATGATGATACACTTACCTAGCTCACTTTGAACGAAACATGAAAAGATCTGTTCCATTAACAACTACGCGTTAAAATATATCTGATACCTTTGCTCCTTAACAAATTGATTATCTTGTTCGAAGATTTGTTCTACTTATTAATACAACTTTATTCTTTTTACAGATTCCACAACAACATGTGTCATAGAAAAAGCAAATGCCATCTATATTCGATCAAAAATTTCTTCCAGGTGAGAATAATATGCCTGTTTCAGTGATAGATAGTTTCAACGAATTTTTTATGATGAATTTTCACTCAGCTCTCTGACACTTATTTGAAGAGAATTTGTTCCAAAATATCCTACGCTTATTTAAACAATAAACTGAATAGTACCGTTTCTCAAAAACTTACAAGATGCTTATTTATGAAGTTTTTTAGTAATTATATTATATTTTTCTCTTTGCATTACAGATATGCCGCCTTATGAGTCAAATCGAGAAGATGACTGGATCGTGAATCTGCGGAATACAGCATTTTAAAAATGTAAGCTGGAATTATTGGTAGTTTATTTAGTTTATTCAATTTTTAACTTTGATCGAAGCATTGAAATATTCGTTCCATTAACATCTACTCGTTGATATGCGACTTACACCACTGTTTCTTCACTTAACTTAAATTTGAATTGATTTGTGATGATTCAGAGTTGTGTGTTCGGCGGCAAATACAGCTACAACTATCAACAATACACTATCTATGATGAAACAGATGACGAGACTGATTGTACAATTTTAATATAACGTCAGCCATACTGTCGCATTCTGCAGCAGTTCGATGTTAAAGAAATTATACTAAAGATGTCATTATGGCTCTGAGATATGCATGTACATCATCTGTTGTAGTTAAACCAACGCAATTTTATGTAATAAAAATGTTAAACGTATATTTTTGTTATTTTACAGGATTTGTTGCTATTGCGCGTCCCAAAACCACGTTGCGTGTCGCAAATGCCTACCGGTAAGCTTTAGTTTTTTGAACTATATATTGATTCACTTGCGGTTGTGTGCGTACTACGTCCATATGATGAAACAGATGACGAGACTGATAGTTAATTTCACTACAACGTCGAACATCTGTTGCGTTCTGCGACAGCTTGATGTTAAAGAAGTTTAACGGAAGATGTCAAAAAGGCCCTGATGGACAAACGCACAGCTTATATGCTCGCTGAGCTATGATATTTTATTTTCTAAATTAGCTAATAATTGCCTTTTCTTCATACCTTTTTTTCACCACAGATAATCGTGTCGCATCCGTAGCTGATAAAAATTTCGATTGGGTAGTGGTAACACACAGATACAATTATTTTCAAAACAACGACTTAGTCGTTTGCTGGTAACAGGTAAGTACATAACGTTACGCTTTCACACTTCAATGAGGAACGTTCGTGAATTGGAACCACAGAAATCATCAGTTTGGTTAGACATCGTTTTTTAACACAAATAGCGATAAGAGCATGAGATGTGGGTCCAAGAAAACCGCAAGTACATGATTTAACATCACCAAATAAATAAACAAATAAATATTATGCGTTATCAGGCAAAAAATCTATGGTATTGTTTATGTATATCACATTTGAAGTTAAAATAGAAGAAAAGTTTAGGAAATGCAATGCGTCCAATGCTAGGCAATTCGCTTACACACAGCTATATTGTGTCTCGGTTAAATAGAAGAGGCGATGTCGACGACATCTATGAGTCAGCGTTAAAACTTATCAGCATCGTCTGTTGTACGTGCACAGGAAAACTCCTGGGAATTCACACCTATTTGTGCTAGAACACCGATTGTTGTTTCCATTCTTTTGTCCTGACGTAGACCTTATCCTTAGTGGTAGATTTAGCTTTTCAGAGTGCGGCATAACGGAGTGGAAATTGGGCACCAAGTATCACATTGCATTCCGTATCATTTACCTGGACCGGAGAAAAAATGGATCGAATAACTATAAACCGTTTTTCGCTAGAAACCCTAAGAACTTTACAGTTAAAAACACGTTCTGATGATCTTTGTATAAGATTTTCATAAAAAGAAAATAAATGGGAATAAATAAAATATAATTTCAAAATACACGCAATAGAAACGTGAAATTAATTTTTAATGACGGAATAGCTAGGCGGGAAGTGGAGGGATCGGGGTGGCATTTTAAGAAAAAAGATGTGGTCCAACGAAGTATCCGACGGTAAGTGAAGCTTCCCGATTGGACCAGGAATAACCGAGTTATCGTTGATTTTCCACAGGAATGCTTTAGGTTTTCCTCCATAACTGGGCAGGGGGTGGTCGTATTGGGGTGGGATGTTCAGCAAAAACATGCGCGGTTCAAAGACGCATCCAACGGTACGCGAAACATAAAGGACGGATCAGGAATGACCAAGTTAACACCGATTTTCCACGGGAATGTTTTGGTTTTTTAGCAATAACTGGGCGGGGGGTGGTCGGATTGGGGTGGGATGTTTCACAAAAAGATGTGCGACCTACAAACGCATCTAACGGTAGGTCATTCATCCCGATGGGACCAAAACTGAGCCAGTTATCACCGATTTTCCATGGGAATACTGGGTTTTTCCTCCTTAACTGGGCGAGGGAGAGGGGGGATCAGATTGGGGTGTTCTACAAAAAGATGTACGACCTAAAGACGCATCCAACGGTAGGTCATTCATCCCGATCGGACGAAAACTGAGCCAGTTATCGCCGATTTTCCATGGGAATGCTGCTGCCGGAATTTCCTGGGAATATGTGGAAAATTCCCCTTAATCCCCTTCGATATTAAAAATAACGTTGTGGAGGTCTTTTTAAACGATGTAGGAAGAAAGAAACAAAAATGAGAATAACAAACTTAAAATTGAAGAACAAACTTAAAATGGCATGGAAAAATATTTGTCATCTCGGAAAGAAATTATTTTCCAATCCCTTTTTAAAACTTCCATTTGCCTACCTCCTTGGACTCATGCTCTCCTGTTACTCCTGGTCGAATTTTGCCGCATGAAATTGGGTCGGTTTTGGCCGAAAATTTGCCACTGGAAGCGACTAGCAGTAACAGGAGAGCATGAATCCAAGGAGGTAGCAAATGGAAGTTTTAAAAAGGGATTGGAAAATAATTTCTTTCCGAGATGACAAATATTTTTCCGTGTCATTTTAAGTTTGTTCTTCAATTTTAAGTTTTTCATTCTCATTTTTGTTTTTTTCTTCCTACATCGTTTAAAAAGACCTGCACAACGTGATTTTTAATATCGAAGCGGATTAAGGGGAATTTTCCACAAATTCCCGGGAAATTCCGCCAGCAGCATTCCCGTGGAAAATTGGCGATAACTGGCTCAGTTTTCGTCCGATTGGGATGAATGATCTTCTGCAGGATGCGTATTAGGGCCGCGCATCTTTTTGTAGAACACCCCAACCCGATCCCTCCATCCCCTCGCATAGTTATGGAAGAAAAACCCAGCATTCCCATGGAAAATCGGCGATAACTGGCTCTGTTTTGGTACGATCGCGATGAATGACCCACCGTCGAATGCGTCTTTAGTCCACACATCTTTTTGTAGAACACCCCAACCCGATCCCTCCACTCCCTCGCTCAGTTATGGAGGAAAAACCCAGCATTCCCATGGAAAATCGGTGATAACTGACTCAGTTTTGGTACGATCGCGATGAATGACCCACCGTCGGATGCGTCTTTAGTCCACACATCTTTTTGTAGAACACCCCAACCCGATCCCTTCACCCGCTCGCCCAGTTATGGAGGAAAACCCCAGTATTCCCATGGAAAATCGGCGATAACTGGTTGGTACGTTAGGTAGTGGGTCAGTTTTGGTACGATTGCGATGAATGACCCACCGTCGGATGCGTCTTTATTCCACGCATCTTTTTGTAGAACACCCCAACCCGATCCCTCCACTCCCTCGCTCAGTTATGGAGGAAAAACCCAGCATTCCCATGGAAAATCGGCGATAACTGGCTCAGTTTTGGTACGATCGCGATGAATGACCCACCGTCGGATGCGTCTTTAGTCCACACATCTTTTTGTAGAACACCCCAACCAGATCCCTCCAATCCCTCACCCAGTTATGGAGGAAAAACCGAGCATTCCCATGGAAAATCGGCAATAACTGGCTCAATTTTGATCCGATCGGGATGAATGGCCCACCGTTGGATGCGTCTTTAGTCCACGCATCTTTTTGTAGAACACCCCAACCCGATCCCACCACACCCTCTCCCAGTTATGAAGGAAAAACCCAGCATTCCCATGGAAAATCGGCTATAACTGGCTCAGGTTTAGTCCGATCGGGATGAATGACCTTCGGCAGGATGCGTATGAGGGCCGCGCATCTGGTAGTTTTCATGCTCTCTTTTGAATTTGAATGAATCTGATCCTGAAAATTCCTGGTTGAATTTTGCTGCAAAATTTGGTCGGTTTTGACACAAAAATCCGACCAGGAGCGACTGGTAGTATTAAGAGAGCATGCATTCAAGGAGATAGCTGGTATCGTGCTTGAAAATTTTCAATCCAAATGAATTTTTTAAAATTTCGTGAAATATTTCAAAAGCTTTTGTGAAAAGGCTTACAGGATATAGAAAGCTTTAGAATGCTGTTATTTCTAAGCATTTTACGCCGAAATTTAGGCAAAGTGTAAAGCACTTGGCGGTGTTTTTTTTTTTCTACCAGCTGAGCAAAAAAACTATGTTTTTTCCACTAAAATGTTACCTACTACATTGGCATGTTCTCCTGTCACCAGAAATCAAATTTTGGTGCAAAATTGGTGCTGTACTTTCCGATACAAACAAGATTGGAATATTTTTCTCAATTCGAGGAAGAAAATAATTTTACTGCACGAAACGATCTGGTTAGCAGTTAGGATTGGAAAATGTCTTTCTTCTTTTATTGATAATAAATTGAATTTGGAATGTAAATGTTCTTTTGCATTATTGATAACGATGGTACTAGGAGTTTTGTTTATTTGGTTGGTTATCACTAAAGACTAAAGGGTTTCGTAGACAGCGGGTGTCTCCTGTCTGGCTTCCTGCTACGCCCAGAGGTTATTCCGCCACTGCTTACCGTATAAATATTAAAAAGGCTAAAATCAATATTGGCAAGTCCGTCTCTCTAAACAAACAACATCGTATGTGTATTGACTTTGCAAAACGATGTTTGATTAGCCATGTGAGCACGTACTTCTAGAATTAATTATGAAAATACAGTTTAAAATTTCAATTCATTCATAATGAAACATTTTTTTGAACTTATGTTGGCCCCAAGATGTTAAAGCATGTTATTATGAAAATTATTTCCTGAACTGTAACGGACTTCACTATTCTTGGGGCATTTCTATAAACAAACAGATCGTTGAAAATCATTAAATGTTTATGATTTGTTGATCGTACAGCCTGTACCTAAACCCATATAAGGAGGGAATAGCAACACGTGTCGTTTAGTACGCAATCGAACGAACCGCAACCAGCTGTTAATAAATGGAAGGCTTTAACATTACGCACTTTTTCTATCATAACGTTTCCGGAGGCTATGATGATGTCGTACCGTGTACAAGAATTAATGCACTAATAAACTATGTTGTGATAAACTATTTTGCCCACTTTTTCGCCGTTTGCTTCATCCGCGCCAAAGTGGACACCGTGTATCACACTGCACCGATAGCGACGATCGTGCTCGAGCTGGACGATAACTTCGAAAACGCTTTCGGTGTGGCAGTAGACAAGGGTTGTCAGGTAGGAGGAAAATGAGTACAAAAAGATACCAAAAAAGCATTTAACTAATGGTGTGACATAACTTCTAGTCGTTTATTGTTACCGAGCGGACGGCCGATGCGTTTTTCGATGCATTTCTACCGGTGCACGAAGCAGCCTTTCAGCGTTCGATGGAGAAGAGAATTCTTGTGGTACTGGATAGCAATTCTTCTGTGTTTCCTACCATCAGCCGCCAGCTTGTGATAGAAGGTATGACGGGGAAGAAATTATGAACAATCGATCTCAGATGCGTCCCCTTATGCCATCAAAAACATAAGAATTAAGTGCGGATAAGTAGTAGACGACCAACAACTTCTGTCACGCCTTGTGAAAGTCTGCTGCTTGGACATGTTCAACCTCCTGACACTTGGTTTTGTATGATAATGCTCGTATTGTCCTGGAGTCTGCCCCCACGTGTTTATTCGCATGCGATAGGAGGATAGTTTAAATTTCCTCTATCGATTTTTGACACAGATAACAGAACACAATTCACAATCAAACCTTGTATTTAGTTCGTTTGACTGTTTAGGATTTAGTTACGAACGTACCAAGGTAGCAGAACTCTTCTACCACCTCAAGATCATTGCCGTCAAGCTGATATACTCTGCTTTCTGGGCAGGCTCTATCACGGTCAGTGAATCCGGCAAGGAGGGATTTTGTCTTCGTCGGATTGATCCTTAAACCAATTCTATTAGACTGGATGAATATCGTGTCCCGGATGTCGAAACCCGCACTTCACATGACACCTTCCAGAGCGATGTTAAAGAGCAAACAGGAGAGTCCATCTTTCGACACTCTCACCTTTCCGTACTGCTGCCTGTCTAGGCCACCGTGAAGTCAATGAACAGGTGGTACGTATGGATCCGGTGTCCTCTTGGCATTTCTGGAGGATTTGCCATACAGTAAAGAATCAGTCGGTGATCGTTTTGTCTCTAAAAAATCCAGCTTGATAGCTTCCGACGAAATCTGTAACAAGGGGTGCAAGTCAGCAGAGCATTGTGGACAGTCCAGTTAACACAGTCCATCCTGTCTCCCTTTTTGTACACAAACACCCAGTTTCCACTCGTCCGGTAGTTCTTCCTGGTCCCAAATGCATAGTGGCTGCAAGCCTCTCCGAAACCTATCTTGAACAGCCCAGCGCTGCCAGCTGCATGATTGCTGTGAAGAATTCGTTTAAAGTTAGCGGTGGCAATTCGTCATCGTCATCCTCCTCTGCTTCCTGCGGCTGGTTCAGTATTCCCAGCTCCGTTAAGGTGTCTGTAGCTCTTTCTCCTGTTGATCACCTCTCGCCCTCTTCGACAGGCTCCTCGTCGAGGCAACATAGCGATCATGGGAGTAAAACCGCCTTTATTCATTCTCCAGAAATACCGGAAATGTTAATTGTACTGCCCACCAGCCCATCACCATGCGCCACGTTTGAACTTTACACACCGGACATATCTGACGGTACACCAGTGACGATCGTTCCGCGACTGTTGGATGTAATAGACACCCGGAATGGTACTGTTCCACACAACACGACCAAGGATATCAATTACTTTCCGGACAAGTTTGTCAACATGAACAAACGTCGCCTGCGGCTTGGCACTATCGAGTACCTACCAAACTCGTTCGTCGAGGATAAGGTGCGTATGTGCGTATTTTTTAGCTGAATTAATCCTGACGTCGTCTCCACACATTTTAGCCCCTTGGAGAAGGTAATGCGCGGTATATTCTTCCTCCCAAACCAAACGTATCGGCCATGGTGGGCGGAACAGAACTCTGGTTAGTAACTTTGTTCTGTGAAATTGCCAATTGTACAACGGAAGTGATGATCGGTAAGCGGTTTGTCTGTGTTTGTGTGTGTTTTAACAGTATTCCAAGCTATTCATTCCATTCTATTGGCCACTTTTGCTCCCACACAGCTCCAGAATGGGGCAACGTGTACGACAACGGTACCAAGATTGGGTTGATCGGGGCACCGGCAAAGCGCGAAGTGGACATAACGTTGGCAGGCCTCTACACCTGGTACTCTAGCTTTCAACATCTCGCCTTCACCGCAATCCACTCACGGAGCGGCTGTACCTGTATCGTCGCGAAACCTCGCATCATTGCCAACTGGCGTACCCCGTTCCTGTCCTTTACTGGAACGCTGTGGGCAGCCGTGCTGGCCGCCTTCGTCACCGGTACGTTCGCCATAATGGCCATGTCTCGCAGTCGCCACCGCATCCTGCAGCTAAACGATGCTGCTGCCCGCTATACGTTCAGCGATTCCGTGCTAATTATGATCGGATTCTTCATGGAGCAAGGTGTCACGATGCCGAACGATCTGCTGGCATCGTGCTTGCTCTTCACGACGCTCATGTTTGCCGGGTTCATGATCGGAAGTAGCTATAACGGTGGTTTGGCCAGCACAATGATTGTGCCGCAGTACGAGAACAGCATCAATACGGTGCACGATTTGGCTGAGACGCGTACCACGTGGGTTGGCGTTAGTGTGTCCTGGATATACTCGATACAGCTCGCGTACCAGCCGGACATGCTGACACTGCTGCAAACGTTCCGCGAGTGGGAGGAAGGTGAGATCTTTCGCCGAGCGTACGATCGTGATGTGGCGATCATTGTCGAGCGGATGGAATATGGCCATTTTGCACATCCGGCCATGGAGCTGGACGCGATGAAGGGCCGCAAGATGATGGCGGAAGATATCTACTGGGAGTCGGTGGTTGGGATGTGTTCCAAGACGTGGCCAGCAAGGGCCCGGTACGATCGGTTGGTGCTACAGCTGAAAGCGACCGGCATTTTGGCTCACTGGGAGCTGATCGGGGTGGCAAAGTATTTGACCTTCAAGTCGCAACAGGTCATACGCTATTCGCGGGAAAGTGCGGGTGATGAATTTACACCACTGCGCATGGCTAATATTACGGGGGCGCTGTTGATATTGGTCGTCGGGTTGTCGCTTTCGGTGGTTGTGTTTTTGGTGGAGCTGGTGTGGTACAGATGGGTGACTAGGAGGAAGCTTTAAGCGAAGAAACATTAATAATAAGTTAGTTTTGTTTTAACTTTTATCAGGTTGGACAATTTGGCTTGGACATACCTTCGTGCTTGTTTGAGGATTAATTTTTCCGGCATTTTTATATTTTATATGTTTAATGGGGTAGCGAAAGTTGCGGTAAGCATGCCATAAGGGCAAGTGAGCCACATAGTATTTAACAACAGTAAAAATTCAATTACACGACCAAGTGAGTGAGTGAAATTTCATGAATTATAGTCAATTTTTCTCACTTTTATTTTCATTTATTTTTTAACGGAAAAAATCAAATTCAAAAATAAAATCACTTTCGGGGCAATAGTGCTGCAAAATTTCCACTAATTTTAATGAGAGTAGAGCTATAAAAAACGTAAAATCGTTCGGTGTCGCACACACGAAATGCTAGAAGCTCAAGGAGGCGAATGCCAATGCTTGTAAGGACCTGTGTTCTGGTTGTTATGAAACTGTTTTTCAAACCCAAAAGGCTAGGAATTGGCGAACCAAATTTACCCACTGAATAGAGTAATGAAACTTCGGATCTGATATTCCATTTTTACATAATTTTCGATTGTTGTATCTCGATGATCAGCTAGCTCGGTATGGATGGGACACTCTGGGCCCAATACTCAAAACATCCTACACTTTTTTAAAACCATTTTTAAAAAATCATAAAATGGTTAATTTTGCATTGATTTTTCTGGAACTGATAAATAAGTGTAAAATGATATTGATAGCAAATTCAGCATTAAAATGAAAACACATGTTTCAGTAATTTACAGTATAAATTGCTTAACGTGACACACTTGCCCTAATTTCCGCTAATTTGTAGTTTTTCTTTAAATATAATTATTTTGTTGAATCACGTTACGGCATCGTACACGTCTACACCACATTTTAGCATCTTTTCTGCATGTCCAACTAATACGATAATTATAATAATCAATCCTGGTTTAAGAGCGAGGACATACCATTTCGCAGAGCATTGCATAATCCCCGTTTAATTCTTGACCAAGAAGGAGGTTTCCAACGACAGTTACTTGTATAATCCTAAGGGACCATACATGCAGGAAAATAAGGAAATAAGCGCAAATAGCGCTTGTCCGCTAATTTGAATCTAATTTACTAGGAGTAGTACACCATTTTGATAGTTAGAAAAGGGCTATTACATTATTATGCCTATCGTACATGCTTGTCTTTAAAGATGCCTATAAAAAGGCGATAAAAACCCACGCCAGGCAGGTATTAGTCACACAGTCACTTTGCGGTTCTCAAACATGGACCACTTACCAGCATCGGAAGCAATCAGTACTAGCTTGCAGATCCTTCTTAGTCACGTGCTGAGGTTAGCGTTCACGGAACACCACACCATCTGCTTCATACGAACACCGTACGAGGAAATTCCCTTTACCGGAACACCGGGACCAATAGTACCTCAAGTGATCATCATCATGGAGGAGGAGGACGATGATCACTTTCAGGAAAAACTGCTCCAAGCCGTCGATATCGCTAGCTGCGCTGGATTCATCGTTACGGCGCATATCCTTTTTCCCTTTCTCGATCATTTCAACGAGGTACACGAGCGGGCACGAATGAGAACCTCTCCAAAGCATCTGATCGCCCTAATGTCGTGCCCGCTTGATTCATCGATACGCACGAAACTGATTGCACACAGGGAAACATTCGAATCGTTGGTGAATGTGTTGCTTATTGTTCCGTCACACAAGCAATGCAACGTTACGTGGCAAACGAACACAACATCGTTTACGTTACACACGACCAAACTACTTCCGAAGCATCCGATTGGTGTAACGGTAGAGCTGATGCAAATTGGTGCTGAAGTTTCCGTGCTAGCAGAGAAGCCGCTGTCCGAAAACGTGCTTGACTATTTTCCCGACAAAGTGCGCAATATGAACGGAAGAAGGGTGCGCGTTAGTACGCTGGAGTATGTGCCCTGTACGGCTTTTAAGAAAGTGGTAAGAATGTTCGTTTACGAAGAGTGCGGTTTCATCAAGTCTTGGAGGGGATTTTCTACTACCCTTTTTCGCAGCCAATAGGGCAAGGAAATGCGAAGGACGCCAACGATGTCAGCCACGAGCTTTGACTGGATGGATTTGAGTTGATAATGACGCTGGAGTTTTGTCGACGTCACAACTGCACCGTGGAGCTATGTAGGTCCCTCGTCCATCAGCGAAAAAAGGGAGAAACACGCCTATATGTCAGTCTCAATCTCCTTTACCCTTGCACTCTTTTAGTGATCAAAACGGACTGGGGTGAACTGCTGGAAAATGGCTCGTACTCGGCTATTCTCGGTGACATTGTGGAGCGGCGTGCTGATCTCGGTTTGGGAGCACTATTGGCTTGGTAAGCTGAAACAGTACAACTTAAAACAATTAATTTGCTTTCCCCTATCCTCACCCGTTTTTCCTCTTGCCGTGTTATGCTGCAGGCATAGCTGGTTTGAAGTTACAACCATCACCTCAATGATCGGCATATCGATGATATCGGTACTTGTGCCGAAACCCCAGCTGCTACCCTTCTGGCAGTTTCCGTTCCTTTCCTTTCCTCCCTCGCTGTGGCTTACCGTTGGCTGCACATTCACCGTCGGCACCGTGACCGTGTTCATCGTGGCCATCACTCGTCAACGCATCCGAACCAGGACAAAGTCACAGAAGAAAGCCCGTGCCCAACACCTGCTCGATGCCCTCTTCTTCATGTTTAGCTTGTACGTGGAACAATCGGCCCGTCTACGGCACGACCTGCTTGCCGCGACCGTCCTGCTAACGACGCTCCTCTTCGGTGGGTTTATGGTCGGTAACAGCTATGCCGGTTCCCTCGCAAGCATTATGACGCTTCCACGGTACGAACAATCGATCGATACGGTGGCAGACTTTTTGAAGCGCAACATGCGCTGGACCGGCGGTAGCAACGTGTGGATCTACACACTGTACATGGCGACGACACCGGCCATGATACGGATGCGGGAGAGCTTCGTCATCATACCGGACACATCGGTGCGCGAAAGGTTACCATTTACCGACCGCAGCATGGGATACGTGATCGAGGGTATGATGCACGGTAGTTACGGTTTGGGGACGCCGCTTAGCGCTAACGCGTCCCGGCTGCTTCAACCGCTCAAGCATCCGATCTACTTCGACCATACGAACGGTTTCGTCAGCAAGGTGTGGCCAATGCGGGACGCTTACAATGCCTTTCTCCTGGAGCTGCATCAGTGCGGTGTTTTGCACTATCTGGAGCTTACGGTAAGGGGTTTGTTCCCTACCTCCTCGGCCAAGGAAGATTTTGTAGCAGAAGGCTTCTTGTAATTAATCCTTTTTTCTTTCGTCTTCTTCCACACAGTCACTCATTAGAAACGTTGGTCTTACGGTACAGCGAAACATTGCCAACGCACGTACAAAGGAGCAGGAGCACGAGCCAACGCCGCTCTCGACAGAACACTTTTTGGGAGTATTTTTCATACTGTTTTTTGGCCTCAGTTTGGCTTCCGTCGTGTTCGTTGCGGAACTATTGTGTCACCGGTGGAAGGGAGGAACAGTTTGTAAAATTAGATTGGGTTTGAAAGATGAGAATTGTCGAAATAGTTTGCAGTAGAAGAAATTATATTAACAAGACAGTGATTAAGCACACTACACTACAAACAAACTTAATGCCTTGAGTAATCTCTGCTCTTGCACAATCTTGCACAATTCAGCTAGAAAATGCAACATCATTTCTAACGGCTAGTCAATTTGACGCTATAAAAACATGAAGAGAGAATTCATCCACTAAATACTACTATACACTAATCAACACCGATCACTTGCGCACCCGAGCGATACAAGTCATGCTTCTCTTTTCGAACAAACTATTTTTATGGTTAGTTTATAGCACGTATTTTGAGCTCCTCTGAGACTCCTCTTCTCCTTTGTTCCCTCTTTCGTTTACTAATCATTTCAAGTAGCATCGTGTGTTGTGCAGTGAATCAGCGACAGCAGTGAAGCATGATTTGCAAGAATTTAAAGCTCTTACTATAATTTAACGTTTTGCTGCTAGTAGCTGCCTAATCGCCACTAGAAGTCAGGTATAGAACACATTTCCGGGGTATGTGATAGGCTTTGTACGAGGCGAAACCCACGTAAATGAATTAGAAAACATTCGAGCGGTGGCAGTTGTTTGTTAACTTCCGAAGTGAATATGACTTCTCCGTTTTTTGCGCTGGTAACGACGTGCGTCTTACTCTACATTCAACTTGCAACAGTAGTGAATGGCCAAACGTCGCTTAGCCAGAGCGACATGAATGAGATTGCCAAGGGAATGCGAAAGATATGTTTGTCCAAGCATAAAATCTCTCAAGGTATGGGGAAAACATGAAGTTGATCAAGAAGAACAACTTTTGTTATCTATAATTCCATCAAATCGTTTATAGAAATGGCCGACTTCCCTGGTCAGGGCATTTTCCCAGATGATGGCGACTTTAAGGTAAAATAATGCTATAGGAAACAGTTCGGTTTTGTTAAAACTTCAGTTACTAATTACATTTGAGCTCCATTTCTCTTTCCAGTGTTACGTCGCCTGCCTAATGGATCTTACGCAAACTGTAAGTTTAAAACAGCGATCTGCAGCACAGTTATGCATGTAACTCTTGATTGCTTTGTTTTATTTTGTAGTCTAAAAGAGGAAAACTTAACTACGATGCTGCTGTGAAGCAGATTGACATCCTTCCGGAAGAGTACAGGAAACCGTTCCGACTCGGGCTAGATTCTTGCCGCACCGTTGCTGATGATATTGCCGACAGATGTGATGTTGCCTACGCGCTGCTCAAGTGTTTCTTCAAGGCCAGCCCAAAATTCTTTTTTCCATAAGCGTCACGCGTTCCGGAGGAATTGCAGTCAGTATTGTGTGTTAGTGAGGAGAATCAATAAAATAGTGAAATAAAAAGTGTCATAACGCAAAAATGTGGCTACACAAACAAATCAATCAACCTCAACCTTTTTCCATTCCTCCTCTCTGCAAGCAATGTATTTGTTTATCACTGTCAACCGCATATTTATTTTAAACATGGAGACACACTTGTTCTATAACCTGAGAAACACACTGTGTAAGAAGCAAATTTTAATCTAATGGCTAGTACATCTTTGTTGATCATTGGGCGGGAAGCTGCAGGCCGGGACAAGTGCAATTTGACAACAGAAAAACAGCAAATAATGCACCGGTCACGACCTACATCCGGAGCCCTAAGGTCTGTTTTTTCCTCATTGCTTGTATTTTGTTTTCTGTTTCCTAAAAATCAAAATTATGTATCATAATATCTTGTTTTCACTGGTTATTTGATATTATTCGCGCTATTAATCTATCAAACACATTTTCCATGCATGTTCGAAAAATCTTATAAATGCGTTAAATTGAATTTCGCGTTAGTTTGTCTCGCCTTCTCCTACCTTTTCTTAACCTACATTTACGAAACGAAGCGACAATGGGATGAGAATAAAAAATCTAATTTACACAACCAGATTTCAACTTATTAGACACGAGTGCTAGTGGTGGGTCACACATTTCTGCATTCAGCACACATGTGACATGGCATTATTACACGCTTTGAGAGGCAAATGAATGATCGAGGGAGAGAAAATGAGATCTTACGCCTATCAGCAATAACAGTTTTAAGTGAATTTTTAATCACTGACGGATGACGAAAACTCCTCGTCAAATCAATCCACGTTACAAGGGGCAAAGCTAAATCGAGTTAAGTGAGAGGAACGACCGTTTCGTTTCTTGCCAGCACACCACACACATAAACTAAAACAGAATTTACGAAAAACAGTCCACAAGGAAAGAAGAGAGAAACAGTTATATACGTTAATGGTTTCATCCGGTTCGATTTATCGATCTGTGTTCTTTTCTTCGTCGCGATCATGCTATTTTTAAGCTCCGTTTCGTTTGCAGGAAAGAAAGGTGTGTGTGTGTGTGTGTAGATAGATGGGGCCTAAAGTAAGCTTAAAGTAACATGCAATTTAAAAAATAATTAAATAAATTATGCCCCTTTTGAAGGGAGGCTCTATTTTGCGCATGCATTCATTTGTATCTTCAGTTTCTATATACAGAGAGTTTAAAATATTCATATTATTCGCTAATAATTTTGTTAAACTGAAAAGCTTTTTCGCGTTGTTATATGTACAATTTTAATAACTAAAACCATTGACACTATTTTCGAATAAAAAGGGCTCCGAATGTGTTCTATCTTTTCCCTAATTTTGCTTCAAGCTCGTATGGCCAAACTAATCATTCTTTTTCTCTATTTGGACTGGAAAGATGGCACAAGACATAGGCAGGCCGCCGTACGATGATCATAACGTGAAACAACCCTATTTCTGCACAGCATATCGGCATACCAGCTCGCGAATGAAAAACATATTCCTCTAATCCTCTAGTTATGCTGCCAACATCGAAGAATTAGAGAAAGACACATGACCGCGTTTACTTGGAATCTCGGATCTTTTTGCCGCGCGTTTGTCATTGACTTTTATTTAAGGAAGTTTAGAACAAAGCTATTCCTTCCTACATGATGGGGCTTTTTTTTTTGGTTGATTGGTTGGTTTGATGATGGACGTTCCAGTCATCCTCAGTGTGTCTTTTGCGGCGAATCTTTCTCAGGCAAAAAAAAGAAGGATCAAACAGGCATATCACCCTTCCACCCCAGTGTGTGATCCCGCGTGTGTGTGTCTTTATATGAAGCCGAAAAATTTCACAAATTATAGGTTTCTCTTCTTTGAACCTTTGATGCAAACGTGCTCGGCACACATCACGACCCGCCGCTATAAAAAAAAATATAGAAGATTCCCTATGCTCTTGGATGATTGAGGAACAAACAAAAGATGCTAGAATTGTGAATCACTTTTGAAAATAAAATAAAAAAACTTTCAAATCTTTCCCATTTTTTAAAGTTAATTTAATACCCTATTAGCGATAGTATTGAATTATATTTTGAGAGAAAATCTTTTTGCTTTTAATTCTCTTCTGGCCTAACCTGAATCAGAATCAGAAAATCTTCTCCAATTACAAATAAAAGCTCTAACCAAAAAGGTAGTTTTTCTACGCGGACTGCGCCGCCGCGATCGTGCATAAAAAGATGATGAATGCAATGCAGTAGCAACATAAAATGAAAAATTCGTAGAACTATTTTTTTAACTCTAGAAGTTTTTAAACGGCTCCACCTGAAAAGGCTTGGTATATTGAAAAATATAGAAAACCATGAAGGAGCAAAGCGACTACGTTGACGTATAGAGCGCGCGCGCGATGTTTCCTTTTATTTCATTAACGGTGCTTTTCTCGCAGCACGATCAACATCACCCGTCGTCTGTTTCTTTGTGTGTTTGTGTGTAAAGAATGCAGCAGCCCTAGGAGTCCCGAGGAATGATGATGATGATGATGATGATGGTTAGAGTTGGGGTTTGTGCGGTTTCACCAGGTCAATCCACGCGCGCGCTGGTGCCCTTTTACATTCATTCCCATCCAAACTCATATCCCGCTATTCCGGGGTTGGAAAAGAAAGGAAGCAGCAGTTCGTCAGCGAACTGGCTCGCCACGCAGAATCGGCAAAGAGCTCAGGGGTTCAATAGTAGAGTAATGATGCAATAGTCCACCCCTCCCCCCCCACAGCTCTTCGATCGCTCCAAATAAAAAGCGCGATCGGAAACGAGAAAGAGAGAGCCCATGAATAGAGGGTCCCAATTTCTATCCCCCAATCAAACAGACACACTACTCAACAACAACTTGCAGACCACCTTTCGTGAACTTGTGCCGCATCGTGTCTGGCGGGACGACGACGTGCTTTGGAAATCTACAAAGAGATCCCCATTCAAACTATTTGCACCATTTCTTTGCCCACCCGTCTGACTCGCGAGAAAGCAAAGCACAGTTCTGAACACCTTCTCTATCGAAAGAAAATTGAAACTATAGCTCTCTAAATACGACTTCGCGAGTTCATGAAGAGAACCCCAGAAGGTATAAGGGGAGCGCAGCCGCAAAAATAAGCTTATTTATCTCGTCTATCCTTAAAAATCGTACCTCCTGAAGAAAAAGTTAGGAATGGCACAGAGGAACGCGAGAGTCATCCCTCTAAAAGCCCACTTTAAGAACTAGGGGTGCCCCAATAAAGGTTTGCACAGCAAAAAGGAGCTTACAAACCATGCGGGCGATCGCACCTTCTTGATGCTGTCTTCAGAAACACCGGGTGAAGTGTTGCCAGGGATGAGATGTGAGAGGTTCCGTTATAAGAGAGGGGAAGTGGACGTTAAAAAAGGTGGTGGTGGTGGTACTTGCAATCATCAGTGGTTGAGGAATTCCCCTTAAGCATTCGTTAACCTGAACAACTCTTTACGAGACCAAGATAGAAAGCAGGAGTACACACACACACACTTCACGATTCGCAAGGAATTTTTATTGCAATATTTGAACTAACAAGTCGAGAGGGCACTGTAAGGATGATCGTGAATTTAATCAAGCGAATGTTATAACATTTTCCTATTTGATCGATGATGATCGCTGTTTTTGATGTTAGAATACCTTTTTTCTGCGATTAGTGGGAGTGTATTATTGATTTCACGCAGCCATTTGAGTAGAATGTTAATCGATTGTTATTCGTCTTAAAGCTTACCGTATCATCCTGCAAACCAATATCGGGATAAATACTTAAATCCTCTTACCGTACACACCCGTAGGTGAGCTTCTTACCCCTGGCTGGCGCTTAAAGATCAGCGAATATATCCCCGTGAATGTGAAGAAGGGATCTCAGATGATAATAGCGTCCGGATCTCGTCTGAATCTTGCCATCCTTCCCCTCAATCATGTGTGTTGGATCTATTGTCTGAAACGAAACTTGTGCTCCCAGGGGATATACGACACCACCACCAGTCAAAAACTGAACAGAACATTGTGTAACTCTCATCTCTTCACTTCCGCATTGACATCCAACGTCGTCTTCCTTATCTGTTTCGGAAGGATTTCGATGTCAAGTGGTGTTTTTAGAGGGAGTAGAAACACAATTTAATCTGCGGTTCGCTTGCCATTCGGTGTGACACGGGTATTTTCGCATCCAAGCACAACCCAAATCCTTAAAACCGAGCACACTTGGCAAGTTTTTACCAACACCCAAAACAAAAAACTTTCTTTCCTTTTAGCGTGTGGAAAGAAGAAGCGCCCGTGTGTTGTACTTGAAGAGTGCTCTGTTCTTTTCGGGGGTTGTTAACTTGAATGAATATCGAATCATGTATCTCGTGCCGTCGACCGAATTTTAGTATGAATTCTACATTGAGACTTTCGCTTCGTTTCTACCACCAAATACCACAAACATACCGTTTCCGTTGGGATCGTTCATGGAGGAAGCGTGCGACATGGAAGACGGTGGACCTTGTTGCATTTGTTGCGATCCGGCACTCGAGGATCCAACTCCCATCTGCTGTTCCATCTGTTGTTGCTGTTGCTGCTGCTGCTGCTGTTGTTGATGTGCCTGTTGCTGCTGTTGTTGTTGTTGTTGCTGCTGCTGTTGTTGCTGTAGAGATGATGCATGATGCAAGTGTTGTCCCCCGCCAATTATTAAACCACCGAGAGACGACGATCCGGGTGGTGGTGCCAGTGACGTTACGACCGTTGTTCCGTGGGACGATTGTTGGGATGGTGGTGGTGGTCCTTGCTGTTGCAAGGAACCGGGTGTTCCTGGTGGCGGCGGTCCCAAATTGGACACATGGTGCAATGCCGAATGGTGATGCGCCTCGAGCGGTACCGGCTGGAGCGTGATGAGCGAGGCTGGTGGCAGCTGATGGGCAACATGTGCTGCTGGCTTGCCGTAGGACGGATGCATGATCAGGTTGTTGTTTTCGGTGAGATGATGCCCGGTGACGACCGGGTAGCTCATGCTGTAACCACCGCTCGACGAAACCGCCGTGGTGTAGGATGAAGCGGCCACATTGAGAAGATGTTGCGTTTGGGCGTCCTGTTGCAGTTGTTGCTGTTGTTGAGCGACCACATCCGACGATTGATGCGGTTGCTGCTGCTGTTGCTGATGTTGACTTGTCGGAAGCATTTTGAATGTGCGGCGCTCAACACGAGAATCGTTTGCAGGTTGTTAAAGTAAATGCCTTTTTAGAGAAGTTTTCTATAACTGCCTACTAATTCCTATTGCTAATTGCTCTTTCTAAATATTACTTCCACAAATGAGTACTTTTTTCCTTCCTATTCTTTATTGCTGGTGGTAATCTTTCGAGATTTTATCCTAGTATTTGGTTGGTATCGGGTTGAATATCTAACGGAGGCTATTTTATCGACTTCAGTTCAATAATACACCTGCTCCACTAACGTTAGGAGAGATTTGATTATTTGTATATTTTTTGGTTTGTAAATCAAATGTAAATCAAAGAGAGAGATCTATCGGCGTTTTGGTAAATGCAGTTATGAATTATTGCAGTTGGTTACTTCACTTCTAAATATGCTTCTATAAACTGAGACAATCCTCCTCTCTGACGATGTTGAAATTGAAAATAAGCAATTGAAATGTGATAGAATGATTTTAAATACATATATAAATAAACCTTACGACAACTTAAAGAGGTAAAAATCTATCTCTGCGGTTCTAATATTGCTTACTGAAGGAGTATCGTTCGATTCAAGGACCTATCACCTAGTTTTCTTAGACGATTAATTGCGTTGAGCTGTAAGTAAGAAAGAAAGATAAGAAACGAATCATTAGTTGTTTGGTAAATTCAAGTTGGGAATGGAAACGAACTAATATAAATTATATTCTACATATTAGAAAGGCGGTCCGAGACGATAAAGATGAGATGCGACAACGGCGCCGTTCTTCACACAGCAGAACCGTGGTTCAAATTCCATCCGGACCGTGTTCCGGCGTGAGGACTTGAGTATCCAACTAGGTGGGATATACCAGCAAGTTTAGTAATAAGATGGCCCCAGCATGTCCTCGAAGGTCGGTTAAGCTAAGAAGAAGACATCTAAAACGACGAATATTTTGTCAGCGACCTACTAAGCGCAGATCAACCAGGAGGACAAGCAAACAACACCAAATACATTCCACTAGAATTGTCGCTGGATAAAATGCTGTTTCTTACACTTCTCAAACGTTCCTATGCAATCGGCAACATCCACAAGAAGCGGAACTGTTATGGAACGGATGAGGTATTTTCCACCATACAGACCCAGCCACGGGGCCAAAAGCTACCACCTTCATCCTTTATTCTCACCAACCATAACCTGTTTTGTCGGTGTTTTTCTCGCACAGTTGGCTCGCTCAAATAATACACCAAAAAAGAAAATGGAAAACGGCGCTCGTTTTTTGCACATTGCAAACACCCTTGAAGAAGAAAAACACGAAACATAGTCCCCCTCCTGAAGAGAGAAACATCTCGCAGCTGAAGAACACACGAGAGACACGATCGTTGATCGATTATGTTTGAGGCAAAAGTAATTCAACGGCAGCTGTTGCCAGGGCAAGTGAGCATATGTATGTTGGCACTATTGTGCGTAACCCCCGTATAGCGCTGTGCAGAGAAGCATTGCGCAATTTCCTTTTCCTTCCATTTATCTAATGATCGCGCGCTGCACAACGATCCATGTGCGTTGTGAGGAAGATAAACGACTAATATGTGTAAGAAAGGAAAGCAAACGAAACAGGATTACAAGAAGTAGTCCAGTTCATGATGTAATGAATAAAACTGGAATTCAGTTGGATATCGCGCTGTGGAGATTGAATTTTATATGCAGACGTAAGAGGAGGACTAGTTCACCCTGATCATACCCTTTTGTAGATCACTTCATTTGGGGTGAGGGGTCAATGACTCGTATTACCGTCCAACTCCCCTGAAAAGTGCAGCACGAGAATTTCTTGTTTAGTTTAAAAACAGTAAAAACAAGCTTTCTGCAAAAACACACCCGCAACGAAAAGATTCAAGGGCAAAAACAAGGAAACGGCAGGCACCAACCAAACACCAGAGAATGGGTGAATTACAGGTTTGTACTTCGTATCGGTGGGATCGAGGGGGACGGGGGGAGAAGAGGAAACACAGGGCGTACTTTGTATGCCTTTTTCGTCTCCTCCTTCTCCTTACGTAACACCTGAGAGATGAGCGCATGAGAGAGATGAAGGAAGAATGTGTATCTGCAAGAAATTCTTCAGCAACCTTACCACCGGAGTGCGGCGGCGGCGCGAACTTGTCAAGAAGATGCCGCCGACCTGCTGCGGTACACAACACATCACCACACAAGAGAGCAGCATCAGCAAACAAACAAGTAGAGTTCATTCATTCGGTGCAAAACGGTACTTCAACCATCTCTCCTTGCCCGATGGATGACTGCTTCAGACCAAAGGAACCCCACATGCAGCAACATAGCAGCAGCCGGCGGCAGCGCCAAAAAAGACACACAACAGGGACCGACAAGAAAGTAACTTCTTCTCCATGGTAAGGCGGTAGTAGTGCCACAGTAATGCGCCCCCCCCCCCCCCCCTGTACTAACCTTAAACCCTCGCGAGCCTCGTGTGTGTGTGTGTGTCTAGAGGAAATGGTGTTCTTCCTTCATACACCACACACCAAGGGGAAGACAACGACGACGACGATGCGTTGGATCAGATGTATTTTACATGCGCCTCTGCTGTGTGAATGCACTTTCATGTCTCCTTCTCTCTCTCGCGCGCGCGCTTTGGGTCGTTCCAAATGGGTCCAAAGGGCTGTTACAGAAAACAGGTTTCCAAAATGTCTATGTCAACCCCGTGTGGGGAGAGATGTGGGAACTCCCCCTCTCTCTCTCTCTCTCTCTCTCTCTCTCTCTCTTCCTCTGTAAGTTTTTCCCTGGGTGATGATGATCATATGCTTGATCGCCAACACCACCATTTTGTGTATTGAATACAGTATTGTAACTAACTTTGTAATATGTAGACTTCAAACATAGTTTAGATTGGTGCAAATCGTTATCATCCCCAAGAAAATCCAACGCCCCAAAAATCCAAGTACGAATTCCGCAGTCAGAAGCGAGATGATCGTAAACTTCTCCTGCAATCGGGTGTCATTGACCGAACCACCACCACATCCCCTCGGGAGGCTAAGCAATTCGCGATATAGTTTCATTCACCTCGAGCCTCAACAAACACACATAAGACAAGGTTGATCTTCTCCCGGCACGAAACGAGAATAAGGAGTTCCACTAATACTCCAATTCCTTCAAGAAACATTGCCAAAGTTCAACAACAGCAACGTGAGCGCTGTATATCTAAAACAAAAAAAAAAACCTCCGATTTGCTTACCAGAATTGATTCTCAAGTCTTTGTTTAGCTCAACACGCGCAAGAAGAATGGCTTTGTGTTCTATATCTTACTTTCGATGGCACTTTGTGTTGCTAACTTACGACCAGACCCAACAGCCAACAACAGAGCGCGGAGTGTTTCTGCTCCAGTGAACATCACCCATAGGCGGCACACACTTTACCGGACATTGTTCCTAACTGCTTGGCTACAACAAGCAGCAGTAGTAGTAGCAGAGTGGACTCCGCATCCAAAGGTCCCCCCCACACACAGAAAATGGATTCACGGTCTACCACACCATCATCGCCAGCATCCCCCCGCGTGCGCTACTTCTTCTCGCCTTCTTTCTCCCCTATAATCCTTGCAGCTCTCCTCTTGGCTCATTCCAATTCAATGTTGTGTTTCCTTTGGGTGAGAAGGCCTTAGAACCCCCCCCCCCCCCCTTCTTCTATCATCATAAATAATTCCACCGTCATGAAATCGGTATTACACACCATACACACACACACAAACGGGAGGGCAACGCAGCAAGAAGAGACTCACAAAACAAGAACTTTTCCTCCCGTGGGCTTTTGCCTACTTCTTATAAATGCAACTTTTTAGCGTCGCGAACTAACTATCCCCCCTTCGTTTGGGTGGTGGTGCTGGTGGGTGGTTTGTGTACAGCGAGAAGCGACTTGTAAAAAAAAGTCATTACTCGCCACCTCTGCACGTTTCGCCGTTCGGATATCAACAATTTCATCCGTAAGTTTATCGGCAAAGAACCCTCTGATCAGCTCTTTCTTAAGAAGGGTTTCCCTCCCATCTGGATCAACAAGAACCTCCCCTTCAGTTTTATGTCTTTACTGCCAGAGATCGTTTTGGCGTAGTTAATTTTCAACAGCAGCCCCAACACAGGGGGGGGGGCAATAATAATATACTATCGAGGGCAGCAATACTTTCTGTACAGAAACCAGAGGACCAAATGCCACCCAGTCAATGTAAGCAATGTGACTGTATTTTTTCAAATGGACAGAATTCGGCCACGAAAGATCATTTCCAATAGCGTTCTGTAACTGGAGTCAACACACGTTCAAGTAAGGCTTAGGGAGAGGAAGGAAGCTTAAGTATTGTACACAGCCCTACAACTCTGGGGTTAGCCCTTAACGGTGGAATTCAAATCTTCACGGGCGGAAGAAAACTTGCTTGCACAGCAGCAACACCAGAGAGCAGCAAGGCGGCAAATCGTCGGTACCGTCGTCTTCCTACCACAGTAGAACCCGCTCCGGAACAATCACCACACCATCAACCCCCCCCCCCCCCCCCCCTCTCCTTATCAAACAGAGAAACGTGACTTCGTCAGCAGTTTTTAGTTTATACGCTTTTTTAAAGTACACCACACAATCTCGCTGACTTCTCAAACATCATCAGATCTCGCGGTTCGTTCGTCGGATGCATGAAAATCTCGATCATTGGCCAATAGTGAGTTGGTTGGCTACCACCCCACACCAAGTAACAACCCAATTCCCTCTTCCTTCTCCCTCGCATGAGCGCATTTCTTTTGCTTTTATAATACTTGCCCCGCAGCACTGTCGACTTTCTTCTTCAAACTAAAACGAAGGCGCGCGCGCGCCTTGGTTTATCCATGGTGTTTTTTTTTCACCAAAGGAACTCTCTTGCTCCTGCTGTGGGGGGGGGGGGGGGGGGGGGAGAGAAAGGGAGACACCACACACACCAGAGGAGATATGACTTCTCCCTTAGTTGGTTTTAAACCGGATTTAACGGGGGTTTGTGCCGCAACGAGAACGATTTTTAAAACGTCACAGGTTGGGGAGACCTACTGCCCAACCACATGCCGCATTCCGTCGTGGTGCTTGCTGTAAGGTGAGTCGTCTCCAAGCAGCATCATCACACCAAAGCCCACAAGTATTCTCTCGAGCAAACACCCGTTACACAAATACCGATCAGAAGAAAATCGCGCGATCGACTTCCTTTCTTCGCGGGTTGTAAAGACACGTTGCTGCACACTGTGAAGTTTACAGACTCGAAGGTTAGGCACGATATGCCGTAACCTTCTTTTGTCAGACCATGGAGAAAAGGAGGGTTATTTCGGAAACGGAGAACCACCTTCGTGTAGAACAAGGGGAAACAATACGAGACACAATATGCAGGCTCACATTACAGCCTCCTTGATAGTAATAAGACCATTTCATAATAACTTAATCGTACCACACATCACCACCGTAAGAAATTCTTAGCTGACTTCATTCCCTCTTCCGATCAGCTGTTGTGTAGCTGTTTCGTTTTACATGCCATCGGAGCCATCCAAGTACCGAGAAAGCAAAGGCCAAAGAAATATTACACCTTAGATGTAATGATGATGATTCTGGTTTGAGAGATACCACGAAAGAAAGCTGATGCGGAAGAATGTTGGAATCCAATGTCTCAAAGGAGAGAGAGAGATACAAGAAAAACACACGATTTACAATATATTTCATTAAACATAAAAAGACACACTGCTGCCCACTAGCCAGCCAGCACCGCCACAAACACGTTAAGAGAGAACCAAAAGAGGTTTCCACACCATTTGTAAATAGAAGGTACAAACTTCTACAACAAATGTTTGACACATGTTGCCGCGGTCGACGAAAGAAACAAGTTAAACGGCAAATCTCCACGGTACTCTTCTTCTTGTGGGTTATTAACGAGGACAATCCAGCGAGCAACCCAAAAAAAAGGTCAACGTTTTGAAGCACCCAGAAAACCTTGACAGTGAAGAAGGTGGCAATAAAGGTCGGGGTGTGTGCGAGCGCGCGCACACGCGGGTGTCTGTGGTTTGGAAGACGCGAACATTAGAAAAGTATCGCTCGCGCGCCCACCAACCCCCGGGGTGAGGGGGTAGGAGGTGGGGTACACACAGTTTTTGAGGGTGAATGTATAATAGCAACACCGAGCTGTTTTGTAGCTGCCTTTTCTGTGTATAGGTGGGCACAACCGACGATCGTTAGTAGATGGTTTCCTTCTTCCTGCATTATTGTTCGGCCGTTGCGTCTCGTCAAACGTTGGAGAGCGCGCGCACCACCGCCATTCTACGTGAGAAAGGCCCGTGGTTCGCGGCCTTAGGCTAAGGTTAAGGCCACAAAGACCGGATGATTCGATGGGTGGGTGGGTTGGTTGATGGGAAAGCTGTACACACGAGACCGGGGGGGGGTTCGTCGACAACGTAATCCTTCAAACAATTCCATACAATCACATCATTCCGCGTTCAGAGCTATGCGCCCCAAAAGGTGGTGATCGTCAAAGTTGCAGACAAAATATAGTTGTTCCACGGAAATTTAGTACAACCTTCGGAAAGTTTATGTAATGTCATTCCTAAAGCATTTTGGTATCAACAATAATTGATATCGTTATCCGACTCCAGCATAAAAGATTGCCACAATCGTTTCCCGATCGCGCGACTAATCTGTAAAAGCTATGTTTTCTATTTGATTGCATTTTTCTTCAGCACAACACAATCAATACAGAGCATAGAAAGACGGAACACGGAATTCAATTCCAATTCCAAGTGCGTAGTGTACCGCTGTCTAAGCCCTGTCTTCCTCTCTCTCCGATCGGTACTAAACCTTCAGGAAGAAATGGCAAAAGTGATTAACCTCTAACGGAACGCGCGCCCGCCCGCGGGAAGATCATCTCCTCTTGGTGTTTTCCACATTCAACGTTTTCCAGAGCAAGCGCGTAATGAGGAAAGAAGAGTTCAGAGATCTGTTGTTGCCCTTTAACAGCCTCCTCCTTCAGGAGCTTCGGGTTAGCTCTGATGGCTGCAAGATCTAAGATCTCGTCGTCGTACAATAATAAGGCCACAAGACGTCATTCGGAGAGTTTACCGGTTGTGACGGATCATTCTAATGTTGAACAAACTCTGTTTTATTTGAGATGGAATGTCTAATAGGGCAAAAAAAAAAACGAAGAACGTTGGTTCAAGAAATACAGATTTTTCACACCACCATTTCACTATTTGCGAACAAATGGAACTATTAGTTATCCAAATGTGTGTCCATCTTACAAGTACGGAGTGAACTTTGCATGCCCCTGACAAAGCGAATATGTCCATTTCGATGTGCAAGAAAAACTTTTCCCTACACCAAAGCAATTTACATCTATTATTGCTAGCTCATTGATGATGATCATGATGGTGATGGAATGGTGGCGGTGAATCTTGATCAAATTAACAATTGCTGATTAATGTTCGATTCTTCTTGATCCCCGCGCGTGTGTTTCTGTGCTGGAATTGTGTAAGGTGTTCTCTCCTCCTTTGACTTTACTCAATTTCTCTCCACTTCCATCATATCTTGATGAATAATAAAAACACGATGATGACGAGGAAAATGACTTTATCTCCTATACTTTACCATCAGGAGAGAGGAGATCGGTTAGGTTTGCTTTTGATGCACATTTACTTTCCACCTCTTGGATTTCCGCTATCCACAAAGTTGTATCCCCCCCACACAACACACAACACCTAGAGACTACTAGAGCTTCGATTGTCAACAGATGATGATTTGCTCACGTCATTTTGCTGTGTCCTCGCAGCAGCAGCAGCAGCAGCAACGAACAGTACACGTCTAGGTTCGATTGATGGAGTTGCGATGAGTAAGAGATCTAAAATGTATGATGTGCGAAAGAAACGAGTCGTATATGTTGATGATGAATAATAGTTGTTGGGATAGCTTGTGGGTTGCCCCTCGACAGGGGTGGCTCTTGACCGTACACACATACACACAGAGGCACGCATGATCCACCATGCTCCACTTGCTCGCGCGACTGTGCTAGGCGGCGAATAGTTCAACGACCGTTTGACAAGAGCGTTCTCTCCTGGGGTCTCTTTGTGTGTACTGTTTTTTTTTCTTTCTATTTCCATTACGCGAGGCAGCTTTCAAGATGATCTTTTCACCTGCCAAGGAGGTGATGAGTAGGATTTGCAACTTCTTTTCGTGACAAATCAGTTTAAATATTGCCTCGATCTAGTTTCAAACCTCATCAATAGAAGTATTCATTTTCCCAATTTTTTCACAATAAAGAACAAATGAACCAGCGGAAAAGATGCTTATTGCCCTTCTCCCAAGTCTTCCTTTACCACTTTCACTGCGCAAGAGAGTAAACCCTACTGCAACGTAAACAAAGATTTGATTTCGTTCATCTTTCACACGGAGAAAATGGATTTTCCCTCGAAAGAACAACTTGCGTTTTCTGCTGTTGTCTAACCTCAAAACAACACTACTAGGTTGCATCATATTTTCCTTTCCTTCATAAGCGTTTTTTCTCCCATAAGCAAGGAAAGGAAAAGTTGGGAAGTCTTCAAAAACAAAGGCTAAGGGACAGGGGTGTTAGAGAACCATCTTTGTTCCAAAGCTAGCCACGCTTATGATTTTTACGCCACATTTTAAATAACTGAGCTTCGTTCGTTGCACGATCAACCAAACCAAAGACTTCTGGATAGGAAGAGTAGTAGCTTCGCTGTATTACGCCTATCTTCACACGCTCGAAACAATAGCACAGAAGAACTGGGCTGAGAGTTGGCCACAGTAGTTCAGGGGCATGTGTAAAAAAAAATACAAATCTCGGAAGAACATCATCAGGGGGAGGAGGGGGGGCGGGTTGGTGGTGTCCGATGTCTCGTCGTTTCCGTATCACTCGCGCGGGTGTGTGTGACTATAATGATGGGAATTTGGAAGCAAAAATTCAATGCCAACGAAAGAAAAAGGTTTTGTTTCGAGACGAGAAAACTCATTTAGGAGAACTCGAACAAAATGCACTTTCATCCACAATGTAAACATGAGCGAAATGCTAAAGAAATTAACTTTGAATTTTATTTGGAAGATTTTAAAAATTAAATAGAACTGATCGTTTGCGCGTTCTGTTGACTGTCAGACGTACCCACACATAGGCCGGGACAAGTGCAATATTAGTTACAAACACACAACATTGCCCTCATCTCGACCGATGCGTAGACCTGATGGTGTTGTGCAAACCTCCTCCGGTGTGATATAAAATATGAAAATCAGATGCATTTTCCACAAGGAACTTGCAGAGTTTTCCTTTATATCGCAGAGTAGACACTTGAATTCGAACTTCACAATTTAAAACCTTCACATTTTCTGAGCTCAGTGGACTCCCCTCTTAAATCTGATCTGTTGACGATCATCCGAGAATAAGTCTGACTTTTCTGCTCATAATACATGGGATACAAAGAGTGGGGGAGGGGAGGTGGGGGGCGGGGTGTGTGCTAAATTTGCTTGCCTAGCTCGTCATTAAGACAAAGGTCCAAGGTCCGCACGCCCGCAGAAGCTGATGAATTGTAACTGGACACCTTTTCAAGATCACCTCACCACCTCTCACGAAACATCCTCTCCTACCGTCTACCATGTCCAGAAGAATTAGCCTGCGATGGTAATAGGATACATGCCACACACACACAAATGCAGTCGGATGTGACTCTGATTACACCCTTTGAGTAAAACTTCCCGCCATAGTAAGTAGCATCATCTCAAGAGAATTCTTGAATGTTTCTGCAAAAAAAGCAATCTATTCTTGCCTTAATTCTTGCCAGATCAGGACAGGCGATCACCCAAGAGGTGTGCAATAAACGCGAAGTGTAAAATCCTAACTGTGCACTCTCCCCCTCTCAAAATATGGACCCAATTTCTTATCTTCATTATTCCCTTCCGCTTTGTTTACTTTACAGACTCACGTGTGTGACAACAGGGGCAGAAGCGCCCGCTCCACATACACATCATCAACACCAAAAATTCGTCTGCTGCGAGTAACGGTGATATCGAAAAGAATCTCCTCCCTTCCCCATTCTGATGGGTCGTCTCACTTCACTAGCCACAAAAATCACGATGGTCATCGATTGCCTTTATCCACAAAAAAAAATAAATGCAACAGAGCAGCCAGAAGAACCAACACGGGGAAGAGCTGAACGATCTGCTGCTGCTCCGATCGCTTGGCTGGAGGAACATGTTACACGCGCGTCTTTTCTTATAACGGGGTTCAGGTCACCACCTTTTTTCTCACCCACTTGCGAGAGTCTTCCGCGTCCCAAAAACCAATCGGCACAAGGGTGGAGAGAGGAAGGAACATAAAGGGGGATGAGGGACACACTTTGGTCGTGATGATGAGGATGGTGGTAGCACAACACAACAACAAGCTCGGAAAGCACACACTCTGGGGTGTGTACAACAGTGCGGAAAAAAAGTTTGGAGATAGTTCGACGACAACGATTTGGGGAGAGAACATGTGGATCTCGCGCGTGTGTGTGTGTGTGTGATCGAGAGGATGTTGGGGGGGGGGGGGGGGGATCCCCCCTCCTCTTCGCGTATTTCGCGTTACCTAGTGATGGCGATGATTTGGGGTGCGAGACAGGAGACGTAACGCGACATAAAGAAACACGCGCCCTCGTACGAGGCACAATTTTGCCGTTATGGCTAACAGTACCTTCGATTTTCATCCCCGGGGAGTGGGCAATAAGCAGCAAACCAGAGAGCCATCAACAGTGTGGTTTAGTATGTAACTACCGATCGGATTAGAATATGCACAACACCAAGCGCAAAGGAGGAATCTAAATTCTCGCATGTCGCACTTTAACCTAGAGTTATACAAGAAGATTATTGCAGCAGATGTTAACCCAAAAACAATACATTTTCAAATAAATCAAAGCGACCTAGTAATCTATCTTCCGAAGAGCACTCAGCACTAAATAATAAAAATACTCGCCAATGATACACAGGATATGCGCACCAAACACGATTGGTTATTTCACACACTGTAAAACCCTTCTACTAGAATTCAACCCACTTCTGTTCGCTTTATAGCCCTAATTTTCCTACGCTAAAGCAAACACAAAGCTTAAGCTTCATTTCCCTCACTTATCATGACCATAAAGTTCACGGGTCGTCGTTTTTCTCGCTATGCTGTGAAGAGGGGCCAACGCGCGCGAGTACCGTAAGCGATCGATTACGCGCTGCACGTTCCAAACCATCGAAACATAGCAGCAGCCCTGGGGGGGTTGAGAGGTTAGTTACGACACCAGACGAGATCACCGCGATCACTCGGCTTGCTCTCTTTCTCTCTCTCCATTGCTCCGATTCATACACATCCATCCCTTGTCATTCCCGTGGTATTTGCCTATTCCACAACCCTCTACCTCCCCTTTATACCTGGATGTTGGGTGTCCACACCCAGCATCAGCAAATATCCCGTTGGTTGTGCCTTCGCTTGGAGGAAGAAAGTGTAGACACTGTGTGAGAGGGAGGGCCACACGCCACACTCGGACAAACCCGTGAAGATCATTCTGTGTTCCTTAAATTACTGAATCGATTCTCGGGGACGGAACTTCAACGCCACCCTTAAAACCCGTTCTACCCTCCGGCCGTGACAGTGGGCATAGCGGTGTTGCTTCCTACAGCTGAGCGAACCGCCCCCCTTCCCATTCGAAACTCTTAAACGCGAAAGGAAACGAGAGTGTTGCCGCTAATAGTAGGTGTCTTCATACGTTTTTACGCTTTTCGATGCATTATACGCGGAAGGTACGCGCGCACAACTTGTTGCGGGATTCGAGAGTTCGATGATCTTCGACAGAGATGAAAAACGGGACAAGTCTTCCTTGCTTTACCGTCGCATCATTGCCTCACCCGCCCCTTCCTTCTTCTTCACGATCGGGAAGGGAGGAAGAATACGATGTAGTCATCTTTGGCTCTCGCTCTTCGCTAGATTCGTTCGATTTACATATTTACAGTTAATCGAAGAAGGCCTTCGGGAGACAACGACCACTGCCACCACCTCCTCCTCCTCCTGTGTGTGACCAGGTGTGTGGGTAGGGTGTGTGCTGGTACTTGCAGCCACACAAACGGAACACGCATAGTGATCTGTACCGGAACATGAAAAAAGAACTGCTTTGCATGGCGAGTGAGTGAATTAATCTACAATGACAACGAGCATACCTGAGGCAGAAGGGGCTACCATTTATACCTTTTCTTTAAATAGTACTCTCCGGTGTTGTGGAGCGCCTATCGCGGCTAGAGGTGAATAAACAAACGTTCTATCTTGCTTCGCCAAACAAGCATAAGGTTGGAGCATGTGTCACCCAGAAGACAACTGGTTAGACCGATCACAGAGGAGTATTTATCGGTGTTGTATAGAACCAATAAGAAATTCTTCAACTGATAAAAACACGCCTGTGCCATTGACCGAACACCAGCTGCTAGAAAACTCAAGCCGATACATATCCCACCGGTTGAAAGATAGCAGCAGTCGGCTAGCAGCTGATCATACAAATTTGAAAGATAAACCCACCTTTATGGTCTAAAGTGATAAATGAATAACGGGCGCGTGTCATAAAAAAAATCTACAGAAAAAAATAGACTTATTGATGTTTCTTTTATATTTTCAAATTTTATTTTTTAATTTTTCTCGTGTTAGAAAAGTGTGGAACTCAGAAAAAAGCAAATGACGGCGAGATAGCAAATTCAGTTAAAAATGTCTGTTTTTATTCTAGTTTAACTCGGCGCGCAACACAACTCAGGAAACGAAGCTCGAGAAAAAGCACGGCAAGAAACTTCACGCTTCAGAAGTCACGTACGATCACCCTTCTCTCCTGCAATTACCAACAAAATGCCGAGGACCTAAGTTACACGCCTGAATTGGCCATTCCCTCACACTAAAAACAGAGCACAAACGAAATATGTTGGTAAAATTTGACTCTGACGATCTCGATTTCTCCTTTATATTCTTCTATAAAATCTGTTGCTATGTAGAAGCATATCCAAAGCAATTTTCGACGTTTTACCACACGATTGGAATGGAAAGAGAAGCCTTTGGAATTGGAACCCCATTTTGATATATATTCCCATCGAAAGCAACAGGTAGGGTTACGGGCTCCTGCACAAACCACGGTAACCAATTCCGTTGGTCAAAGCCAACTTGGACCCACAAGAATGAGGAGATGGATAGCATTAAATACCTGTTGTTGATCGGTGTCTCATATTAGGAGTCCTCGCATTTGCCAAATGGGACATCAACGTTCGGAGCACGTTGGAACCTCTAGCGGTGATGAGATTAAAATTCTTCAACATAATTCCAATACTTGATGCTCGCATATAGAAAATCTTTCCAAAGAATAACCATAGCAATCCTAACCTTGTTGGATCTATTCTTCTTGACTGTGTCCTAGAAGCCTCAACTCTTTTCTACCAGTACCAGCGGTGAGAAATTTGCTCAAACACTCCGCATTCTTTTGGGGTACGAATTACACCGGTGGTTTTGAATCCAAAAAACCCGAAACCATCAACTGCTATTCTACACAGTAGAGAAATATGCTCTGGACCGAGCATACCGAATAAAAAGGAATACGTGAACACAAGCACAACCCAAAAGCAGCAGCAAAGAACTTTTCAACCTATAGGGAACACACACAAAATCGAGGGTCTGTGGCGTGTAAGCCGGGGGTTCGAACCGCAACTCGAACAAAAAATAAAAGAATGATTCAAAACCCGTCGGTCGTCCCGGGGCGGCTGCGGCGTTCCGTTCCGGTTCGACAATTTTTCACTTAAAAACTACACACATATCCTCCCCCCCCACGCGCCAGCCACATTTCCACGAGACGATATTGCGTCGGTCGGTCCCTCTCGCTCGCACTGTGTGTGGTGGCGCGCGGACTTCGCACTAACCTGCTGCCTGTGTGTATGACTGTTGGCAGGGTAACGGAAGCACACAGCCCGCGCGCGCGCTCGCTACTAAACTACAATTGGACGCCTTTTTTTTACTGTTGAACGCGAATACACATACGCACGATATGATGGATGGGGACGGCGTTGACGAATAGAGGAGGACACAAGATCAGGGTTAGCAGGCTGTGAATTTGACTTTTCGTAAGCTAAGCACGCATATTTCGCGGGATATGAAGAGTTTCCGATATATCAATACAGGGGGACTACTGCGCTCTGTCGTTCTAAACGTGGACATAAGGAGTTTCTGAGCTCCTTATGGCCATCTTTTCGAACAATTAATAATACTATTGAACATTTAACAAAAACTGGTTAATAATCAAATTAAATTTTACGTACTCAGTCGGATTAATGTTGCGCCGTCGATGGTGATGATTTCAGCAACGATTTGCAATTGTTGGTTGATTTTTCCCGTAGTATTCTTGAAATTTAAGACACCTTCAGTATCGCGCGGAAGATCTGATTTAGCATACTTATTTGCACTGATCACGGGAGTCTTACTTGGAATTCGTCACAATATACTCAGGGCTCGTTCGGACACGCTCAGGCCTTCTTAACTCAAGAATAGTTTTGATCTTGAAGGAAAACAGCCGTAATAGTAACTCAACGAAAAACACACTATATTCCCGTCAAGCATGATGCATATTCGATCATTTAGTGTCACTCTACACACGAACTTTTCTTCCAAGTTTTCCTCGTGCGCCAAGAACACACAAGTCTTCACACACGCCACACGCAGCAGCACAGTAATATTCGCGCCAGCAGTTAAATTCGTTCTTCACACAGAAGTATGACTCATAAGAGCTTCCCGAAACACGCTGCTATCGCGCGTACAGCATGATTTTCAAACTTTACCACACAACAATGTCAAAGCCAGACTTCTAAATGCCGCAGCGCATTGCCAACTGGGGTGGTTTAAGGGTAGAGCGCCGTGTCCTACACCACACATACAAACACTTTCCGGTTTATTTCGTCGGAAAAAAACATGGAACCCAGCGCGCAATCTTTTCCTGGCGGTTGGTTTTCTGGTTACTTGATCTCTGTCGGATTCTTAAAATCCAAGAATTTTCACACCCAAATCCACACTTTTTCCTTTACCAACTCTCTCTCACACCACACACTCACTCTATGCACAGCAAAGACAAAGCTCACTACTCTACCAGTCTGCCAAGACCACACCACAGAACACCGTCCGACTCCGGCAACTGCTCAGATGAAAATGAACCTTCTGCCCAAAGTCCTACTACGATCGTCCAGCGACAAACGGACTTTTTCGAAGCATGCCTGCTGCACGATCGCACCACTACCAACGCAACCGACCTTTCTTGTCGCACGCTCGCGCGCTATCCTGTTCTCACGCTTCATCCGACACTTGGGCAAACGCACACACCGAAACGTTGTTGCGAGCCGCGCATAGAACGCGTTTTTTTTTTGTTCATTCTCCTTCACACAGTGATTTCGTCGCATTTGCTTCCCGGCTTCCTAGAACCGCACATACGCACACACGCGCGCGCACATGGTGAAGCATAGCTACAGGGTTCGTAACACATTTCTGGGGCAACTTACGTTTTCATTTGATTTTGAGAGGAAACTAAATTTTAATCTAAATTTGTTGTAATTTCAATGTAAAAAAGCATTTTCTCAATTTAAACTGATTAAAAATAAAAAATATAATTTCGCCTATTTGTTGGTTAAAGGAAATGCGTACAATAAACGCCAAACCCTTCACTCTCTACACACAACAAACAAGCAGCCATCTCATCCGTTTTACTTCCTTAGGACCGAACGGGTGCACGCTGCTGTCTTGCATGTTCCGTCTTGCTGGCGCGGTTTCCTTTTTGTGTGCGTTCCCGTACTACTCGGGAAGTTTCTTTTGTTTCCACCCTTCCCGAACAGAGCAGCGAGCATGGCCGTAGCGCAGTTTTCATCGAAAAAGAAGCCTCTTTCCCGCTACCTCCATCCGTGCATCCGGCAACCGCGTTCTGTTCATGTGTCTCATGCGTATCGAAACGCCCTTACGTACCCATCATCTTCACCGTGGGCCAGTGGCAAGAGGTAAGTTTTTACGTTACACAAACCCCTTTTACAGAAAAAAAAATCAAGCTGCTTTTTAAGATATTGTTTCGTATGTAAAAAATCACCTCTTCCACACGCACACACGTGTACGTTTGAAGAAAATTTCCAAAAGAAAAATTGCCTACCATCTCGCGCGATGTGAATATATTCCTTGGAAACAACCACAGCAATGGCTACTCTGATGAACGTGTTTTTCAAACCGTTCTGGAAATATATTCGCACGTATACACGCACACGCGCGCATACTACCCTTGCCCTAGCATAACCAAAGCATGCCCGAAATTTGTGCAGCACGAAGATCCTTCCGTAAGCGATCAGCGTACGATCGGGCGTTCTGCACAAGAGCGAAAAACACCATGCTTCCACCGAGGGCATGGTTGCGCATGGTAGCATAAAAATTTATGCTACGTTCGCCGCTTGGCCACCGCCGCGCCTCCATCGTCCAATTTGGGGCGATAGAATTTATTTCCCTCCTTTGCTTTTGCACCACAATATGTGCCGCAGAAAGGGGTTCCGTTGTTTTTTTTCTTTCTTTGCTGTGCTCGCCTTTGTGATCGGAAGGCGAGTAAAGATTTTGGGGCCGTTTTTGTTTATTGAATCGAAAACAGAAATGCTTCCTCTTTATACTAGAAAAAAAATTATTTTGCTCTTTTTTTTCGGAAGCCACCTAATTCTTACCCTTTTTCAAGTAAAAATACACGCATTCGACGTCACATGCACTGAAGAAAAAAAAAAAAACTTTGAAACCGGAAACAGACTTTACTACAGCTTGCTATAAGCTCCATCCCATACCATAAATAAATGAGCCAGTGCTACGTTTTTGGGGTGAGACAGCATGGAGATGTGTGTTACATTTTTTACACTCATCGGTTTAAACACGTACTAGAGAGGCAAATGGATGGATCGAAAGCAAGCAAACACGTGGTGGTAGTTCTGTGCGTTGGAGGACAAAAAATGGTTCACCCTTGCTTTAGGGAATTTTCCTATCAGTAACACATTACCTAACATTTCTGTACTGCACACCCTGCAGCCCTATCGACGCAACAGTGGGCTGATGCAACAGCGTTCCGAGTTCTGAGTTTGCCCTTCATCATGCTGGGCCAGAGAAACCTTGACCTTGAGCAAAAGCAAACGCACCGAGGGTGAGCCGCGATTCGAATTCTTATGTGGGGCGTTACAACGTACAGAGAACTTCAATGCTATCGAAAGAAAAGTCCGTTTTTGATAGTGGAATATTTTAATGTGATAAAAATTGATGGTAAAGATGCGTAACCGTCTCTAGATTTCCAGTCCTTTCTAGCCGTTTCAACCGATGAGTCATCCGGATATAAGAGCGAGCTAGCAAATCACGAAAAAGGCGAATGTTCCTCACTCGCTTGTAGGGATTTTTCTTCTTGATTTTTTGCACCACATAGTAAGTGTCTATATACACACACACACATACATACACACGCACACACATACATACACACACACACACACAAACCCCCCAGGGACATTATGTGACCGTTTTTCAAACGCACACATACACCGCTTTTGCTCTACCAAGCTGCTCAAGATCCTGTCGACAGGAAATAACGACAATTCAGGACTGCACAGAAACACAGGGTGAAACACACCTGGGAAGAGCTGGGGCAGGGAAAAAGGGGCAAAGAAAACAAAAGAAACTTCACCCCGAGTTGCGTGGCAGATGTTCACCGGTCGGTCGTTCGGACGTCTTCTGCCGAACGCACACCACACGGCAAAAGGGAAAGCGAAAGGCAACCGGGCCAGCCAAATAAGTGGCGATCCTGGGCCCATCTCCTTTTGTGTGTTTGTGATTACGATTTCAGGAGTTTTGTTGGAGCCGTGGCAGTGAAATTTCGCTGGAAACGAAAAATCCTCCGAGCGAACGGTGGCCGGTTTTAACTACGCAGCAAAATACTGAACACACAGGAAACGTGCACACGCACGTTGTCTAGCCATTCCGGGGCACACAAAGGGGTTTTAGGTTGAGTTTTCAGCAAATTTTTAACGCTTAGAGCTGCAAAGCGATGTCGCCCACATTGGGCGAACGAAAAAACGAAAAAACCTGGACTGGTCTGCCATGGACCAGACATGGCGATCAGTTCCTATACCTATGCATAACAATTAGAAAATATTTTGTTAAAATCAGAAGGTTCAAAAGATGACGAAAGACGCCCTTTTGGGTACAAACCAGACTAGAAAACATTTTTAACGTGCACGGTGAACAAGAGTCGTTTCTAGCGAATGAAACATCCAGTAACTTCTTCTACGTTTTCTTTACCTTATTTGCAAAATAGCATCGAAATTGTTATTTTTCGTTCGACACACCGAGATACACGACACGTGGCCAAAACGCAATGATCGAAATACGACGAAGAAGAAGAAGAAGTAGAAGCGTTAAGAAAAATAAAGGGGCAAGACGCACATCCTTTGTTGAGGCAACCAGACCAATGTCTAGGAAGGAGCAGCTGCTGCTACCAAGAACGCCCGACCGAACGCACAATAAGGGCGCGCACGCGTGCCTGTCCGCACAACAGCGTGTAGCACTGTGTACCTAAAGCCCCTGGCCCCTTTGTGTGTCACTGTCCCGTTTGCCCTTACCCATGTGCTCGTCCGTTTCCCTATTCTTGTGTTTTGTTTTCATTTTTTTCAGAGCATTCCTCCAATGCTGGACGAGTTCCGCCGTTCTACGAAGCCTTAATCCTTGGCAGCACAAAAAGCCTGTCGAGGAGAGGAATCCAACTGCCATCTGTTGCTTTTCGCTTGTCGGTGGTGTTTGGAAGACGGAATCGGGGGCAAATGATCGCACAGGAAGATACATGTTTCATCCTGTAAAGAACTAGGCACAAGATTTTTCTTCCTGGCAAGTACAGGAGATTTTGAAATTGAATTTTTGATTTGGTGGATTTGAGTCACATCTCAAGGATTCATCCCAGGCTACACCGCTTTTTCTTCTTCGAGGTTCTCCTAACTATGACTTGCGAAGTTCTCTCTAATGCCTAAAACGAATAACTATAAAATAAAACAAAACTAATAAACTTTATTGGCCTATTCCGTTCTCCAACAAATAGGTGACCGAGATGGATAAAATATTGAAGAAAGTTCTGTGCTCATCCAACAAATTGTACCGGCAAAATTGCACACAGAGCCAGACTCGGTATAGACTCGAAGATCGCATAAACATAGACTAAAGCTTATAAATAGTACATAGAGAAATATTCTATTTAAAGTACTTTCGAAAATGTTCGAAAATTAGTTCTGACGTTAGCAATGACTGATAAAAATAAATATTCACACGTTTGCTACTCTTCCTGATCCTCCAAATAGCTTTAATGGATTCCGTCTTGGCTACAGAACGCTTCTATTAGGAATTATTTTCGTCACAGCCGGCGAATAACTTTTAGGGCGGTTGTTCTGCATTCTGGATCAAAGTCTATCGATCGATCAGTCTCATATGAAGATGTTGTAAAACTCGAAGTTTTTAAAGTCACTCGATGGCATGAGTTAATATTCTTTACTCAAGAATATCCACCTTTAGAGCAATACGGCCTGGCCGTTCTGCCTGATAAAAAAAATCCACCTTCTGTGGCGATTCCTCGGCTAATTTACCAATATCAATATCAACTGATAATGCTGCTACCTATATTAGACATCCAACAAAATACATTGGATATGCAGTTGTTTGGATAACAACGTTAGACGATAATCACTGATATGATAGACTCATTGCATGCTTACTGATCGATCATATTGATCTAGCTCGATATATTGTTCCAACCATTGGGTATCTGATCTACCATTATTCAACGAAATTTGAGGGTTTTACTCTTAATTATGCCTAGGTACTGTTTGTAAATGTGTTCTGTTTGTAAACCCTTAAGCAAAAACCAGAAAAACCACGCCAAATATATCCCGCATGCTTACCAGTACCACAGACACCGATTACTTCACTAGTCAGATTCCGTCCACTTGCAGCAGCAGCAGCAGCAGCAGCAGCATCCATTGATTACATTTGCAGCAATCAATGTTTCTTCTGTAGGGATAATTTTAGTGTTTGCTGCTTGACAGCCGAGACATCTCTCCCGCTTCTCCCCTCTCTCTCTCTCTTTCCCTCGTACCGTACGGGATCGTTGCAGTGACTCCAATTAGAGCTTAAGTGGCAAGCAGCTTAAGCATCGCCGCTGATCATTACATACACCCTGTAGCGGGTAGGCTCGCAGGATTTTTGGAACTGTTCGCTCGTTTTGGCTTCCGTCGCCCGTCATTTTGGGGTTGCTTGGTTTGGGAGGTGAAATTATCTTGCGAAATAATTACTGTGTGCTAAGTGTGCTGCAGTGTGCCCCCGGGGCGGGATTCAAACGCCCGAAAAGTTAATTTCTTGTACAAACGAACCTAGCGAGGAGCGCATTTGCGGACGTATTATCTTGTTGCGGTAAAGCGATTTAGACAGCTGCGAGATGTTTGGGGATGTGTGGTTCTGGCGAGCCTGTTGAAGTTAATGTTCTTGGAGCTACGATAATCCTTCACGAGATTATGCTCACCAGGAAAAAACAAACCATCTCAAACAAAAAAGCAAACTTTCAGCTAGAACATCTTTTCATTTTGGATTTCAATCAAACCTCAACAAAGTAAACCATCATTCCAGCATTGAATTCGATTTGTTGCACTGATCGTACCAACGGATTGCGTCACACTGCGGACACACGCCGCACAGCTAAAAGATTGTTCTGTGTCTTTTGCCATTGCAGTGCCACGTCAGTTGCAGTTGGTAGTGTTGTAACGAGAGAAGTGCCAGAACGGCCAAATCCCCATCCCAGCGGGGCGCGGAAGGGCAATCAATGTTTGCGTCCACGCGAGATTGAAGCAAAAGTCGATTGCGATCATTCGTTGCGGTTGAATAGTTCCGTCCGTCCGGAATCTGTTTGTCGATGAAATCGTGTAGGAAGAAGTTCTCTGCGTCAGTGGGGAAGAAAATGGCGTGTAATGCACTCTCGGTAAAAGAATGCTCATTTACACAGACCTCCGGAGTCTGTATATTAATACAACAGTGGTCGTTGAAGCTTCTTTCTAATAAATTTAACGTTAAACTTGAAGAAATGGTAATAGGAATGAGAATATTAGGATGTTTGTCCTTCAGAAAACTTCTTAAAAGTAAATGAAATAAAAGATTCCCATCACTCTTTTGTTGGTATGCAAATTTGTATGCATCTTTACATAACTTATTGTGCCGGGAAGTCGTAATGTATCCCACTAACTGACCAGCCAGGATATCATCCTACAAACAATCGCCAGAACGAGCACATTCGTCAGGAGGGAAAAAGGAACAAAATAAAATAAATAAAACGGATACACCTGACGCTGAAATGGCGAAAGAAAAACATGGGACGAGCTCATCCACCCCGTGCATTTTAAATGGCTGAATTTTGAAGTTTGTGATTATTAACCCTATTTTCATATTAAATAGCGATTTAAGTTCGATTAAAAAGTTAAGAAAAAGTATAGAAATTTATAACTTACTTTATAATTAAGAAAAATATATTTAAAAAAAACTATACTTGTAAGACAAAAAGAAACCAATTTTCAAAATGAATGAAAAGATCAACCATGCGATAGAAAGTAAATCAAGCGAAGAGTTATGGCTCATCTCGTTGTGTTGTAGTGTGTATGTGTTTTTTCTTCTTGTTTTTGGTGGAAAAATTTCCCTCCCGACTCAATGCAGCCGAAAAGCAAATCTCGCATTTTGCCAAATTATCCCATCGCCCGCCATCCCTGAAACCGAAGAGAGAGAGAGAGAGACAGTACGTTTCGTTCCCGGTTCGTCTCTTGTTGCGCCACAAATTCTTGCAGTCTTTCGAGTCGGTTTTCCTGCGGTTCTCCCGAACGGAAGCACCTTGGGCGTGTGTTTTCGTCTTCTCAAGGGGATGTGCGATCGAAACAAGATCGAATGAAGAAATCGGTGAAAACGAACCGATCAATCGATCACAGCAAAAAGAAAAGGCAGTACAGAAGAAGCCATGCCTTACCTAACTTCAAAAATATTAACTATGATGAATCTTGGTTGTAAAATAAATAAATACAAGGTTAAAAATGCAGGAGGAAAAACTTGTTTAGAACAGGTAGAGTTTTATGGCTTAAAAATCCCCCCCCCCCCCCCCCCCCCCCCCCTAAACACGCTGAACTTGAAGAAGTTTAACCAGCGCGTCCTAACTTGATGGGACCTTGAATAGCTTATGCCGAACTAAACACAACCCTGTTGGCTGAAATTGCTGGTGAGGCCGAACGGAGAGCTCTCGGTAGAAGGTAGAAAATATTATTTCGACCCTACCGTACGGTTGGGGATAAGGGTTCGGTTGAAAAAGGCTCCTGGGCGAAAGAATCTTTCTCCAAGGCAAACCAGCCAGCTCCAAAAAAATAAACCCAACACAAAAAAAGCGCCCGGGTTAGGGATCCCAAATGTTCAAGTTTCGTTGTTGGAGGTTGAATCTGATGTTTTTTTTTCCTTTATTTTTCTTTCAGCTCTCCCTTCCATCGGTCGGTGTGTTGTTTATAGAGGCAGATGTTTAGCGTTACCGCACTATTATCCTGCATTCTTGGAGGGTTGTGTGGCAAAATGATCGGAGGAGAACGAGGAGAATGCAGGTGGATCTAAGAGCAACGGCAGCGTGGAGCCACAAACCGATGGGGATACGGTTTATCTCGATTCTCGTATCCTTTAAAAGCGAGAACTACAGAAAACCCAAGACAGTCTGTGGTTCGTTGTGTAGGAAATGACGATCAGCTCAGTTTAATGGCCACCTTGTCCATGGATACTGTATTTGTATTTGAAGAGCATGTTTTTTTTTATAAACGCTTTCATTTAAAATCTACAATAATGTTACGAAATGATCGTAGCTTACATTTTTGTCTGAAATATATTTACAGCCGTCGAGCAGACCTCGCATTTGCAATATTAGCATTACAACCATTAGCAAGCATTACAACAAGCCCACAACAATGAACAGCAAGCAAGATTAAGCGGCAGCTCGACATTTGCAACAAGTCAGCTGGACTCGTTGACGGTTTCGTTTCATTTTCCACCGTCGATCAACACCGTGATGCAGACGATTTCTTTGCAGCATTTGTTGCAATTGCAACAAATAGCGGTTGAGGTACAACCGAACCAACCGAACTGGCCAATGAACCCGCTGCTGAAGATGCGATAATGATGCGCACTGGTCGGTGATGATCGTGGCAATGTTGCCGATAGGCTATCCAACTTTTGCCTCCCAAACGCGAGAGGATCAGTGCGGAGGGGAGAAAATCGAAGGAAATTATCAGATCAGAAAGATTTACCGCAGTGCATTTGTGCAGACACACGGGAAAGGGTCCGGGAGATGCTGCACGATGCATCCCTGTGGATGAAAAGAGCATCAAGCGAGTGAGAGAGATCGATCAGATCCATCTGGGATCCCGTTAGTTTTGGGGGGCGATCCAATTCGATCGGGTTGGGCGTCAGCAGCTTCGTCGATAAGTTTTGACGAGATGAGTTCTATGAAACAATCTTGCAACTTTACACGGTTTCAGATTCCTTCCAGATGATACTGCTGGCATCAAGGGTACCACCAAGGTTATACCTTAATTACTTCTGACACTTTCCACAAGGCTTGTTGTAAAATTCTTACCGAAAGTTTCTGTGATACACCGAAAATGCTGAGCCGGCCTGGTGGTGGGTCTGGGTCACCCCAGTAGCGTAGCTCACATGCAGGGACATTGTTGAAGAGCTTTCCCACCTGAACCGTTCCTGATGCACCTTACCTAGCCCTGAGGATTGTCATCCTTATGATCAGCAATTAGAAAGTGGGTGTTGTCGCTTATTTGACTTTGGCCGGGTATTGCCATATAGCTTAATGTATGCCTAAATTTCTGGAGGTCGTCCCATGCAATAGGGAAGTCAATTTATTCCCAAAACAATGTAATAATGCAACCCCCCACGACGAGAGGTAGAAAAGTTTGAACAGGTACCAGAGCTAAAGCAGCTTAACATCTTCGATCGCTAAGGGTAGACGATTGAGGCGAACAGGATTATTTAGTAATACGGTCATAAAGCTGCATGCAGATAGAATATTTACAATATTTTATTTTAAGACAAAGAAGCATCCTCCGGTCCGGTCTGGTACCTGGTTTTCGTCTGTATGGTAATAGAATGCGCAGGGTGTGCAAGATTAATGGCGAACGGTCCATAAAACCGAAGATCGGTGCGTCGGGACACTACAGTGCTTTTATGGTGCAAATTCTTCACGTGGAAAGGAAGATAATGCGCTCAAAAACTTGAACACGAACAGGAAAGTAACTTACGATCACCGTTTATAATTTGTACCCCGTATGGATGGAGAATTTTCCGTACCAAATGCGCTTTCACCGCGCAAAGTCACTTTGAAGATTTTTACAACGTTAGCTCAAGGTTAGGAAGGCTCTAGGTATTTCTTTTTAGAGCTGCAGAAACTGGTGTTGTTTGGTAATCCAGCCGCTTTATGTGGACGAACAAGTATAATCATTAAATTAGAGAAATCCATTCTTATCCCTACACAACCTTTGAGCTATTGCTTCAAATGAAGATAACTGTTAGAATAACATGAACTGTACATCTACTGTTCAAGCCTCTTATCTTGCCCGTTCTTGGGATGTAAGCTTACACCTGAGGGTGTTACGAGCCGAGGTTCCCGAGCATAGAATGATCATCTTCAGCCCCTAAGACTACTATTCCTTCCATCACCCAACACCGATCATCGCCAGCTCACCGTAAAAGGTGTTTCGGTACTACTTACTGCTTCCATAAAGCGAAAAACATTAAACGTACCGCTGCAGCATAAAACCGTACCGTACCCGAGACAACACAGGCTTATCTGGTCTGAAGAACGGTGGTCGCCCTAAAAGCGTCCGGGCCAAAAATTGAGAAACAAAGCAACACGCAACACACTGCTTGGCTGGCAGTTTGAGGGTTGTTTTTTGGGGAACGCAACACGATCGATGCTTTCTTTGTGCCCCACGCCAGGGCACCCGATGGCGATGCGGATCCGCAACGGTCGGATGAGTCCCAAAGTGTTGGGCGCACAAATGCCTCACATGTTCTGTGATCATGGTTTGCGGCCGGGTTGGAGGAACCGGTCTCGCCACTCCTCGAGACACAGAGGCCATGGATTGGAACACTATGGTTACCGCAGCCACACAGTGATAGCAGCATACACCCAGGGAGAAGAATCTAAAAGCCAAAAAAAAGACGCATATTACTTCTCGGAATTATGCAGGTGAGCAAGTTTACGAGCCTGGTTTTATGTTTATATGCACGGGTTTTGTTTAATGTTGCGTGCGGCAAGATGGGGTGAATTTGTATGTGTGTGTGTGTTTTTTTAAAGATCCAAGACTTCCAGAAAAAAAATCTTTGCGGTGATCAGTAACAAAAATTCTTTAGAAGATCGAGAGTCCAAAAGAGCTTGAAATTCATCTGTACTTAAGTGTTGTTAATAATGAACAATTTAGTCATCTTTATATTAATAAAGGCGATCGAAGCATCCGATCGCTTCCTCCCAAAGGTGGTAAAAGTCCTCACCGTCAGTCTTCCCGCTTGATTGATCTAATTACAACATTTTTCCTGATCGTTACGATCCCCGTTCGACCGATCGGCTGATCACGATGGGCCGTATATCGTCGATATCGCGTGAACCTGTTCTGGGTGGTACGTTCGGTTCAAACCATGTCCATGCGAGTGTCTAATTAATCATTTACGATTTCCTTTACCGTTTGGCACTTTCCAACGGTAACCAGCTAGGGCCTACTTCCGATCGCACTCCGCATTTCACTCCGGTTGGATTATGATCGTTTCGGTTGGCACGTCGTCGTCTTCCATTTCATGGCTGATTGGCTATAGCCCGGCACACCGCACCAATGGTATGCCGTGGTCCAATTAGTTGCATAATCGACCCTTTGCCACTTGCCCGTTCTGGCGACCGGAATAAGGTTATTTAGAGGGTGAAGGTTTAACCGGGTGTTTTGAAAACTATGAAGCAACATTTCACAAGCTCGCCGATCAAGGGTTAAAATGTGTGCCTCATGCATGCATTTCACCAGATACGGGAGGGGTTTTTTTTGGTAAATGGAATTTTTACATAATTTTTTTTAAAATATAAAAATTATTAATGCATGATAATCATCCTGATGTAAGTTTTTCCTTCCAAAAAACTGCTAAACTCATGTCTTAAGACATATAATTTGAAATTTCTTTTACGCAAACCGATAAAATTTGAGCAACAAACAAGAATGGTGATGTTCTGTCTCATAAATGCTATCGCACATCGAAAGACAAACCTTCTGCAATGACACCTGCCCGTTGTGACGCGGAGTTCTAATTGCCACCTTGAAGCTCGCTCACACTTTTGCGTACGAGTTGTTCGTTCTTGAACCTCGATTCGATCGGAATTTGCTGCTCCTACCCAACCGAAGCGGTATACGTGTGTGTCATAATGTAAGAAAAAAGCCAGCTGCACGATGAATTACGAATTGCACCGCGTTCGTGGCTGACGCAAAGGTGGAAGGATTTTATTTGTTCTGTTATAAACCCTTTTATTTTCCGAACCACACTCTCGAGCAGCTAGAATATTCGTGTCGCATATGCGCTTTCGCTGCGTGCATAAATGTGCAAACAAAAGAACAATAATCCTTCGGTCGGTGGGCAGAAGGAAATGGGTACCATTAATTTATGGAACTTGAGTTTCCATCGTAGGTGTGTGTGTGTGTGTTATAAAATGTCTGCCTCGTAAAACTGATCCTGTGAAGGTGGAAAAATGGGAAGAATGTGTGCGATCCCCCACGAAAATAGCCAATGAAACGAACTTTTTCAAAGGGAAGAAAGGATCATAAATCAAACCCCGAACAGGATTGCATGGAAAATGATCAGAATAAGGTAGAATTAATGTAGGAAATTAAATAAAAATTTCAATTTTATTGAACTAATCTTATGCTGCATGTTGTAAAAGTGCCAACAGGGATATAACTGCTGCAATAGTTTGATCGTAGATGAAAGTATCCTTCCCTAACTAATTCTTCAAAGCTCTAAACAACCCTAGTGCAATGGAAAATGGTGTAATAGAACGCAAAGGTCGTTGAAATATGCATGAAAATTGGGGGCCTTTTATTTATGGCTTTGTATTAATTTATTATCAAAGCTCTTTGAACGTTAGTTTTATAGCCCAAAATCTCTTTAGGGCGATGCGCAAGGATAATTTCTTTATTAGTGTATTATATTTTAGGCTCATTTGACTGTAGCTTGCTCATCTTTCGCTGCACAATTTGGAGTGTTCGAGGACGGTTCTTATTACAGCCTTTCTTGACTTGTTCTTGAATTTATCGGTAAGTGAGTAGCAAGTACTGATATTAATTTGAATATTAGTTAAGTTTATTATTAAGGTTGCTTTAAAAATGTATGTTCAACTATCCATTTTTACATAACTCTTTCACAATCTGTTCTTCTACTTAAAACAATCCACAGAGAAAGAAATACCTAATCAATGATTGGGATTGTCAAAATAACGTAACGTTGACGAATGTGTCCTAATAATTAGCACCTAATTTACCTGACAATGGCCTCAACAATAATCACTAGACATGATACCTCAATCTTTTTTCTTACCCCGGTGCAATAAATTGAAGGATAACCCTTTCCTTGGGTAAGATTCTAGAGTTGGCCGAAGATCAACACTTTTACCTCGTTTTTTGGTTTGCCATTTTGCTCTTCTGTTTATTGACGTGCTTCGCATTCGATTTTACAGTGAATCTTTACTTGCGTACAATCGAACGCGATCTGTCGGAATGTATGTGACCGAGCTCATCGATCGAAGTTATATTGTTAGAAAAAGTAAACATAACCTAGCGAACATCAATTCTAATGTCCTTCTGAATTAAGCTAGAACAACGTGTCTTCAAAGGCCAGTGATGGCCAGTGCGCAATAAAAACGTCACCAACCATATCCATCGTTAGGGCGCATGAATTGAATTCCCCTCTGGATATTTCGTTTACCCTCAGGATATAATCGCACGACGGTCCTTAGCGTGTGTGTGATTCACTTGAGATAACTATTCTATTCGATTGCAATCAAACGCTTTGCCCTTTTCAACTCGGCACAGTCTCATCTTCATCCCCTGGGCCATGGGGTGACTTTCCTTTCTGTTACATATTCGAAAGGATGGGCCCGTGTGGTGCGCTTGGTAAAATTTACGACCATCAACAGTAAACCACACATTCCAAAAATGACCCGTGAACTCGATCGTAACATTGATCGACCGATCATCCCGAGGAATCAGTGTGGTGATGCTGTTTAGATCATTAGCCATAGCTAGGTTTTCCCCTCATTTCCCTAGTTCCTTGTTCCACGAAACACGTTAGTTTAATGAGAAATGCATGTCCATTAAACAGTCCTGTGACTGTGAAGTTGGCCCTTCTGTGTGATTCATATTTTGCCACAAACAAAAGGGTCGGATTTTGGGTAAACCCTCTTGCTTGTAAGCTTACTACCGGACTGTGAAATTGGTCATCAGCAAGAGGGTGCGTGATTTTTGGCCACCATATATGTACTTTCCCTGTGTGGTACAGGTTCAACGAACAAAGAAGCATAAAGTCTCCTTAAGCATTCCGAATAATTTCACCCAAGAAAGTGTCAAGGATTATGCTGCGTGTATTTGGTAAAGTTACTATTTCATTGGTAAATCTCTTCTTTTAACGCCTTGGGCACATTGAAAGATTTATGTGGAAAAGGAATTTAATTGAGGGTTTCCATGAGTAGAATTATTCTTTCATTCACTACAGACATGTTATTTGAATGTTTGAAAGATATACTACTGTGGTACTATTGACAAAATAACAAACCGTCAATTTCTTTGACGCGTGAAGTTTAAAATCGAATGTCACCTTATTTATTGCACATATTAGCATTCAAATTATGCACAATTTCACTGTTTTTTTATTCATAAGGGACGGCCAGGCCGTATTGCTTACAATAAACTTAAAATTAGTATACTCCTTTCCTCTTTGCTGGGAGACATTTCCTTCTCCGAGCTGGACAATTTCACTGTTAGTAAGGAATATTCTTCTTGAACACAAAGAACAGGACATTCGGCAACACAAACAGTCCTAACGATGAGTCAGTTAGAGCTGTACGTAATTTATACATTCCTGCCTGGAAATTTGGCTTGCTACAACCAAGCCAAGCCGTCCCGAATGCCATCAAAAACGTGTACCGTGCAAGGGCTGGCTACGATTGGTGCTTGTTGTGGTGATATAATATTCCCCAGCATAACGTTTCTTGTGAATTCGTTTCCCTCGCTAGGATGTTATTTCTTAAAGAAAAAGAAAAAAAAGGACGCGTCCCAACCGTTAACCGATCACAACCTATGGTTAGGTTGCTGTACAAGGGGGAGAGGGGGGGGGGATATCTGCACATACGCAAAAACGCTTCAAGGTCAGCATGTTGCTAGCTCACCCCTTAAGAGAGAAAGACATACACATTCCGCCGGGACGTGAAATGGGAAATTGATTCCCGTTTCCGGATCTCGTCCAACGGGAGCAAGTAAGTTTAGCTGGGCTCAAACAAGGAAGGAAGTGTAAGGACGAAAGTACACCACTAAATGGCCCCCTATATTCCCTATTTTCTTTGCGCGTTTACGATCGACAAAGGCCAGCTTGCTTGCAAAATAAAACAGGAATATTGGAAGTAGAGCAAAAATAAGGGTTGTGCAAGTATGGGGTTCGCACGTGCAAGAAAAATTTGGTTTTAGTTTTTGCTCACAGGCATCGTCCGGGGCTGGATTCTGTTGTGTTTCGTTGCAGCAAAAGTAATACAATACATTAATTTAATTATAAAATATTTAATTTCTTACTCCTAGATGCTCATGGAAGAGACATTTGGTTCAACTTAAATAGTTAATAAATTGCAGTACAACAAACCATTCCATCGCGCGTTCCTAAACAGAACCATTCGTTCCACACAATTTATGGCTCATCAAATAGTTCACACGTTGTGTGACAACGGAACCAGCTATGAAAGGGTGAAAAATGCACCTCAAAACCTGCTTTCGTAGATAACGGATAGGGGAGGGACAAAATCCTTCCCTCCGTTCCATCCGGCACAACCAACCGATGCAATTCTGTGCATGCAATGCACAACAACGCACGGCACAAACAAAAAAGCAGTTCAAAGCAGTGCTAGTGCAATGGAACGCACTTGTGACGATTCGCTTGATTCAGCTTTCGAAATTTCGAACCATAATGCACCGAGTGAGCTTTGTGCTCTGGCAAACACAATGCACAATGGCACAGAACCCGGGAATCGCTCAAGATATACATACGGGGCGTTTTTCTTACCTTCGCCTGGGACTACCTTTACTACGCAACCGGAGCGTGCAATGTGAACGAGAAAAGGAAATGCGCTCTTGCAACAATATGAGGCCAGCTAGCGAGGATGTCTCGCGCTAAAAAAGGAGTAAGTTCTCACGCATCATCGCTGAGCTGCTGCCGATGCTGCCCCAACAGAAGACAATCCTGAACGACACGTGAAAGCGAACACCACACAACCACAACCGTGGATCGTGAGAAACCTTGGCAGAGGAACATCCTTTACGAGTTCGATTTGTTTGTGAAATGATGAAAGCCCATTCATCTCAGAGTGTTTCGAGACAGGGATGAATTTTTTTGATATTAAAAGAACCGATCGTTGAACAAAACTGCTTTTTCAAGTGCTCCACGCTATTACTCAACCGAGGACTAAGTAGCGAACCCTGTTGCCTTGCCTTCTCTTCTAGACGGTCCAAGCAAAGAGTCCCGGAACAAGAAGACGACAAAAAGAGCCCTCTGATCCCATTGCGAGAAGATGTCAGTTTCAATTTATCATAAGAATGATCGAAATTTACATATTATGCATACGCTGATATGCTTCCGTGGCAGCAGAAGCAGCACAGGCAAGACCCCAAAATGGTGAAGATTGTGAGTTGTGTTTTTTTTTTGTTCCACAAAAGCTGAATAGGGTCCTAATACACAATTCTACTCTGCCCTTGCTCGAAGTGAACGTTTATTGATCCATAAAACTGCTTTGCAATCTAATTTTGGGTATCCCTGGCTAAGGACACCCAACCTAACAACGGTTCGGTACACTGCCAGGCCGTGACGACTGTCTGGCCGCTTACGTACCTACCCATCTAGTTTCCCATTGTTTCCGTTGTATGATCACTGTTGTGGCAAGAGGCTTAGACAGAGTTCCCATTCCAAGCGTACACTAGCAAATCCTAGGACCGACCCATTTCCTGTGCTTGCACAGAGCAGAGTGATCCTTCGGTGTGCGGGATTTGAGAACCCGTACCTTCGCTTGGGTGTTACCGGTTGGTCCCATTACCGGAAGGACGCAGCACCAGGTTGACACCCCTTAATTTTAATTTGATTGTTTGTCCACGACCCTTGTTAGAGATTGTGGAAAAGTGAAAGTATAAATTTGTGCGATCGTTAGTGGTGTTCGTTGATATACACATACCGGCCCTACGACCGGATGAGAAGTGATCGAACTGATGAAGAATTACAAAAAAAATAAAATTCGAACAAAACAACATTGGTAAGAGGTGAGATTTTTAAACATGATTTATCCAATTTAACTGATGTATGCAAAAAAACCGAGTTGCGAAACAGCAATATGAATAAAAATGGGGTTTCAAAAGAAATGCAAATCAGTATGACAAGTTTAAGCAAGTGACGGATGATGCAGCTGAAAAGAGTGGCCCCTCTTTCTTTTTTTTTTTTTGCAAAGCTTCATGTTTTAATCCTGTTTGCAATCCGGTTTTGCGTTGGGTTTTTTTAATGCAAAAATAGGCTAGACAAATACACCGAAAATAGGATAGAATAACTAGATTATTCATTCAAACCTACGACAAGAAGAGACCCAACCGAAGAATTAGACTATTTTATGTTATTTAAATCGCAAGACAATTGTTTCGAACATTTTAAAGATAAATTTACTTGGTAGATGAATCTTCTTGACCGGAGAAGATCCTTGGACAGCAGAGTCCTCTTCGGCAGCTTAATCGTATGAAGCTGCTTATCTTTATCGTCAACATCACCACATCAAATCCCATCCGAACCGTTCCCCCGTAGTGAGGACTGAACTATTGTGTGGCCAGTTATAAGTCGTCACTACGGGGGGACCGGTCCAAATGAGAATTGAACCCCGTTTCGGTTGATCCGGCCGAAGATCGACGCAGCTGTTGACTATTACCACTGGACAACTCCTTGTTATATGTCCAATATAACCAAAAATAATGAAGATTTGTGACCCAAACTTCTGCTCGAGACATCTGCCTTTTGTTTTCCGACAAACAGTTTGAAATTTAATGAACTATTTTCCTTTCTATTAGTATCTAGATCTTAAAGATTCTTAGCTATATTCTCTATCATATTTCTTCCCCTTACAAAACTCTTCCCGCTCACTGCTACCGCGTATGTGAATAGGAAGTAGCGCAAAATAAATGTCACCAAGAAAGGAAACTCTGTGACAAAATCAAAACGATCTACTGCAGGAATAATACTCCAGCAAAACAAAAATGCTTCATAAACTCGCCAGATTGAATGGCACAGACCGTAACAACCTTACCGGAACCGGTAACTGAACAAAACAGACCAGCAAACCCTCGAAAGACGGACCAGAAGCTTGCAAAAACACAACCGCGAAGCGAGCGAGAAGAGCGGGATTCTCTTCAATCTTTGCGGTGGTCGTCGCTACGAAAGGTACAGTCAGCCTCGTCGTCCTCCTAACCTGTCCTCCTTTTTTTTTTTCGTTGGCCTTCTAACTGGGCAACGATGCTGCGTTAAGATCTTCTGCTGCTGGCAGCAGTAAATTCAAAAGGAAAGGAAACACCTGGAAATACGAGCCGGGCGATATCCGTTATCCTCGCGCTTGCCTCTGCGTATCCTCCCGGTGATTTCTTGCCCCGCGGTTGGTTCATGAGCAAATGCGAAACAGGACGAAGAAACGATGCTTTTACAGACATTCATATACCTGAGCGCTGGGCATATAAGCTGGCCAGGTTAGTAGCTGCTCCGAGGGTTCGTGTTTCCTTCTTTTTTTTTTCCTTGGAGACTGTGCCTTTGTTTACCGCTTTGTTGTTGTTGCGCGTTGTACGCTCGTGAAGGTAAAATCCGATCGGCCCACAGCTCATCCTGGCCGGACGATGCGTAGCGCGCTTAAGGATGTTCGGGATGCTGGTCAAGGGAGCTACCCGTGTGCCGACATTTTAGACGAGGTACTTCAGGGTCTGGATGCTGCTGCTTTCTTGAAGAAGAGGATCAAATTTCCAGCCTCCCAACACCGACACGCCAGCACCAGGGGCTAGGTTTTCATCTGCCCTGGATTATCCCCGAGCAGGGAAGGTGATCGGACAAGGTATCTAACGAGTGCTAACGAATCTTTTGTCAACAGGATGAGAGGGTTTCGTGTTTGCTTTGTGCGGATTGGAAAAAAAGTCCTTTCCCCTGTTGGTCCCGTGCCTATATTTTCCGGAGAGATTGCGACAGATATTTGCGACACATACACATACACACTTCACCGTGCGGGTTCTCTTTGGTAAGAGATCATCTCGATGAGTTTTTCGGGTGTGTTATTGTCCCATTAAATATTGCGAGACGATGATCGATTGGAACGAAATTTCACCTAAATCATCCTCCTCGTTCAGGTTCTTCGGGCGCCTATCCCGGACTCTGCCTGTCAGCAGCTGTCCATGGCAACCCAGCGAGAGGTGTTGTAGGGGTTTTGAGAGAACAACATTACGACAAAACTTATGGTCCACTCAATGTGACCAGTTTTTTTTTTCGTATTGCTTCAAGTAAAATCTTTCAAAACAGCTGGCCACCACGAGGCTGGATCCCAACAGATGTCAAACAACAAGCAGCGCAAAGGTGCAACAGTATCCTTCCATTCCATAAAGGTAGATGATGGATTGGATGTGTTGAATGAAGCAATTTTGCTTCAAAACTGTTTGTAAGAGGTGCAAAAGATTATGCTTGTCAAAGGTATAGTAAGTATTATCCTGTTCAGGTTAATTTGATACAACCGACCGTTAACAATTGCACCCATAAATATATTTAAACAATATATTCTTGCTCCACAACGTCTACGCAGGGCAGATCTTTCAAATGGTTGTACTCTCGTACTGAATGTGCAGCTATCGTAAAATCATAAACCACACTACACGTTTGGAATGTTTGGCAAAAGAAACCAACAAACATCTCTATCCAGTTGCACCACCATTCGCAAAAGGTTTTGAAAATGCGCTGTAACTAAATTTATGATCAGTGCAGCTTTAACCAGATCACTATTATGCCGTGAGCTGCTATAAAACTGTCACATTGTACGCATTGTGAGATCGTTCCAGAAGGGGAATAAATTGATTTATAATACTAGTTTTATTTGAATTGATTGCAATATGAAAAACTTGGTCTCTTTTCTTCAAGGTCTTCATCCCTTACAATTAAGAATATTTTTCTTTTAAATCTTGAAAGTGATTGAAATGAGAAAAAAGAACCTTTTTGCTTTCACCCTTAGGTGTTATTAGACGCACCTGCCACAAGCAACGACATTCTGGAGGTCCCTAAAAATACGCCTTACGTCCTAACGATGTCCAGGAGTGATGCGATCTAACTGTGATCAACGCAATCCCCATTTTAAGTGCTAGCAGGACATACATACATACAGAAAAAACACACGCTGAAGGAAGTTATTTAGGACGTGTACCACCTTTTCTGACACAAAAAGGCATCTTGCCCACATGGTGAATTCAGAATCAGCCCGGAGTATTTTTCTTACCGTATCAGCAGAAAAATCGGCTAACACCTTCTGTGGAAAGCAACCTGTAACACTCGGAAGAAAATGGTCCACAGGAAGTGGTGGTACTGCTGGTGGACGGCCTAGCCGCGACCTAACCATACGGCAGACGTACCACCGTCATCAGAATCATCACCGACGATCAAGGACACGTAAAGAGGGTTGCGCGGCGATCTTCTTCGGTTCGTCATACCAAAAAAAAAACAAAAAAAAAATAACGTAAAAACACAAAGCATGAAAAGGTCCGACCCTTGTAGCATAGCCAACCCGCAACAGCTTGGAAGGATCGGGGAGGGGGGGTTAGGCTGAAATGGAAATAAGAAGGGAAGAAAATTTAAACTGATCGGCAGCTGCCGTACCCGTGCCATGATCTGTTTTTGATGAAACGCAACATTTAATGTGTTGCAGGGATGAAAAAGATGGCGCAACTTGTATGGTGTATGTGTGTGTGTGTGTGTGTGTGTGTGTGTGTGTGTGTGTGTGTGTGTGTGTGTGTGTGTGTGTGTGTGTGTGTGTGTGTGTGTGTGTGTGTGTGTGTCTAGAAAGAGCGCAAGCAACTGCAAACCGAATACAGTGGACATCCCTGAGTGGACCGAATAAACCGCAACCGATTACGCGGAAGGTGCGTGCGAAGGGTTTTCTTTTCTTTCTTTTCAGTCAAAATATTGCAAGAAGAAGAATTTTTGGGAGTACTCGAGAATCGGGGTGCACGCTACAAATTTAAGTAAGCAATTACCCAAAATAAGAACGAACGAAAAGTTATGCCAAAAATCGAATGCAGATTTAAATTTAAAGCAAACCTCCCATTCTGAAAGCTTAACCAGCATCTAGCGTGACTTCAAGCACGCAATGTGATTTTGTTAATATGTTTCTTTTGTTTTTTTTTTATAAATTCTTACATCATTTGTGTGAAAATCGTTCCAAAACCTTGATAGGTTCAATTAACAAATCACTAAATTAAATTACTAATAGGGAAAAGAAAATAAAATCCTTCCGTTACACCTGCCAAGCGTGTAACGGGAACGGCTTTTAATTGTTATGTTTGTTTCGCGAGCATACCCGCGCGCGATTGGCACACGGCACATGATGACAAAATTAATTGCAACCAGCAGGATCACAACACACCACATCACCACTGCCAGAAACCAGCGCCAGATGGGTTTCGGCGTCAATTATCATAAAGCGATTAATCGTACTCAACGGATTGTACTCAGCAGCTGGTGAATTTTTATGCGTGCTTTGGTGCTTTCGGGGACTCCAAAACAGCCGATCTGGTGAAATTGATTGGTACTGGGCATGAATCTGCTCGATGCGCCGCACTAGAGTTTCGGTCAGGTTCAGACGATCGATCGAGGCAGCTGGTTGGAGTGTTACAAACTTTGGAAGCACCAAGCCATCGTCCAATCGCGCATCGGAATTTAAAGGGAGCCTGTGGCACACGGTTACTCCTACGATGGAACGGTGGAGAGAACCTGAACGTTGTGAAAGCGTTCCCCTCTCGTTAGTGATGAAAAACAGCAACCGAACTAGTGCAATCCCCTCAACCGCACTGCAAACGGCACGCGATGCCAACTCAATTCTCCAAATCCGGATGGCAGGTGCATCAGGCCTCGCTCTCAGGTCCACTCCACTGCACCCGGGGGCGCTGTTGTAAATTTGTACTGCCTGTGCCGAACGTACGTTGGGCTTTTAATGACTTTCAAAATTATAATAGCCGATAACGAGGGCTGACGATGATCGGATGGTAGCAGTGGCGCTCGTGTGATTAATATTGTGAGGCATCCAGACTTGTACCATCTTGGATTATAAGCATTTTAAAAAATTGTAAAGTGCTTGATATTCTTTGACTTGTACCTGTGCTGCTCATTGTAATTACATTGTGGCGGCAGATTTCGGTCTCATGTTTAAATGATTTCCAAAGTATGCCTTCTACTGAAACAAAGATCCTTATGTTCCAGATATTAAGCATCAGAATGATATCGAAGGTTGTTTAGTAAGTTGTTCGAAAATTCTTTACGATCCTGTCACTAAACAAGTCAGAAGATCCTCTTGTTCAAGTATATTTACTACGGGATCATCTACCTCAAAACTTATACAAGAGTCCGAAGAAGATATAGGCAGTGCAGCAACTAAATGAATATTGCCTACAAGGTGTTCTCAATGATACTACAAGAGTGACTTCGGCTTCAATCGCAAACTATCATAGACGACTGCATAGAACCATTACAATCCCATTACTCACAAACGTCTCTGGGGCATGGACTCTGCCGAAACCCTCTTGTTTGCGTTCGCGAGGATGCTACTCAGAAGGCCCCGTATTTGTATCAGCATCGCGCATCGAATAAAAATTCGCCAGGCTTCGGCGGAACGGTTAGGCCATGAGAATGACATCGGACGACCCAGCTCTTAAAGGCTTTTTTGGAAAGTATCCACATGGAGACGTGGTAGGCTCAGGTTTAGAAGGAGTTGTAGCGTTGATTAAGTTAACTTTCAACTGATATAGCAAAACAGGCGGATTTTTTCACCGAATGCTTCCACGTGCGGAAAACAACAGTTGATCTATTTCACACACATACACACCTTGGCACGAGCAAATGCATCTTCATTCGGTTCGGAGCATTAAGGAAAGGACACCATTTCCTTTTCAAATGCACATGAATTGGCAACCATGTTGCAGGCAGGATATAATTGCAACCGCACGAGAAAACCCCTAGACGATCGATTGATCGATTCATCAATCTTCATTAGAACGGCGACCACCTAACACCCGGTGCGTATCTTTTTCTGTTTTGGTCGATTATTGGTGTTGGGTCAAACGTTACCGACGCTTCATTAATCGTCATATAGCGTCTACCTTCCTTTGGTCGATCACTTCAACCAATTCGGAAGGATATGTTTCCTATTTGCTCATTTCCTTTTCAATTCAAATGTTGTTTCGAGCAGAAATAGGCCAATATTTTTTTAAAGCTCATGTCGATTAGTTTAAAAAAAAGCCCATTAAATGCTACTCTTATTAAAAATAATGAATAAATAAGAAAAGCACAAAGAAATGCGTTACGTTTGCGTGAATTAAGTCTAATGCTTGAAGCAAGTAAAACAATTTACCAGTTTGGTGCACGAAAAACAGACTTAACTCGTTCAGCGTTTAGCGATGAGTTTGGTGGACTGGCAGTCAAATCGATTGCAGCATATCATCTAACCAATCCGCCCGGAAGTGGGAGCGGTTCTAATTGTTCGATCGAAATAATGGAAACCCTGAAATGAGGTGAAAAGCAACGTGTTTCACTGCTATTCTCGTGAGATCGTTTTCCGATCACCGCGGCGAGGTGAGAGGAGCATGGAGTAGTGAAGGAAAGGGGGTTAAAAACCATACCGATCTTCCAAATGGGCAACAAAGGAGTGGCCACCCTATCGGAGGTTTCGTACAAAACGGGTACTGGTGCACCGGTGTAGCATGGGATCAGCTGTGTGCCGTGTGTCGATCGAAGCATCAACTTAAACTGCCATCGAAGAAGGGCATTAAGGGGATGACGACACACACACATACTCTTCCCCAACTGGCACGCATACCGGGCAACTGTCCCCTACTGTGTTCGGGGGGAGTCGGAGACAAGGGGGGCCAGTCTCACAGTTCATTCGCTTCGTGTGTACGCATTGTTTTGCGCGCGCTTTTGTTCGGCATCAGTGCGTTTTACGGTAGATATGCTGGAAAAAATATACAGAGGGGAAAATAGGAAAGGACAATAACATGCAAAGCTAGTTCGTTCGCAGTGCCGGTTTAGCCTATGGGCGGAGGGGGCCAGGGGCTTAGAATATCATCGTCTTTACGTTTATTGCTATCAGCAAAGATTGAAAGAAATTTTTAATTCCAAATTGGAATTATTATACCAAAAGAAAGAAATACATTTTTCATTCTAAAATGGATTTATTATCAAAAAAGAAAGATTTTTTTCATTCCAATTTGAAAATTCGTGCAGTAAATTATTTGATTTTGTCTAAGGGAGAACATAGTTGTTCAGTAGGTATCCTTTTTGTCAGAAAATCATCGATTGTTCTAGTAAGTGGTAAAGAATAATAAATCACACACTTTAACAATGTTCAAGATTCATGCAAATTTCCTCCATGAAACATTACGAAAAGAACACCAGCGGAAAATCTTCTTCTCGCTGCCGAGAATGTAATGATTTAAAGCTCCAGGTTGCCTTTGTTAACATATGTTTGAATAATTTTATTTCAACGCCTTTGATTCTTCGCCTAGCAGTTTTTACACTCAAGATACGAATTTAATCAAAGAATAAAAAACTAATAAGTGTAGAGAATAGCTCGAAAATCCAATTAAATGGCTTCACATGGGTAACAAAAATTGGGCACTTACCGAACTTAGATTCAACGTTCCAATCCGCTCCAGGGCCTTCTTTAATCTACCACTCGTTCGTTCGTATCTTGTTCCTCGAAGTTGTTTTTTTTTTCGTAAGTACGGCCTGCCGTATTGCGTATTCCTCGAAGTTGTTGTTTGATATCGATATTATAGATAGTGTTCTTTCAACTTCGATTTTTTATATTTCTAGCTAGGGTAGTTATATTGGTTATAAATTCTTTAATAAATACATAACTAGCTGAACCAGTAGAACAGACTGATAAGCTCGGGGTAACATCATTTTTAACCCCTCAAAAGCATTTCAACTATCATCTCCCATATACTTCATGCGATACTTACGCAAAACGTCGTCCAACTTAGCCAGAAAGCTTGTCACTTCGTGTGGCTCAATGCCCAGGGCGGCACTTGCCGTAAGATAAGGTACACCACTCTTCGAACTATGTGATCCCCAGCGAAGAAACGTGTTCCCATCGATAGTTTTACTATCCTCGGTGTTTACTACACGACAGCCCGATACACCGCGCTTCTGTAACATGGAGCCAATCATTTCCAGCCGACCTGAATTCCCTTGGAACGATGTCAGCGACATTGCTGCAAAAGCAAAAGAAGCGTCTGTTGGAAGCTGGAGAAAAGTACCACCCGGGAAAGCTACACTTACCGATTGAAATTGGATTGCGACAGGGTAAAATGCGTTCACCGTGTGCATGAGCAAGCTTTGCCATTCCTTCCAAAAGCATTGCGTGTGTTTCCTTACGTTCCTTCGTGAGCCTTTCATAACCTTGCTTGCCCAACGATAGAAGCGTCATAAGTACATCGAGCGATTGTGTCCCAGAAGCACGGCCAGGATACAGCTTGGCAACCGCCTCAACCGTGTCGCTTTTGAATCCCGCCACTATCGCACCGCCGACCGGAACGAGCAAATTCTTATCCGTGCTTTGCACGAACGCATCGATTCTTCCCACCCGTGCACCTTGTGCCAGCTGGTGAGTAAGGTACGAACTCTGCAAACCGTACGCATTGTTCACGATGTGTGGAATGTCGTACGTTTGGCAGAGTTTAGCTAGTTCGATTACATCGTCACTGCCACGCGGTGCGAAACAACTCGTCGTGGACAAGATGCAGCATATACGGTCTGCTCCCAGTTCTTTGATTTTTGAAACAAACTCCGGAAGATCGGTGGAAAACGATGAATTAGCGTCATCTTGGTTTCTTGTTTCCGACGCTAGTATGCTATCGATAATGATGGGCCTCAATCCTGCGGCTAGGATGCTCTTAAAGCACGATTGTTGATCCACGCGAGACCACAGGACGTAGCTTGCAGAGGGACGTTTGGAATGAATCGCTCGCAAAACTAGCATCATGGTCATGCCTGTAGCGAGAGGAATAACGGTCGCATGTGCACAGGTAGGAATGCCAATCGTTCGTATCCAATCACGCACCAGACAGTTGGTTAGGTTTGCCATTATCGTTGAACCTGCCGCTTTTGGTTGTGCATCGGTTAAGTTGCCGGAACGTCCAATGCCGTGGGAAAAGTTGTAATGCCTACGACGGACGAGATCTTAAAGCGAAACGATAAAACTTACACACATTATTATGCCGTGCAAGGACTCGATTTAGATTTATGCGGCTTACCACAGATGACGCGTCCTTCCCGTTCTCCGACACCGCACCGGGTAGGAAAGTTATTACTATCCAGCAGCGCTAGTTCACGCACAAAGTGTTCGATCATCGTATCACTCCATCCTGAAGCGGGCAATTTACGCTTAAATAAAAGATCATAAATATTACCGACACGGTTTAGTTTGCCGTTTACTTTCCAAACTCCTACCTTTTCGAGCAGCTGTTTGATTTCCTTATCACGTTCCAGGCGTGCATCGTTTGCGAGTGCCAAATAATTTTCCGGAACCAGGCTCTTGGCAATCGATTTAAGTGTTGTATCATTCATTGGAATGCTATAAGTTGGTGAATTTTAGCCTATGTTACCGGCAAACGGACCCGGCTGCCTGAAAGTAAATAAACATATGAACTGTCAAGTCGGGTTTTGCCAGGGTTGTGCGACAACCTGGTATTCAAGATCAATTGATGTCAGATATCTCCACTGCGAATATTATCTTGTAACTTGTAAATAAACTCAGATAGCAGTAAACTCAACATCAAATAAAAAAGCTTGTTTTTTTAAACAAAACCTGCAGCTTTTTGCTTTTAAACAAAACTTGCCTAAACATCAAACTTGGTCGTCGGTATTTTTCGACTGCCCTTTGAAACATCCTGTGCGTACAATTACCCTATCGACCTTGATTGCATCATCTTGTTCTAATTACCTTGCACAGCAGAAAGGGACGCGGCATGTTTGACAGTAGATAAAATACACGATCAAAGTTTTGAAACGCACAACGAGAAGAAGAGCGCGGCGTTGAAAGAATAGAAATAGTTCTTTTTATTTGTTTACATCTGCACCCGCTAGACGATCCGGACACATTCCAATCATTTTTTTGCGATCTTCTCTCCCCCAAAGTTCAAGACCAAGCGTGTGTGTGCGTGCAGTACCCAGCGTCTTTACGTAAATGAACTGAAACGTTTGTATCGACCGGGCACACGAGCGCAATAAGATGTATCGCGCCAACAAGGATTAATTGGGTGGCCGGTGGTGTACGAACCGCATTCCAATTGTGAAACTAGTTTTATTTCTGCCAAAAGTGCTCCATCGAAGTATGAGCGGACCGCCGGGATTGTCGATCTTCAACGATGGTGTTAGCATCAATCTTAATCGCAGCGATCGACAAAATGGCCTGGAGGAGGAAGAGCTGCAGGAGGACCAACGGCGCCTGCAGGAGGAGCTGGCGAATGAGGTGGAAAACGCATTCGACGACGTGATATGTGACGATAACGATACGCTTAATTCGTTCAGCCATCGGTACTCCGATGAGGATGACGACACGGCTGGACAGAGCACTAGTAAACGACCGCCGGTTCCTTCGATGGCGCCGCTATCACCGAGACTGCTCTCAAATCCGGCGTTGAATCCAATCGAACCGGGTCAAATGGCTCCCCTGAACGATTACGGTGGTGCTGCCCGGGAACTACGGTTACTGCTCGAATCGAAAACCCGAGAACTAGAGCACGTTACACGCGAGCTGTACGAGCAGCGGCACAAACATGAGCAGCAAATGGGCGAGCTGGAAAAACGGTTGCTTATCGAGCAGGCGGAAAAGGATCGTGCCAATATGACGCGCGACCAAACCCGCGAACTGTTGGTGCAAAGCAAGACGAAGATTTCCGAGGTCGAGGATACGAACGATAAGCTGCGCGCCAAGGTGTCCTCACTGGAGGATGAACAGGTGAAGCTGGTGGCCGAGCTGGAACAGAAAAATTTGAGGCTACAGGACACTTTGCTTCGGTACCGAATGTTAGAGCAAAATACGGCTCAAAAAGCTGATCGCCATACGGACGCGCTGCTGAAACAGATAGAAGAACGGCACAACGCTAAGGTGACCATGATGCAACAGCAGATAGACAATCTGCGCAGCGAGCTGAATGAACGGCAGCAGGATTGCCGACGGCTAGAGGCACGCTACGCTGAGCTGCAAAAATCGCGCGAAGCGATGCTTGTGGAACAGTCCGAGACGGTACAACGGTTGCAGGATCAGCTAGAAGATTCACAGCGTCAGTGCTCGAATTTGCTGTCGAAAAGTAAAGCGCAGGGTGATTTCGAGCAAGAAAGGTTACAAATGCGCAATCGAATACGCGCTCTAGAGCAGGAACAGTCGGGCTTGCAGCAAACCATACACGATCTCACGAACCGGCTGGAGAAAACGAATGCCGAACTCGACCTGATGGATAGTTTGGTGCACGGACAGGTGGATGTGGATGAGGAAAACCCGGCAGACGGCAAAAGAATGGGCGATGCAACCACGGGTTATACCTTTGCCAAACGAAATCTGATCGGAAGCACTCCGAACAATAATTTACGTGATCGTGATGGTGGTGGCGACGGAGGAGACAGTGATAATCGGGTGGTACGGCTTAAGAACGAGCTGCGTGTCTGTATGGCGGGACAGAAGGAGAAGCGTGACCTGATACGCCAGCTGGAAGCGAACCTGCAGGCGAAAGATCGCGAACTGGAGCAGCTGAAACGGGACGAAAGCGACACGCTCGTACAAATGAACCAGTACAAGGAGGAAGCATTCCGGCTGACGTCTAAGTGTAGAATACTGGAGCAAGAGCTGGTAAAGCTTACGGCGGATGGAACGTCCTCGAAGCAAGACAACACATTGAACCGAAGACGATCGAGCGGCTGCGATCTTCGGCAGGAAGCATTTCTTGAGGACAAAATTTTCTCCCTACAGCAAGCAAAGCTCGAGGCAGACGAACGTATCCAGACACTCGATCTTGAGAATAAACAGCTATCCGAACGGTGTGAAACGCTCCACAACGAAGTCAGCTCCTGTGCTGCGCTAAAGCTGGAGGTGGAAAAGCAAAAGTTTTTACTGCAGGACGCCCAAAAAGAATGCGAACGATTGAAGCGATTGTACATCGAAGTAAGCGGAGCAAAGGAGGAGCTTGGACGAGAACTGTCCACACTGCGATCACAGGACAGTGCGAAGCAGATTGCCGTCTTGCAGGAGCAAGTTGTTTCGCTGGAGCGGGCACTTCAGCTGGCCGAACTGAAGGCGAGCGAACTTGGGAAGTTGCTTGATAAGGAGAAGACGAACCATGAGGAACTGTTGAAGGAGGTAACAGCGGGTGCCGGAGCCAGCAGCAGTACGATCGATGGTAAAGCACAGCAAAGCCATGGTGGAAGCTGTACGAAGTGCATCGATGCGTTGACACAAATCTCAAAGGTAAGGAAAGTGTGCTTAACCTTCGTTTCAATGACCAAAAATACACTCTTACTTCAGATCAGATCAAAAGCTATCAGCTTTCTGATCCAAGAAAATGCCAACTTCAATACAAAAAGTATGACATACCCGGGTAGGTGGGTATAGAAAATAGGGGTATATTTCCATTCCATTAATTCCACGATCACTATGCCTTCACTTGCAGTTGGAGATCGAAAATCTCAAGCTACAATCGTCCTGCTCATCACAGCTGCGTGAAATAGCTGAGCTTAAGGTACAACTAAACGATCAGGCAGCGACCGTAACGGAGCTACACAAACGGCTCGATCTAAAGGCGGAACGCGATCAACTGCTAGATGAACTGAAGGAAAAAGCTGCCCAGTTCGAGCAGATCATACGCAATCAGATTTCGACCAACTCGTCTAGCACCACGTGCGACAGTGCCACCTCACCACTGCGGAGAGTTTCTTCCTCTCGGGATCAAAGCGTCGGAACCGATGACCCGATGACGTTCGAGGATCCGGAATCGAGACGACAGATGCGCGAGCTGGAGCAAAAGGTGCGCGAAGAGATGGCAAAAGTCTACGCCGGGAAGGTGAACCAGATAGAGGAAAAGTTCGTTGCACAGTTTAACCGATTTAAGGAAAACATCGATACGCTCAAGAACGAGCTGTACGATCGGGTGGCCGAATTGAAGGTACGCAACCAGGAGGTAGAGGTGCTGAAGTGTGCCATCGTAACCGAGCGCGAAAAGATGGGTGAACTGTTGGCACAGAAGGACGCCGATGCTCGGTCACTGTTCGATAAGCAATCGGAGCTGATGGGCAAGTATAAGACCGAGCTGGCGAATGGACAGCAAAAAGTGCAATTTCTCGAACGTGAGCTACAGGAGAAGCGTGAGCTGGCGGCCAACGAGCGACAGTCGATGGAGAAGCTGATCGCACAGATCACTGCCGAGCGCAAGATGTTCCGCGAGCGTGAGCAAGAAATGAACGACCGGTTCAAGGAGGTGGAGATGGAGTACCAGAAGAGTCTGGATTTGGTGACTGAAAAGTATCAATCGGCGAAGAAAACCGCACTCAATTATAAGGTAAGATGGGGTTTATGGATAGCTGTTTTTTTTTCTGAGCTTGCGACAAGCAATCAATTAACTTTCGTCTCACACACAAACCAATACAGAAATATGCGGAAGACAAGGAGCAGCACATGCTGAAGGAGTACGATCGCATCAAAGAAGGCTATAATGTGGCGCTCCAAAAGGTGCAAACACGCATGAAGGAAGCGTTGGAAAGCAAAGAGCAAAGTTTGCGAGAACGGATTGCTAAGATGGAAGCTGAATACGAAACAAAACTGCAGATTATTCGGCAGAAAAGTTAATGCTTCGTGTTGTGATTAGTATATATGTGTGTGTGTAGGTGAAGAGGTGATGATAGCTAATATATATAACCATGACGATATTGTTACACATTAACAAAACTGCCTTACATATTAGAAGCAACACCACCTCACTGCCAACTGCTGCCAGCAAAAACAGTGAGATTTTCGATGATGTTCTTGGTTCTATTTCCTTTCCACTGAAATAGAGCGCTTCTGGAAAATGTCCTGGAGAGCGCACACATCACGTGCCCCTACTTTAATTGGGGCAATAGAAAAAAAAGTATTTTGTCAGTAGTATTTGTTTCACGTTCAGGCGTAAGTCAAGAAAGTTGTGTTTGAAAATTGTTCTAAATAATCCTACTGCGCTACACTATCATGCTTGCAACGAAACAAGTAGTGTTTTTGTATATATATATAACAACACCAGAGAGAGTCATTTACGCCACTAATAAAGCAAACCCCTTGTTTAAAGAATATCTAGATTGGCTGCTTTTTCCTTGCTTGTGTTTTTGCTGGTTGATCGGCGACGATTTTGTCCGGCTCTTCTTCAAATTCAAATTTAAACAGCCGCGTGATTTATCGCTGAAATCATTTAATCCCGATTTCCTTGGAGGACTGTTTCAATTGTTCAATTTCAAAACAACAGGCCTAAAACCACTCTACTACCGAAATCTGTAAAGTTAGTAGAGTTGTGTGTACCGACACATCCACATTATCAGGTCAACATTGCAGCGGTGTGGGTCATAACTCCTCCAAATTCTTTTTTCTACTTCCTGGCACCTGGCAACTACTAGAGATCTCTTAACTTATCACTTTTTTGCTTCCCTATCGTATCTGGTACGTGGTACGTGGTACTTGAGTAATGGCAGCCGCTGCCTGGTTGAATTCCATGTTGTACGTAATTGGCTGCCTGAACTCAACATAATTGAAATTTTCTATGTTAAACAAAGCGCTATTTTCGATTAGGATTTACAGCATAGGAGAGCCTCAAACCGACGATGCCTATGTAATCGGCGTAGGCTAGAGAGGAAATACCTTCACATCCAACTTTTCCCTACTATTGTCCCAGCACGATGAAGATAAAATAGTATTTTCGCGCGAGAAATTTCATTAACCTTTACCGCCTTGTATCATACGTTTTCCTTTTCGGGTACTCTTTCACTCATTGTTCAACAAAAAAAAACCAGAGCGCAATGTTTTCTGACCGTGATTTTCTGGTTTAATTACAAATTAATAAATATTATACAGGCTGTCCACTCATCGTAACGTAAGCACTTATGTTTGGACATTTATCTAACTTCACTGTATCCACTTGAAATTCTTTTGGCACTCTTCGCCAATTTTGCGCGTCGAAGACGTAGTACGTGCCACGTTCGATTGTGCCATTCTTTTCGTACGGTGTCATGCCGGGCACACGGGTTATCCACACCTTTTCCTCCGTATGATATCGCCAATCTCTACTGTGCCTGGTGGGGGGAAGGAGAGGAGAAAGTAAAACGAAAAACATCATCAATATGGAGAAACTGGAGGAAAAAATAAAGCAGCGTGTGGAAACAAATCATTACAGTTCGGCAGCCGCTGCTAATTGCATCATATCACCAACGTTCGTGTAAAATAAATAAAATAATAGATCTTCCTTATACTTTTGCATCGTTAGCTTCGACAGCTTGTCCCTTATTGACATGTTGATCAAATACTCTGGTGGTACAGGGTAGTCGATATCCTGAGGCCTGTACGGAAAATCAACGAATGTTGAATTAGCAATAAGCAAGATAAACGAATCGATAAGGGTTTTTACCTCGCGGGCGCATCAGCGAACGGGCCACCAAAGCACGGGTACAGATTTTCCACCGCGGTCAGATTCAACCCCAGTGCCATTAAATCCTGGCCCATCGCTAGCGTCACCAGGTTGGGATCCGTTTCCGCTGCCCGAAGAAACGTTAGTAGGCCCACCATACCGAACTGGTTATTCACCATACTGGCAGGGATGTTTGTTACCGTTCCTATGCGCCACGGATATTTGAAGACGGGTTTTTAAAAATGAATGTTCAATTTCACCCTGCTCAAGCTGCAGATTGCCTGAAACCTACCATTGGGTGATGTTTGTACGCCTCGCTTCATCGCCCCCTTATCCATGTTAATGTTGGAATTGCCGGAATCACTCTGCAGGTCCATGCCCATGCCTGCCGCACTACCCACCGGTCCACTACCGCCAGCGCCCTTGCCGCCCAAACTATCCGTCCCACCGTGATGGTCCGGATGGTGATGATGGTGGACGCCTTGCAGACCTTGGCTGGCCGCACCCATCTGGCTTCCTTCCGCGTTCTGCGTGCCAGGCAACGCTGGAAAGTCTTCATTCGACATCGTAAACGCAATTTGTTCGGACGTCGGTTGTTTTACCATGCCAACTATAGCGAGAAAGAGAAAGAGAGAAGAGAGACATGAACATTATTGCTCTTTTAAATTACAGCGTTACGACAATCACTGCTGCTAAGCTCGATTTTTTAAATCTTACCGTAAGGTTTACTGCCCGGAGGTTGCAGCGCGTTCGACTGCGGCAGGGATTGATCGTTTTGGCCACCGCGTGCGTTCGTGAGCGAAGGAAATTCGGAGAGATCGAGCAGTGGCGGTGTGCCAGTTTCCGCCGCACCGCCGTCGAACACACCGTGGTAGTTGTTGAGGCTATTCCCACTTTGAGATCCGTATCCTCGCGACTGCATAAACGAAACCATATTGGACTGGACACAATGAAGGCGCAATGAAAATAGAAAGAGAAAAGAAAATACAATTAGTACGTTTATAAGCATTTCCATCAATTGAAATTATAAACACTGATCAAACAAATTATGAAGAACTAGTGACATATGTTCGGAACAAAAAATAATTCAGTAGATCTGGTTTCAATTCAACCTTTTTTGTTGAATATGATAGTAAGTGACTCACGATCTGTAGACACGATCGAAAACAATTTAATTAGTCATTTAATAACGAACACCGACGATCAACCGATTATGCTGCCAAAAAAGTAAGAAAATGATGCTACAGAGAAGGTGACAGTGATAACGTACGCGGTTCGACTCTAGAAAATATAGAAGACATAAAAAAATTGAAGAAAGATAATGAAATGCGTTTTCTGTTGAACTTGTTGCTCAAATTCCGTTGCTTGTTGCTTGAAAAAATATTAATGTTAATTTTTTCAACGTAATTAACAACAATTTCAGGTATTGGTCTTATAAGATCGATTTTCAATGATCCCCTCCCAGGATCCAACAATTTTTTGTTATTAAGGCTTTGTGTCTTTAAGAACTCAATCGTCTCTTGGTCCAGCAAGGCATTGTTTTGTATTGTAAAATAACACAATTTTTCTAAAAGCACAAGGCAGATTGTCCCTTTTGCTTGACAAAAAGATGTGTTCACAATATGCGACCATCGGATTTTATGTGATCTTTCTCTAAGGAATACCTTAAATGATACAAAAAGTAAGAGTGAAACATTCTACATTAATTGTAGGATGCAATGAAACGCAATTATACATTGGCCAAAAATAAACAATACGCCACCACCGTCTCTGCAGCTTGTGTTCTTTTAATGGAATAATTGCTTTTGCACTGTAAAACACCATTTTAGCAATCGCGGATAAGGGGGATATCAAGGCGTCATATCAAACACCGTCGGCGACGGACAAGGACGCCATACTTTCGTCATTATGCTTGCGATTTCCGCGAATATTTTGAATCGCAAAAGATCGCAGACAACGCCGACACGGTCAATGTTTCGTAATACCGCGCGCAGCCGTTTATGTGTGTCACACCTAGGATCCAAGTAAATTCTACCCAATTTACCAATGAATCACTTACATTTCGTTCCCCTATTCCACCGCCAGCTGCACCCGAGCTTCCTACACTACCCACACCAATGGTTGCTACACTCGATGAACCCGACACCGGTGCCGGCCGCTGATGATAGTATCCTTTGTGTGGCATTGCTTTCGGTAGAGTGGAGCACATGCTTCATGAAAGGCACACACACACAAGCACAACACACAATTACAGTAGAAGCGAAATATGCTTCCGGTGGGTAGGTGGCGCACAACAATGCTTTTCTATCACCCCACAAACACGCACATACACACATACACGCGCAAATACTGCACGCGAGGGGGGGACGAGCAAACAGGAACAGAACAACTCTGCGAGAAGGTTTCGTCTATACTGCGCCGCTTGGTTACTAAACGCTTGACAGGTGCAGATCGCACCGGACACACACTCACAGACTAATGGGACTAATGTTTCGTCCTAATCAAGTAGAAAGATGATGGCGAGCGGGTAAATAAGCTAGGTTATGAGCAAGCGCGACGAGAAAACGCACTAGGCACAACACACGCGCGCGCGTTTCAACACACGGCTTTAATAACAAAACTGCGCAGCAGATTAGAATGTGGTTGCGAAGGGATCTTAGTAGTCTTGCTTGTTTTCGTGGGGTGTTGTTGTTGCGTGGGTACGGTATTTCGTTGGGCGAAACGGGTGATTTATTTATGTTTTATTTCATTTACACTGTTCGTTTGTTTTGCTGCTTCACCACACCAGGCGGGCTTGTTGTGTGCAGGTATACTGGTATGTAATAGTTAGATGCATCCGGTATAAATGCAAGTCAATGTAAGTGATTGAGCGAGAAACTGTTATGAGCATCACATTAAGCACCATTAATTGTGTAAACACAACACAACACCAAAGTCAGAAACCAAACATATGCTCCCCGCGAGACAAACAAAACGTGCATCAACCGATGACCACAAAAAGATTAGCGAGAATGATGAGTGAGTCGAGCATCGGCTTGAACCGCGGCACACAGAGAGGGTAACAAACGCAGTTCATGTGCATGCGCTTCCCACAACACACGAATACATACAGAGGCAGCATCGACCCGTCGCGTCACTTTTAGCCGCTGCGACTATATAGCGCAACCAAAAAAACCTACACAACCCACAAATGCATCCGGCCTCTCTAAACGACGAACGCACCACGATACTACCACTACACAACACGATCACATCGCTGGCATCCGAGAGACTGTTGTGTGCGCCGAATGTTCGAAATCTATGCGTAAGAAAAATGTAAAGCGGAAGGCAGATGCGTCGTCGTTGTGGGCTGGTACATAGGAATCGGTGATAGTCACTGGAGCGGCGGTGGGGGCCAGAAGGACGGTATGCTGAGCGCTATGTAAATGTGTACATGCTGCTGCTTCACGGCACCCGGCAAAGGTCTATCACCGACAACCGATGCATGGGGGGGGGGGGGGGGACACGGCGCGATCAACTCAACACGATTGTGAGGATTTGTTTGAATGCAAACATATGCGCAAGCATCGCAATCTCAACACAACTCTTTTGCCACTGCGCTCTATCGTAGAAGAAGATCTTCGAACTTTGATAGCAGAATCTTCAGATCCCTGATCCCATCCATTCTTTCCTACGTGCATCGCAAGCCGCACATAAGCACCAAGCACAAATGTTACGGGGCGGCAGGAACATTAAGAAATGGACATGGACGATTCTTAATGTGTCCATGAACGGATTAACAGGGCAATAGAATAGGGAAAGAGGTATATGAATTCTTAGCAATAATAAATTAAAACATATTATCCTCATCCATCTCTACCCGTTAAAAAAGTCATAACAAACAAAAAAATTGCTGTGGGCTGAAAAAATGCAAGAAGCAAGGGTAATAACATCCAGTGCTCTAATGCTCTAAAGATCGAAGGACGAATCTTGCCGCTAGCTATAATCGATGGGGTTTTTTAATAGGTATTCTAGTTTAAAAAAAAACCTTTACCTCCTAATTATTCACTCCACAAAACAAAATAAACATAAATAATGGTTATTTTACCTTTTTATGGTTGTCATTCGCACCTGAATCAACGTGCAAATGTTTTTAACTAATTATTGCTGCTGCGTAGTGCGCTAGACGTAGTGCGTAGACTAAAATCCGCAAAATGAACTAGATGTCGAAGAAGCTCTTGTATAATGTGTGCTCGTATAACATCTTAATGTTCTAATCTTTGTGACTTTCTTTACAGTTCTACATCTTGGGACCTCGGGATAAGAACACTCTGAACGATCGCGTTGCCGGCTGGATAAAAATCCCAACGATTCTTAAAAGTGTTCATTAATATATTTTAGAATTGTCTCAATTGCAATGTTTTTTTTTCAATCATTCTGTAACCAAGAAGGAGTATCGACTGATCGCTGACAACTTTGAAGAATCGAACACGCGTAAAAACACATTTTAAGGACAGTCGTGGCCACACACATTCTTGTATAATGTTTCTGCAACAAAGGTGAGAATCCTATGAGCATTAATGAGACAAAACCAAAAGACACCACCATTCCCTTGTACCAACCAAAACCGAACCAAAAACCAAACATAGTACAGAAATAAAATAAGAACATGAGACGAAACAGGGTATAAAAACATTAATAAACATATTGATTGTCTTTCAGTGTAAGCAAAAGCATGGATTGGAACATTTCACAATTATCTTAAACAATTAAAATGTAACCTGTACACACCGTGTTTGAATTTGGAGGATGGTGCGCGTTTGTATGAACAATTTAACCTTAATTTAAATTATCCCAATATGAACACAATTCCCAGCCAAACAAATGGATGTGTGTAATAGTGTTGTTGTGCCATATATATGTGTGTGTGTGTGTTTGTGTTGATTAGCTTTATCAGTATTGCACTTACCATCGATGTGCCGCTGAGCCCAGACAGTGTCCTTCGGTCTGCGAAGCCTCCCGAGCCACTACCCGCACCGCCACCACCTCCTCGCTGCTGCTGCTGTCCGCCGACTCCCGCACCAAACAGGTTACTACTTCGGCCACCGCCCGACAACGCACTGCTCGCGGACGACAGTTGCCCCTGCTGCTGGCTACTATTGGGACCGTTACTAGCGAGCCCGGCACCGCCACCGTTCGGTCCGACCGTGCCACCCATAACGCCCGATCCACCGCCACCACCCGACCGGGGGTTTCCGCTTCCTCCGTTCGAGCTGGGCGAGAGGGGTGCCACCGACGATGAGGATTGATTGCTTTGCTGCGAAGGAGGGGTAGCATTCTGTCCGAAAGGGCCGCCGCTTGCTCCGACCACCGAAGGAAACATACCGGACGTTGGGGTAACATGTCCTCCGGCACCGGCCAACCCACTACTGCCGAATGCTCCGGCACCTCCGCCCACCACACTACTGTTGCCTCCTCCGCCACCGCCTCCACCTCCTCCTCTCCCGCTTAAGGACACACTGCTCGGTATGCTTCTGGGCGGTTGTTGGAAGTTTAAGTTTGCCATAACCTGCGCCACGTGTGATTGATGTTTAATTTTGGGGAAACATCGTAAATCAGCGTTTGTTTGTATGTTGTTGTTTTTCGATCGAATATCGTGTGTGAGAGTGTTTTTGTACGGTAAGGATATGGAAGCAAGGGTGTAAGGGAGCGCATTCCATCATTTTGACAAATAAGTGATGCAAACGTCATCATAACCCCGGTAAACGCAACACAATGTATGTTCGTGTTGTTTCGAATCAGCGAAACGATAACACATCAGAACAATTAGGACCCGCGCACAAATTTCCGTTTGGTTTTGTTGTTCGGTTGGTTCGATTTTGGTTGGTTTGAGATTTATAATTTACAGTTTATACAATAAGGCAATCAAAAACATAATCCATCCAACGAAGCAGTAAAAGTTTAGCAAATATAGTGTTTCCGAAACATCGAAGCCCCATATTACGATATGGTTATTGATGGATTGCAATTATTTATATTAGATGGGAAGAAAAGAGAAAGGAAAACAGTCAATTAGTGTTGGTACAGAAATATGGCAAAAAGGAGGAACCCGAAATCTGCTACTTGCGCAAACTAACTCATTCCTAATTATTATTGGTCCATATTTGATGATAAAACTTATGATGCTTTTCAGTTGATTGTTTGATTAGGAAGATAAGGCCCTTCTTTGGCAAAGAAGTATCGTATTTTTACTCGAACCGACGAAGCAACGAAGTCTTCGTTAAAAAAAAGGATTGACTTTAACGTTTCCCTAGTTTAAAGCTTGCACGGAAACAGTAAAAAAAAGATTTAATATGTTGAACAATCTTTTGAAGCACAATTAATAGAAATAAGGCGGCAACACCAAAGGAATCATAAAGCCATCAAACATGGCAAAAACAGCTAAGAATATTTTAATACCTTCTGGTTCACTTAATAATTCTATGAAACTTGTGTTATGCAATTTTCTTCTATTTTCACAATTTTAAAATTCAGAAGAACGTCTTGAGTCTGTAGCTAGTATTCCCATTAATAGAACATTGTTTTAACTGGTTTCTAAGTGTGTTTACCGTCTCTTATTTCCCTTATATGTTCACTAATGCCGCATGTAGCCACATGCCATACAACTGCCAGCATTTCTTTTACGCACTTTTCCCTCAAAAGCATGGACCGCGCGAAGATGCGAGGCGAAATGTTGATATCCTCATTTAAAAAATTGTCCAAAGATTTACTGAACGTAACGCAAAACGGATTTTAATCCGGTTTCGTTATGCGGTTATCGTTTGTTTTTAACTTCTTTTGTTGCACTAACTCAAACGTAACGTTGCTTATTGTATTCTAGCTCAACATCTGCTCTTCCCGTCTGTGTTTAGTTCCTAAAATGAAAACAACACCATGCTCTTAATCGATGCAGTAAAAACTGAAACAACCTACCTAACTTTCGTAAACACGATTCATAAAAATCTGTATCCTGAGTGCGTTAAATCCTTCCAGCTCGCCTGTATTCGATTCACTGTTGTCCGTCTGTTGTCTCGCTCGTGCAATGTGTGGTTGGTGATTGCCCTTGATCGCCCGTGCGGGTAAAAACTTTTTTAACACAGCAATACCTAGGTGTTAAACGAAATTGCTTTTCAAATGATGAAGTACTACACAGCACTGCCTCCTGCAGCTTTTGGATGGATTCAATTGGTGGCGGTGGAATTGTTTTCCCGGTTGCTATGATATCCGCCGATTCGCAAACACTAATTCTGCTCATAGTAATGCAATGCAAAACATAAAAAACCACACACTCTCACCACGCAGCAACCATCTTCGTTTGGAATCTCAACTCTCGGAGGTAGTAAAGCTTGTATGCGTCTTGTTGTATTTATTTTTTTTGTTCTCCTTCTGTTCTCGCCCTTTAGTCCATCTTTAACAAGAGTTCCTTAGAAAAAAATAATCAACCTGCCTATCCCGCACCAACACACACAATTTTTACATGTTTTATGCCCTTTTCCTTCCTTTCTTACTTTAACCGACCTGCGTGTCGTGGGAAAGCTCTAAAAAAGGAGCTGTTGACAGGGCCCAACCCCGGTAGAGGAGAGGCAAGGGAAATGAGCAAGGTTCGCGCTCATTCATTTACCATTCCAGAAAAAAATAAAAGCGGTGGGAAAATTACACGTAAAGTGCATTTTTGGGAGGAAGGAATTCCTTACTTCAATCATAAAAAAGCACACATGCCGTCACACATATATATGAAAGAACCAACAAACTGCAGCACAGTTGCGAATCGAGTAACGCAACAAGAATCCTTGGATTGGCAGGTTTTTTTTGTAAGCAGCGTGTGGCAGAGAAAGCATAGAGATTTCTTCCCATTCTTCTTCCACTCTAACCCAGCATAATTACCCATACTAACACAAGTTCAAGCGCGCGCGCGCACACATACACACGCATACACTCTTAAATGAAAGTGTAGTAGTGCGTGTATGTGTTTATACAAACAGAATTTTAATTTTGTGTGTGTAACTTTTTTTTTGTTAGTTTGTCTTTCTATTCACGGGCTATTGTGATGTTGTTTTTTGCATATTTTTGGAGCACTATTCCATTCAACATGGGAGTGTGTTTGTGTGGATATTATAAAATTTGAGATAGTTGCAGATTTTCAAATTCCGTAAATACACGCAAAACGGCTAACCGTTTAGGGTACATACAGTCAAGGATGGGGGATAATCGATTTTGATTTTCACCACAAAAAACACACCACCGCAGACACACACTTTAGCACGCGGCGAGATATTATTGATTAATTTCGTTTAACCAAAGTCGTCCGAACCAACCTCGTCAAGTCAGAATCCAATCCGGGTGTGTGTATGTACGCTACACTGCCGGCAGGGAAAGGTTTGCGTCGAGCTAGTTGTTATGTTGATATCATGCGCTGCCACTGCTGTGTACTGTCGCCGACAACGGTTGCCGCTTTTCGCCTAGCAATTATAAGAGAAAAGATAGAATGATTTTGTATCATGTTTCCTAAACGCTCTAGGATGGAAAACAAAACACACAAATATAAAATTGTTTCGTATTGGCAATCATAAATGCTACAGTGAAGACGAATCGCGTAACGCACGCACGGCGACATTAGCCTTGGATTTGGGCATGTATTTGTACGTGCGAGCGGTACCGCGTGTGCAGCTTGCTCGGACCGGTTTTATACGAAATGATTCGTTGGGTTTATTCAACGGGAAAGAGCTACCGTACGAGGGATTACATCGATTCCGGGGGTGTAAAATCTTTCTCGCCCGTGTATCAACCAAACCATTCACATATGTCTCCGTGCCACATTCACATTATACACCGATTAAAAACAGAGTAGCCAGTGCTAAATTGGGGTTTTGGATATGTGGATCACCATGTAGTGCGTTTTATGTAATGCTGCTGTAAGGCAAAATATAAACTGCTCATAAAATTTTCCCATTTAATTTGGATTAAACAAATGCATCATCAACCGAGCACACCCGGGATATGGTGCCCTTTCACGGCTCGGAGAAGGAAATGTCTCCCAGCTAAGATGAAAGTAGTATATTACTTTTAAGTTTATTGTAGGCCGTCTTTCATGAATAAAAAAAATGCATCACAAGACAAGAGCACGATAAGTAATTGTGTTGTGCGTGTTAGAAACATTGATAAACAAACCCCTTCTAGGCTTCTTTTGCTCATGTTTCTTTGTCACCCACTAGCGACCAAATACAAGCATATCCCATAGATTGTTTCACAGCACCATCGCGCGGAGCAGCATACAATAATAATTACAGTAATTTACCACATCGTATAAACAGAGCTAAACTGCGTAACAGTATATGGCATATGATTTTGTATGCGACCATTAATTTTCCGACCGACTATACACGGTCAGGACGATGAATATCCTTGGGTAGAGCCAGCACAGCAATTGCGCCTGACAGCAGTAGGAAAATTAAATATTTTCATGAGAGGAAGACGCTGCTTCTAGCACCGAACGTGAAGGCTGCATATGCACGGGAGCTTTTTAAGGGACACACACTCACACACACACAGTTATGTACAACATTCGCACAAGGTACTCGACGAAGAAGACAACGAACTCACTGAGGTGCAAAGAAAGAGATTTCGATCCAGTTTTTGGGATACAATTTCACTTCCTTAACGATACGTTATCCGTGTTATCTGCATAAACGCTTGCTTCTGCATACCTTTGCGAACGAATTGCACCTGTTTGGCAAGGTATTTTCGCCGAAAAACGTAACACTTTGGACGCGTAAAATGTTGAGAAACTCTTTCAACTTTCGATAAAGCTTCTGCTTTGACGTTTTGTTGTTCAAGAACATCGCAAAGCTCCCAATGCTGCACAGTGCCATCGGGACAGAACATGACGGTTGACAGCAAAACACCGCGAATGGAATGGAATGTGGGAACGTGCTGTGATTTTTTTGTGCTCAAAGTTTGAATGAAAAATAAATTGTTTCTCTTAGTAGTGCAATTTATTGTAGATTTAAATGTGTGGACAAAATTAGTAACGTTTTGAAAAATATACTTAGTAAATATATAAGCAAATGCCTTCCTAATATGAAAACTTGAAAAATGTGAACATTAACAATCAACGTGCTTTTCATAAATTTATCATTTTCTTATCGAAAACGTACGTAATGAAAAACAAAAACTTTTTACCAACCCGTAAATCAATTATTTTTCAACAAACAGTTTGTGCTGCATTTCGGGCCAGCTAACTGTCAAGGTGGCGATTTGCTGCGTGCGTGAAAAACCAATCCCTCCATGCACCGACCCAGTCTAGACGCACACACTCCGGATCCGAGTTTGATCGTTTGACAGTTGTCTGTTTTTTTTCTCTCTTGCCTCTTGCCCAGCCGCGTTCCGGATTCCTGTTTTGTGCGGTTCTTGTGTTAGTACGAATGGAAAAACACACAGGGGAAAAATGGCTGATGCGAAAAGATCAACAATAACGGCGAACAATAGCAGTGGCAGCGGTGGCGGTAGCAGCAGTAGCAACAGTGCCACCACCAGCAAATCTCGCAAGTCCAAAAACGATCTGATTCGCAGCCTCGTCGGAACGTATCTGAAGGCGCGCAACTACAGTGTAAGTGTAACGTCAGGGGTTGCGGTGTACGGTCCGTATCTTCCGTGATACATCTGCTGTGCCTAGCAAAGAAACCGCGCTTCGTTCGATCCGCTTTTCCTCGCTGACCGATTAAGAAAGAATGGTGTGGTGTGTGTGTGCCTGTGTTGCTCCAGTGAAGGGTATAGCTCACAAGCCTAACCCTACAAACCCCAGCGATGACAACAAGCCATCGGCGTTAGTGGCAAAAATTCCCGGCATTATGTGCCGAAAGCAATCTTTGCTCCAGAAAACCCCCCTTTGCGTTCTTTTTCTGACTGATTTTCGTTCTACCATTGCCAGGTTACCGACCGTTACCGGAAATCGGATCTCATCCTCACGCAATCAACTGAGCAAATTGTGATGAACACTGCCATCAAAAACGACACATCGATGGTGAACAGTTTTCTGTACTCCAACATCTGCCTAAACTCAAACCTAGCCCAAGTTGATCAACATTTTGCCAAGTGCGTCTACAGAGCATCGCGCGTTGCCTTGCCACTATCATTAATCATACTTCGTTTTTTTCCTCCCCGGCGCCCATAGATTTGCAAAGTTTGTACGAAACCAACCGGAACCGATTCGTACGGAATTGAACGAGATTATCCCACCGCTGCTATGCCACCTGTACATTGAGATGCTGAAGGGACGCGATTGGCGGCCGGCGATCGAATTCCTACGTAAACATGCACCGCTGGTGGGTAAGGTGGAACCGACTCCACCCGGACATCTGAACCAGCAGAAAATAAACGGCACCATTGACAGTTTGCCGCTAGGGGCGGACATGAGTTCGACGGTCGCGCATAGCTCTGCCATCGTTTTTACCCCCGGACGAACTTCCGATTCGGCTCGTATTGAAACGTATCGCAGATTAATCCATAAGCTGTCGCAAATTGGCCGGTTTCAGGATTGCGAAAGTGAACCACTATTCGTGCAGTTCCGGTCCTGCCAAACGCAGCTACGTTTTCGGTCGGCAACCATCGCTGCCATGCGCCAATATTTAGCAAAACATGGCCATTCGTTAATTCTGCAAACGTTGCGCACGTGGTTCTACTTCGACACGACCGATGATAAGAATTTGGAGGATTTTCAACCGGATAGTTCAATCGGTGAACAGTTCGACCCGATTGGCCGGTCACAACCTACGGTTCGATCAAACTCTAACGGACAACTAAACGGAAGCAGCATGGCGATGGAGGTGGACGAAGGGATGGAAGACGTTGCTAGGCAACCGGTACCGCCGGAGTATGATTTCACTGAACATACAGAGCGTGAGAATGAACGCTATCTATTGCTGAATGGCTTTAATGCACGGTATTTGCGCCACAAAATGCTCGATGCAGAGAACGGAACATCGTCGAACGATCGGCTCGGTTCGGTGCTCTTGGGTGACGGCGAAGATGAGGAGGAGGATGAGTACGGGAATTGTATAAAAAATCCGCAAGCTTCCCATAGCGGAATTTCGGAACAGCATCAGCCAGCAAACGAACCGCTCACCGGTAGTATCGGTATGGATGGAATGTTCTCGCGAATGGACAGCCAGGAACGGTTGCGGCGGTTAAAAGAAAGCGCCGAGAAGCTGTCCATCTATCAGCGGCCACTGTGTGTGTACAGTTTAGAAAACGTTGGTCAGCAGCTGACGAGTATGGCGATCGATCCCGGATGCTGCCATGTGGCAAGCGGTTTCGAGGACTCAACCATTATGCTATGGTCGACGAACCGCAGCACCCAGATGGGCCGAAAACCGTTCGCTAGCTTTCGCGATCGGCAGTGCTGCTGGAATGTGACCACCTGTGATAGTAGATTTAGTGAATCGGACGATTCCGATGGCGATGAGTATGGGGAGGATGTTGTTAGGGGAGACGATTCGGAGTGTCGGATAGGATCGAGCGAGGATAGACACCGCGACGGAACGTCCCTGCTGGACGATGGTATAGATAGTATGTTCGACTTGCGCGGATCAGCAAACATCGAACGGATGAACCGGTTACTTCCGCCACATAAGCGGCGCCTTACCAAACGGGAACGGTGGAAGCAGTTTCTCGAAAATCGGTCCTTGGAAAACACTTTGTATGTAGCAACTCATTAGTGCACTTAAACCGGCAATCTTTCAATGATCTTCCTTTTACATTATCTCTTTTTCAGCTCTGAAACCGGTGGATTATCTTTACGCGGACACGGTAATGCCGTGACGGATTTGCTCTTCTCCGAATATAGTCCGCTGCTGGTAAGCGTTTCACGAGACTGTACCATGCGTGCCTGGATGGGCAGTGACTACACGTGTCGGGCAATCTATCGCGGCCACAATCATCCCATCTGGTGTGTGGCGGAAAGTCCTACTGGGCTGTACTTTGCGACGGGATCGCGTGACACAACCGCACGCCTCTGGTCAACCGATCGTCGGTTTCCGTTGCAGATGTATGTAGGCCACACGCAGGACGTCGACACGATAGCGTTCCATCCGAATGGGAACTATTTGGCTACCGGATCTACCGACCTGTCCGTGCGTCTTTGGTGCGTTACCACCGGGAAGTTGCTGCGTATCTTTACCGACTGTCGGCAACCGGTGCAGAGGATATGTTTTAGCCCGGATGGAAAATATCTTGCCGCGGGAGGTAAGCTAGCTCACCTTAATCGTTGACCGTTTATGGTTAATCGTGCTATTTGCTTATACCTTGCAGGAGAAGAGAATCGTGTGCGCATTTTCGATCTAACAGCCGGATCGCAGCTAACCGAGCTGAAAGATCACACAGCGGCCATTACGTGCATCACGTGGAGCAAAGACAGCAGCCATTTCGTGTCGTCCTGTGCGGACGGCACGATACGAATCTGGGACGCCAAACGAATGTTACTTCCTTCTTCCTCATCGTCGGGCGGCTCTTCCACCTTCTCGTCGTCCAACTTGGCGGTAACGCCAACGCGCGATCTTTCGTCCACACCGGGACGGAGCAACAGCTTCGCACCACTCAACAATGGCACCTGCAATCCAAAGATGAACATCACAGCCAACCCACAGGCCCAACAAGCGGCTGGGTGTGGAAGGAGTGTTGGTGGTACAGGATTGGGACCGTCACATCATCATCATCCACAGCACAGTGCCGGTGATGTGGCGGCAACTATCACTACCACCACCAATACACCGCCGAGGTCGGGTTCCGGTACCGCCAATAGCAATAGCAATCTCCTGCTCGCATACTCAACCGGTTGTCGGCGAATTTATCGACTGCACTATAATAAGCTTAGCGGTGGATTAGCGTGTTTAGGAAGTAGTTAATGACAAAAAAAGGAAGATTAGTGAGGGATACGAGAGAGAGAGAGAGACAGAGAGAGAGAAAAGAAAACCTGGAATAAGTATTATTTATTGAAACTCAGTCCTCCAAAACGAGAAGCAAACCATAACTTCGAATGCAATATCTGGACCACTGTGGACTGCATGTTGATAGGAGGTATCGGTCTGTCTGCTAAGGTGTGTGGACTGTGAAAAGAAGCGAAACACGACAAAAAAGCAGTGCATTGGTCGCACTTCACCGCACAAACACACCCCCCCCCCCTTTGTGTGTGTGTATGTCCGTGTGATTATCGTCGAGTCGTAGTAGAATTTTGAATGAAATTAAACAAATAAACAACTAGCAACTAAGGAACGAATTGTCAAAATGTCAGAAAGGAAGTGTGCAATTTTATTTCACATGAGAAAACTCTATATTTCAGTAATGTCCATTGGAAAACGGCATTCACATCCGAGCCTTCTAAAATGAAGCACATGCTTAAATGCGATACTGTAGCGATAAAACAACCAATATGCAAAACAACGGCGAACCCTGCAATGCGGCATCACCACGATGACACGCACACACACACGAACCAAAGGTCCAATTTTACACAGCGCTTTCTGCACTCTCGTTACGGTACACGGTGTCGGTCGGGGTCTGGTCTGCTGGTTCTCTGTGTACTCGGCTCGGCAGCTGCGTTTCGAGACTACTGCGTTCGCAAAAAGGATGGTGAAAAATTAGTTCAAGTGCAACATAGTCTTTTCGTGACGCAGGTAAAGGAGCCTCCTTGCTCTTGTTATCTGTCACATCCTGTTGCTGTGTCAGGTTTGCGGGTGCGAGTGTATGTACGTGTGATTAGCGGAAGATGAAAGTCATTGACAAACAGTGCTGGTGGTGCCGAAGGTGTCGCTTGTGCTGCCGCTGCGATACAACCCCGTAATAGAGGGGACACAAACGCACAATCGGAGTACCGTCTGACCGTAGCGGCGTAGTTGAAATGCGTAACAACATACGGTCGACAGTGCCAGCAGCACCACCACTAACCGGAAGCATACAGTGAGGATGGAATAGGCAAAGGAACCACTGCTTTTGCAAGGTCGTTGTCGGTCAAATTGTGAAATTCCCACATTGTCTGGTTAATAACGTTGACAGGTTGGCGGAGAAAGTGAGGAGCGAAAGAGAGAATGTGTGTGTATGTGCGTGAATGTGTGTATACTATGTGTCGGGTGCAGTTCTCGGCCCTCGCGTAGGAAGTGCAACAGTGTAAACGGAAAGGGAATGAAGTGCGCGGTGCAGCAAGATGAGAAATGTCAAACAAGGCCACCGAAACCACGGTCCACTTGGATAATCAAAACAATCGCCACAAAGTTGAACGCATTTTCTGAAGAAAAGTACATTCGGAAGGTATTGTTGGTTTTCCGTGACTTCGCAAGGTGGTAGAAGAAGCAAAAAGGTGAATATGTTATTTTCGATGTTATTGTATGTTTTTGCACCAGAAACCATTGAGGTGCGAATTTAAAACCACTATTGTGTTTGTGTTTGTGTAAGTTTGTATAAGAGCAAACGTGTGTTTGTGTGTTACATTATTGTTGTGATTTTGTGGCCCGAGTGCACCCGGGATGTGTGCGGATATTGTGGAGGATAACAGCAACTAAGGTCAGCACCGTGTGCCCCAACAGCAACTGCTATGGGAGACAGCAGCGGTCCACACCGTTTCACGAACTATTTGCAACCAGCCAATCAGCAGCAAACCACTCCGAATATGATCGTACAGCAGCACCGTCACTTTCAGCACCAGTGCCGTATATGTGGAGTAAATGAAGGGCTTCGACGGTGCAGCCGATGCCAGATTGCGTACTACTGTTCGGTCGACCATCAGCGGATAGACTGGAAGGTGCACAAAACCGAGTGCCGCTCTATACAGTTGCCACCACAGCAGCAAACGTCCACAATGGTCGCCGCTGCATCGATGCAGCTCCAACAACAGAATCGGCAAACACTCAGTGCACTATATCCGACCGTTGCAAGCGATGGACAGCAGCTGGGAAATGTGTTCATGCCATCTGCCGCCGTCTCAACCGAAGGCAGTAGCAGTTTTTGTGTACGTGCAGAAATGCCACTTCCGAACTGCAGCACCAACACCATCAACGGTGGGTTTGTTTCACAGGCAGCAAATGTAAACATCGCTGCACACCCTTCACTAACACAGCCGTTCGCAGATCAGAATGCGTCTTCTGCTATCGGAACAGTCGTTACCCACCAGCCTACCGCGACCTCCGTTGCTGTTCCGATGTACAACGGCGGGGAGTCCACGGGAGCGACGACGTGCGCGCGAACGCAGCAACCGATGATAGCCTCCGATGGCAGCGACAGTGGCGACGAGTTTCTGAACGAGCTCGCAGTTTCAAAGTTGTTTCCGATCGATGCGCTCGCGTCTGCCGAGGAGCTCGCCGATCTAGACCAGCTCGACGTGGATCATATACTGAACGAGAACAATTTTCTCAACAATATTAACAATCTGAACGTGTTTGACGGTACCGAACAGCAGCAACAGCCGGAACAGTTTATCGAGTCGGATTTTGTAATCACCGAAAACGTACAGCAGACAACAGACAACAACAATCGATTCGATATCGATCTTAGCGGTTCGGACGCGTTGTTCCTGAACAATAATTATAACTTTGTTCTTAACAATCCCGCCGTAGTACCCGGTGGTGACGGTTGCGAAAGTAACCCCGACCAACCAGCAGTGGTAGTGCTCGATCAAAGTAATCCGTCATCGTACGCGGGAAGAACGGCGAAAATGCAGCTAGCCCAATCGGGTGGTAGTGTGATGTTGCTACAGCAACCGCAGCAGCATCAACAAAAGCAGCAGCTTGATCAACGTGCATCATCCAAAGCGCAGCAGCACCAGCAGCAACAATTGGCCGCACTGATCCGGCAGGCCAGCAGTGCGGTAGTGGATGGACCAACGTTAGCGAAAGTCGATCAACTGAAGCAGGACATACGTAAGGGAAGGACTCCCCAAGTTTCGAATTTTAGTGCAACCAGCAATGGAAAGTCCGCTTCCGATTCTCCGGGTGTTGTATCGACTGTGAGTAGTGGTGATGCTGTGTCGCATCCTGCCGCTAGTGAGGGTGGCGGTGTTGCTGCCGAAGTGTATGAGTTGGACTGTGAAAATTTAGACGAAGCCTGCCGCAGTTTGATACGCGATATGAATGAGTACGGGGTGTGTGTGTTGGACAATTTTCTTGGCCAAGAACGGGGCCTGCAGGTGCTGGACGAGGTTACCGGAATGTATTCGTCCGGGGTGTTTAAGGTAAGCAAGTTGTGTGCTTTGTGGCAATGAGGGCGCTACTTAAGCAAGAAATATTCTTACACCTAATGAGCTTGAGGCAAAAGGAAAACAAATTCCAGGTCTGCCCTCCACATACGAAATTAATGTCCAATGTATAATGTCTCGGATACAAAGATAATTTATTCTCAGTAGAACCCGCGATTATCATCAGAGTTTTTGTAACTCCTTTACACGGCTTTTAAACCAGACGCACTTGCCGCAACTTCATCAAAAAGTGCGCTTCGTATAATTTTTGCAACATATATAAGACGGACCCTGTCTAGCACTGTGGATAAAGAGTTGTCTGTATGTGCCCAGTGTTTTGCTTATCTTATCTATCGCTTAATGCTACTTTGCCGATTCGGTTTCCTTTGCTTCATTTCGCGGGTTTTGTCGTACAAATGTACAAAAATCAATTTGGTTACTGCATGGGTAACCGTGGTAGAAATGCAGTTCAGTTTTTGGGAGGGAAAACCCGATAAGGGTGATCTAATGGAACAGTCATTTTCTTATAACGTTTCTTTAAAACCCCTTTACTGACTTACAGGATGGGCAGCTAGTTTCGAACCGCGTTGGAAACAATCTGCGCCACATACGGGGAGATAAAATTACCTGGATCGGTGGAAAGGAACCCGGTTGCAGCAGCATCGGATACCTTATCAATCGTGTAAGTATAATCAGCATCCGTTTAATTACAATGGTGTCCCTTTCAACATGGAGCTAATCCCCTTCTTACGGCTTCATCCGCAGGTTGATGCAGTTATTACCAATTGCAAGCGGATGGAGAACAATGGCAAACTTGGCCGGTATAATATCAAAGAGCGAACAAAGGTACGTTCCCATCTTCTAAACTTCGACTCGAAAAAAAAAATCGTTCAATTTGGCAGGCGTACTCACTAGCGTACAAGCACGTGCAGCCGTACATGCGCGCGTTCCAGTTGCTACGACGAAATCTTTTTAAATTTGAATGTCGCGCAACATGCTGCCAAATGCGTACGTGAGCTCGCACGTGCACGTTGTTTAGCCTTCTCTTGCCGCTCGTGCTATCTCTGTTTCGCTACGCACCTTTCTTCACCCTCGAAATAACCTTTCCGAGCTCGCTTTTGCTTGCTCTGTTACCCTTGGTCATTGTTTCCCCGTTGGCCGAGGTTATGGTATCCACAACTGTTGACGGTCTCATCATCCTATCATCAGTTCCATTTCCTATTTGCCTTGCTGAGGCAATTGTGCGTGCCCGTTTGTCTGCATGGTTGTAGCGTTCCTGTTATGCGTGTGCGGAAAGCTCCTGCTCCGAATCATCTTGCGATGCCGAACATCTGTTTGGGAACAGCATTTGCTTTGATTGGGTTTGTATACTGTTCCTTCTTGATTCCTTCATTCCCAAACATGCGCCGGCTCGCTATGGCTTTGTGGGAGAGGTTCAATGAAAGACCTTGAGTGTAATATCCCTTTCCCGCATTCGAACGGATGAGATGGATGCGTATGGCCGGATGGTCACGTAGCTTCCACCCGGCTTATAACCTCGTTCAGGGCCATATCCGGGAGAAGAAGAGGGCTGCACTTTCACACTTGCGCAGCCGAATGATGACAATCATTGAATGCAACCAGGACAGAATCTTATCTTGCCACGTTTCTTCGGGACACACGGCTAAGGTGGATATTTGTTCCCAGTACGGTGGATGGTGCTGCAGGAGGCAAGGCGTTTTGCGCGACAATTATATGTGCCATCCAATCCATCCTTTTTACATCGTCGTATTTGTAAACAGTGGCTGTTTGATCGGCGTAAACAGTGGATCAGTTCTACGAATCTAAAAACCTGCTGTTTCTGATGCTTTTAACCCGGTCACTTATGTCATGCCGGTGGTAATATCACTCCAACACGTTTGTTTGTTCAATGTATTAATTTTATCTACTTATTACTATTTACAACTATCCACATCCCCCTTGCTAACCCATTACATTCCTGGAACTATGTGCATCTGGAGAACGTCGGCAATGCGTCAAAACTCATTCTCCACCTCTCTATATAATGGCGTCTTAATATTGGTCCGATGAAATCATCTTCCAACAGTCATAGGAAGAGAACCGGTGGTGTTGTGTAGGATCTTTATTTGTTTTGCTTTTGCAATCTTGAACCTCACTCTTACCCAAAACAAACCAAAATCAAAACCATCAAATTCCCATAATCAACGAAACGTGATTGATGACACACCAGAGACATCCCGCCGAATCGCGATTACCTGGTGGCTTCCTGCTGCTTCCCGTTGCGTGTATATCGATGCATGGTTTTATTTTTTTTTTTTTCGTTGATTCGATCTAAATGGTTTTGTCATGGTTGTCCGGGAAGGGTAAGGGAACACATTTGGCTTTCTTCGTTGGTTGGAACGCGAACGGATGATAAGATCGTGGATGATGAGGTACCCTTTCATCGATCGCTTTTATCTTAATATCGGGTATTAACGGATTGGCGAGATATACAGTAAGAAAGCCTAGACTTGCTGGTGTACGCGTTGTCATTTTTGTTTGTTAAGCATTGAAGATAATTGGTTCAAGGACGTAATTTTGACTTGGATTATTCGTAGTTGGATCTGTATCCCTATTTCACTACATCCTATCCCTTGTTCCTCAAGACGTTCGTTGAAATGACTAGCTAAATCAATCCAACTTTTTCTTTTATAATACGAATTATAATATCATCCTAACCGTCATCTAGGATCCAGAAGATACTAATGCACGATTATAGTGTCTTATGTATGTTTCAAGAAGTCCACAATATTCATCGTTCGATGCTTTACGGATTTAATGTATCAACATTCAACGAGCAGATATAATCCTTTTTTATACGGCACCATAATCGAGCTTGATAGTGTTAGTCCAGCTGTATAATTGTGTGATTTTGTTGATTATTACATTACCATGGTCCTTCAGTCGCAATTAAACCGACTCTAACTAGCTATACCACCTAGTGTATCACACTTATGTATTAGTCATTCATTCACAAACAATGTGTGCAGCTTATCTCTTCTGTTTGTTGCATTCCTTACGAAGTTATTATTGGTTAGGAGTACGATACTCGTCGAATGATGATGGCTTATGTACTTGCTTGCACATCAAGTTCAAAAACGGCTTATGATGCATTGCTGTGACCTAAAATAATTGCAAGACCTTGGACTTGTGGCGTGTGTGATTTCAAGATTGGAGTCGCCTATATCCTTCACTTTGACGGGATATCCTTAATTCGTGATAAATTTTCAACTTTGGTAATGGACACACCCTGTGGATTTGCTGCTAGTTGGATCGATCTATGGATACGATCGGATTGCCAACTGATTTCTTTGTATTACCGCACTTAAGTTACGCTATCAGGGAAGGGCATTATAGCTGATTGTTCAATCAATTTTCTCGCTCTCTCGCTCTCGCTTTTCACCGATAATGGTTTTGTTGAACCCTTACCTATCGGATAACGCGCTACTCCTTCGCGGTGCGCACAGCTCTGATAATGACATCCAGGTGTAGTACAACCGCCGACCACAACCGACACACAAATACTACGCTAGGCGCGCGCGCACTCTGGTCGACCATCGTCACGAAAGCTTGTCCGGGACAGTCGGATGTCGGCCGGTCGGGGGAAGCAAAATATTTGCGCAACGGGTATATGTGTGTAAACGCGTGCGCACAGTTTTAACTCGCCTTTGACCGACCTACCGTACCCGGGGCCGAGGTGTTTGTCACGTACGCCAATCCAGGGATGATGATGGGTACCCGAATTTCGGTACGAAAGGGAAAGCTTATGAGCGAGGACAGGCTTTTGGGGAAAGCATAAGGTGATTTTGTTTCTGCTGTGATAAGAAAAGCATTTTGAGATTAGCTTTTTTATCCCATATATCTATAAAAAAAATTAATTAAGCGTAGGACACATTTTACTGCTCGAGCTGAGTTGTATAAGAAAGATAGTAAAGTGTGTTTCTATTCCGTATGACTATTAAACGCAAAACTTCGAATGATAGAACGGAAAAACATACCGACACTGATAGCACTTATCAAAACGCGATAGGCGTTTTGATTGCGAAAAGGATTTAATTGTTTTATTTCGACCTTTGTTGACGAGATTGATGCCTTTTGACTTGTTCTTCTCAACCAGCATATAACGATAAATCATTTCATGTATGTATAATTCTTCTATGCTTCTTTTAGGCTATGGTCGCCTGCTATCCTGGGTCTGGATCGCATTACGTGAAGCACGTCGACAATCCCAACAGTGACGGACGCTGTATTACCGCCATCTACTATCTCAATCTCGATTGGGACGTACGGGAAAGCGGTGGTTTGCTCAGGTATGTCGCACTTAAATCTTTCCTGATGATGAACCATTTTGCATACACAGCCACATCGGTTCCTCTAACACCTTTTCCAACGTTTTTTTTTTTTATTATTGTAGAATTTTCCCGGAAGGATGTAACGACCGTGTGGCCGACATTGAACCAATCTTTGACCGCATCCTGTTCTTCTGGTCGGATCGGCGAAACCCGCACGAAGTTCAGCCAGCTCATCGCACCCGGTACGCCATAACGCTTTGGTATCTGGATGCGGAGGAAAGGGAATCGGCCCGGTTGCGATACCAGCAGGACTGTGAGAAACGATTAAAGGCTTAGGAAGTCAGTCCCGTTCACGGCAGTAAGTCGCGGTAAAGCGTAACGTGAGAGAATTGAGAGAGAATGCTCGTGATCGTACCAAATCGAATAATTTATTAGCAAAATTGTTATTCAAATGTGATATAACTATTATAGAATTGCGTGTGTGTGTGTGTGCTGTGTGCGAGTGTTTGTATGTGTATGAAAGAGTAATGCACGCATAATTGCGTTCTAAATGGGCAATTGTGTGCATGTGTGATAGCGTTTGCCTAAGCCAGTATATTCAAATGAAGGAATGGGAATGTAAGATAGACAACGAAGAACACGGAATTGATCAGAAATGGGATTCCATGGACGATCCTCTGTAATCTGTGTAATTAACGTAAGTAGGACAGAGAACAAATTGAAAATAAAAAAACGGAGCTAAAATGCTCGGAGCAAGCTAGAGAGAGGGTGATAGCGAAAGCAAGAAAGGTTTGCAGATTTGTTGATCGGTTTCATTATTAGCTAGCAAATTGTGGGCAAATTCTCATTTGTTTGCTAATAAAGGGAAAAGTAAAGACTACAATATACAATCTCCCTACCGGGAGACAGCAGGACATTATTGAGGCAAAGCATGGAGTGGTTTGCTCGTGCTGTAATTTAACTTATATTGGAAGTATAGACAAACAGCGATAGCGAAAGCTGATCAAAGAGTCACGTCCTAGGAATAGCTAGGACGGAATGAAGTGAAGAGGAACGAATGGAATGGTTAGAAAGTCCTCCTGTGCGTGCGCGCGTGTGTGTAGTAATTTTGTATATGCTATACAATATTAGATAGCTTGCGAAAACAAAATACACGGTGTTTGTGCTTTATTTTGTTTTCGAAAGGTGTACCTGTTTACCGTTATCTCATCGAAAACTCGTGCTGGGGCTTTTTTCGGTAGAAGTTGATGCTGGTTTGTATCGTTTTAGATTCAGTAGAGGGCGGCTGCCAGGAGCCTTTTTCCAGGTTGTTTGCACCATTTAAATGGCTTTTGCTACTGAAAAAACCTTAAAATAAGTTTGGTCGTCCAACTCACTTCTACTGGGAAACTTCATCATCCAAGGGGAGACCCCTTGAACTACCAGGAAATTTCTATCTAGCTAATGGTTTCATCGTCTGAGACTCATTTACCAAGGCTCATCCTTTTCCAAGCCTCTCTTACCAGTAGATTCCATCATTGAAGGTTGCTATTCTAATAAGGGACCTTATCATGAAAGTGTTCCTGGTGTTTACAAGACGGACAAGGTTCTTATAATTCTTTTCAAAGCGTTATCCTCATTTTAATTATTTTAATCATGGCAAGAATGTCATCATTGTTTGTCAAAAACAAACACGAACAATATAATTCTAAAACGATATGTCTTTCTATATCAGTTTGGCGCTGTTTTCCTTGATTTTAACGTGTTAAAAATATTTGCAAATACTGTTGTGTGTGTGTCCGTTCTTATGCTACCCTCGGTTCCATTCGTATCCAGAAACCATCCCGTGCTTCCAGTGAGGAGGCGGATTCGATTAGTTTCAACGGTTCGGGTGTGCGTTCCCCAGGTTGCAGTGAGTATCTTTGCACCAGTGCCACCAGCGTAACCTTTACAACTAGCCGAACAAACTCCTGCCCCAAACAGCCTCGACCAATGCCGAACGGAATGAATGTATTGCTGTGTGGCACGTTTATCAGCTGCCCATCTGCGAACCGTTCCGGGCAGAATTGTTCCGGCTGTGGAAAGTAGTCCCCATTTCGATGTAAGGCCCACACCGAAAGGTAAAGTTTGTCACCTACCTTAAGTGGGATCGAAGCACGATCTCCATTTTCGGTTGCCGGAATGATGAATGGTTTGGTACACTCGCGAACAAGCAGTGGATGTGGTGGCCATTTGCGAAGCGTTTCTTGTACGATCGCGTCTAGGTAGGGTAGCGATCGGATACGCTCGTACGGTGGTACAGCGGAGGAACTATTTGCCAATTCATTGGAGGTCAACTCGTCGTACAGTTTCCGCTGTACCTGTGGGTTTTGAGCTAGCTCGTAGACTGCAAACGACAATAGATTAAGGGTCGGTTCGAAGCCCTTCGTAAAAAAGGTGGCACATTGAGCAGTCAGCTGTTCGTCTGTTAGCTGGTGGGAAGTTTTCAATTTGTCATTAGCTTGTTTAAGGAAGTGTCCGATTGATTTTTCGCTTGAGTTGGAAGCGGTGGCTTGGAACTGCTTAACAAGATACTCAATCTCCTGCCGATCGGTGAACTGTACGCCGATACTGCGCATAAGTCCAGGTGCTAGGTAGAAGGCCATCGTTTTTATCACTTGCACCGGATTGGTTCCGTACGCCAACCCGCTTGCTACGGCACAGAATCGATCCGTATCGTCTTGGAATGTGTTGAGTTGCTTTCCGAATGCTATGCCGGCAAACATGTTTAGTGTGTGCTTCAGAAAGATGGCCTTCATTTCTAGCTCCAGCTCAACGCGTGATGCTATAAAATCGACCAAATCGGTACAACACCGGTGCGAAGTTTTATCCATCGTCGACAGATTAGATGGAGCGTGAAAAACAGGTGTTAGAAGGGAGGCTAGCTTCATTGCTTTCTCAGCCCCCTTCACGAGATGTAGCTGACCGCCAAGAAAACGATCCTTTTCTTCGTCCAGAAAATAGCCGTGACTCTCGAAATGGCTCATGTTGGGTTGCAGCAACTGGCGGATTAGTGCTGGATCGCGTACATACAAAGCCGGTGTCATGTAGTTGAAGAAACCGAACAATCTAAGCAAAAGTATTGATTTGTATAAACATGAAACGTTTCTACGATCAAATCAAAACGGGCGTCCAATCCTCTTCTCTTACCCATGGGCGGAGAACTTTCGGTAAAACTGTTCAATTTTCTCCATCGTTGTCAGCTTTCCGCTAAGCACATCGTCCAGATTACCATACAGAAAGTGTGGCTTTTCAAAGGGTACACGCAACAGTCGAAAGTAGGATCGGTGACGGGTTAGCAGCTTGTAGGTAAAGAACCCGAGCAGTGTGACGAGGATGAACGTGAACCAGTACAGATCTTCCTGATTCATTGTGGTGCGATTTGAGTGCCTGTACGTGAAGAGAAATGATTATCGTACGTTTTGCTGTAACATTTCATAGATAAAAACAGCAAATTAACCTTACCGTGGATGGAGAACGGGAAAACAGGTGTTGTTCGCGGTCAGCTGATGTCCGGCGTTCCGCTGTCATTGCTTTGATGGTAAACACAGTACTGTCCATGTTGCCAAACACTCGTATAAAACAAAATCCGAGCATGTACAAAAACTGCTCGACTCTACAAATTCATGCAGTTATTTCTAACGTCCGTTACCAAAGGAAAATCTTTCCCACGTAAAATTAGGAATTTTCTTCTTCAGATAAATCGAAACGAAACAATTCAAATACAAATCACGCTTACTTTATTTAACCCTACAAGTATCCACTATTTTACACAAACCTTACCACTGACCACTTTCTCTCTCACGCATTCTTACCGAACCAACCGGAAAACAGTTGGTGAAACTCGTTCGACGCTCGTCGCACAAAGTTTACAACCGATCGCAGCATAAATGCGCCCGGTTTCCCTTCATCATCATCCTTACCAGTCTCAGGATGGCCATCATCATCACTGTCCCGTGCTTCCCTGAGAGCCGAATGTCCCGCTGCTCCGGACACTAACCCTTGCTTCGGCGGCTGTTCCGGTAGAACAAGATTTTCGTACGAAAATTCTTCAGACTGTTGATGGCGGCGTTGAATCATGTTGGACCGTTCCCGGGATTCCCAGGACTGTGGATGAAGCAGGACGTTGCGTTTCGTACGTTTGAGGGATGGTTCGTTTGCAGCGACTACGTCACGATCATCACCATCATCAACAGTACGCGGCACATCGTCGTCATCGCTCACCTCCCGGGCATTGTTATCTTCCGCTTCCAGCTCCTCAATCGCCTCCAGCAGCAGGTCAAACATTTCGGCAAACTTTTGCTGCAACTTTGCATTGGTCCGGAAAAAGTCCTCCAACCGTTGCACTTCTTCTGACTCGATTGAAGCAGCAGGCTGCTCTGTTAGAAGCAGACCGGACGGGTGATAGGAGCGTTTGAAGCGATTCGGGCGCATCTCGGCTACTTCGGCTGAGGTGGACTCTAGTGACCAGGTGGGCTCAAGTCGTGGAACGATCTGGCGCTCCTCACTGGTCCGGGGTGCTGGTGTGAAAAGTTCAATTTCCTCGTGCGATACTGCGGGAGCCATTGTATGTTCGGTTGGCTGTTCTTGCTCACCGTACGCCGGTTGGATGTCTTCGGGAGAGTTTTCATCCAACTGTCGTTGCTGTTCGGCAACCGTTGGAGGATCGAAGCTTTTGTCCTTCATCTGTACAATTGTGAACGCTTCTTGGCTGGCTGGTTCCGTTAGTTGGTTCGCTTGCTTGTCCTCTTCTGATTGTTCTCTCCGGATGGGCATGAATCGATCGGTACGTCTCATTTCACGCACATCTTGCTCATGCTTTGAACCTCGTCGAAGTGTTCGTCGACGCACGGCACAGTCTGCCACGTGCTCCTCCTCCTCACTGGCCTCGATCGGTGTTGGTGCTCTACGTTCCCAGACCGGTGCAAATCGATGAAAATCGCGCTGGTTGATCGAGATCCGGCGACGAACGGCTGGTCTGTGCCGTGCGGATGATCCCCAGCTTCCCATACCACTACGATGGTATCCGGATGAACGCTCCTCCTGTTCCTTCTGTGGTTGTTCCATATCATCAGTCGGTACATACGTGCCACTTTCACCATCACCATTGCCTCCCTTCGAGATTACGAGGTGCACATCGCCAAGCGGAAAATCTGACCGTTGATGCAGCTCATCATCCTCCTCCTCGCTAACAGCAAAGTTCGGTGGCTCGTTAACCGCTTCCGCCAGTGATGATCGTTTCGTTTTGCGACTGGCCAGCTTAGCTGACATACGCTTCATCAGTCGCTCCTGGAACCGGCGATTGGGGTTCGGGAAGTTCGATCTCCGACCCATTAGCATATCACCCCGTTTCGCCCGTTCCCGTCGTGCCTCACGTAGTGGATGCTTCATCTTCTTCAGATTACGCTTCTCCAAACGTTTTTCCTTCTGCCGGATACGACGCTGCTGCCGTTTGTATGCTTGCGTTTGACGGGGACCTCTCGCTGTCCGCTCTGTGGTCTCCGGTGCCGATTGCGCGTCCGCGAGAACCTCCGAGAGACTTTCCGCAAGGCTATCAGCTTGTGGTGCATTAGCAAAACGGGCGAGAAAACGCTTCCGCTTTTCGTTTCGTCTTGCAGGTGGGTCGTTCGTTAGCAGCGAGCGACGCACTCGTCGCTCAACACCTTCGAGTGGGGTCTTTTCCAACAGCTCACCGATCAGATGTTCTAGCAGCAGGTCAGTGGAGGTACGATCATGCTGCGGCATCATTTCTCGGGGAAGTTTCTTACGCTGGGGGAGAATATCGTTACGACATTCGCGTATCTGGACGCCTGGGACTACGGCAAATAGGATGGATTGCGCCGGTACGTAGAAGCTAACACCGTGTGTGAGTGTGGTGACGGCACGTACCGGTTCGGGTTGAGGTTGAGACGTGGTAGGCTGCTCCAGTGGACGATTGTTCACCATCGGTTGTCCGTCCTGTACGGTCAACAGGAACAGTTCCACCGGTGAGGAGAGTGATCGGGTTAGCAGTTTAATCGTCACGTTAGTCGCTCCATCCTGATCACCGTTCACGACCACGAGCGTTAGAGAACCGGTGCGATTACGAGTACAGTAAGCATAAACCGATGTGTGGCTGCTGATGGTATCCATGCCAGAAGAAGGACTCACATTGAAGTTAACCGGAAAAACCTTGTGTCCCACGGTACGTTTGTACAGCAGGCCGATTAAATAGTTGAGCGAGTACTGCTGAATGTCGTCCCGTTGAAGTGGTTGGAATACTGCACTAATTCCACCCCGAGCAGCTTCACCGAGTGTCCGTGCGTAAACGATGCCTTCCTGGACGCATGATTTACAGCAAGTAACAGGAACTTCAGCAAGCGAATCTAATTTTGTGCGCTGTTCTTCCACAATATCAAGCCACACCGGGAGACGATGCTTCAAAAGTCCACGCAGATGAATTTCTCGTTGGATGGTGGTATAATTCCATGCTGTATGGTCGGACTGTGGTCTACGATAAGACGATAAAGCAGGGATTAGAAAATGCAGATATCGTATGCAAAATGTTTTTGAGTCAATCCTACCTAGTTATTGTGATGGCTTCCACAAGATTGTCGGCATTAGCGTGGAAGTATTGAATCTCTTCCAGTGGGACGAATTGTGGGTTCAGCTCCGATGCTACCATGGACCATTGCTGATCCGGGAACGCTTGAAGCATCGTGCGGAACGTTCGCAAATCATCCGCATACTTTGGCGCATCCTTAACGAGTCCTGTTAAACGAAAGTGAAGTTAAAGGTTTTATTCTACATGTGGACGAAACTATAGAGATCAGTTCTTACTTACCATTGCCTAACTGCCAACGGCATTTGCTGATTCCAAGCGTACTAGCGATGGTTAGAATGCGGAGTGCATTCTTCGCGTTCCATTGTGCCCCATCGATTGGATAGTCTAGTACAAACACTGGCACCAGACTAGCGCGTTTTGCCCATTCGTAGAACGCTTGCCACGCACTGGAACTTATCTGCACCAGCTCCATATCGTCCGGCTGCCCAACCACACTCTGGCCCGTTGCTGTTTGCAGATGAAGCTGCGATGAGTCAGCTATCACCTTCAGGAAGGTACCACCGAGGCTCTGCGCCATTAGGAAGCTAGTTTCACTGATCGGATTACCCTGACCGTCGAATATGTTTTGCGGTTTGGCGTAGAAACTGATAAACTCATCGGCGAGCACGTTTGCCAATCGTTTCGTATTCACACTAACGCCAAGCTGTCGGACCGGTTCACTGTCGAACGCTGAGGGCACTTCATTTTCTCCTGCTATACCACGGACACCGGGAACGAGCAGCAGAATCACCACCACCAACCAAAGGCGGTTGAACAATTGGACCTTGTTCTGTACTAGCGTCATCGCTGTTCGTTCGTTCGTTCCCGTACGGAACGTGCCAACTGCTGACCAGTAACTGTGTGGACCGAAATGCGTGATGCTACCTTCTTTTGTGCTTTTATCAATTGGAACATAGGAAGGAACTCGGGGTGAAAGGAAGTTTTGCAGGGGATAATTTCTCCAGAAGAGTCGAGCGGTACCCGCGTACTCGACTAGTAAGGTGGCGAGCAAATTTTTGACTACTGCTAGCACTATTCTTGCACTTGTTTTGTGTATGGCTTGGCAGTTCTTAGGGCAACTTCACAACACTCCGTCGACATGTTTTCGCGTAGATGGAACGGCTCTGGTCCACTATAAAAAGCTCCTCAGAAGCAGAAATTGAAAAGTGCGAACGTCAGCGAAAGCTAGAACTAACTTAACGGCATCAAATGTGTAGGAATGCAGTAGCTGATGCTACTTCTGCTTTGTTGATGTTGGCTGGCTGGTTAATATTTGAGAGTTTAAAAAGGGCAGCCCCGTTTTCGATGATTCATCAAGAACGCTCGCCACAGGTCACAATCAGCTGGCAACTTTTCAGTCAGCAAATACAAACACAAGAGAGGCATCATTTCAAACAGTGTAAAAAACGCATGAATTGCACCGAATTTTCCAATTCGCGTTTCTCCAAATTAATTCCATTAAATTTAGCGCATTACACAGCAAATTTGAGAATTTTGAACGATTTAAGAGGAAGAAGAGCGATGCTGTCTGGAATTGGAGACATTTTCGCGTGAACCGGACCTCGATCTGGAGGATGCTAGACGATACCGATTATGATACGATGGTCTACCGGAAGGTCTAAGTGAAAATAATCCATCATCCGTGTTGTCCGTTTCCGATCTACCCGAACGGTGTTCCAAACGGTTTCTATGACGACTCCGTGATCGACGCAATCGGTGCAATCGTCGAGATCGGCGCAATCTTGCGGACCCTCTATTACGACCATTCCGTCGATGTCGGTTTCGTGGTGTCCGTTCGCTGGGACTGCGCTCAACATTTGGAACTAACAGCTCTAATATCACAATTCCACTCTGTTCGGCAATTTCGGGTGTTACTTCATCGAGAACGTCTGAATCATACCAATATTCATAATCTTCAAACGATGGTTCGTCGTCTGGTGTGTCCGGTTCCTGTAGCTCTTCCGTGCTAGACGTGCGCCGGGTGACGGTTTCGTCGTCGTCAGCCTCTGCGTCTTCCGGATCTTCAAGCCATTCTATGGGCATCTGTTCTCGTATTGTAGGGGAAAATAAACATTTTAGTTGGTTGATAAAAGCTGCTTGCGAATGATTGGCCTCCTATAAATCCTTTAAACCTTTAAATCCATTTTGAAGTTTTGTTACAATTAGGTTGCACAGGGTATTATTTGCCGATACGAGTGTTTGCCGAATGGCATCGTTACACTCGCTGCATGGCTTCTTGGATTACAAATGTTGTAACTGTGGATTGTAAAAATTCAAATTGATTTGAATGTTGCACGTGCCAGTGGTGAATTATTATACACACCACTTCATTTATTCACCACGCAGGCAGAGCTGTCAGCTGCTGACGGTAAATATAGCAATTTGGAATTGCTGCTGGCAGAGACAGACGACTTAACAAAACAAGCACCATTCTTAATTGAATGAGCAATTTAGTCTGGCGCAGTTTTCGCATTCCATACCGACGATAGTTTCATTGTAACGATAATGTTTCTTTGTGCCAGAATATATGTGATAGTTTTTATACTTTTCATACACAATCATGCAGTGCAAGCGGAAAAGGCACACAGCAAGTATTCCAAGCATGCCAACGCGCTTCCCGATTCCGAAATATACGAGCCGGATTTTCGAAACATTCAGCGTCCATTCCGCATGGCAAAGCTGAACCTTGTCTGGACAAAGGCACAACATGTAAGAATTACCCCAATTTTGTCACCTTCGACCTATACATCAGGTTTTCTAACGAATGTGCTTTTCTTAGCGGCTAACCGAACCGAAACTAAAGTCACTGTACACCGAGCTAAAGCTGCACGATAAGGAAGAAATTACCTACAAGCAGCTAAAGGAGAAAGATAAGGATGGACTGAAGGAAGCGGAGCTACGCAACAAGCTGGTTACCATCATGAGCACATACGGATTGTTGGAACATTTCGACGATACGCAAGACCCGGAAAAGTACAAAATGTATAAAGCGAACGAGGGCGGCACGAAGAAAGATACCTACAAGAACAAGAGCCTGTTTAAGGACAAAAAGCTAAACAAATTATGGGATAAAGCCGAAACGGCCGGCTTCACGAAGGAAGAGTTGGATGCGCTGCGTGAAGAGTTTGATCACCATCAGGCCAAGATCGATGTGTACTACAGTTTACTCGAGCGGCTGGGTGATGATGATGAAGGGGACAATCAGGGAGAAAACGCGATAAATGAGGACGAACATGATCGATACAATGAGGTGGACCGGGCGGAAGAACCGGATCGTTCACAACCGGGTGGTGGTGGCGGTGGTGCCAACAAACAGCACGCCTATCTGCACAAATCGAACCAGCTACGGGAGAAGCATCGCGAGATACGGGACAACTTTGATCGGCTGGATCGGATCGCTTCCAAGGGACCAAACAGTCAGGATTTCGTCGAACCGAAGGTGCAGGGCCTGTGGAGGGTAGCGCTCGCGAGCGACTTCAGTGCGGATGAGCTAGCCTCGCTGAAGGTGGAACTGCTGCACTACGAAAGTCGGCTGCTGAAGTTGCGCCATATGCATGCCGAGCATGCGCTTAGCCTGGAGAAGCACAAGCAGAGCGATGCCAAGGCGGACACGCACAAGCTTATGGAGGAAAACATTAAGAAGCAAACGCGCAAGGTGGAGAAAATCCAGGAGGAGGTCGAGAGACGGATATTTAAACACTCGGAGTTGTGAGGAGGCGTCAGAGCAAAACATCCCTCAAACCTGCCCGTAGTTTTCTTTTTTTTTTCATCCATTTAATTTCCATTTCTAATTCTCGAATAGATAAGAGGCAAAAAAAGATATTTTCATATCATAAAAAAGCACAAAAATAGATAAATGGCCGTATTTAAGGTTTGATGAGTAAGAAATTTATAAGAAAATATGAAATGCAATAAATGTTTACAAAATGATGAATCGTAAGGAGATTTTTCTTTTGTCAGACGTCCAATTCCCGATCCTGGTGCTTCTACACGGCTCCAAAAACTAAATTTAAACGAATCGTAAAACTAAATCTTATTGTTGCCACAATCAAGAAACAGCCAATTATTGACGGCGAACGCATTTTACACCAGCTTTTCTAAGTCAATCCAGATTTTACAGAAACATCGAGCAAGCGGAACAAAACCTCAGAATAGGAGTTACATACATACCGATCTACCCAGAAATGAGACAGCTGATTGAATACATATGGTGGTGGCAACTTTTCCGTAAAAACATCGGTAGCGCCGAATGGAAACTGGGACTCTACAGAATTATTTTAGTCGCGGTATTCGGAATACGCATATTCATCAGGCATAGAATATTTCCAAATCTTTTGTACAACTTGTCCCTATTTGCGACGACAACGGGGGATTCAGTTTTAATCAATTCATTAATTTCACATTTTAATGAAGTTCTAAATCGTCCGTTGACTTTCTCGTTTGATAAATAGTAGCAATTCAAAGTGTGTCATCATATCAGCTCATCCTCATCTTGTGATACAGTGCCACCATCGTCACACACACACAAAAAAAGGGTCCAGGAGTTTCCTTTTTTTCTGCTTCATTACTTATAATATGTTCCGTTTTCAGTTTTTATATTGGTTACTTTCCAAATATAATATATAATTTATAGAATAATAATATATCATAATAATTAATTATTATGCAATAATCCATCATTGTTGTTCAATCATTAATCTGTAAGAGTTTTGCTTGTATCATTTTTTTTTGCTTCATGTTATTTTTTCCATTTTTTCTGACTTCTCATCCCCCCTTCCTCATTATGTATTTCTACCTTTTTTGCCACCCACCGATAACATATTTATCAGGTTACGACGCCATACAGACACACGCGCACACCAGACTGCATCACGCACTACGCAGAACAGGTTGTGCGTGAGTGCGTTTGCGTGTAGCTTTTGCCCTTTTTCCATCATCTACTGCTAATAGCGTAATTTCTAGTTTTATAACTGTTCTCTCTCTCTCTCTCTCTCTCTCTCTCTCTCTCTCTTTCATCCTCTGCTATAATGCATACCTTTCTGTCGTCCTTTTTTGCGAGTGCCTCGTAGGGAACTCCTTCTTCTTCTGCATTCAACTTTATCATGTTTTATCCTACTCATCGATGCATCTGTGTCCCCGCGATCTCACTTGCCTTACTCTGGCCTTGCTCTGAAATCGAAAAGGAATCACTCGGCCCCTTTTGAGTCCACCGGGTTGTTGTTAGTTTATTTCTTAAATATCATCATAATGTGCAATAAAGGGTGTTGCCAGAATAATGACACATGCCGTTTTTTACTGTTGTTCCTGCCTGTTACTTTCTTGTCATACAAGTCGTGTTTCTCTTCGGATTTCTGCAACAGCGATTAGCGATTTATGTATGAAGTGTCTAGATGCGCGCGTGTGTGTCTCATTCATGTTTAATAAACTTGCCTACACATTACACATACTTGTTTTGTATGAATTTTTGATACATAATCAAGAAGAAAGAACTAAAGGATAACAATGTGTGTTAAGCGTTTAGTGCAGCAGTTTTGCGCACACTTTTGCATTTTTCTTTTATGTTCAAAACTTTTAGCAACAAATTGTGGGAGAAAACTGTTAGAGCTTGTCTGCGAAATGGCATACACAAATCGCTTTGCAATTTGAACGACGAAACGACTATACAGAGTCCCGCTTTGACATATCCCTATGGTATGTGCTCCTTAATCTTCAAGGCCCAAATTGAAGATCAAGTCACAAGAAGGGAAGCGACAAGCGGGATTAAATACCGTTCTAATCCGTTATCTCATCCTCTTACTTTAACACGTTTCCTTTGTGCCGTGGTTTCCGGACATCATAAGTTCTGGATAAAAGCTTTGTTGAAAAATAAAACGTTGAAAATTTTCAGATACAAACAAAGATAGGATTATTTGTTATGATTAAAAGCATGTAAACCTGAATACGTGCAGAATGATCTAACGATCTTATGAAGCAAAAGCATCTGTATGTGTGTGATTGGTGGTGGTGGTTATCATTGGGATTTTGATTACTTTCTAACTTCCACTCAATATTTCTTTTAGCATTGATTCTCTATTTGAGTAAAGCATATTTCTTCCTCGCTGCTGCTGCTGCTAACTCGGTAAAGCGTTTTTTTCATTTCTGTTTTCACTCTGCTAAACAGTAATCTTCCTTTTAAAATCATTTTTGCGTTTGTTAAGCCAATCAAAATCAATCTTCAGGTGGCGCACCCACCCATAAGAAAATTAAATGAATATCCCCGTCTCTCTCTCTCTTTCATCATCATCGTCATATCCGTTGCTATTTGTTAGTCATTTCTTCGGTACTATTTTTAGTCCCACTATATAAACTACTTCAGTTTTTACTAAGCTAATCAAATGACCGATGAAGCTCTCCACGAGACATCCCATCGTTCTTCGATCGTTATAGCTGAACAACAACGCATGTTAAACCTTACCACAACACCAAACACTTGCATTGGTAGCTGTGGCTTTTTAGTAGTGTCGGTCATTTAATCTAAACCGTAGATTAGCTCTAGATTTCAAACATGCAAATATTACGTTTGTTAGATGCACGATAATGATCAAACTACGGTGTAATATCAACCACGCTTAGGGTGTCGCGGAAGGAATTCGGCAGCTATATCATTTCGATTGTTTCTCTTTCAACTTCTTTCACTGTAGGGCGCGCTTTCTTTAAGTTAGCTTCGTTCTCGTGACTGCAGGCAATATTTTTAATACACTCGAGTAGCTACGTGTGTCTGTGTTTTTATCTGTTACAGGAGCTTCTTGTATTTTCTTTTGTTTTCAAATTTCTTACGCTTGTTTATCTGAGAGACGGTAGCTTTTTGTAAGTGATAGTAGTATTAATGATAAGGTAATAGTAGGTAGGTAAGTAGGTAGTAGTAGATATTATTCTAGCAGATGTTATTAGTACTGGTATTATTTATCCTTTTCGCTTTTTTATGCTATGCATTTGGCTGGTATGATATCGACTTTACATCAGTAACGGTCACATCACTAGAAAAGTACGTGCGCAATCATATATGCCCCTCATCGCTCGTACGGTACACAACACATGGTACGTACCTGTGGTTGCAACATTTGTCGTCGATTGGTTTCACATACTGCCACCGCCACCAGACGGGAATAGCACTGTTACGCCCAAAGCGGGCGTTACACGCACCGCACATGGACGAGCTACAACACAGGCCCCGTAAGAGAGCAGGGGGAAAATAAAAGATATACACACATATCTCTTCGTCTTCAAACGGTTAAATGAATCTTGGATCAATTGAGTCATCACACAGTTGAGATTAGCGTCCATTACCTTCATCAATTTCGGTATGCTCAAAGCGATCGTTTCTCCTCCTATAATAACAGCACAGAGGTATAATAAGAATGAAACGGCAATAGAGATACACTGTTGACATATATTCTTATATTCCATTACCCAAAACACGAGATGGTGTGCACATAGTGTGTCTTTTAAATCTATACACTGTAAATGAACGTTGTCTGTTGTAGTTGTTGCATTTTCGCAGGATTAACTGTAGTACACTGTAAATTAGTGTGGGGAGGGAGCATATGTATAAGTTCAAAACGCTACTCTGAACTGTATTTAAAAAAAAAATGGGAAACGTATTCTTTCTCCGGGTATATATGCATACCAGCAGCACACAAAAAAAGTGAAGTTAGGTTGACTTTTGCTACCTTTTGTTTCTCTTTTTGTCAGATTCAAAATTGCAGGTTTGCCCGCTTTTTGTATGATAATACGTTTTGCGAAGCACACACACACACACGCGCACATCAATGATCTGAATCAAACTGCGCGCGTATAATAGATATTTCACGATTGTTTTTTTTAGAACGGCGATGGTAGCTGCTCCTCACTATGTTACACTCGGAAGGGCGTTGTATAACATATAACGAGGGTAATGGGCGCGAGAGAACTGGCCTGATAGCAGCAGTAAAATGAGTGTGTGAGAAGCATTGATCGATATTGTGTAGTGTAAATTGTGTCTCTCATCATCATCATCATCATAACGCTGCAACCAGATATGCCATCTTTCTAAGATGGTAAAAACATGCAGGCAAAGAAGCGGTGGTAGGGCATGATGATAATCGTTACCATCCCGCGGAATGGTATCCCTCACCAACATCAACTTACCCAAAGCAGCGCGCGCACAACAAATCTTCTTTCTGCTGTTTCTATATAGTTTCTTCTACTCTTTTTTATCCTTTACTAATTGTGCCGATGGCCTAAAGAAAGCAGAATTCGGGGTTTTACGGGTGTAATGTTGCTGTTGCTGTTATTGGGGCTCCTGAATGATGTCGCGAACGCACCCGCTCGTGAAAATTCCTCTCTAGTGGCCAGACCACTTTTGCGACCAACCCTGAGCGCACGAGACAAAGAGAGAAACACAAAGAATCCACAATTAATGATAATTTTATCTTTTTCCCTTATTTTCGGTGTTGCTTACATGCTTTTCATGTTCCCACGGTGGTCGCAGCTCGGCCGTTCCCACCATATCGTTCGATGGTGTGAATGGGTACTGCATGAAGTTCATGTTCGGTTGATTCGGTCCACCGCTCGGTCCAGATCCACCGATTGTATTATGATAATCCATTTGAAGTTGCTGTATGAGTTTTTGATGGATAAGAACAAACAAGTGTTATCGATTTGATTAAGAAATTTGCCGTCTGTTGTAGAGATGTGCGCACTGAATAGCTGTGAGTGAGTGAGTTTATTTCTGCATGCGAAACTAGGGATTCAAAAAGCCCGAATAGTTTTTGTCACTCTTTTTGCTATTTACTCTTCAATTCAAATCTCTGTCGATTCCGAAGTATTTTCGTATTTTCCCAAACATATATGTGAGAGTAAATGAATATAATCCGAAAAAAGTTATTGTAGTGCATCATTAATTTTTAAAGAATCTTTTAAAATGAGTAAATTATGTACATCTCTTTACCTACGCTTCCTTTCTGATTTAATTCATTAAAAAGAGTGTGCATTATCATCTCTAGCCTTTTTACTAACTCACCTGGAAATGATCCGGTATATGAATGTCATCCATGTACTGTCTGCCTATTGCAGCTGGTAGCCACGGTAGAGGGGGTTGTTGTTGATGTTGTTGTTGCTGTGAGCCTCCCAAACCACCACCACCACCACCTCCCATGAACTGATTTTTGTCCATGCCCAACCATGGTTGGTTACCGGCAGCCGCCGCCGCCGCTATTGCTGCTGGTGATGCGCCACCGTTTATGATATCCGGTCCATCCAGCCCAACGTATGCGGTGACCATGCCAGCATTGTACATGTTTCCACCACTGTTTCCTGAACCACCTGGTCCACCACCTCCACTGCCACTACCCACCAGACCAACGTTACCATTGCCGCCATACTTCCAGGCCCGTTCGGTACCGATTGCGCGTGGTAGCTTTCGAGAATCGTCCATCATCGACTGCTGTTGTTGCTGGTGCTGCGCCACAAGTCCACCGACACTACCGTTAATGGTGTGCGGCGCATTGTTATTGTTGGGCGATATGTTGGGCGAACCACTGGCCGCAACCGTCCCAGCATTCAGTGCCATGGCGAGCCCATTTTCCATACCCATCAAATTATCACGCTGCAGATGGCTTAGATCGGACGAGAACCAATTGTTTCCACCGCCGGTTGCGCCCCGATGATGCATACCGCCCATCGGAGGTGGAGGACCTCCGCTGCTACCACCAGCGCCATTTCCACCGTGTGGCGGCTGCTGACTATTGGGACGTCCCGGTGCGAGGCTGTACGATGACGACATCGACGGATACTTTCCACCGCCGATACCAATTGGCGGCGGCGCATGGAACATTCCAGATCCTCCACCACCGCCTGTCCCTGCTCCTCCTCCACCGCCGGCATTATTTCCACCGTAGGGTTGATGATTGTTGGACAGATTCATCTTGCCGCCCGGTTGATGCTGCGTCGGTGGCATAACCGATGGGCCAATGCCACCGGAGAATGCCGATGCCTTTGGATTCAGACGGGAGATCGGTGGCAGACCAGCATTGCCATTACCACCGATACCAAGGTGCGGTTGGTAGGAGGGTTGCAGTGAATCGGGTGGACCACCGCCCGCTCCCGTACCGTCGTACATCAGTGGCGGAGGTCGAGAGCTTCCGACTGGTAGTTGCTGTTGTGTTAAACCGGCCGAATGGTCACGTCCGCCACCACTCAGATAGTCGGGTGGACCATTTCCACTTGCCGGATGGCGCATGTGCGAGGACATGTTCATCATCGAGCGCAGCATGCCCAAACCACCAGCTCCATTACCTTGTCCACCGTTACCACCACCGCTATGCATTGACGATGATGGAGGCTGCGACGGTTTGATACCGACATTCGGTGGATCGTTGGACGACTGGTAGGATTGTTGGTGGTGCTGTTGATGCTGGCCTCCGCCGACGGAGACGGATGACGATACAGACGATGAGGCGGATGATACTGTATTATGTCCACCGCCGACCATGTTCACCACTCCGGCATCTCGTGAAACGACTACGGAGGATGGAGGTTGTTGCGGTGGACCACCACCACCACCACCACCGCTTCCACTACCCAGGCCAGTGAGCGGAGATGTGCTGTTGCTGCTACTGTTCGCACCACTCAGTATATGGCCCAATCCGAGTGACTGTTGCTGATGGGAGCCGAGCGGCTGCTGGGACTGATGGTGGAGATTTAAATGTGCTCCGTTCGTCTGCTGCTGTTGCAATGCTTGGTGCATTGGAGGTTGCTGCTGGTGTTGATGTTGATGGGACGACATGCTGGACGATGGTGGTGTTGTAGCGTTACTCGAGGCCTTCGAACTCACTGGTGAAGAGATGGCATTTCCGCGGTATCCAGGAGCCTTTGATGCATCAACCTACGAAGTGAACCGATACATTATTTCACAATACATGATTACTTGCGCTTTCCATTTACGCCTTTTGAGTAAAGTAAATAAACGAAACGCTAATTCAGTCAGTTTAAAAATATTGATTTAAATTTGAAATTTATAGACTTAAAACTTCAAGCGGAAATTTTTTTATGAATGAATATGATTTGATTTAAGCTGATTTAAATTTTACATACCTGCAGGGTTGGCGGATTCTCCATGAATGTGCCCAAAACACCACTTCCAGCAACACCACTGCCCACACTCGCATGCTGCTGATGATGTTGCTGATGATGATGTGGCGCCATAGTGCCATGCGACAGATGATGATGCTGCTGCTGATGGTGATGACCACCGTACAGCGGAGGTTTGCCAACATCGCCAACACCCACACTACTGCCTGCCCCATTTCCACCCACACCCCACTGACTATTGGTAAACGGATCGTTAAACAACGAGTATACGTTCGATGGTGGAGGCGACGGTGGCGGCAGCTGTTGATGATGCTGTCCGATAGGTGGTTGCATTTTTGTGTGCAATTGTCCGCCAATTGTTGGGGAGGTTGTTGACGATTGCTGCTGTTGCAGTAGGGGTGATGGTGTGGTAACGCTACGACTTCCTATCGGACCCGTCGTCACGGACGATGTCGATGAGGCGGACGAGGAGATGGTCGAAACGGACGACGCGGACGATGACGACGGTGGTTGCCCGATCGGGGTGATTGACCGACCGCTACCCGGTGCCGCCATTGGATTTGCCGTGTTTGGTACGCTAATGGGTGGCAATGGTGGAATAGCGGATGCTTCGACAATCGTTGGCCCTGGCCCACTCGTCGCAATGGGTGGAATAAACGACGAAATCTTTTGCTGTCCGGCACCACCACCACTTCCTCCTCCCGGACTTGACTGATGCAATGCGTTCGATGAAATCAGGTGGGAACCGATCGATGATACCCCACCGGTACCACCAACTGCATTGGCATTGCTACTACCAAATGGTGGTACCGGTAGACCTGCCGAGCCACCACTTTTAGCAGGCGATTGCTGTACTTGCGCTGAGGGACGTCCTCCAATCACTCCGATTGCTTGCTGTTGTTGCTGTCCTTGTTGCGTCGTACTACCAGACGCATTAGAACCACCACTGCTACCGGAACCGGAGTTGGCAAACGATTTCTTCTGAACGTTACTGTCCGATGCTACCAATTTCGCGAACGAACCTACCGATCCTCCGGAGTTGTTGCCACCAGTCACATTCGTACCACCTGCCTGTGGTACTGTTGCTGCAATTGGCGGTGTGTTGGAGGAAACGATTGGCGTTTTGAGGGTGTTTTTCGACTTGATCGATTGCATGCCCACACTTCCGAACGGTGCCGTCGCTGCAGTTCCACCTGCTCCCGAGGGTCCGGTCGTAGCAAGTCCCGGATGGTGGTGAATCGATCCCTTCGGACCTCCGCCTCCTCCAGCACCTGACAGTACGTTGGACGACTGTTGCTGCTGCTGTGGTGCTTGCGAAGTCGTCTGCTGTCGTTTGGGATCTTTTCCCTGTCCGACAGAAGAAGCTGCAACGGCATATGGCACGCTACCGCTGTTAATAGTGACATTGCTGCTAGCTGCCGTCTGTGCGCGGGATTGCTGCGAATTCGTCGATGATAGGAACACATTTTTCGTGGTCGATGATGTCCGTACCGCGGCCGTACTTGCGTTGGACGCCATCGAACCTTGGGTGGACGGAGACTTACTGCTAACCATACCACCCATGGTACTTCCAGTACCAGCATTGGTTCCGGTTGAGGCGCTTCCGCTAACAGCACTACCAGCATTAACAGACTTGCTAGAAGCTCCGAAAACACTCTTTCCACCTTTTACAGAAGCTAGCGTTGGGTGGATGTGAGAGTTGGTGGCGTTGGTGGCGGCCGCAGCAGCCGCTGCTGCTGCTGCTGCTGCTGCAGCGGCAGCCGCCGCTACACCACCGGATGCCACAATAGCCGACATGGTTGGAGCAGCACCATTCGTAGGAATAATAGCTGCAGGCACAATGACTGGTGATGACTGCTGTTGTGCCGACGTTGCCGAGGACGTTATAGATGATGAGGCACCACTTTGGCCGACCGTTGATCCACCACCCCCAGATGTCGAAGACGATCCGTAGCTTTTCTGCGCTGAGTTGCCACTGCTAGAACTGTGCTTCGGCAACATAAGCAGTATGTCCACGTCGGGATCCTTAATAAGGGTAACGATGAGTGAGTGTGCTTGTTTGGTTGCTTCCTGCGATCCTTTGATAGTGATCGATCGGTCGCCCTGACTCTTGCCCTGCTTTTCCACCTCAATGTGAGCACCGGTTGCGGCACGGATAGCATTGATGTTGCTTCCGGCTCGTCCGATGACGCGTGAAATCGCATGCACCGGCACCTGCACCTTGCGACACTCCATAGGGGAGGATGATCCACTGCCTCCGGTGTTGCCTCCAGTGCCACCACTACCGGTACTACTGCCCCCCGTACCACCGCTTCCGCCGCTCTGCTGTACTGAGCTCTTGCGAACGACCTCCTTCCAGCCTTCCTCACGCTTCACCACGCCGCCGCCCATCGATGAGCTGGTTTGTGAACTTGTGTTTGCATTTTGCGACACAGACATTCCACCGGACGTTGCATGCTGCTTCATCGGACTAGCTGACGATATCTTACCGTGATGCCCGTGATGATCCTCACTATTGGCCGTGGTGTTATAAAACGTTTTGTTGCCATGCGTTTTCTTGCCTCCAGCATTGGTGCCGGTGTTGTAGTAATTACCCCCTCCTCCAGCTTGTAGTTCATCATTCTGATCCGAGGTGTGTCGATTACCCGAGCCGAAAACGATAATCGATTTACGATTTCCCGGAACACCGGTTTGTTGCTGCGACAACGACTGATGTGATGCTACACCACTGGCCGCACTGCTGTTGTTTCCCGTCTGTTGCTGCGGCTGATGGTGATGATGATGATGATGATGCTCATTGGCTGATGACGATTTTTTGCTGTCGTTCTTCGTTGCCATTGTTGACAGTGCACCGGCCGAACGATCGTGATGATCTTTTGGCGCAACGTTTTCCTTTTCGAGTGTCGCCTTATCGCGCTTCTCTCTTACAACGCCACCACCACCAGCATATTGTTGTTCCTTCTCCTGCTGGCGTCGATTCTTGTCTTTCGAGTTTTTATCTTGCACCACACTGTTCGATGACGCTGGTGCAGCTGATCCGGTCTCCTCGGGGCTTTTCGATTGACGATTGTTGTTGTTATTGTTTTGCTGCTGATGCTGCGCGTTGTTGGATGATTTACCACCATTGGATGCGTTTGCAACGGCCGCAGCCTTTGCCGCACGTGCTGCACCGGCAGCATTCGTGGAGGCAATCGTACCGCGGGCCGTTTGGGCCTGCTGTTGTTGTTGCTGCTGCTTTCGCTTCTTGTTGTTTTTCTTTTGCTCCAGAGCGTTGTTGCTGTTTGATGACGACTTCACTTCCGAGCTGGAACACGAACCCAAACTGTTGGCATCGATACCGGAATCACCTTCCTCTTGGACTTGGTACGGTATCGACATGGGCCGATACTGATAGAGTTGCCCATTGTTTTGTTGCTGTTGGTGTTGTCGCGGCTGATTGGTACTGCTGCTACTGGAAGCAGAAGACTGATTCGATCCACGTTCCGTCTCCTTATGCTTTTCTTTATCTTTATCTCGACTCTTGGCTGTGTCCTTCTCTTTCTCGCGATAATTTTGCTGCGACTTGTGATGCAACTGTTGAGACGCTAGATGGTTAGCATTGCGGTTCTTGTTCTTGCTGCTGTTGATAGCGGCCTGTTGCGTCATGGCGGCCGAGAGAAGCAATTCGTCCTCATCATGCTCACTGTCAACATCCTCCTCCTCCTCTTCCTCTTCTTCCTCCTCTTCCTTCTCATCTTCCGCCTCTTCCTCATCGTCATCATCGTCATTACCCTCGGCTTCACCATCCTCACCCATCTCCAGCTTGCGCTGCTGTTCGCGCTTTTCCGCTCGGCGTCGCTTCTTCCGTTCACGACGCTTGGCAGCTGCCGCCTTGCGACTTTCCTCTCGTGACCGTTCGAGATCGAGCTCCTTCAGCAGTATCGAAGCGTTAATGTTCGCCTTGGTAGCCTGTTGATCCTTGGCGGCACGTATCACCTTCACACAGTCGTGACACTTTTCCAACAGTTCCTGCTCGTTGATTGTGTTGATGTAGCGTGTCATCTCCTGATCCGACGGGAACTGGGTCACCTGACCAACCATCCATTTTACCACCTTCGTGTGGCCCTTGCGGAAGGCTGCCATCAGACAGGACACTTTCCGATTATCCTGCGAATCAATATCACCGCCGGAGCTACAGAGCAACTCCACCACCCCCAAATGCCCACCGTTCGCTGCCAGCCAGAGAGGCGAATTGCCTTTCTTGTTTTTCACCTCGACCAGTGCGCCACGCGATAGCAACAGTTCGACAAACTTTAGATGGCCCTTGTCTGCCGCTATGGTGAGTGCGGTATCGCGAGACGATGGTACCGGAGCGGCATTAACGTCCGCTCCCTTGTCCAGTAGCACTCGTCCCACATCGATGTATCCACCTGAAGCCGCTTCCATCAGTGGGGTAAGACCAGTCTTTGCCCGATGCTCTACGTTTGCCTTACGATCCAGCAACAGACTAACTACTTCATGACGCCCCTGGAAGCATGCCAACGTTAGCGCCGTATTACGGTTGGTTTCGATCTGTGCATTTATGTCCGAACCCATATCGAGCAGCAGCTTAACAGCCGCCACATGTCCGTTCATGGCCGCGAGCATTAGCGGCGAAATGCCCAGTTTGCTACCAGTACGTGAGTTAATCTCGGCCCCATGTTGCAGTAACAGCTTGATAATGTTAACGTAGCCACCACTAGCAGCTAAACTGAGTGGCGTATAGTCAGACACGTTGCGATGCTCCCGGTTAGCGTTCATGCTGAGCAGCAGCTCGACCACCTCGTACCGACCGCCTGAGCAGGCTAGCGAAAGTGGTGTGTCCTTGGTACGTTCCGACTGTGCCTCAATTTCGGCACCGTTGCGCAGCAACGTATCGACCACCTTCTCGTGACCGGCGGTGGCCGCCAGTATGAGCGGCGTGAAGCCCTTTTTGTCCTTGTGTTCAATATTTGCACCACGAGTAATTAGCAACTCTACCATATCTTCGTGCCCACCGGCACAGGCAAGTGTTAGCGCGGTATCATGATTCGAGTCCGTTTCCGAATCCACATCGATCGTACGCTCCGATACGACGGTGGTGCCGGCCTGTGGAGGCATCATGCCACTACCACCTGCACCATGAAACGGTTGAACGGTGCCGCTTGGTGGCGGGATATCCATTGCACCACCGGCTGATCTTGCATTGGTGCCGCTATCGTACTGGTAGTTTTGCATTTGACCAGCTGCTGCCGCTGCTGATCCAGCACTTTGCTGTCCGGCTGGTGCCTGACGTACTGCTGGCACAGCAGCAAGCCGATTTTTTTCTTTACGATTTTTCTCTCCCTTTTTGCCAGCACCACCACCACCACCACCTCCGCCTAGCTTTCCACTGCCAGTGTTAGCGGTCGTCGTCTGATTGCTGTTATCCATCAGCGCGAAGTGTTGCGTTCTAACCATCGGAGACATATCGTCTTCATTTCGAGCTGCGACATGCTGCTGATGTTGGGGTGTTTGTGTAGAAACTTGCATTTGGGCGTGTTGTAAACAGTGCTGTTGTGATTGTTGCTGTTGTCCTTGTTGTGATTGCAAATGTTGCAACTGCTGCTGTTGTCCCTGGGCCTGAGACTGCAGATGCTGCATTCGTTGTTGCTGCTGCTGCAGGACCGCTGAACCAGAATGACCGGCAGCCATACCCTGCGCATGTAGTTGCTGCTGTAGCTGAGCGTGCTGGATAGCAGCGGCAGCTGCTGCAGCCGCTGCATGTGGTTGCATTGCGGTAATGTTGCACTGCTGTTGTTGCTGTTGCTGACCAGCCGCTTGCTGCAGTGACAATGTCTGTTGCTGATTTTGCGCCTGCTGTTGATTATTGTTGGTAATCATGTTGATGTGGTCGTGCTGCTGATCTTGCATCATTTGCTGTTGCTGCTGCTGTTGAGATTGCAAGGTAGGCAGCTGGAACAGCAGATGTACTTGTGAAGCTTTATCGGCATCGACATTAAACACAAGCTTTGGCTGCTGTCCCGGTGCACCAGCATTGTTCGCTGCTGGCGGATGATGCAGTACAGATCCAGACGCGGAAGCCTGCGATACAGATGCCTAAAATGATCGGAAAAAAAGATTCCATTCATTTGCTCGAATTTGTACTTCTTCTATTCGCTCTATAGTGTACCTGATGTAATTGATTAAGCAAATGAATCGATTCCATTGAAAATTGTTGAGGATCCAACGCCAATAGTTGGCCAGCGGTTTGACCGGTACGATACGCAAACGTCGGATCGCTAAGCGTCACCATACCGGTGGTGTCCTCCTCCACTGGAGAGGAAGTGCCGGATGTAATCTGGTTTTGGTTGCCCGTCCAGCGCGTCTTGCAGAACGAGTTCAGTCCGATCAGATTGGTGAACACGTCCATTTCCTGGCACCCGAAGTTGGCCACCATATCCTGCTTCGAGGAGCAACCACACATCACATTTCCGCATGTTCTACCATTGTGCTTTCGTTCATTAGTACTCACTTGCAGTGCCATTGGAATGTCGGGACATCCGTTAAGCACGTGGATCACATCGTCAATGCTGTCCACCCATTCGTAGTTGTAGGTCGATTCGCGTGCACCGCCATGTGCTTGCGTGACGGTACCGTCCTCACCGTGATATTGTTCCAGTGTTTCGTCCAGCGCTGGATAGATGCCACCTACACACTCGGCGATGCCTTCGGCGTCGGATTCCTCGATGTTAAACACTGGCGGCAGATGCTCGTCGCCTTCCTCTGCATACGGATGACCATCGGCTGTGTCGCCTAATTTAATAGGCTGCAATAGCATATACAAGGGGAATATCATATTAGATATACGGTTTAAAATATTATTCTGCGAAAGATAATCATCGCTTACAATACGCCACAGCAAATGAGGTTAATTTTGGATTCTTTATCCACAAACTTTATGTCCTTCACTCATTGAGTAAATTCATGGAAATACATAGCGGAAATTGGGGCAAGTGTACAATAGGGCCAAGTGAGTCACCTAGTATTTTTTTCAGTCAAAATTCAGTTAGACGACCAAGTGAGTGAGTGAATTTTCATGAATTATAGTAATTTTTTCTCGTTTTTTTCATCTTTTTTCTGTTAATCAACAAAATTTTGAGTTATCTGATCATATTTTAAGGTGTTAAAATAAGCTCTCAAAACACAAAGAAATAAAACATGAAAACTGTGAATTACTTAATAAATTTGAATTGGTCATATGTTCTCAAAGTTTTTATCAATACTTACATTACTGCCGCTTTTATGCTGAATTATATTTTGCATGTGCTGGTGCACTTGCACAAACTCTGGCGTGGGCATTATGTCAGAGCCACTGAAGCTGCACAGGATGCGCGACAGCTCAGGATACTCCATATCTGAAATAGAATACATAAATAGGCAGAACATATAAATTATAAGTCGCTCACAAAATCCAAACACCGTCCGAACGCAAAATAGCCCCATCAAGTTAGGCAGGAGACTAATGTGCATGTGTCCGAGTGGTGAGATGGGAAAATTGGGAAAGAGACAGCGGGGGAAGAGGAGACAATTCGTATCGCGCGCGCTGCACGTGCACACTTCTACTATTGTCCATTCCACCACTGGCGTTCGGTACACTACCGGCATTGTTCATCATTGCTGGCGGGGGTGAAGCGGGCGGATCCAAGTTCGACCCTGCCGGGCAGCTGCTGCTCAGCGGTGGCGTTTCCGATGGCGATTTGGACGTATCGCCGAGCAAACGGTGCGCGATCTTCAGCATCAGCTTCCGATCGACCATCGCAAACAGGTTGAATTGGCTGTCCGGATCGATGCTCGACACGGTTTCACCGTTCCCACCACTGGTACCTGCTTCGTCTTCACCATTGCCATTACCTGCACCGGTTCCTCCATCTCCGCCATCACCGTCGGCTGTGTTATTGTTGGCACTGGTGGTGGTAGTGGTGCTGCTGCTGCTGCTGGTGCTGCTGCTGTCGCTACCACCAGCGCTGCTGTGGCTGCTGCTGCTGATGCTACCACTGCTGATGGTGCTTCCTTCGCCATCGCCACCACCAACAACAGCGTCGCCAGCGGGAACAATAACACTGCCACCATCACCGCTGTTCGTTGTGTTGGTCGTAGAGTTGCCGCTACTAGCTACCGAGCTGTTGTTGATGTTGCCGCCGCCCGTTGAACCACTTTCACCCGCACTGCTAGTAGTGCTGTTGCCGCTACTGCTGCTGTGGCTGCTGCTGCTGGCAGTGTCACTGCTAGCCCCCTGTTCGGCGCTCAATGTTGCATCTTTGTCTGCTGCTGTACCAGAGTCGGCGGCGGCATCATCGTTCTTAACTTCTGATGCACGCTTGGCAGCAACAGTGCTTGTGATAACGGTCGCCTTTGCTGACGACGACGTAGGAACCATACTGCTTTCATTTTTCAAATCGGAAGCAACCGACAATGATTCGCTTTCATTCGTGGTAACGACGAAATCGCTCGTCTTACCGTCATTTCCTGCATCCGCCGTTGCTGGTGTCTTCTTTTCCGTTGCTTTACCACCGGGCATGGTGGTGGTGGTGGTGGTGGGTGGCGTTACGGATGACTGTGATTGAAGATTCAAGTTCGCCATCGATTGCTGCAATAACTGCACATTCTGGTCGGAACTTGGAATCACAGACTAAAACACAAAAACAACAAAAAATCAATATAATAACGTAAGCATGAATCGCACATAAAAATAATCTCTTACATCATTTTCTGTAACAGGGATTTTCAGATCAGTTCAAATACAAAATATATTATTGCAAATTCGTATAACGCAACGTAAACGAAGTCCGAATCGAAACCTAATCGATTCGAATCCCACAGTAATCCGAATCGGATCGAATCCCAATCGATCCAATCCGATACGAATTTTATATTTGAACAGGACTGCAAACTACTGTAAATATGCAATATGCACACACACTTACCAAGTTGTTGTAAATTGACACCATTGGATTTTGCTGCAGAACACCGTTCCCGCTACCGCCGGACGAATTATTGCTCGCCAAAGGCCAGAATGATTGTTGCTGTTGCTGCTGCTGTAGTTGCTGAACGGAGGCCGTGGCGGTTGCAACAGCCGCCGCTGCTGCCGCTGCCGCCGCTGCAGCAGTTTTTCGATTATTCTTGGCATCTTTTTTGGACACGGGCTTCACTTTTGGACGATCGCTGATGGCAGTGCTTTGCGACACTTCCGAAGGGGCAGTCAGGGTTGTGCCACTGCTGGTTGCGGCAGGGCTGCTGCTGCTGATGGTAGCAGGGCCGCTGGAAATAACGGACGCACCACCGGCGGCGACATTGGCAGCCATTGTTGCTAGCTGAATATGTTGTTGCTGAGGCAAGTTGCTTTGCAGATTAGCAATGAATGATTCCGTGTGCGGTAAAAGTGTCGGCGGTGGACCTTTTGCATCACTGATGAACTGTATTTTTGCTTTCTGTAGGAACACGCACAAAAGTGGGAAATAGTTTTAGTTAGATGCTGCTTTTTGGTTACTGTAACGGGCCCGGCGGGGCACGGGAAATTTCAAACTGTTTAAAACAATACGAAACTGTCAAAAAATCTCAAAACTGCGATTTCAACCTTTTGTCTAGTGCATTGCCCCTGTGTAGGTAGGCTTGTGTGAAAAAATTACACTCATATGAACCTGCAATTTTGATTTTGAAATCTCCTGTGGCCCGCGACCTTACGCAATATACCGAGCAATAAGAAAACGTACCTTTTGAAACTGGATCTCACTCATCTGCTTCTGATACAGCTCGTAATCAGAACGCATCGCGACATTGCTCACACGAGGCGGTGGCTGTTGTTGCAGCTGGGAAATGTTTTTCAAACCAGCCGCACTGCAGCTACTACCATTATTATCCTCGCCAATCGGATCGCTGCGGACCTGCTGCTGTTGCTGCTCGGAACCGGTAAGATTTGGGGCCTCGAATGGTGAAGGCAGTGCTATTGTGGGTTGCTGTTGCTTCTTGCGCAATAGGCTGCGCTGCTGCTTATTACCAGCTGTGACCGATGTCATCTGCTGCTGTTGCTGCTGCTGCTGCTGCTGCTGAGTAACGACGTTATTGCCTTGCAGAATAATTGGCTGGGCTGCTTGCAACTGTTGCGCTTGCTGTTGATGTTGGTGCAAATATTGTATCAATTGTTGTTGAGCGACAGCAGCTTGATCTTGCTGCTGTTGACCGGCAATTGGTGGAGTGGTTGAAGATCCGGCAGGTGCAGCTGGTCCGCTGGTCATGCGGCGACCACGCGGACGCAAACCCATCGCCAAACCTTCGAGAAAGTTTTCCTTCGATAGTGGATCCTGTATTTCTAGCAAGTGCTGTGCCAGCACGGATGTATCGTTTCCGCTGCTGTCCAGCAGCATGTTTGCCTGGCTGATGAGCTGATGACTGTTAACGAGCAGCTGCTGGTGTTGTTGCAGCTGTTGCTGCTGAATGTGCGCTTGGAGCGCTTGCTGGGACTGCTGTAGTTGCTGTTGCGCTGGTGTTTGACTTTGCAATTGCTGCTGTTCTAGCATATCCTTGCTTGGCAGTTGGAAAATTTGTTTATTACTCACGCGGATCGCTTCCGGCACCTCACGCAACCCAGGCGGACCTGCCAGCAACTGCTGCTGCTGTTGCTGCTGCTGCTGCTGCTGTTGCTGCTGTTGCTGCTGTTGCTGTTGAACTTGCTGCAGCTGTTGCTGATGGTGCTGATGTTGTTGGTGATTCTGGGTAATAATTAAATGTTGCGCCTGCTGATGTTGCTGTTGCAATTGCTGCTGATGGACCTGCTGTTGCTGCTGGAGCTGCTGCATCTGTCCATTGCTGAGCATATTCTGTTGCTGCTGTGCAGCGGCGGCATTCGCGTTCATCAGCGAATGAGGAAAGTCGAGCAGCAGTTGAACAACGCCGATGTGACCACCCTTGGCAGCCTCGATCAGCATCGTGCTGCTGTCCTTCAGCCGATGGAACGGATCGGCACCATTTTTCAACAGCAACTCCACCACATTCTGGTGACCACCGGTGCACGCTAGCGAGAGTGGTGTGTGATCATTGTTCGTCGTGTGCCGATTCACGTCGGCACCCCGTTCGATCAGAAACTTCACTATACACCAGTGACCGGCACGGCACGCTTTCATGAGCGGCGTACGGCCACCCTCCGACTCGTGCTCTAGTTCGGCACCGTAGTTAAGCAGAATGTCCGCGACCTCGGTATGCCCGTTCTCGCACGCATACGTCAACGCAGTGTCACCCGTTTGCGTTTGCGCGTGTACGTTTGCGCCGTGTTGGAGCAGAAAACGGACCAAATCGATATGACCCTCCTGGGCTGCTTCCATTAGCGGTGTTGACGCACCGAGCTCGATATCCGCACCATTTTTGATCAGATATTCTGCCACCTCGATGAATCCTCCACAGCACGCTAGTGTGAGAGCCGTTTCCTGAGTTTCTTCCGTTTGAGCATTAATCTGCGCATCTGTGTTCATCAAACGAAAAATTCATAATTCAATTATTCGCCATTAATGATTTAAACACGTAGAGAAAAGAAACACATTTCTTAAATTAGCGGTTAGCGGTTATTTATAATAGAGTTAAAGCTTCTTTCTGTATTCTACTCGTTAGTTATTGAGACATTTAAAACAAAAAACTTACTCTGTTGTAGCAACAATGCCACCATCTCTTCGTGACCCTCGCGAGCGGCTTCCATCAGCGGTGTATAGCCTTCATCGTTCACTTCCTCGATGTTGGCTCCGCGATCGATTAGCAGCATGGCCAGATCGACATGTCCACCGCACGCAGCTAGCGTGAGCGGAGATTCAAACGAGTCCGTTGGCATATTCACTTGCGCCCCGGAATCCAGCAGCAGCCGCGCCACCTCAACATGCCCATCCATGGACGCTTCCATCAGGGCAGTGTGCATTTCGTCGGTCTTATGCTCCTGATCTGCACCGGCCTCCAGCAGATAACGGACCATGTCTAGATGGCCCTTGTAGCAGGCTAGTGTTAGGGCACTCTCCTTAAACTCGTTCGAATGTGTATTAATACCGGCCCCGTGTTCCAACAGAATCTGCAAAGAAGAAACAGCAATTGAAATTGATTACCCATAGCTTATATACAAACATTTCGCCCACATGGCAAAAAAAAAATGTGTGAAGAAAATGTTTTCACAGAGGTTAAAGTTGTGAAAATCCATCAGATAAGATCAAATAGAAATCATTACTCAATCACAAAAGCATGCAACGGAGCTTTCCACACATAAAACACTACTCAGAAGCGTCTCCGTTCTGTTCGGTCCTTAGAATCAGCTTTTAGACTCAATAATGACGAACTAGTCTGCGGTGTATAATCGTCATTCTGAGAGTGTTTTCGCGTTAGGAAAGCCGTAGCTTGCCGTAAAGTTGTGAAACGTTTGAGAGTTCTGTTCTCGGGTGTAATCATGTGGAATTGGCAAAGAAAATCTACAACATTTAGAAAAATCCCTAATCTAGCTGCGCTACGGGGTACCGTACCTTGGCGACTCCGACATGACCAGCGGAGGCAGCCTCCATCAGCGGAGTGTGACCATTTTCGTTGTGATCTTCCACCTTAGCACCCTGGTCCAACAGCAGCTTCACTGCCTTTTCGTGACCCCCGGCACAGGCGTACATGAGCGGAGTGTTACCGGTGGAAGATTGCGCGTTCACGTCGGCACCATGCTTGAACAGCAGTTCAATGATTTCCACATGGCCAGCCGATGCTGCTTCCATCAGTGGTGTGCAATCGTTCTTTTGGCCACGATCGTCGACCTGTGCAGACATCGCCAACAACACCTACAATGAAGTAAATGAGAGAAATAAGCACTTTAGTTTGCACGCCTCGAAAGCGTGCACTTAGGCCGGAATCACTGCTCAGTCGTACTATCTTGTATGAGATTTGATAGATTTTGATCGTGCATTCAAAATCTTCATCCTCTATTCATCTGTCAAATCCCACACAAAATTTGAAATAATCGTACGACTGAACAGTGACTCTAGCCTTAGACCACACGTCCTTCTCTTGCTCTGAGTATACACACCTGAGCCAGTTCGAAATAACCGGCGGAGCATGCCAACGATAGCAGCGAATCGCCCTCTTCGGTCGCTTCATTCAGCGAATTTCCTTCAACGAGCAATCGTCGCACTGTGTTTACGTCATTATCGGTGCAGGCCGCAATCAGCGAACGTGATAGCAAACTGGAAGGTGACAAGAAAAATAGAAACGTACCCATAGAGTAAAACATTCATATTCTATACTTTTTGATACTTACTTCTTATCCCTCGGACTGCCATCGCTGGATTTCATTCGCGTTAATGCGTGCGCTGCTTCGTCTAGATGGGAATGTCAAAAGCGTGAGTGTGAGGTGTTAGCAAATCTGCCTGTGTACGAGACACCGGGCGGATTCTATTATTCTACCTTACCTCGTTCATGGTCGGTATCATCATCGTTCTCTAAGAGAAATTTTCCCGGTACCGTACTATGAACCATATCGTCATCATCATCTTCCTCGTCTTCTATATTCGCCGAAAAGGGATAAACACAGCACACATTTAGTATATACGTTAAACCACTGACCTCAGCCCACTTACCGTCAGAATCTTCATTATCGTCGGGATCGTTGTCGCAACTGTCCGACTCATCCATGTCGACGTCATTCTCACAGCTATCGGAACATTCCGTTTCTGGAATTTCGCATGACTGCTGATCTAATGCAAAGTCGTCAACCTGGCCAGGCGAATGAAAAATGAATAGTTGTATTATTTACATCGGTTGGATTGTGAATGTACAAGACAAAATCATTTGTTAACGGCAAAAACGGTATGGTAAATTTTATTAAACTTCGCAAGCGTTAAAGTGATTCCTCCCCTTTCTCTCTCTCTCTTTCTTCAGCGAACGCTGGCCGGCAGCCACTGGAATAAGCATTTACATTCTTCAAATGTATAGTAGTTTCATTTTCAGTTTCATGAAAAGCAACATATTCTCATTTATGCCGTACAAGACAGAGGAGATGTGGATGTGTTCTTATTGCAAAACTAAATTGTAGAAAAACAATATCTTCCAAACTATTAATAAGTAACACATAAGAAATTTAAAAAATGGGAAACTATAACATAATCCAACAATATTACTCCTCTTAACAAGAAAAAAAAGCAATAAATGACTCTAATAAGAATATTTTCCAGTGTCCTGCTTTGCTGGTTGCAGCATCTAAAGGCTCAAGATCGGCTGGTTGTTGCTGTTGTTGATTGTAAGCGGTTTATCAGTAAGTGCACCCGATCCGGTAGTAAACGTTATGTTAACAGTTTTTTATTCATTTAGACGTCAATATCAATCACAAACATGAATTTAAAACGTGTGTTAGAGTGGGTTGATCGTACACACGATCATTGCCGGTGACAGGAAAGGGAACAGAAATGCGCCAATATACTCTTGATTTGGTATCGAATTGTTTTCAAATCATCTAATCAGTTAAATGCCAGTACAGCACGTGTAATGTGTGAACTGAACGATGGTTGTTAGTGAAAAATAATATTTTAGCTTAAAATTTCAATTCTCAAGGGATATAAACATAACATGCTAGTAGAAAATGAAAACGATAACATAACATCAAGCCAGGGATGAGAGAAAAAACGCGCACACGTACACAAAACACACACAACAAACACACATGGAATGCGCAGGCCTCTTGGGGGCAGGGAGGAGAGACCACCCTGCTTCAACCACACAAGCAACGACACTTACCAGCAGATCTGGCCTTAGACATAGGCAAGCCAGCAAAATCTAAGAGGTGAAAAAATTAAAAAGAATAAAAATGGCAAAACTATAACGTAAAATAAAAGGGGACGCGCAAAGTTGATCGTTTTCGTCGATAAGAATGCTTTTTATATGCAACTACCGTCATAAAAAGAACAATTTTTATCGCTTAATGCAACATTAAATGCAAAAAAAAGTGCAAGAACAATTGAACGCGTGTTTAGTTTGTTCACTAATTCAACTTCAATGTATGCCCTCGACGTAAACGCTAGATCTTGTTTTGTCACTATTAATTTGATCTATGCTTGGCTAGCCTAAGGTATGCCCTCATCTGTCCCAACGATCTTTACTCGTTAGCTCGGATGGCAATACGCACGAATGCCCCGCAATTGTCTAAATTTAAAATCTTGCATTGACATTAAACCGTGAGCTTAATCGCTAGCAGACGGGAAGTGATCTACCTGTCGGCATGTTACGCAGATGTACTTTTTTTATTAATTTACTGAGACTGGGCCTAATGGCTGACAGTGTAAAACAACACGCATTTTTACAATATTTTACATTTAAAGATACTTAAAATTGCGAGCGTGAAACACACCTTGCCACTAACTAAAAGCACATCTTATGAATTGCATGTCATGTGTGTCAACACGTTTGCCACCATACCAGGTGCATTGACCTCCCCCCTTTGCGTGTGGTAGGGGTTTTTTTGTAGTAAATGTGTACCGTTTGGTCAAGCACTCTCTCCGGGGTGTTGTACCACCATTGGAGAGTTGATGCGGTTGAAATGAAATATAGAATTAACCTACTCTGTTGGTACTCCTTTGACTGACTCTAGGCATGGCTAGCGGGGTAAGATACTCCAACGGTAGTAAGAATTAATAAAGGTATATTTAAGTTCTTAACGCCTAAGAACGACAGTCAGGCCCCAAAAGCAAGCCCAGCTCTAATCTACTTAAAACTGTTTATTTGACGCCTTCGCATTCGTGTTCGTGCATACTTCTGAGGCATCGGAGTGAAGGAAAAGGTGGCCATTGGATACACAAACGTACGGGGAAAGGGCCACTTATTCTTCACCTAGTTTTCGTTCAAGTGGATCATCAAACATTTCGCCAAACGAGAACTGTCTCGCTTTGCAAGACAGTTGCATCAATTGCAATTGATTACGTTTGATAAATCATACCTGTATGTTTTACCGTTCCCCACACTATGAGGATTTAAGCGTACAAACATGTGAACACCAAAGGGCAAAGGGTTCAATACGGGGAAAGATTGAATTAATACCCTCTCCGTTGTTAAAACCATCTCTATTAGTTTCTGTAACGTAGGCACATACACCATCAACCAACCACGTTCCTTCTCGCGGCCCCAATTACCATCGCGGACATTCTATTACCACACTACACTACTACTAACTAACAGTACGGCGGACGGATGGATTCCTTCTTTTTTTCTACCCCCTCTCGAACAGTGCGTTTTAATCATAATTGCAAATCTACGAATGCTTCAACTGAACGGATACGCAATTCGAATCCTTTCCGACACGAATCCGGGCTAGATTGATCTTGTTTGAAGGCAGCAAGTAAGATTACTTTCTTCCCGTATATCACACGGAATGGAAACCCACAAATGATGCCGTATTAAGCAAGAGCACTTGAATGTGAAAATATGAAAAGCCAATGTGGTGAATCATTGTTTAAAATAAAAAAAAACAATAGCTTTTTGTTGACAAGTACCACCCGCGCCAACGCCCAACACGTCCAGGGCACAGTACAAAGTAATAAAAAAAACTCTATGGCAACCGGGCACGACCGAGAGCAAAACTATGCTGGTATGTTGCACTACTGCTGCTAACATGCAAATGTGCCGTTGCTTATAATGGCTCGCGCTTTATTGCCGTGTAACCAGCTGAACCATATGTGTGACGGGCCAAAATGTGTAGACATGAGGTGACACATGTGTTTCTGGAGTTCATATGACCACTATCATTCATCCTAACGTTGCTTCTTTTTCGCTTGTGACAGTTGTAAGCACTATAAGCGTTACTAGCGCCATCTGTTGGACGGTATTTGCATAAAGCAATGTCACCTGCAATCTGCAGGAGACCCAGGCACATTAATTCGAATTAGTTCGCTGAATGAGTCGTGGTTGTTTTTATTCTATGAAACAGAAAAGTTTAATTAGTGATTGCATGATGGTGGTAGGAAAAAAACCTAACGTTGGGTCAATCGCTAAAACGCACGAACGAGTCAACTCACTCAGTCACACCGGCCATCACATGGCTTACTAAGATTAGCTGATAGTTCTTACTACGGTAGCGAACGGTTACAAAGGGATTTGAACCCAGGTCGTGTTGTGTGAAGACGCCTCGACCACCGGTTCACCCTATACTATGCTTACTTTAAAAAAACATTAAAAACTCATTTTCTCTCTGGAAGGACATCCTCGTCTGAGGAGTATGAGGTGCAATACCGATCCAAAACAAAATAATTTCTAGCAACAATGTTCTTTTTAAGCATCATCATTTTTGGAGAATGCTTCCATTGCTACGGAGCTGGAACAAGTGGGTAACAACAATATCTGCGCTCGCTGTTTACAAGCTTAAAAAATCCAACACACAAGTACGAATTTCACAATGCTTGCAATTTTACTTTCCGATTCTTTGCGCGCCGTGCAGCATCGATTTTACTGCGAATCCATTGAATGAAATACAAACATTTCGCCACGAACAGAAATGCATTTCACATTAAAAACGGCTACAGAGAGAAATCGATCAGCGGCCGCTGACACAGGGAAAAGGAATACAAATTGCGGGCATGCGGTTGCGGAGCGAAGGCTAAACCGTGCGCTCTACGGTACCACACACATCGTGAGCAAAATGATTGGACACAAAAAAAACAACAGGGAACTGCTACTGCAAAGAAACGTTGTCGTCTTGGCCGACACCGTCGCCGTTTGGCCGTCCGACGTCTGCAATGGCAGCAGCAGCAGCAGCACGGCATCCGACGACGACGGAAGGAAGAGCGCTTTCACCAACACACACATATACTTGTATGCGCCCACCTATACCATGGTTTGCCGCATCGGCTGCGAATGCGGAATGTGGAACGCATACTACTGTACCACATTTCCGCCTGCTGCTGCTGGTCTCTTTCAACCAATTAGCCTAACTTTAAATTATTGCGAGATTTTGTCCAGCGGAAGTAAAAATACAATTATGAACTGTAATGTGCCGTAATTCGCGATTTGATTATGATCCGCTGATCTCCATCATTTTCGGGTGTAAGATGGATCACACTCTTCGTGAAAATTGCCCCAGCAATCCAGCAGCAGCGTGGGGTTCACATGAATCGCTTTAAGAGCTCTCTGGTTGGTGTTTCCTATAGCTACACGCTATTTTCGTCAGCAAATCTCATGCCATGCTTCTAAATTCATATGAACGGCTAAAATCGCTTGTTTCGATGGTTTGAACAAGTCATGCAGCAGCACTTTCACGTTTTCTCCTATTGGTTCTACGCTGTGCACTATTGGCACTACCACCAGCATACACACACGTTCCATTGCCGGGGACCGCTCATCAATGTAGTGGTGGTACCGCCTTTACGTGCACGTACTTCGCTCTACCGTCGAAATAGGCAGCACAGAGTAGTGTGGCTCCAAAGTAACGTCATGTCATGTCTCCCCCGTTTTCAATTCATTTTTCTTTTTGCTGCGCAAATTCATCTAGTTCCTTACGCCTTTATTTGGAATAGATGCATACGATGCACTTTATTTAGGAATTACTAACAGACACGGATCACGTAACCTCGTCTACGAATTGAATGTCTTGTATAGATCGATTCTACTTCACGCAATCACTGTTAGTCGAGAACGGAGAACAAGGGGGCAACCTAGAGGCAAATTCACGGTTCAGTTGATCGAAGAGGCAGCAAAAAACTCCAAAGAACAAATGTAAGAAAAAATCACTCATTTCTCGGCACACGTACACCTCACATACACACGCGCAGCACACTTGCAAAAACTATTCTTTTTTTTTTTAGCTCCCACAGACCCATATTGCTGATGCTGATCCTACACACATACACACATAACGTGACAGTGTGTGTTAGTGTGAAATGAACTTTTTTCCATCATAATTTTGACAACTCCTCCCAACTCACTTGCAATCACAATACACACATGCGGGATTTGGTGCTACTGCAGCACCACCTTCCCTAAAAAAAGGCCAATTTTAGTTGCGAGTGGCCATGGTTTTCGTTTTCATCTTTTTTGCCTTCTCGGTCACTGGTTCTACACAATGAAACGGTTACAATTTAACACACCACGAAAAGCACCATTTTCAGTAACACTTACACGCATACGGACTTCTTCCAGCACTCGCCGATGGTCGTTTAATGCATTTGGCTTGCACACATTCACTTCCTCTTCTTTCGCTTCATCTTTTGTTTGTACTAGGGCACAATCTTTTAACCTTTTCATCGCTTTTTCCACGCTCGACGCCGACATCATGCTTCTTTCATCACACATTCTGCTACTTCGAACATCGGCAGCATCTTCCTCGGCAGTCGAATCGGCGACGATGTACCACACCATACACGCGGTACACACACAAACGCATGCACGCACGCACTATGAATTTCTTTCGCCGTACAACACACACACGGGGTAGCGTGAAACTTCTTTCAACCAGGTTCGGAATAAAAATTCTGCCTCACTATTTTCCTAGCACCTCTATTCAAGGAACGAAAACGGTCACGACTGAGTCCCCCTTTTTCTGGCTGCCAGTGCTACCCACCACATACGCACACATACATACACACGCGCACACTATATCTTCTGCCACAGTGACTGCTCTGTCAATGTGTTAGTTTGCTTTACCAGATTCCGATCACACACGTATACATGCGGCATACGCACACACACAGCTGCCGTTACGCACACCTTGGCTTGCTATACCAACTGCCGACAACTGCTGCTGCTGCTGCTGGTCTGCTGTACGGGTAAAATGTATCACCAGCAACTTTTTTTTGGGAACAGCGCTATGATGCCGAGGAACGGAACGGAACGAGGATTGGCCACACGACTGCTCGCCCTTAGTAAGATTCAGAATGTCCTCTACGTAATAAAATTCGCACATTTCTTACGAACACTCTACACTAATGGGTGTTCTAGCGCTGCTGGGTTGTGTGAAAATGAGGCATGGACTGCTCGATAGCGCTTCCGAAATGACAGTTCTGCGGGATTAGGTTAGGGGACGAACAGAGCACAGTTCGAACAGAAGCTTCAATTGAGAATAAATTTTTTTTTTTGCTATACCAAACAGTTTTTTTGCTGGTTCATAATAGAGGGGGGAGGGGGGGGGGGGTTGAGTTTTTACGCCCTTTGTCTGCAAAAAATTTCGTTTTTTTGCGCACGTCATCTCGCTAGAGAAGAAAAATAATTTTAATTTGCTGTACCGATTAACATAAAACAAACCCTTAGCTTACTTGGACTGGGATACTCTTGAAAGCGCATCATGGTTGAAAAAAAAAAAACACATAATGCTTTCTAGCAAATGCAAGTTCTCGGTACTTAGATACTTCCTTTTCCACCCATGAGAACACGCCCTTTCTGGCATTTTTATTCTCAGTTTGAAAGCAAAATTATGCTTCTGCATGCATTTTCCCATGCACAGAACAGAGAGAGGAACGATTGCCATCGCTTGAGATCGCATTTTAATATTGCTGGCACACGCTTCCGGCTTTAGTTTGTACCCATGTGTCCTTCCGGTATCCAGCATGAAAGCAAACAACTATTGTTTGCCCCACTAAACCTAACGGTATGTAAAAAGTTGACTGTTCAATTGGTACAAAAGGAGCATTAAGCTGACATTCATCTCTGCGGAATTAAACACTTCGATGACTCATTGCCAAAGTAGGTTTACGCATATCTTACGTTGAAGGACAAGAATAGTTTTATTGAAGGTAAGGATAGCAATCAGCATATTGACTTCAAGTGGCGCTGGATCAGGTTCAGTTCCCATTCCGAACCCCAACAAGAAAAAGAACAAATGGGACAGCATTAAATGCTACGAAGTAGACCAAGTGACCAAACCACATGGCGTTACGTAGATGCATTTACAACAAAGAAAGTACATCTTATTGGCTTCTTTTTCGCTATGCGAAGAGTGAGGGAAGCTTTTTGTTTTAAATTTCTACTATTGGGCTAAAAAAAATCTTTTCAAACCCGTGTAATACGCCCTGGAAAAAGAAGAGTTTAATAAAAGATGAAGAAATTACCTCCGACACCGACTCCTCCTCCGACTCGGACGAGTCCGAAACGCGAGGCTGTATCTCGGAGAACGTCTCAGTATCCGACTTGGTCGGAGATGAGCTATTGCTGGTCGCTGATGGTTTGCCGCTGTTGATGCTAACCGTACCAGCCGTAGCGCTCTGGCTGGGCTTCGCCGCACCAGTGCTACTTCCGGTTTCTCCCGCTGCGTTCTTACAGCAATCGCCCTCTCCGTTAGCTTGTTTGCCGGTACCGCCTCCTCCATCGCCAGCTCCTGGGGCGCTCGATCCAGTGGCGGCACCCACGAGCACGGTCGATGGTGGAGGAGCAGGCTTTGTTGCTGCGGCTGTTGTTGTTGTGGTGGAACTCTTCGGTGAAGACATTGTTTTACCATTATTTTTAGAATTGTTTTTACAAATCACGCTGCTAGGCGGCAGCTGGAACCGATTAGGTTCGGTCCCGACAGGTTGTACAGAGCATCCAGTTGCAAGTGTAAGCCTGCTCAGCGCTCCGGCCGCAGCGTCAGCTTCCGTTGCTACTGACGGTGGATGCGGCGCTGTTCCTACGACCGATTCCGACCCGTCATTCGCATCCTGCCCTGCATGCAAGGCCGCCGATGACGATGATGATGGTGATGGTAACGGCGAACCTGCCGAAGCAGAAGTGGTGGCCGTACTAGCAGCAACAACGTCGACGATGGTAGTAGCAGCGGTAGCACCGTTTCCACTTGTGCTTGTTACTCCACTATTACCACTGTTGTCGACACTACCACCACCACTGTTGCTACTACTACCACCACCGATTGTGCTGCTGTTATTGCTGCTATTGTTCTTTGATGTCGATGACGAAGTCTTGGCTGCTCCTGTTTCTGCTATTTCCTGGGCAGTTGCAACTAATGCCGTCACCTCTTCTCCTTCCGATGATGTTGAGGAGGACGAAGACAACGAAGACGAACACGACAATGAAGGCCGCTGCTGCTGCTGGTGCAGCTGCGATTTCAACGATGTCTGCTGATTCACTGATTTACCAATTTTCTCCCGGTTTTTCACTCCGGATTGTTCAGCATTCTGCATCTTTCACTATGCGTCCAATAAGCTAGGCGCATTCACCATGCGTTTGTCACACTTTCCGTAAGGGTACAATCACTTTTTACCATAGAAATTCGCTTTTTCATACGGAGCTTCTGTGCCTTCGACCGCCAGTAGAATTTTTCGCCATATTTTATTTTCTCCCCTTGCTTTCTCTCGCTCGCTCACTCACCCGTTCTGCTCGAAATGTGCTCGAATATCCGCATTTTTTTTCTTTCGGTCCCCAATCTGCTCGACAGCCGTCCGCTTGTTGACAGCTGATTCGCCCGGCAAACTGGCTCGTCACATCCGGAGCGAAGATCATGCGGTAAGGCAAGCAAATTTTGCCGACGAGTCGCGTTCGCAAGCAAGAATGGTTAAAATCGAACGTTCCAGAGGACCGTTGGAAGGGGTTTCATTGCTGAAGATTATAGTGGATAAATAGGGTGGATTTCATGTTTTTGAAGCCCAAGAATGAGAATAATACACATTTTAATGAAGCATCGTATCTTAAGGATGCTTTGAAGATGCTGAAGAAGGGGCCATTATGAGACACTTAATTTATCTACTTTCAACAAATATACAAATGTGTATAGATGATTGTTGTATTGACTTTACCATGCACAAAACTGTACGAAGGCATTTATTTAAAGGGTAAAATTAATAATGAAAAACAAAAACTATTTTCAGTTCAGTTTTTTTTTTTGCTGCCAGCGAAAATCATCTGTGGGATGTCAGTATTCGCCGAGTCGCGCAGATGTGGCATTTTGACATATCTCCCTATTTGACATCCCCCGAGGAAACAAAACTTCTTTCGGTGTGTTGGCAACAACAAAAATCCTTCGCGTGTACGGAGACATAACTTGCCGTGCTGTACAATTTGGTGCTCCAGTTTAGCGATCGATTAATCCGGAAAAATGCCTACCGTCGGCGTGAAACGTGACCTACTGTTCAAGGCGCTCGGCCAAACGTACAGTTCGTATCGTCAACATAAGTAATTCGAAGAGGAAAGGTTATGTGTCGCTTAACACTTTGCCGGGTGGTTGTGTGCCGGGTTTCCTCTAATCATTTGCAGCTGATGATGAGTTTCAAAAACTGTGCTTCGAGTTTGGCCTGGAGCTGGACGAGATCACGACCGAAAAACAGATGATTACCAAGGAGCAGGGTGAAGTAGAGGCGGCAAAGGATGCATCAGAAGAGATCATCTATCGCATCGACATTCCGGCCAACCGGTACGATCTGCTCTGTCTGGAAGGGTTGGTAATGGGGCTGCAGGTGTTCCGGGGCAAGTAAGTACGAGTGGTTGTGAATAATTGCACAGAAAAAAAACGGCTCCTGTTAATGATTTTCTGCATTCCAGGCTCAACTTCCCCCGTTTCAGCAAGGTTGGCCCGGTCGGCAAAGGTGCAACGGTTCAGAAAATGGTCGTTACCAAAGCTACCGCCCAGATCCGTCCGTTTGCAGTAGCGGCCGTTTTGCGTGATATAACCTTCACGAAAGATTCGTACGACAGTTTCATTGATCTGCAGGATAAACTGCATCAAAACATATGCCGCAAGCGTGCGCTGGTAGCGATCGGCACGCACGATCTCGACACACTGAAGGGACCGTTCACATACGACGCTAAACCACCGAAGGACATAAGCTTTGTACCGCTGAACCAGGACAAGGCAATGAATGGCGAAGAGTTGATGGAGTTCTACTCAACGCACGCCCAACTAAAGGCGTACCTGCCCATCATCCGCGACTCACCGGTGTATCCGGTGATTTACGATGCGAACGGTGTAGTACTATCGCTGCCACCGATCATTAACGGTGACCACTCGAAGATAACGCTGAAAACGCGCAACGTATTCATCGAGTGTACGGCAACGGATCTGACCAAGGCGCGCATCGTACTCGATACGCTCGTGTGCATGTTTTCGACCCACTGCGCGAAACAGTTCACCGTCGAGTACTGTGACGTCGTGTCGGCTGCCGGTGAAACGACACCGTATCCGGATCTCGCCTTTCGAAAGGAAACAATTTCGGTAGCGAAAACCAACGCGTATATCGGTCTGAACGAATCGGCCGAGCAGATGACCAACCTGCTGAACCGGTTGCTTCCTACAAGACAAATCGATGCGGATACGCTGGAGGTAGAAATACCTCCCACCCGGCACGATATGTTACACGCCTGTGACATCTACGAGGATGTGGCCATCGCGTACGGGTACAACCGTATCCCGAAAACACTCCCAGCGAAGATGCACATTGCGAAGCAGTACCCGTTGAACAAGCTGACCGAGCAGCTACGGGAACAGATCGCTCAGGCCGGCTTTACGGAAGGATTAACGTTCACGTTGTGTTCGCGTGATGATATTGCGAGCAAAATGAATGCCAGCATCGATCGTATTCCGGCCGTGCACATTGCCAACCCAAAAACGCTCGAGTTTCAAGTAGTCCGGACGACACTCATACCGGGTCTGCTGAAAACATTAGCAGCGAACAGGAAGATGCCACTGCCGCTGAAACTGTTCGAGGTATCGGATGTGGTGCTGGCGGACAGTAAATCGGAGGTTGGTGCGAAGAACGAGCGACGGGTGTGTGCGGTAAACTGTAACAAGACGGCCGGGTTTGAGGTAGTGCACGGGCTTTTGGATCGGGTGATGCAACTGCTCGAGGTACCGTGGGATAAGGCGGCCGGGTACTATCTGCAGGCGTGCGATGATCCGGCCTACTTCCCGGGTCGTTGTGCAGCGGTACTTTACAAGGGCTCGGAGATTGGCCGTATTGGGGTGCTGCATCCGACTGTACTACATGCGTTCGAGCTGACGACGCCTTGTTCGGTGGTTGAGTTCAATATGGAATATTTTGTCTAGAATGTGCGCGCACAGCAATTTCAGTAATAAAACACGTTGCTTTACATTGGAAATGAGAATGATAATAACCAACGTTGCACGCCAAGTGATGGTGGATTAAAAACTCTCGGGGCCCTATAGGAGACAGGCTAGCCTGATTTCATTTCAACCTCGAGCTAGAGAGGGCCATCCGCAACTCGGAATTGGAAGCTTCGGGGATCATCTTCTACAGTCAATCCAGATGTTGGTATTAGCTGATGACATAGACATTATTTGTTTAAGGCACTCCTATATAGGGGAAGCTAGCGCACTTTAGATCAAAGTTTCACCTATTTCGGGCCAAAAGTCAGCACCAGCAATATCATTGATGTTGAAATACGCGTTAGGGTGCTGGCTATCAACCGGGCTTTCTACTGTCTGAGGAAAATCAGGACACCTGTCGCGACGATAGAAACTGGGACTATATAGATATTGGAATGGCAGACAACGGCGCTGGTGGACCGAGAGCGGCATAGAGGATTTCTGCAGTAAGCCAAGATCGCGAAGCGGTTGAAGCGTATAAGTAAGTAAATAAGCTTAATTGATTATTGCGCGTTTACTCGTATAGAACACCGTACACCGATAGTTTGACGGTAAACTCCTTCAGCTGCGTTACACTGGTCACCGTACCGAGCAGCTGTTTAATACGGTTCACACTGTTGCTTATACTAGCGGAACAACCTGGACCGGTTCCTTCTAGCTGTACGAAGGTAATTTCTTCATTCCGTAGCGGACTAACGCGATAGTCCAGTTCCAGCTGAATTATTTGCTCAACAGCCAAAGGTCCTTTCGTAATCGTTATGTTGTGCAGCAACTGTTCACCTTGAAATGTGAGACAGTATTAACCTAACGCCGCTAGAATGATGAAACTAGTGCACTCAATAGTCACTACTTACCGGGCACTTTTTCGCCTATTGGAAAGATACAATTTGCATCGCAAACAGCCATCAAGCTGAAAAGCATAAGCACAATTGGTAAAAGTGAGTAAAGCTGCATTGCGAGACCTGGTAATGCTTGGGTGACGTGTCGGGAAGGAAATTCAAACTTGCATTGAATCCAACCATGTTGGTCGCTATCAGTAGATAGTGAGAAATTTTATCAATGTGCGGTTTCAGTTTATCTCCGACCGATAACACACAATTGTGTTTTATGTATAAAACAATATATTTATTTCTAGTTTTACCTATTAACTTTTTATAGGTAATAGAAAGAAATTCTAATTTACATTTTAATACTACTCACTTTCATAATTTTCAGTTTCTCGGCTATCGGAAAAGTATAGATTCTTAGGCTTTTTTCTTATTGCTCCATACACCTTTCAAATTAACTGCTGGTTGTTTAGTTTACTATTTAATATTCGTTGTATCAGCTTTCAGGCCATTATAACCCTGAAAAGAATGTTTAGTCCTGCTTTTTCTTTTGGTAGTGTTAACTGGGTCATACTTATTCTCATGCCTCCTCTAGGACATTAAAAATTACCTAATTTTTGTTAGGATCCTATTTGTTCCAAGTTAATCCCTCTCATCTTAGGGTGTACAATAATTTGACCATTTTTTGTGGTACACACATTCTTCACATCAATCTAAAACGATGAATCCAACCTAATCGGAGGTCTCACACGCTTAACCGCAACAACCTCAAAATTCGGACTCTTCGAGCGATTAAACAACGCTTTGTTAAAACGTATAAAAACTTTTGTATATTTTTAACAATTTTTTTGTGTGTAACAAATGGCGATTCTTCCCCCAAGCACCTGTATCTACTGACCGAAACCCTCCGTTTTGTACAGATCTGTTCGCCGCTGACTGTATATCGGAATCTGTGCCCGTACTTCATCCACCGTCTGGAGATTCACGTCCGCCACAACCGTTGCCTCCTCTTCGTTGGCCTCCGTCACCACCTTTGCCCACGGATCGACCACCATCGAATGGCCCCAGGCAACGTAACCGGCCGCCGGATCACGTGCCGGCGAAATAGTCGCTACGTACGACTGCGTATCGTTCGCCCGACCCCTTGCCAACAGCTCCCAATGCAGTGGGCCCGTCTTCATGTTAAATGCTCCAGGGTAAATTAACATATCACATCCCTGGTTGCGATACAACCGTGCCAACTCGTCGAACCGTATATCGTAACAAATTCCGATACCAACTTTTGCACCATCAATCGAAACGGTTGCCAGATTGTTGCCCCCGGTCAGTACGTCCGACTCGCGGAACGTTATACCACCCGGTATATTGATGTCGAAGAGATGAATTTTGCGGTACGTCGCCATTAGGGCACCGTCCGGTGACCAGACGGTGCAGGTATTGTACAGCTTGTTGTCGTTGGTACATTTCTCCGGAATCGTACCACCGATCAGGTAGATGCCGAGTTCCTTCGCGATCGCCGCTAGACTGCGGCTTGTTTCACCGGTCGGGATCTCTTCGGCGTAGGCCGGAAAATGTTGCGTGCCGTAGGGTGAGTTGAAACATTCGGGTAACGCTACCACACGAGCACCTTTATCCGTTACGGCATGTCGAATTTTTGCTAAAGCATTTTCAATGTTTTGTGCCTTGTTTGCACCTACTTTTAGCTGCAGCAGAGCGATGCGAAATCCAGCTGTGGGTTGAGAAAAAAGGGGTTCAAAATTTAATGCATGTAAAGTTATTAACGCTAGCTATGCTTTTTATTACCGCGAGCCATCCGATTCATTTACTGTTTCGATAGTCGGCAGCAGATCACGAAAAGAGTCCTCTTTGCTAGATAATTAAACAAAAAAAAGAACGTAATTTATACCAGACTCTCTTATCAAGTGGTGCATTTATTCTGAATCTTTTATGCTGCAAAACAGCTGATATAACAAACCTTTCCAGATGAAAAGAAACTTTATATAGCATCCGACCTGTGCTAGAAAATGTGTACCATCTGCATGTAACTTGAAACACGAATGTTCAGATAAAATGATTAAATTATGCTTAAATACACTTGTAAGCTAATTTTAAACTTCCTGCTCCAATATGTTTGTTGATCTGTTGATAACAACGAACAACCCGACGAGCAAATTTTGACAGCTGCCGTCAAATAGAATGACGGGCAACGAATGAAGTGACGCTTAATTAACTTCTTGTTTTTGTATTTGCACAGCCCGGGGCTAGAGGCGACACCGGCACCAGTCTTCACACGGCAGGACCGGAGTTCAAATCCAGACCTTTCCTTCGTAGTGAGAACTATCCAACTACCGTGGTATCCGCAAGTCTAGTAAGCCATTAGATATCTGGCGTGACCTAGAAGGGGCGTTGAGTCAAGTAGAAGTTGTTTAGTAATTGCTTGAGTTTGCAGATGCCCTGTTCTGTTTACCCTAGTTGTCTGTAGCGATTACTTGAATTAAAATGAGTTTGATACAGCCTACTATTACGTACAGTAGTACAGATGCGTTCTGGTAAATTGTTCCATACGCAGAAGTGATTGTTCACAAATTCGTTCACTAAACAGACGTTCATAATTTCAAAATTTCCTGCTCAATATCACACAAATGGTTTCCTCGAAAGGTGTAGGCATGCCATTTCTGGCTTCATATCACTCAATTTTTCCAGTAGCTGGACAGTCAGTTTATGCGCATGGGCAGGCGGGTCCGGATAGGCAGATACACGATCATGCCCTGTGAAGGCAGGCACTTCGGCTACCACACTGCTACCAGATTGTGGTTTGATATGCACCAATTTCCAGCATGTTTAAATACAAATATAACTACGCACTTCCATCACTGTGTCGTTTATGTTCCGACATGTTTTATATATGATCACTCATATTCATTCACCATGATCGTCATTCTGAAAAGTAATGTAATAACAATCTTGGACGAGCAACATGCGACCAGCGCATCCTGGTCATGAAATCATCACACCCAAGATTGTTTGCAGTTGAAGTTATATTAGAAGGAAACATGTTTTTATTCATTATCAGTAAACCGAAAAAAGTGGCAATTATGAGTATCGCGAACGATTGCTTCACTTTTGACTTTCTAAATTCTAGCATAGTATAATAGCATTGATTCTAACCAGTTAGGGTAAAACATAATGGAACACACACAGACACACACGTACACACAGACATTATCATAATCGTGCTGTTGATGCTGTGGCGTGATGATCGCAATCGCAAACCAAGATCGCCAATTGCGCTTTAGGTGGAACAGTCAACCTTCAGCTCGTATAGATCAGCTCGCTTCTGCTCGAACACCGGTATCCGTCGGCGAACTTCGGTCAGCTCCTTTAGCAGCAGTTCCGCCACCACGATCTCCTGGAACTCGGTCGCACGCTGGATGACGCGACCCCACGGATCGACCACTAGCGAATGGCCGTACGGAATCAGTTTCGCATGCGTATCCCGGGCCGGCGAACAAAACGCGACGAACGTTTGATTGTCCAGTGCACGTGCCTTCGCCAGCAGCTCCCAGTGTTGCTCCCCGGTCGGTACATCGCAGACGGCCGGATAGATCAGTAGATCGCAGCCCATCGTCCGATAAGCGGTAGCAAACTCGGCAAATCGCGTGTCCCAGCAAATACCGAGCCCGATGCGCGTATCGCCAACGGTGAACGTGGCGTACTTGCTGCCGGGCGTGAAGAGCTTCGTTTCGGCCACTGTCGTCTTGCCGCTAAGGCTAGAATCGCACAGATGCACCTAGAAATGTAACGCACATGTGAGAAACGGCAAACCGTTGTTTGAGGTTACGATTAACAGTACCTTCCGATACGTTGTCACTAGATCACCTTCCGGGCCCCAAACCGTGCAGGTATTGTAAAGCCGTCCACCGTACGACTCGACAATTGAGCCACCGACGACGTACACACCGAAATCTCGGGCAGCATTCGACAGCGCACGGCACGTTTCCCCGCTCGGTATCTCCTCCGCAACGTTCAGCAACGAATCGGCCGTGTACGGTGCGTTGAAACACTCCGGCAGCACGACGACATTCGCGTCCTTTTCCTTCTTGGCGATACGGATAAGATCGATCGCGTTCTTCAGATTCTTTTCCTTCGAATCTACCACACGCAGCTGTATAAGCGCGATCTTGATCGTCATTTTGGGCGACAGGTAGTTCTCGCAGGCGACTAAAACAACTGCACTTTTTACGCGTTCCTACTGGGGCGACTACTCACGGTCAAGTGCGTTTCCGAACGAACCACTACTACTGCTGCACCATGCACGGTCGGAGCAGCATCTGTTCGGCCGATGGAGCTGGTCGGGCTGGCTGTATGCGCTATCAGCTTGCCTGTTTGACCCCCGGAAACCATACGGCGACCGGGTGACCGGGTACGGGCTGAGATTTGTTATGACGTTACGCACGATGACCGTACCCGTAGCTATTTATTGCCGCCAGCGTCTGACGATAAGCCAACTTCCCTGTACGAGATGGTACGAGATGAGATGATGTGGAAGATGCATCAGAACGGCCGCGGGTGTGAAAGAAGAAAAAGCCATGACAGGAGACATGATCGATTACTACGTTCGTGCAGTTATCTAATTGTTGAGGTCTCATCGATTAACACTATTGTAACTGGAAAGGTCAGTTTTGCTAGTTTAAAATCTTTGTTATTGTTTTAATTCAAAAATACTAAGAAGTTAGGCTAAGTAACTGTCTATAATTGAGCATTAAATGAATAGTTCCAAAACTTAAAAAGTGTGTATTTTCCACCTTTTCCAGATGCAAGATGCAGGAGTAGTGTTGAAATGATGATCGACAAATAAATAAACAAGATCACGCCGTTTTGTATTTGCGAGCTGCTTTTCAACGTTGCTTGTAATCGATTGCGCCTGATAGGTAGGCACGATCATTACCTAAGTAAATCAAAACAGTGGTACAATTATAAAGACGCTGTAATAAATATTTACATTTGACAAGCATGATTTTGGCAAATGGTTTAACATGGGCCTCACACACAGACATCTCGATCTCGCCTTCGTTAAAGCATGTTTGTACTTGATAACCGAACGGTTGCATTAATCTCATTCCTTAATTGCATTACCGCTTCCCGGAATCGATCGTCACCGTGATCACCGGCGCTCGCTTATCATAATGTGCAACCCATGCAACCTTTGGGGTGGTGTAAAGGATTTTGATAGCATATTGATAGTTGGCAAATTTATTGCATCCTTGCAACAAAACGGGTCGATATCGATAAGCTGCGCGGGATTGACGCTCGCGTTTGTATATAAACCACCACCGGACGCTGAGCAGTAGTTGATCCAGGAACTTCCACCACTTTGGTTTAGGCGTTACAGTAATGTCGACGCTTCGTGTAGCTTTGGTACAGTTGTACGGTCGTCCAACGAAGAAGGAGTGTATTGCAAATGCGATCACACAAATCCGGCTAGCAAAGGATCGCGGTGCACAGTTGATTATACTACCGGAGTGCTTTAACTCTCCGTACAGTACGGCCGAATTTGGACGGTATGCTGAAGAGATTCCACGTGGTGAAACGAGCCTCGCATTGGCTAAGGTAGCGGCCGAGCTGGGTATATATTTGGTCGGTGGTACATTCCCGGAACTTGACGGAACCAAGCTGTACAACACCTGCCCGGTATTTGGACCGAAGGGAGAACTGTTGTGCAAGTACCGGAAGATGCATCTCTTCGACATGGACATCCCGGGGCGATGCACGTTCCAGGAATCGTCCGTACTGGCCCCTGGTGATCGATTGGCAACGTTTTCCATCGGCACGCTCAAGATCGGTATTGGCATTTGTTGGGACAAGCGGTTCCCCGAGTTGACGGCGTGCTATCGTCAGCTGGGCTGTGATATGATGATCTTCCCGTCTGCCTTCGACCCGTACACTGGTCCACTGCATTGGGATCTGCTGGGTCGATCGCGCGCTCTAGACAATCAGATGTTCGTGGCGCTAGTGTCACCGGCAAGGGACCCCACGACCGATTACGTCGCGTACGGTTACTCGCTGCTGTGTGATCCTTGGGGCCGGGTACTGTGCCGGGCCAAGGAGGATCAGGAGCTGCTCGTTACCGACATCGATCTCAAGCTGTGCGCCGAGATTAAGCAGCAGATACCCGTGCTGCGTCAGAAGCGGAGTGATATTTACGAATTAAAGGTTAAGAAATGAGGCTAGTGGTCGTTTAGCGGTCCGCTTTGGACCACTTACTCCACTTAATGGTCAATAACGAGGCACTAAATAAATCGTAACAATCATCCTCGAATTTGCGTATCTACACAGCTGCTCCCTCTATTTGGGTCTCGCACAAATACACAAAAAAGAGTGTTTGCTTGCTGTGAACGTTTCCTGCTGGCACTTCTTTCCACTACAGCGATCATGGTGATCGTAAACCATTCGTGACCATGGCATTGAAATAAAAAAGGCGTAGAAAAAAAAAGATCACCGCCAACGAGTGAAGGAAGGAAAAACGCTACCCATGTAATTAGCAATTTAATAGTTGTTTTATTCACATTTAGCTACGTAGCTTATTCCGGTGCAGTTGCTACCTTCTCTGGTGCGTTTTGCGACTCCGGGCTATTGATCAGTGCATTGAAGTCCGCCAGAAAGCCCCGGCCGCCAACGCCGAAGTGTAAATAAACATCTATGGCACGAAGGTAGAGAGCGGAGTGGAGATGGGACGGGTTACAGGATGGAGTTTGCAGAAACACACATACACACAAGAACTAAGCTGTACATATACGTAAGTCGCAGAGGAAACTGCGAACAAATCGGAAAAAGGACATCTTACATTCTAAAACAATCGGTTGCAGCTGGAATCGATCGATTGTCGGGTGCTTTACTTCCGTTCGTACAGCACCGGAAAGGGACGATCTTCTGGTGGTTGCAGCCAGTTTTCTTTGGAATATTCACAGTCTTCAGTTTCGATCACGTGGAAGGTGTACGCGTGTCGGCTGCGGTCCGATTTGTTCGCATCGCTCCGATGCACGACCTGACTGTGGATGAGAACGCATGAGCCGGCCTTTACCGGGACGGCGACAAAGTTGGACTGTGGGTAGAGTGGTGCCGGTCGATCGTAGATCAGCAGTTCGTTTGAATTCTTTTCCGGATTGCGGATCCATCTGAAGGGATAGAAAGGAACGCGTCGAATTAATCGTTAGACTATGTACTACAAAATAGACAGTCACTATCCTACGCACCGTCGGTGGACGCCGCTTTTGTGTGAACCCTTGATAAAGTGTAGACATCCGTTTTGCAGTGTGGCATCCTCGAGCGGTATCCAGAAGCCGATCGTTGTGCTCGGTTCCGTGTACAGGTAAGTGGCGTCCTGGTGTGACTTTACCTCCCCACCAATGCCCGGATTCTTGAAGATGTACATACTCTGTGCAACGGCCGGCCGACGGAAACCTAGCTGCCAGCAAACCTCCTTTACGCGGTTCGAAAACGTGATCTCCTCGAAGGCCGCATTTTCCGTGTGCAGTGCATGTCCCACCTTGTTCAGTGCAATCGATGGATCAACCAGCAGCTCACCATTCTCACCGACGGCACCTTCCTCGAAGAAGTATCGCACCTTGTCCGCACTGTCGAGAAAGTACTGTTCGCGGCTTTGGGCCGATTTACCGTCCGCGTTCGCGCTGAACACTTTCCGCTCCTCTTTCGGTGCTTCTTGGTGTAGATTTTGACCAATCTTCAGCAGTTCCTGCACTTCGTCCGCTGTCAGAAAATCATCTATTACGGCGAACCCATCCTCGCGGATCTGTAACGAAAGCAAGACGTTATGCAGACGGTGAGAGGGGTGGCTTAAGATCAACATTCTTCGATGCGTGCCATTCGATTGGCGTCACGTGTTGGGGGAAAATGTTCGACCATTACTCATCGGTCGCGTGAGATGAAAGTGCGTCGCAGTTGTGGTAAAAGCAAGCCAAACACAACCACACAACATGAGGGAATAACCATTCATGCCACGGTAAAGGACGCGCTTTTGGGGGTGGCATTGGTGTAAAAGTCTCCTCAAACCAACCCAACCAATACTCGCGGTTGGGTTAAAAATAACAATAATCCTCTTAGTTCACGATCACCACCACCAACAAAAACAGCAACGACTCACCGCCCGCGCACACCCACGAAGACGCCGTTTCGCATCGTCAAATTGGACGCGAATCGGCGTCTGTATCTGTGCGTTCGTTTGGATGTTTGCGACGTGCAGTATTCTTCGGGAGGGAGGATTTTCGGACCCATTGCATCATTCCCTTTTGCCGGTTGCACGAACTAATCGAGAACTGCATTTCGGCGGAAGTCGTCTATGGTGTATCATATTTTGTGTTATAATTAAAAACTGGCACTCGAAATAAATTAACCAGCAGTCGCAATGTTACAGACGATGCCTTTTATGTGCATGAGTGCCAGCGCGCGAGAGAGAACGTGAAAGATGTGTCATAAGAATGTGATCGTACGCTTGCTTTGTTGGTGATGATCTACTAAATTGCCGAATGGTTAGTAATCGTTCCGAATTGGGAGCGTGATGGTACGACTCATTTGGTGACGACATTTGAATGAGATGGTTCTGTAAATACATTGATTATTCATTGCGCTCTTTGAACATTGTTAAGCACTGATGTTAAAAATTCAATACAGCTTGTCTTGGAACCCGATAAAGATGATGTTTTTCTCATCAAATTGCTTTGCATTTATTTTTCTATCATCTCAGGAACTAAAGATAAATTGAATCGACGAAAGCGCAAAGGAAAAGAGAATTCCATACTTATCTCTCATTTGATAAATTGTTGTGTTAGCTGATCTTTGTAGTTATGACTCAACTCAGATCTCTTCTTTCTTGGCTTAACGATCTTCTAGATCACGCCGGCCATCGAATGGCTTACAAGACTCGTTGATACCATGGTAGTTGTATAGACGGGGGAACGGCCCAGAAGGGATTCGAACCACAGTCCTGGTGTTTGGAGACCTCCGACGTGTTTGCCTCAAGACCGGACTTGCAATGTTGACAATTTTATCTAAAAACCGATCTGTTAAACCTTAAAAATCTTATATTTTTTAAAAGCACAAGCCGAAAAGGATATTTCGAAAATTAGACAACTGCTTAAGTAGAGCGTCCACCTAACTATCCACCAGACTCCACCTTACAAACGCCCAAAGCAAAGCAATAATGGCGTTGTTTCATCACATCATCGCCACCCCGAACAAGTGGACGGAAAATATCACTTCCTTCATGCTGTGAATGACTCCCACTCGCAATGCTCCAACACAAACAAACCCTGCCTTGAAACAAATGAATCACTGGTGAAGAGATCAGTGCTCGAACATATGCTGAAGTACCATCCCTTGCCATTCGTATGGGCCGCTAGTTTCGGAACCGAATAAATAGAGTGAATCGTGGACAAATACAACTTCCCACAGACGGAAGACCCATCAGGTCTGCCGGCTAACAAGATCGTCCGTACGGCAACGATCAACTGATCAACAACTTTCGGGCATGTGTGTGTGTGTGTGTCTGTGTTGTTGAGGAATGTTTCAATGCGTGCGCATAGACCACTGCACGAAGACGCGGGACGCGCGGACGAACGCTGACAGCGCGTGCAAGTGCGTGAAAATGCACACATATGGTGCGAAGGAAATATATTTTCACCTGCACGCTTCTCTTCACACCGATGCCGATATAGGAAGGAGCGAGGGAGGGAGGGTGGCGGTGGGGTGACGTGTGCAAGGTGTCCGCGCGGTCCATCTCATTGACTTTTTTCGATGCGGCCAATGGCCATTGATGATGATGATCATGATGTATGTGTGTGTATTTTTTATAGCTATTGTTGTTAAAGTCCATCTGATCCATTTTCTTGACACACACCTTGCCGGAAAAAATCCCTCACCTCCCTCCCCCTGTTTGTAGTTGAGTTTTGGGAAAGCCACAACGGTTAATGCGTTAAGACGGCCTCGAGGACCGGTTGGCACAATCGTCTCAAATGGCGAAAGCGCCGGAAACCGTTAGCGGCACGTTACAGGCAACAGGCGGCTACCCCTGGGTGTGTGTCGTGCATTGGTGGGTGAGTTCATTAAAATTCAATTATTATTATCCCATCAGCCGGTCTGTACCGACACAGAGACCGACCCGCGCCGCGGCTCAGTCGGGTTTTCCTTATACGGTCACGCCCGGGTCCGGCGCGGTTCAGTGATTCGGTCATCCGAAAAAGGAAAACCACTTTGCCGCAATTTTGTTGCCGAGTCTTTTCATGTGTGTTGACTCAATTGACACGGATTGATAGGCGAAGAATGTTGGCGAGCATTATGTCACTGGAAGTACGGTCGGAAACGACCTGTCGAAGGTGGCGAAAAGTGAAAAGCGACAAGCACCTAATTTTAGCACGTTCATTTCCAACGGTGCCGAAACGAGTTGCGAGTTTTTGGGATGTTTGGTTGGAGGTTGGAGGAAACAACCTGAATATCTCTCTGCGGTCAAGCGAAACTGTCCATACATGCCGTGTCTCCGGCTGCGGGACCAAGGTAGATTTGTTTGTGCGCCAATGGAACGCTTACCAATAGGTAAATAAATCCCACCAAAATAATCTAATTGCTTTCGGGGCAGTTACCTTCGCGCAGATATTTAAACTTTAATTTCCTGCGCATTTCGACTCAGCTGCTGGCTGGCCGCACACAGTTTTCCACGGTGGGGTTATTTTTTTCGCTCCCGGTACCGGTGTTGTCCGTAAAATTGCACACGGTTTTCTAATTTTAGGTGCTTGAAAAGATCGTTGAGATCACGGAATGGGGAAGCGAACACAGCTCACCGGACGGTAGACGATCGTAAATGCTTACCTGATCGATCAGAAGGTGCCTCATGGTGGGATGAAGTTCTAGAAGCTTTTCGAAGTCCTCTGGTCCAAGCACTGATAGCCCACAATGAATTCCTTGAGTCCCAAACAAACACGATCGTTTTACTGTACGAATGTGGCTGTTATCTTATCGCTCAGTCCTTGCAATGCTTCCAACCACTAGCACACGAATACACGTAAAACCTTATCTATTGCTTAGGGAGCGATTATCACAATGGTGTCTTTCGGACGGCACAGTTCTTATAATGCACGCACTCACGACCGTACTGCACGAAGCATTCGAGACAGACTACAACGCGGCCCCGCTGGGTGGTACGGTTTTATGTCGGGCCAACCTTTATGGACAAAAGCGAGCAGTTTCGAGAAAGGAAAACATTGAATCTTCGCTTGCTCTCTCTCTCTCTCTCGGTTCAGACTCTCTGTGTGATGCGCACGCTTTGTTTACATTTTTGAATCACTCATGAGTGTTTTTTGGTATTTATTTCTGTTGTTAATTGATGTTTTATACAAAATGTTATAGTTAATTTGTTTGAAATTGTGGCATATGTTGTGAAAACTACTGCAGAAGAGTTTGAAGTTGATAAATAACTCATATTGTAAATATAATCCTTAAATAAAGCCTTCAATAGAAGCTACAAGAAACTATGTGAAACAACTTTCCAATAACGTCCAAAATTTTGTAATAAAAATACAATAATTACAATACAATGCAATACAATTGCAAACCCTGCCCTATCTCAGCTGCTGAGCTACCACCATCGCACCGGGAAATGCATCTCGCGAGATACGCTTTGTTTACGTTTCATTGCTCCCGATGTGGTAGGATCGTGATAGTTTTTGCTTCTTGCAGCAGTCCCAGATCAGACCTCATCTGCCATGCGTAATTAAACATTCCACGCAATGCACTGCAAACACCAACGAAAAGGTGGCGATGGTGCATCGATGCGTTCAAAGTATTTCAAAGTAGGGGGAGGGTGAGCGCGTGAAAAAAATCTTCACTAAAGAAGCTATTATTAAATGGACGCATTTTTTTGTGTGTGCTTGGTTTGTACATATTTGTATAATTGCAAATGCATCCTGCTTCTACGATCAGTGCATGATTTATGCAAACATATGCTTAAGACCATCTACATTGTGTAAGTGGTTTTTTGCCGCTTAACTATTGGCAGTCTCTCTCTTGCCTCTCTCGCAAATGCATTGAGAGGGATGGTTGTTTTTACGGTGCATTTTAGAGCACTCATTCTCGTGAGAGATCTGCACCGAGTACAGGGTGATTTAGGTTGTAGTATAATAGAGTAGCGTAAAAAATGTAAAATTTAATACCGTACACACGATATTTTTGTTTATCTGATGGCTATAATCTATGGCAGTTAATAAATAAAATGCATGGAAATGCATGCAACAACAGTCGTCTTTGATGTAATATTGCTAATTTAAGATTTTAATTTATAACGCCCGAAAGTATGCAATTACTTATTTTAGAATTAATTTCCAGCTTGTGAGGAGTAAGGATTTTTTGTTAGTCTCCACGACAGTAAATTTTTCGTTACCTGAGCTAAGATTGCAAAGAATAATTCCCAGGAAATTGTCAAGGGGAATTATCAAAGATAATAAAAGGATTACAAAAAAGAAGTAAAATTAAAGAAAACTAGCATTTCCAAGAGTGGCACGACCCTCGTTATCGCTAGAAAAAAATCCCGAATTTTATCTTCCAAACTAGCTTTTTGTCCTGGAAGCCAACCTAGCCATGCCACGAATAAAAGCGATATCCACTGGTGCTCGGTCCAGTCAGTCAGTCAGTGGTAAATGTATGCTTGATAGCTACAAACTTTCAAAGTTTTAGTTTTGAGTTCCGATGACGAGGACGACGAGAAAACAGAAACAACTTTGTGCTATGTATTGATTCGGTACCGCCTGCTCAATCAGGGCCTAGCAAAAATCAGCCATTGTGTTACTTTTCATGTTGACTTTTCATATGATCAGGCTAATATCTATTAGAAAAAAAAACAAAGAAAAGTTTATAGGGTGAACGAATGGAACTGGCCGTCCGTCTTCACTACTTCAGAATTGGTAGTGACCAACCAGATTTATAGTAGAAGCAGCCTCCCAAAAGCTTTTTCTTCTTGGCTTAATGACCTCTAAGGTCATGCCGGCCATCGAAGACTGCCGATACCACGTAGTTGGTTAGTAAGTCCTCGCTACGGGGGGAACGACCGGATGGGATTTAAACCCCGGTCCTGCCGTTTGAAGACCGACCGGGCCGCCCCAAAAGCTATCACCTGCATTAAAAAAGTATTCCAAAAAGAGCGATATGCTGTAGCTCACAACGCTTGGATCTACGCTTGGAAAAAGGAGACATTCGGGGATCGTGGTGGATCTCAAGCATGTCAACTAAAACATGTCCAAGTTTCATCCAATGTCGAATTTCTAAACCAATTTGAGAAGGAGACCTTTTAACCGAAAAAAGTCCAACAAATTTCTTGTTGTCGCCTATATAATAAGGTAGTATATTGTACAGAACAATAGTAGATTCCTGGCGAATATTCCTTGCTGAAATCAGAAAAGGCCTTCGTAAACAAAAGTTCGACGAAAGTAACATTCCTAGCAACATTTCCTGCTCAGAGTCATTCCCGCAACAAGATCCCTTGGCTCTGACTCCTCTGCCGATGCTGATGGTACAGGCTACAAGGTGAATGTTAAAAGTAACTTTTACCTGCTTTTGCAGCTACCCTTCCATTAGTCTTCCTCTTCAACTCGCATTAAAAATCGTCACAAAATTAGGTTAAGAAAAGGGAAGCAACACTTACGCACCTGTAATGATGTGTTCATCAAACACCTATCGTACACTTAATGAGTACAATTCACACGGGGTGAAGCAGGTATGCCTGCTGATATGTTCATTAACGTTTTCCATCGATCATCGATTTTCTGGCCACCAAACTCGATAGTAAAAGCGTATCGCCCACCTTACCGGTTGCTACAGTTCGTTACGGGACGCACCAAGTCAGATAAATAAAAGCGTCTGTCCCACATTTTGCCAGCCAAATGTCTTCTAGTGTGCCATTCCATTCGTACCTGTTGGAAAATTGGTTTCCATCACAGCTGGAAAAAAACGTTTTTGGCGAATGAAAAAGTACGGTTAAGAAAGGTGAAAAAGTGACGTTAGTCAGGCAGCGACAGAGCCGAGTCCGTCTAACTGGGGGTTGGGTACAGCTTGCGAGTGGAGGTAGATAGGCAGGATGAGACTAATTTTAGACAACGGTTTCCGTTTTTCCTACGATCGGCAGAGTCACACGGCACGGTCGGAAAAGGCATAGAAAAGTATTAACTAATCGTGGAGAAGGGAAAACTAAACAGTGGAATGATAAGTTTGTGGAAGCCTTGCAGAAAACTAGTACGAGAGATGCTGTACTTTACCACTTTTTCTTGTTAACCTACCCCAATGCTAATGTGTCTTGAACGGATGCATTGTAGAGCAACGTTTATCGTCTACTCTTTGCGAAGCGATCCATTGGAGCAACAGATTATTTATTACCATTCAAAGAACTCATAAAACTTACCGTGCAATCAAACGGACTGATGGAAAACTGGACGCTGGACGCATGGAACGGTGCATGAAGCCATGCAAGCGAGAATAAATTATACGGAATGGTGTGCAAGATTGCGCTACTAGAACTTCAGCAAACGATTACGGGCCGTCGGATCTCGGGAGCTTCCAGCTCCGGCAGAGGGCTTCCAGCAGCAAACAAAGAACTTTTCCGGGCCGTCAAATTAACGGCAACGAACCTCAAGACGTCAGTGCAGGAGATGTGATTTGCATTGAATGGTGTGCCAGGTTCTTGAGAAGACACATCCAGCCTTACCGTGTGCCGCATCCCATGCAGAGGCACCTGTGCGACTTCGCGGCGCTGCAGGTTTGCTGGTCGGAAGCGTTGGGTCACCCTCCCCCCAGTTTAAGGGGCGTCATCGCGTGAATTTGCACACCGCACGATGCGCTCGAACGGTCGTGAATTCCGGTCGACGGGCTAACGGTTGCAAATAGGAAAAAGGTTACATTATCGTCGGCGGCCTATCACGACGAACCGTCTGAGATGAAGCTGGTGGAGAACCTCGTCTGTAGAACGTAATCGTTTGACGCCACAGTGCCCGTGAAGTGAATGGGACGACGGGAAGCGGACATACCATATATTGGAGCCATCGATTGCAGGTTTCTTCGGTTCACGGTCATTACACGATGCGGCACGGCGCCGACAGCTTGCATGCTGAAGCCGTGACATTTAGGCGCGCAGGGGTAGCAACTGTTATAATATCATTAGATATGAGTGGAAGACTTGTAATACGTTCCCACTGAGGTGTTAGCGAATTTAATCTCCACCTGCCACCTGGCTCCTCGGCAACACACGATCGGCATCGAACGATGCAAATGGATGCACGGAATGGAAATTAATTAATTTTCTAGCGAATTCAAAACCATTCTACAGCATTCAAGGCTGTTGGTCCAGTTCCCTAGCTTCCTCTTTCTTTTTTTTGTTGTATTTCATCTTAGCTCACCAATGTTGTTTCGGGTCGGCTGGCGAGCGTCCGAAAGGAACAAGTTGTTTACCGGAAGGAGCTGCTCGTGTGCATGCGCGATGTTTTGTTGAGCATTTTTGCCTGCTCATTGTTGTTCACATGGTACCGAATGGGGTTGCACTTTTTGTCCAAAGTTTTTTGGTAAAGAACCTGGCGGCGAAGGTCTCCCTGCGGGGCCACATTCGTGGATTAAAGATGAAACTTTAGGGGGGGAATCACAACCCAACCTCTTCAATCATACTTGCCAGCAGGAGTAATCCTCGGTTGATCTCAGCTTAATTGGGTTCGGGGCTGGAGATGCTGAGCTGGCTGAGATCTGAAAGCTCTCCTGGCTCTCCAGCCTGTATACGGGCAAGCATCATAAGACGATCGTTGTTGAGCTGCGCGAGAAGAAGGCAAAGAAATAATATGCGGCGCGAGTTGCGTACGGCAGCCTCTCCACGAAAATCCGCGAGAGCTTCGTTCCGAAACCTCCGTCTGTTACATACTTATGACCGTGCACGATCGCGGCGGGCTTCATTTGGGCTCGAGCCGTTGCCCAGAGAGCAGTGATTGGACTTGTTTCCATAAAACCGTATCCAGCAAAACGAAAAACCCCTCGAGGTGATCTAGTGGCACCAGCAGATCACCGAAGTTGTGTGTGCGTGCGAGCTGTGTGTAGCGTGTGTGCGTCTGCCTTTGTGTGCCGTGGTAGGAAAAAGAAACGGGACTCTTGCCCCTACGATCCCATACGCGTTGGGTTTTCTTAGGTTGTTCACGCAGAAAGTGAAGTAGTGCAGCAAAACAAACATCGTAAAGCTTATAAAGGGAACCGAAAACGAACGGGACTTGACTTAGATACAGTTCCCGTGCCATTTGCTGGTCTAGCTGTCAGACAGCTGGAACCAGGGGAACCGATCGGCCGTTCCGGAATTTTAAAAGTGAAGCTTTGCTGAAAGGGCTTTGCTTGAAAGTGAACTGCATCTCAAAGGACATTCTGCGGTTGCGTGTGAGTGTATGTGAATGTGTGGTGTGTTGCAGGGAGGCGTGTAGTGTGCATTCAAGAGACTGGCTTAAGAGACTGACTTACGATTCCCGGGTGGAACAACCGTTAGCATCAGGTGGAGAAAATGTTGCCAACGAGCAGCATTAACAACGTCCGGCAACGATCGAGAGTGATCGTTTGCTTCACTGGAATACTTTTGATCTGTAAGTTTTATTTGTGGAGAACGAGGACTTTCTTATGGGGCCGGGTGGGTCTGTGCATGTGAGTGAGCGTGTGTGTGTGTGTGTGTGTGTGTGTGGTAAAGCATAGTAGAACATGTCTACCTTTACTTCGTATCAACTCCAGAGTACAGGAGACGATCATCTGAAGACCTGGTCGTTATTGACGCGTGCAAGACGAAGATTTGGGTCAATTGTCGACCAAGGTAGGCGCTTGTTTCCGCCTTGCGATGGAACCTGAGCCAACTCCAACGGGTAGTGAATGTGTGCCATGATGCTACGCATCGAATTGAGGTTCCAATTTCTCCACGACCTCACTATCATTGCTTGTCGGTGCGCTAGGAATCCAAGGCTCAGCGTCAGCATTGCAATAGAAAAAGAACACGATAGCGGAGAAGAGGAATGGAAAAAAAAGCTATATTGCAACATCGATCTGACACGATCTTACTACAATCAGGGTGCTTGATGTGATGGAGAGTCATGCCTCTTTTTATGCCATTCCACCGCATGGCGCACCATTCGCTCCATTCATCCCGACAGCCTTTCTACCAGATTCCAGTTGTGCCTGATTTTTGTTCCTTCTGCGATGATGATGATGGTGGTGGTGGTGAACTGTGCGGGGTCTCTCGACTTTATCCGGGTGGCAAATTATCGTGTGCCGGTTCCCTAGTTCCACCCCAGCTGGCTACTGGCGCGCGCTTGCATACCGGTACCAGACCGAGTTGCCGGAACCGGGGGGCCTTACCAGCGCCAAACATCATAATTAATGGGCTGCCGATGCTGCCGTTCGCAGTGAAGAAAAATTCACAATTTTCGAATGGCAAGACCCAAATATCTGTACTGGCCGGAATAGTGGGCACCCCACTTTATGCGCCTGCTCGAATTTTGTTTTTGTTTTCTCCTCCCCGCCCGTGGCCAACTTTCGGTCTTCCTGATACTTTGTCCGCATCGTCGGGCCCGCCCGTCAGCTCGATCGTGGCAACTGCTTGCAGTTTTTTTTTTGCACCGATCTGTACCGGGCAACTCGATATAAACTGTTTCCTCCCGGTTGGGGTTTGCCTCCTTTTTCCCGGTTTGCTTTCACGATTTCACTCTTCCTCGACCGTCCCGCACGCTGGACGGCAATGATAGTGCGATGTCGGTCAGCGAAGCCGTTTAATCGGTCTCGATACTTGCTTATCAATTTGTGGCTAAGGAAAAAGTTGCTCCAACGGAAAAAAATTGTGTCCGCTAGTGTCGGGAAGGAAAACGGCGAAAGAAACCTCTGAAGATCCACCGGACCAACATCGGTAAGACCTGCTCCGCTTCCCGTTGAGTCACTTGGCCGTGAAATGAATTTATATAATTATGCTCGCTACATACTTTTTGGCCACAACCAACACACGCACACATATATGATAGTCACAGGCCTTCCCGCACTGGCGCACGCTCGGAAAAGGGAAATTTTGACCCAAATATTTCGGTGCTGGCTCGATATGGTGCGCTTGTTAGGTTTTGAGTGAGATTTTTGTTGATTTTGTTCAGCTGCTTTTTTTTTTTTGCAATTAATATCAGCCGTTTCGAGTCTTACCGTACCGCTGGTGTGCATGGTTTAGTTGGTGCGGAACTGGAGCGTTACTGGTTGGGTACGGATCGACGACAATTTTGTGCTCGAGATGGGTTTATTTTCGGCAGTTGTGGATTCAATTTTTTGCTTTTTCTTCGGTTGAGCTCATATCACTTTGGTGCTGTGTTTTTGGAACTACCTTTCGGGAGCATTTTCTCTTTTGAGCGACGAAAACGAGGATGTAGTTAATTGTGGGCAATACGGAGACATTGTGCTACATTTATTGTCGTAATGAGTCGAATCGAGGAAACTGAGCTAAGGAAATAAAAAGACTCTAATAAACCAAAACTCTTGTCTAGGTTTTTAAAAAATTGAAGGTTTTTAAAAAACTAGTTTAGTAAATTTATGAGGATTAAAAGCACATTAAATATGGAATATGTTTAAGAAATAGTAAACTACAAACATAAAACATTAAATCAGTGTAGATTAAAGACTTGACAGGACTACTTTTGAAAAAAAAATCTAACCACAACTTAAGCAAAAGTTTGTTGAGGAAATGGTTCGCTTCAAGAACTGCGAAGCCTTTATATAACAGTAAAAATAAAGCATCAAACGAAGTGGATCACTAAGTGGCAAGAATGAACCAGCGCCAAGAAGCACAGCGCCAAAACCCGTCCAGCAACTTCCCGAACCTGCCGCGCAGTGGATCGCAGCGATCGTTTGCCGATGTCCAGCTGTGTGCAAAACCTTTCGAATGGTAGAGATGGATTGTGCATCTTCGACTCCCGCCACGCACAGCGTCCACGGGTCGGATCGCGTTGCAACGGGTTGATGGAACCGCTATTTATCAAAGGTTAAAACGATTATGCAAATGTAAACCCCCGTATGCTGGTTTTGTTTTGTTGGGTAGCACTCTTTCTACCCCAGTCTCTCGTCTCTTTGCTCCCACCTTACTGTTTTCTGCCGCACTCTGCATGTCTGAGTGTTTCTACGCTCATATTGTGGTTTTTTTGTTGTTGTAGTGTCTGTCCGAAGATCAGCGCCTAACCCCATCTTAACGCGGCCAGCGAGCGAACGGGTCGCGTGCGCAAGATGTGTGAAGATGATCTTCTCGATCTGATCTTCCTATGGGTGTGTGAGAGCCTCCCGTTTGAACGGGAGGCATTTTGTTGTTGGCCTGTTGAATTATCTTCTATTCCACCGATTCAACGTACGGTGGGAAAACGGAAAAGGCCAGCGGCCTTTTGCTGGCCATCCAGCCGAAGCATAATATCGAGTGTTGCAGCGTCCGCCAAACTCTTCATTGAGTAACGCTTTCGTGTGACATTGAGATGGCGGTTAGAATAAAAAAACCCCACAGATTGTCTAATTAACCGTAAAACAAAGCTTTGAATTGGACAAAAAGGTTTGCTGTATCAAATAATTGCTTTATCAATTAATGCGACAGCGAAAAAAGTGTGTTGATTAAAATGCAAAATTTTCTTTTCACTTTAATCGTTTGAATGCGAAGCAAAAAGTAAAAAGAAGCGATTTACCTGATCATTAAAAAGCCTGCAGCTCTATCTCCACCACCATTGAATTTTGCAAAAGTGTGCTGCAAAGTGAACAAAAAGCATGTCATAAACGTTACAGGAAGGCTTCGCGTCATAAATCGATACTTCGAGATCTGTCTTCCGTTGTGGCCGCTTCGTTCCCTTTCGCTTTTCTAGCCCGGCGATTGAGTATAAGTCTTGTTTTTTTTTCCTGTATGTTGTATGCGTGCTTGATTTTCCTATTCACTTGTCATTTATGCATACCACAAGACACGCTGTGACGGTGCTCCAGCCAGCGGATCGAGCGAAACCATTGACCGATTTTAGCAGTCCGAACGGTAGGGTAAATGCTTCCCTTTCGCTTTTATCAAGCACATCAAAGGTAGCAGCACCAAACGCATCTTTGCGATCGATGTTTGGTGTCGCTTGGTTTCAAAGCGGCTCAAGACGATCGTAAAGTTGTGGTGTTTATTGAACAGTCGTACGATCGTTTTTGCTGTTCGGTTGTGTTAGTTATGGAATGAATAAGCTGCAATGGGAGGATTTTTGTCTGGAATAAAAAAGGGGAAAATTATGTGATGAAATTCTTCCCTTAGGCATCCCATCCCATGAAAAGTTTTCACCCAAGATTTTTCAATTAAAGCTCACAATTCGTTAAGCAAAACACCAAAAGCTGATCTAGAAATCAATCAGCTTTACCCTGTCTTGCTAATTTTTCCGCTGATTAATGTCCTCCGCCCGGAAAAAAGCTCTTACATCACTCACCAGGTTAGCAGATCGTTCTGTTGGTGATCCCTTTAACAGAGCTGAACTTGTACGCTAGCACTGCTAACGATATGTTAATTTACAAACGTCTCCATGTCACTCCGTTTGCACCAAACCCGATTGCATCCGGTGGCAACGTTGATGCCGTAAAAGAACGCAGCGAACGCGCAGCCAGGATCGTTACGCGCAAGACGGTTCCCCGGTTGCGTAACTTTACGATCATGTCGCAATGGCAAAAATGGCGACTCTGTTGGCTTTATTTTTATATTTTTCTTCTCACTGCCGTTGTCTCTACCCGGTGTGTGTGCGCACGCTTAAGGAGCGTTGATGAGGTAAGCTTCTACGTTAACGGGCAGTAGGTTTTTGGGGTGGTCGAAAATTTTATTCGCAATATGCAAAAAGAAAAAGCACAAGCAAGGGTGAGAAGCTGCTGCAAAAGAAGCTGTTTACCGGATCGTATATACTTCATCAGCTTGGGGGCACAATGATTGACATCATGCCGGCCTTGAAAGTATGGATTTGTTTCGGGGGTTTTATGGTTATTTATGGTAAATGGCACAATCTGTAAAGGAGGATTCGTGCCAGAATAAAGCATCTGGTGATCGTCACCTTAAGCCGTTTGATAAGGTCAATGGACCGTGTGTGTGTGTATGGTGAAACTTTCACCCTTACAAAACTATCGCGGTCGGCTAGTCGGCGTCGGAATGAGGGTGAGTAAAAAATTTGATCGATTCGGGACAGGAAAATCACTTTTGTTTTCCTTTCGCTACACAGCCGCGACGGTGGTACGTCCGGTCCCGGACGCTTTTCACACGATCGTCGCTCGGGGTGGGTTTGTTTCGGAGGGTATGTTAATTATAACCGGCGCATTCGTTTTGGGGAATCGTTTCCGAAGGCATTCCTAACGGCAGGGTACAACCATTAGAGCCAATCAATCAAACGACGACCAACAATAACATAGGTGTCGCGAGTTGTTCGCTAGTGAATGGACGAGCGTGTTTGAATGTTTGCAAGTGTCCTCTTATCCTTTGGAGCACCCTCCCAAGTGTCTTTGTCTTACCTTTCTATCGCTTTTCTCTTTCGACACAGTCGCTTCAAATGTCTTTGCCCGGTGCAAACGATTTACGATCGTGCTCGTGCTTTACGACCAACCGTCCTCGCCCTTCAATCAAATCTGGGCTGGGTGGATACATCAAACGACAAAAGCATACTCACACACGTACATACATAAAAGAAACGAGCCCTCCAGCCGTTGGGGGTTTGGTAGCTTGGAAGATCATTTCGCCCTGAGATGTGGCGCGGCTGAGAAAGTGGCTTTTGCTTTCCTTCCGGCGAGCGGACCGAAAAGAATTTGGCCATTAACAAACATTTCTTGCAAGCTTCTTGGAAGCGGACGGGAAAGGTATTTGAGGACAGTGAGACAGGGTAGATTAATGGACCTTTTGGTCTGGTGTTTTGTCAAAACCTCGGCTGGAAATGAAAGGGAAAAGCCAATTAATTTAAGACGAATAAATGGCTTTGTGTGTGTGTTTTTCTTTATTTTTGTTTTCATTTTCTCGGTTGGAGAAACCGAATTTGCTGGACACAAGCAGTGTATGGGAATTGGCAAAACATTACCAAATGGGCGAAGCGATACGGTCCTTAATGCCTGTTGCGAAATGGTTATGCTAATTGGAGAACATCTTCTGTGTGTTGTGATTATTCTTTTGATCTTACCGGAAGATCGACTGGACGGTGAATATGGAAATTGATTTAGTTTTACTTCTTCGTTACAGGTTTCCTCACGAAACAGACGAGCGCACTGCAGGGATACTATGGCACAAAAATCGCTGATCTTACCGAACTACACCACGGTGTGTCCGGATCGGTCTATGCTGTGGACTCGAGAACGCTTTTTCTGAAGAACTTTAACTACGACGGAGAAGGTCCCGGTAAGTTGTGCCTTATGGCAATTAGAGAAAGCGATCAGTAGAAAGCTGGATACTCATCACCTTCATTAGGACATTCCCCTCTGGGTAGTTTGAGGGTTACCTAATGGTTTGGTTGGTTGTTTTCTTCAAATTGGGGGGTTTTTTTTATCGTCCAACTGAAATCACCTTCCCGTTGTTAATGTTCCCCATAGCTGCTTACTTCTACGTCGGCAATACGAGAGCCCCGAGCAATAAGGGTGCTCATCGGCTGCGCGATGAACGTGGCCGGGCCGGTGTACTGCGGCGGTACCGTAACGAGGACATTACGCTGTCGCTGCCAGAGGGCAAGACACTGCGCGACATACGCTGGTTCGCCGTGTGGTGTGATGACTTTTCGGTCAACTTTGGCGATGTGCAGATACGGAACGATCTCGACTTTCCGCGGCCGACGAAGATTGCCGGGCTGAGCGGTGTGCATGATGTGAGTTCGGACAACATTGTGATTGTCGATGCACAAACACTGCTCGTTCCCAACTTTAGCTACGATGGTGAAGCACCTGGTAAGTAGTAGAAATTGAAGGGGATGAAAATAGGCGAGAGAATGGGAAGAAAGTACAATGAAGAATGCTGAAGAGACCGAAGTACATTGAGATACATGAAACGAACATCCCATTTTTCTTCCACTCACCACACCACAGACGCGAAGTTTTGGGTAGGACGTGGACCGGCACCAACCTCGCAAGGTATCCGTATCCCGGACGAGAATGGCAAGGAGACTCCGTTGCGCCGTTACGACAAGAAGACGATCGTGTTGACGCTCCCGGGAGATTTGACCGTGTTTGACATCGGTCATTTTGGGGTGTGGTGTGAGGCGTTCACCGTCGATTTCGGACACGTGCGCATCCCGGACCAGATCAATGTGCCACCATCGTTGAAGATGCTTGGCATCAGTCCGCAGGTAACTAATGGAAATCAGCGTCGCAAACCGGGCCAGCGTCCAGCGGCTGGAAGTGGCAGTTCTGGTGGGCTGCTGGACTACGTAGGCTCACTGCTGTTCTAGTGGAGTTCGTGGGCGGGTTGTCGTTTTGAAATGCTCCATCTCCATTCTCATAAAATGCACAAACCATGGGACCATACCGTCACGCCACTGGGTTGCAGGTTCAGGGTGTACTCTCTTACCTCATACACATTTAACTCACAATTCTATGTTTGTGTCACTCACCACCATTCCGTCTGCGTATCAATAACATATAACAACTTCCAACCGATGTCCAATTCGACTCTAATTTCACGAGACAAATGCACCCTGGTTTCATTGACATACGATCGATCACAGCACCATATACACGCACCTCAGAGATCGTTATCTAGCATCATTTGTGTCTCATGTTCGTTGCAGTTCTTGCCCGATTCACTGTGCAGCATGTGAATGTTCTTCTAGTACTTACAACCAATACGCTAGTTCTATTCTTCAAACTTTACTTTCGTTTGCAGCAATCACGTTTCGCGTAAGAGCGGCTGGTGATCAGCGATCGACTGATCGGTCGTTGGAACTGCAACGATATGCAGATATTCTATGTATAAGTACACGGTTATTTAAAATCTTAGCTGCGTCGCGTACGAATGTAATACACGGATAGTATTATTCGAATAACTGAGCTTTTGTGGGTGATCCTTTAAAGTGGAATTTTCGTAGTAAAATGGCGAGGCGTTAGAAAATTGTCTCAAGGACTATAGTTGGAAAGCCAGCAAAAGCAACAATTATTCGAAATTCTTTATGTAATACTTCTAGACTGTAAATAAAACAGTGTAACTCATAAAATAAATGCTGCTTATCGTTTCTGAAACGACTAACACATGTAATTATAAAATCTGTCAGCTGAGCTGAATGTTATCAGCCAACAATTCCTACCGGAGAGCTGGATAAATCCAAGCATTCCACAGACATTTTCTTCATCGGCAACGTCGTGCAAAAACGGGATGCGCATGCTCCGGGTGACGGTAATTGTAACGTGTTGGTGGAACAATCAAGATAAAAATAAAGGAAAATGTGTCTTTGCACACTAGAAAAAAAGATGCCAACGTTTTGCTGTACGAATGTGAAGAATGCGCAACCGGTATGTGCGGCAGTTAAAACTCCATTTCCTCGAGAAATACCACGCGAGTTCAGCGACACGCTGGCAATAAAGCTTTCGTTGGAGAAATGAGGTTCCTCGTTTCGCGCTTGTACCACTATTTGTCACTTACCCATGTTCCGAGCTGTCAATATCTGCTGTTTGGTACCTAGCGGAACCACTACTGAGCAATTAACCAATCTTATTATCCCTAAGTGGAGGAAGCGTACGGCAAGCGAGCTCGAGTTGGAAGCCGAGATGCACCGATCATCGCGCGTGAGCTGCATCGCTAAAGCCGTTACGCTTACCGGGGCCATCGCATCAAACAGCAGTGACGATCAAAAAGCAACCGAATGCTATTGGTAATAGTGAAGGGAAGCAAAACGCTTCCCGCTCTCCCTTCCCCGGTTCGGTGCTTCCATTGTTTGTAAATAATAATTGTTTCGTGCTGTCAGCGTGGGGTAGCGTCGATACACCATTCCACTTTTGCTAATGATTGTTGTACGCGGCTAATGAAAATCCTCTAAATGATACGAAATCAACCAATCGATCGAACGAGCTCAACCCCGGGATGGTGCTTTCGTTGGCGTTGGCGTGCGTAAGTAAGACCCATCGCTTGGAAAAGATCTAACCCAATTGTTTGGCTTCGTGCTGCTGATGAGTGAGAGCGCGCAGCCAAACAATGAAGCGATTGTAAATAGTAGCTTTAGTAATGCTGTTAGACTACCGGGTGGCATTGGCATGTAAATAGTAGCCTTTTAATTTTGTGGGGAAGCCTAGCTTAATGCTTAGATCGAATACAGCTCAAGGAGCTTTTAGCTTTCGCGGAAAATATCTCTTATTCTCGAAGAACCCTGCATTAGACAAAACACCACTCGATAGAGCGAAGTATGTCCGTGATTGTAATATATGATTACGTTTTCTTTTCCTTCTGCATGTGTCTCGCAGTCGAAGCTGAACTGTGAAGTCCTGCTAGACGAATTGGCTTTTGAAGTACGATGGGCCGTAGCAGGAGAGAGTGTAGTTGTTCAGCTTGTTGCGAAATTGGGTAAGTTGTGGATACATGGAGAGGGTGATATTAGTAAAAAGATTATTCAAACTAATACCTTTTCATCATCTCCCGGGAAATCTAGACGATGGAGAGTACATGTCGTTTGGCGTTTCACCGAACCCGCAGCAGAGCCAGATGGTTGGTGCCGATGTAGCGGTTGTCTGGGTGGATAAGGCAACTGGCAAGGGCTATGCACAAGACTACTATCTGGATGCGAAATCACAATGCTCAGGTGGTCGTGGCAGCTGTCCCGATACACGCATTACCGAGAACAGTAACTCCATCCGTTTGCTAAATGCCGCTATGGTTAATGGGTACTCGATCGTAACGTACCAACGACCACTGCGTGCCTCGGATCATCTGGATCTACCCGTATTTACCAACGCATCCCAGGCAATTATCTGGGCCGTGGGTCCACTGAATCAGCGCTACGAGGTGTCGTATCATTCGCACTATCTGAAGGGCAACAAGCTGGTAGACTTCGGACGCCAACCGTTCTGGAACTGTCCAACACCCGAATCGGACCAGAAGCAACCAGAGCAGCCACAGAAGCTTTCTTCAACGCCCAGTTATGGCGGTGGTAACCGTCGCGAGGATGTGGCAAACAGTGTGCAACAGCAGCGACCACAGCTACCGGCAACGGCAAGACCACCAGCGAAACCGGGCGCATGGGACATTCCTCCTATCCAGTGTTACGAACCGGAGGATGGTGTGTTCTACGCACAGATGGGACCGACCGGTGGCAAACAAGGATATCCAGCAATTACGGGTATATTCATCGGTTTGAACGTTTTACGACAAAGAAATGTAATTAAATTTTCTTAATTCGCTTCCTTGCAGGACACGTCGGATGGGGTATTTCGTGGTACATCAATGGGTTGCTTATTCCCGAAATAAATGTTGTGCGCGGTAAGACGTACACGTTTGTGGTGGAGGGTGGACATGATCCGAACGTTCCGGCCAAATACCATCCTTTCTACATTACTGACGATTCCGTTGGTGGATATGAGCATCAGTCGGAAGAGGATCGCAAGGTAGATGAATCTTTGTTTCGAGCAACATATCAGCAATTGTCAATAATTTGAACGCCTTTTCAGAATATTCGCATTTTTGCTGGAGTACATCGCAGCCGCAGCGGAAAGCTTGTTCCCACCGGTGTTGGACGTCTCTGTAACTGGACACCGAACCCGGATGGACCACCGTCGGACGACTATCCATCGTTCGGTGCGTACCAGCGCAGTCTATCGCTCAAGTGTGACGTTGGTGAGCCGGGCATCATCACCTGGACGCCGGATGCAGACACTCCCGACACGGTTTACTATCAATGCTTCACACATCGTTATCTTGGCTGGCGCATTAATGTACACGATGCCTGCGATGTAGCACAGCCAAGCGAGCTGGATGAGGTGTATGCCGAACCGAACGAAGGAATCTCGGTGGAAGAATCGATACGGCATGAGTCGAAGGTCTTGCCAGCAGATAACTTTTTACAGCAGCATGAAAATTTCCTGCAAAAGCACGAACTGGATCTCATCAAGCATCACAAGATGACACCCGATACGAAGAAGGAACAGTCGTTCGATATTAACTTGGAGGAAAATCCCGAGATGACACGCATTATAGAAGATGGCATTCGAGCGGCAGAAGAACTGGAAGAGAAGCTACGCGCGAATCAAACACTTGAAAGTGTAAACCAAACCATACCACATCAGCACCATCCCGGACATCCAGGTTTCATTCCAGGGCCACCTGGTGGACATCGTCATCCTCATCCGCCACCCGGTTATCCTGGTTCAGTGAAGCCAATCCTATCTTCGTCTGGATTACCGGTGTACCTTCGCCCTCCAAACAGTGGTCCAATGTTCCGTCCGGTGAAGCTGCCCGTTCGCCGTCCGATCGGTATGGAACGTCGCCCTGTGCATGGAAGTCGACCAACCAGGCCCTTTGTCATTCCGCAGCCATCGATGATCGTGAGCCACTATCAGAAACCGGTCGCACCGTTGATGCGTCCGTTTGTGACGAAGGGTAAGATGCCGATCAAGGCGATCGCTCCGATTCTGCTGTTGGGTGAGCCTACGGAAATTAAACCATTCCGTAAAGGGCCGTCAGTGGAGATGATGGTAGCGAAACCACCCAAACAGATTTCTGGCGGTGAGCCGCGTCCCGGTACGTCTCCTGGTGGTCCGCCGTTTGCCTTGCCCGAAATGCCACCACACTTGACGATGAGTTTGAAGAAGAATGAGCCCGTTCCGATTACGCTTCCGATCCGCCATACGAAACCGGTGAAGGATTCGTTGAAGCCGAACATCAAACCAATCTTCAAGACGCCGTACGATGTTTCAGAACCGAAGGTGTCGTATGAGGGACATGCAGCGAATCACGGATTCGAACCGAGTTCGGTCGTGGTGGAGAGTGGCTTTAAGCCGATCTATCGTCGCAAGGATGATTACGATCTCGAGTTCGAGGATAACCGTGCTCACGGTTTTTTGCGACGACAGGACGATGACATCGACGAAGCGATCGAGAGTGATGCACTGATGATCCACGGACAGGATGAACCTTCGAAGCAAACATTCGAGCCAATGTTTATTCCATCACCCCTGGACAGTATGGCGATGGCACATGTTAAGCCTTCGGCCGGACCTTCCCGTGAGTCTGCAACTAAGCGTAACGTCGAGATTTTACCGGACGAAACGGCCGATGTGGTGGGCGAAGGACAAGATTCGTTAGGAGCGGCGAACGATCGAGTAGATCCATTCTATCTACCACCGATCGGTTCCGATGGATCTGTTGTTTCGTTCGATGGTAAAGCCGTGCTGGATATGTCGCTAGTGAACGGTCCTTCAGCTGGCTCTCACCAGAGCGAACCACTGCCTCCGGTCGGAGGTCCAGGGTCGAAAACGGAACAATTGCTGCGTGAAACTCCTCAGTTTGGACCGTTCCGTGGTGAGTATCCACCGATAGCGGCTTACCTCGCACCAGACACGGCAGCTATCTATGGAACGCGTGGATCGAATGCCGTCCAGCCACCGGTGTCCGAGTATGCGAACCCTCTCCTGCCAGGCGGTATCAATGTACAGGATAGCGCCAGCAGCGAACATCAATCAGCAGCGGCAGATAAACCCATCTCGACCAAGCTGTCGATCGTAAAACCCGTTGCGAGCTCGCACGAGGATCCGATCCCGTATGAAGAAACCGAATCGGACGCAGGTCGATCACGAAGCAAACGATCGGCACATCATCATCCAGATCATCACGGAGACAGTCACGATGATGGTTGGCAACCGATGGCTGGTGCTGGAAGTATCAGCACGAGCAGTTGGAGTAGGGTAATTGTTGGCCTTTTCTTCACGGCGTGGCCTACGATCGTGCTTCGACGAGCGGTACTGTAATTGGATCGTTTACATTGCCCAGGCCAGGCCACGTACGGGACGCAGTATTAGAGGTTAACAATGTGGAGCGTTCGAGAAGCACAGTAGAATTAGCATTTTATTTAAATAGAGACCCAAAACACACGCACGTACATTAGAGTTACAAACCTCTCAGCTCAGTTGTAGAAGCGTGGGAACGGATCGTTGAGGGAAGCAAAATTGAAGAAGAACGGATGGGAGTGAAACTAGAATCGATAGATCATGCAAAAAGGGTCTACATCTATCTAGATTGAGCGAGTCACTCGGCAACACTCACATAAACTATTTGTTGTGGGTTGTAAATAAAGTTGAAAATTTCTGAAAAAAAAGTTTTATTACAAAATTACCATCATGAAACCCTAGATATGATTATTATTGTGCCATGTGGCCTTAAGATCAAATTTTTAGTCTCCTCCTCAGCAATCGTAGGATCTCCTCTTGTCCCCAAATTTGAGCGTAGTAGAGCGGTGTCAGTCGCAGCCGGTCTTTCACTTTCAGTCGGCATTTCCGTTCCAGCAGATGCCTTACGATATCTACCGAGGAGCGCATGTACAGTGCACGAAAGATTAACGTCCACTGGCAGCGATCACGCGTCTCCTGGCTAATGCCCTGCGCTAGCACGTACTTAAGCATGGTCAGGTCGTCGGCATCCACCGCATAGTGGCCCACGGTCATTCCAACACAGTTCTGTGCGTGCAAATTGGCACCACGCTCGATCAGATGGCGCACCAGCGTCAGGTTGCGTTGGTACACTGCCAGATGAAGTGGTGTAACGCTCGTTTCCGGCACACCCAAATCGATGTTAGCACCGGCATCGAGCAGCGCATTTACCAGCTCCAGACTGTTGCTACGAACCGCTAGATAGAGGAATGTTTCACCGTGTACGGGCACGTTGACCAGCTCGGGGCGTGTGAACAGAAGCCGTTTCACAAGACCTGGTTGACATTTTTTCACCGCCCGGTACAGGCCCATCGTTGAGGGAATGTTTGGCAGGGTGCTTGCCTTGAAGATGGGTGACTGATAGGCGTACTGGAAGTCGGCACCGTCAAATGGCTGGTGCAGGATGCTTGCACGGAACGAGTAGCATAGGTTTTGCTCCAGGCAGCGCACCGTCAGTGTTGTGGCCGCACCCCAGTAAACCGTTTCCCAGCTATCTCGCTTGACGCTGTAGCACTTTTCCACCTTGAACAGATCGTACGGTACATCGAGCGGGTTCCGGAACGTCCACTGAAACGTGATGGAGGATGTGGTTTGCTTGACTAGCACGATTTCAAACCAATCGTCGGACGAAAGAACCTTCACCGGCATTTTGTAGCGGTGTTTATTGGCGTCCGCGAAGCGACTGTTTGGTCGATGCGTTGGTTGCAAATACGGTTTTGGCGGGTTAGCTTCTCCTAGGGATTTTGAGCAAACGCATGCGCATACCGAACTGCACGAGGGATCCGGTGCTTCGCGAAGCTTTTCAAACTTCAGTACAACGCCATCTGTTGTATATTATTGGAACTGAATAGAGCTTTTGTGACGAGATGGGCTTAAAGAATGGTAATTCATTTTATTCCGAAATAATAGACAACAACTAGAGAAATACATGCAACAAAATAGTTAGGTTGTCTTTAGTACCAAAACTCATGAGGATGATTAAAATATTACAATACATCTTTGAAAGAATTTAATCCACAGGAATGATGAACTCCATCCTACAAGACTCGTGTTGTTTCCCCATGAATTCCGATGCTTTTACATTTAATTCCCCGTTATTAGTTTGTTTTTGGCTCTCAGTATGATTAATGATAATGTGATATGTTGAAAATAGTATGTATTTAATCATTTTAAATTATCTGTAAGTATCATATTCACTGAATTTCCAAGGACAGAACCGTTCTTAGAAGGAACTACATAAAGGTGCGTTACACGTGGCTGACAGTGATGTTCTGAAATCAATCAAATGTGGTCAAACCCCAAACATAGATTGTAAATACGAAAAAAACCAAAGAAGACCTATTAGTTTGAGCTTCATATGTCCATTGGACAGTGAAAAAGATCCAACCGTTATACCTTAATCAAATGCCGGTCCTTCAAACATTAACGAAAATCTCGAGCAGGGTTGAAATATTGTAAGCATCTAGCAATTTTATGTCAAGAACTATTTCTACGGGCAAACCGATAATGATAGCAGCTACATCAATATACATAGAGAAGCAGATATTTTGCTTTTCTTTCTATGAAAATCAAAGCTTTGCACAAATCGATTGATTAATTTGTGCTGCAAGAAGGAATACACGTTATATGATGAAATGTCATACGGAAAGAACTGCATAAACATTCCATTGATGCCACTGCCTTGCCCATGATAGCCCGAGACATTTGGCACACTTTGTCCGATGATTTATCGTCTGCTTGCCTCGCTCCGAAGCAATTCCTCTTCCGACAGAAGCAAATGGAGTGTAAATTATATACACCACATCCTTCAATCAATAGTCTTTCGCTTGGCGTAACCCGTTCGATGTGGCCAACTCCGCAAACGGAGGGCAAACTGTCAAGTGGATCGAGTCGAGCTCACCATTTCCCGTTATTCGTCGATCGCTTCCAGCACTGGGCGTCTCCATCATCCGAAGCTCGATGGAGCGTGAAGAACCCGGGGAAGGATTTACTTTTTCTCCCCCATCCTTATCATATTAATATTTTTGTTTGAACGTTCCGTTATCGGACAACGGATGGGTTACAGGCTTCTGGCATCGAGGGGGGAGAAGGGGGGGGGGGGAAAGGGGGAAAGGATTGATTTCAGAAGGGGAGTTTAGCCAGGATCGTCGATATGCATGGGTCGCTTTTTGTGGGTTGCGTCCACATCATTTTCCAGGTCAGCCATCTCAGGAACATCCTTTCGCTTTTTGCAGAATTTGTACTTTCTCCTTTTATGTTGATGTTCAGGCAAACCGTCGCCCTGATGTGTAAACGACGGAGGTGAACTAACGGGAAAAAATAGTTATAATCAATCTTCATTAGCATTGCTCGGTTGTGGTTCGAAGGAAACGGACGTGAAAGAATACTCGAGCGGTTCCAGTGTCCGTAATTACAGACTCCTCTCCACCCCCCCCGCCATAAGACCGCGGTACACTACATGTCCAACGGAACAGCTGTAATTGAAATGTATATTTATCAGCTGCAAGACGTTGCGATAACTCAATTAAGAACCTTTGCACAGGATTTCACCGAAACCATCCTTCCACCGGCCAGCAGTCGGCGTGTCCCAATTTCCGGTGGCAGAATTAAATCGTTCTTCCCGCACGCATGCTGTTTACCGGGGCCGTGTTTGATCCTGCCAGCACACCAGTTCAGCTTCCGTGACGACTAACGGATGGAAGTTAAAATTGTGTCCGCTGTGGCGCTGCTGCAGTTGAGCGATAAATTTCCGCTTTATGAATGCTTCGCTTCCGGTGTGTTTGTGTTCGCTTTTGCGATAGGCCCCAACCTTGTCGCAAGGCTTGTTCCTTGAGATCCGAGAGTCTCGAAGTATTCCATCAATAGTAGTAGACTGCCGTCTTCACGACCCTCGTCATTTATGCTTGCGGCATGGTACAGCATCCGGTTGGTCAGTTCGACATGCCAGAACCAAACCGTGTCCACCATATTGTGTGGTGAACAGGATGCCGTCACTATGATATCGGTACCGATAGTTCTTTAGTCTTTTGCTTGAATGAGTTTTCAAACGAGTCGAAGCTTTTTTTTACGGATTGGTGGGTGCTTTGGATAGATGTGTGTAGCGAAAGGTGGCAATCATTGGAAAGGAAGTTTGTTGTGGACAAAAGGAGCAGGAACATTTCGCATACTGAAACGAATGCCAGCGGGGAGGTTGCCACACGCATTTGTAAATGCTTTTGGGAATTGGGATTTAGTCAATAGCTGGACTCTGAACGTATAGCAATTGAAGGAACCTTAACAGTTTTAAAGGCCCAATCGAAGGACAAAGTTGTATTAACATTTTGAGGAATTCTCATTTTAGAATCATATTTTGAACTATATGACTGCGTTCTAGATAAAGACATCAACAACATCAGCTGTCAGTTTGGAGATCATTGAAACCGTTCAATCTTTTCATTCAATTTACCACCGGGAGTTCTCGTTCAGAACATGATTGTAGTAAGCAGCTCTTATTTATAGTCATAATAAACCATTATTTTTACTCCAATTAACTTAACCAAGTCAACTTAACCAACACAGGAAAAGGGAACCCAGTCGGGGTGAAGGGATAGTTAATAAAACAATCCCAACTTTACAGATGCTGTTTCACAGTCAAAATGTGTCCTACACGAATGTCCCTAAAAAACCCGAAATCACAGCACTTTATCGTAGAGTGAAAATGTAAGAGCGGGTTACCTTGCGCCAGGGATTGCAAGCTTTGTTTGTACGCCGCTGTCTCTCTTAGCCGACCGAACTTCATAAAATGGTTTTGATACGAAACCGTTCATCTCGGTTCACCGGTACCGGAGGCAATGATTTACGGTCACACAACGGGGCTGACAGCTTAAATTTAGTGGAAAATAGAGAAAATTTTATTCTCTACCCTGTCGCCACAGCAGACGACGCTCCGATTGTTAACCGTCAAGCCCTCGCCCGCTTCGAGTAAGCGTCCAACGGGAACAACGTAGGCGATGGGTTGAGAAGCTTCCCGAACGAACATGCTTTCAAATTAAACATATCCCCCAGGTTTCCCGTAAAAACCTCCAACCCGACATGCCGGTCTTGGTGCAGCGGTATTTCAAGAAACGGCCGAACGGACCCTGATAAGATACAAACCATCTCCCACTTTACCGGTACGACTTATGGTGGACCGGAGGATCCTTCTTCGAAATTGATTTTGTGCTCCATGCCACCTCCATGCCATCCCCGCAACAACAAAAAAAAGGGCAACCCCGTTAAACCTTCGCGATGGGTGAAGGCTGGGGGGGGGGGGGGGAAACGGTCGTCGATGTCCGCAGGCCAAACATCGGCTAACGGGCTCACTATGATCGGGCACTTTATGGGTGGGCTTTAACTTCGGCCAGAACCTGTCCGGTGGGTGTCCACCGTCGCCGGTCCACCGATAAGTACCGGGAAAGTGTAGCATTAAATTTCGTATTTCAAGCCGCCCGTCCCAAACGCCATCCTGCACCTTCGGGCGCTGCTGACATCGTAAATATGGCATTAAACTAGAATGTGTTTATGCTACGGTGTCGCTTCGGTCGGGGGTTTCTTTTTTGTTGTTGTTTTTGTACTCCACAGGACGCCATTCGCGGGCCTTACGCGGTAAATGGGGATGTTGTTCCCTTTTTCGGACCCGGACCAAACGGACACAGTGGAGAGGAGGCGGTCGGGCAGTGCTGTCATCGTAATTCCATTCAATCCTGAGTGCAAAGTTTCGCGCCTCGCCAGTTCCGTTGCTAGCTAGAGCAGTGCTGGAGATGACCATCTCTTGCCGGTGTCGATTCGCTGCTCTAGATGCCAACGTTTGATAACACGCGCGAAGGACTGAAGTTTGCGGTGGAAGAAAAAGAGCAAAACGTAGCATCAAAATCTTCTTATTTTCCGCGACACTATACCCATAGAAAAGGGGTTACAAGGAGCTTAATGTTGGCCGCGAGCGTTTTGTTTTGTTTGCCCCGTTTGCTCTCGCGTACCTTGCGTGGTTGTTTTGGTTTCTTTTTTGTCGAGTCGAGTTTTTTTCCCAATGAAAAGTTTACGATTGTCGTCTATCCTGTGTCGTTTAAGGTGTGTTGTTGTTTTTTTTTTTTGGTTTTTCTATCTGGTGTTGACTCGCGCTGAAATGATTGCCAATATAACATGGTCTTATTTATGCGTCAAGTGTAAGTGGATACTAATATTCTGTCTTGTACTCACGTTAAACCATCTCTTTTCGATCATTCATTAAGGCGTCATCATCAATTTTATGGCAGGATGTGAAGAAGGGACATGCACTTTGACAAAGTATTAAAAGAAAATATCATTACCTGATGGCTTCAAAGGCCGCACAATGACCTCACCGTTTACAACCTCATTCACCTCCAATGACAAAATTGCATTTTAAATTTTCATTTTAAAGAAAACAATCTCCAGCTTGTACTGTACAGCTAGACAAATCGGTTTTACTATCAATTTACTTTTAATCATATTACGCACAAGCTAACCCTCACATCTTGAATGGTCCCAAACAATATCCACTCCAGTATGCTTACCTTTTCTTAATTTAACCATTCAACACTTTTTTTTTTGAGCTAGTTTTCTCCTTCCGATCTCCATTACAATCGAACCCGAACGGGAGAAAAAAAGGCTACCGAGGTTAAGCGACCGCCTTTTACTTCTACTTTAACCTTGCTCCTGGCAACATATGGTATCTCTCGAACCGAAACTCACTTTTGCATAAAATACAGCATGCCCCTTTTGCGAAAGGTTAGTGTGATACTTCCGATGTCTGTAAAGCAATCGGGTCTAAAAATATGTTTTGAAATCTTGCCTTACCATGCCTACGCTTGTTTTCCTCGACCTTTTTTGCGGATGTCACACTGGCTGTAGGGTTAGTGATTAGATTGAAAGCCTGTAGCAGTTAGAAAGCTAGTCAGACATGCTGCTCTCCATCACCATCCGCACGTGACCTTCAATTTGAAAATTGTGAACCGGTGCTTCATTTTGCAGATAATAAATGAATTCATTCGATGGAACCGAAGGCATAATTTTGGGTCATAATCAGAGAATTCACCCCAACGGGAGACAGGAGTTGATTGGAGTGCTGTTTGCTCGATTTAGCCTGTCTTCGTACAGCGTTGCACGGCTGGCAAAGTAATATAGCTATAAACAGATGGGAAATTGGTTGGCTACATATGTGGAATGAATGCATTAGGTTTAATTAATTAATATGTGCTGCAAGTTGACACATCAAATAATGAGGCACACGTGCATTGCTAATTTAACTGTTAATTAAAGCGATATAGTGGTCCAATCCAATCAATTAACTATAATCGATGGATATTTTCATACTTTTCATTGCACTCAACAAAGGAACGCATGTATATGAATAAGCTAGAAAATTTAAATTATCAGGTGAGATGATAATTGTTGGGCCTATTTAAATACAATTTTTTGGCACAATTTTTTTTATTCAACCTACATCCGTTCAAAGGTGGTGCACCGATGATAGCGGTCTTTCAATTTTTTGATACATTTTTTGTAGTAGTATTTATCGTTTGCCACTAAATAGGCCTCAGTTTTGGCAATCACCTCTTCATCCGACAAAAACTGACGTCATAACCTTGGCAGCTGAACGTTACGTTTTTCCCCGCTTTGGTGCTTATTCTTTTGGCTTTGAATGATTAATCAAAATACAAATGTTGCGTCACACAAAATGCTCTAGCTCACTGGGTTGTTGCCCGAGTGCTGTCAAATTTTGAAAGAACTCGCTTTAAGATGAGCACAAGCTAAATATAATATGGATTTAATTTGACTAGCGCGATCTATGTGTCAGGCCAAACAATTAAAGCCATTTATTTAGCTCAAAGCATAAGTTCTTACTCCTTCTAACTAGTGTTGTAAATACTTCTTTAAATGACGATTCGTGTCTAAGGAGAAGCTCTTGTACCTCGTCATATTATCTCTTAATGTTGTAATCCTATAACATTTGTTGAGCTGTTTCACCTGTTCGTAAATTCTATCTAATTTTTCTATTCTTTCAAAAATCTTTTGCATTGTCGTAAGCCTGTCTTTTATGTCGGTTGAAGGCGCTTGTTGAAAAAATTTCTATGTGATATATATTTTTTTCAGTAGGTAGATTCAAGGTGGAATTTAGCGATTTTCTTCCCACGTTATGTGTTGTTTTGTAAACCCTTTTTTCGTCGTTGCGTTTTATGATCGCTCGGATTTTATATGGACACACATGTTGTTTTTGAATTTAAAATGTATTACTGCGTTTCACATACGTACACTTCACTGGTTGTTAGCTGCTCTTTGCTGCTCTTTTTTATTTGTTTCTTTTTTTTTACACTCTGGATGCGTTTTGCAATTTTAAAGCTCTCATCGTTTGCTTTCTAATAATTACTTTGTAGGCTTTCCATAGAGCGTACAACAGTTGTAGACATAATTCCCAATTATGGTTATCATGTGCCTGCTTGTCACCTTCAAGGATGTTCATAATTTTTACATGGCACATTAAGATTTTTGCCCTTCCCGATCATACATAGAACATCTGTATTGTGTTCTGCTATAATTATGCACTTCACTGCACAAACTTGTTCATATTTATCAATTTGACTCACACTTTTTTACGCATTGCATTTTATGCATGTAACACTCTTTCAGCATTCACTTGCTATCACTCCAAAGTCGGCAGATGAAACTCACGATCGCCATGTAATATGATCGCGCACTCATGTACTGTCGCACGCCATTGGCTGCACTGTCAGTTTTTCTGACGTCACTCCGAATGGAAGGTGGAAACTTTTCGAAACGGTATCGCCTTTGATCGTCCAGGCGATCATAGAAATCTGGAAGAGATTTCCCTTAAAGGAATGTTGGAGACATCGAGGCCTTACCTTGGGTAGGCTTCTCTCGAAGCTTATTAACTAAAAGTCGATTTGTTTTTAAGCTAAAATACTCTACAGTCTTGGCGGTCCGATCGATAATGATCGTCCAAAACTATTACGCTTTATTTATATCTTAATTTAATTGGGTTTTTTTTGGAAAAATTTATTGTTATAAAATTAAGGTTAAAATAATTATTCGGTTCCCACGCAATAATGCAGTTGCTGATAGTTATTGGTTTCCCATTGCATGAAGTGTAGCATCAAGAACGTAAGGTTCTCGATCAATCATGTTTTTCATAGATTTTATTGATAACTGCTCAGTTTGGTAATTTGATTTAAATCAATTTTGCGTGTGAACCAAAATGATGATTTTTATGTTAAAATTATAAATTAGCAATAAGTTGTATTTGAACCTTTTTTTTCTGTTTTGGGGTTTGCGTCTCTACTGTGTTGTTTGTTCTGAATGGTTGAATATGCTATTGCTACGTTTGCAAAAAATGTGTCGCATATAATTTTGAATTTCTTCGATTCGCTTACCATTGTAGGGTATGCCTTTAATTATTCGTTTTGGTCAGTGTCTGGTTGCGTTGACTTAATATCATATTGCATTGCGTCACGCGTTAGCTGGGTGCGTTGGTCAGTGTTTCTGCAGTTCTTGCGTTCTTGGCTAATGCAGGTTGTTGGTTGAATTGGTGGATTTCTGTGCACCGTATAATGCTACGTAACGCTTATCGTATGCGAGATAATGTATACTCTAGCGAGATGTTTAGCAGATATGCTACACTGTCACAAACTTTGGAAAAGAATTATTCAAGATATTAAAACAACGCACTTAATTATTGTAAACGGTTTTTAATTGCACTACTAACTGAAACTATCTTTTGTTTCAGTTGTCGTTTTATTTTATGCTTCACAAAGCACAAAGAAGCACTACTTCTAAGGAATAGAGTTTCCGCCCTCATTACGCACCCGCTGCTGCTGTGTGCGATGGTTATGGCGTTAAACCGGAAGCACACTGTCAAGAACAGTGCGCTCTCGACACAATTTCTTAAAGCACGCAATTCAACCTTCAACACTTGCACTGTGACGTTTACGGCCATTCCCATCGTACGCATCACACTCGCAGCAATGGTGCACGATCAGCATATCTTCACCATCCACGAACGGGTAAAGGATCAAAGCGAAAGCGATGCGGTAGCACTTTCGTGTATTCCGCCTGGTCGCATTAAACCGCCTTCCTTTACGCATTCCCCCGGCCACACTTCCCTCCCTTTTTGGCTGGTCGGTTCTTGATGGAGAGAATGGAAAAGGGACTGTTGCACATTCCACCATGAAAACGTTCCCTCTGCCTCAACTTCTCCTGCTTCCGAGTTCGTATGATCGGGTTTGGGATTTTGTGAAACAGAAAGAAACCAGACCAGAGTACCATGCCCGTGCTTTTGCGGGTGCCGGTACAGTGACAAAGAATGTCATGGCGGCAACTTTGTTATTTCCACTTATTTACATACTATTCCGGTTTCGGTGCGTGGTCTTACTAGCCCCAAAAAGGAAATGAGAAGAATTGAGACGCTGGCAGCGGGTTCGGCGACGGGTTACAGAAGGGTTGCGATACGGTTGCGGGCGAAAGGTGGTTTGGGAAAAACTGTCAACCCGCATTTTGCTAGCAGGAGGCAGAAAGTTGATTGGCAAAAGAAAGAGCACCGTGGATCTGTCGTGATGGTGGTGTGATGCCGTCAGCTAGAGCAATAAACTAGTAAAACCGGCGCACGAAGCTAGCTAGCTCATGCATTCGGAGGTTTGCGGTGGAACCGATTCTGGGGAAACGTTTGGTGGCAAGTGGAAGAATATGAAGTAAAATGCCACGTTCAAAGATTCGCGTTTTTTGGTAGAATTGTAATGCTTTTGGGAAGGAGAAAAGGAAACCGTAACCATGTTTTGGGTAGCAAGAAACAAAATTAGTGTCATTTGGGAGAAGCCATCATTTTAAAGGTATTACAAATGCTTTCTGGTTGTATTTAGTGGCACAGGCTGTGCCGTAAGTGGAATAAAATGATGTAAAATGAGACACGAGTAATACAATTATATTTGAAATTGGATTTATACCTAAAATCTCGAGAGGCCTTGGCAGTGTCATATCTTGACTAAAGCTCATTGAACCTTTTAGGAAACCCGTTCATTACAAGACTCCTTACACGACAAGGTTCTTTGAAGGATGACGAAGAATTTTTGGTAGATAAGGTCCATTCGACTACGAGGTCTCCTGATAGAAAAATACGATGGATGCGATTGGAAGGATACGATGGATGGGGTTCGTGAAGCCTCTTCACGAAGCCGCTGGACTCATTCCCCACCAAGAGAGTCCTCGTCATCGATTGCATCGATGCTACGGCCTGGACTGCAACAAAACAAAAATATTGTTGAAACAGCAAAAACATTTATTTGTCTTCGAATAGTGTTCTCCAACGCAGTACAGCAGTGACATTCTAAGCTCGTTTTGGTCAGCGTCAAATCTAAGAATGATCGACAAGCTCTATCCCGCATGAGGCAAGAGCGACTTCACTACTCTCGAGACTGAAACCTCCAAACACTCCCGAAACCAACGTCAACAAAGCTAAAATTGTTGTGTCAAAGCTGGGCTGGCTAGTAGAACACTGTACTATAGGATGCGCCTGCCTCCCTTTTACGGCAATGTAGAAATTACTCCCGCATTTGCTGGTGCCCAATCATCGGATCACCCGTGGTACTAAAAAAAAAATAATTAAGACATGGACAACACAACATGTAACAAAACCAGGAATGGTGGAAAACGATTAAGGATTGGAAGGATACAATGTTTCTCCGTTCACAAAACAGGTGTCTTCACGTAAAAAACAATCCGATATTTCGGGGTAACGAACAATCCGAACAAGCTACGTCTTATAATTATTCAATTTAAAATCGCCAACTGTTCCAAGCATGGAGCGTTCTATGACCTGAGAAACACTGTAATGGGGACGTGGAATCATAGGACAAGACCGTTGTCTTTGGCGAATCGGTAGATGAGCCTCAAGTAAGTGAGGTCCCTGGTAGCCAACACTTTGCTTATTTCCGTACCCGTTTTTGCACGGTAATTTGCAAAAATGCTACTATATGAATTCATCCAAAGAAGTTTGTAATTATGCAGGCGTGTGCAAAGTTCAGAACCTTATCAAACCCTAGCTGCATTACGGATTATTACTTAACACATTAAATGTCTTTAACTTCGTATATCATTAAATACGCATCATGGCAACTTGCAAGAATTATACACACCAACATTTAAACCACTTTACCTTTTTCAATTTACATTCTTCATTAAATGTCTTCAAAGTACCGCCTCCTCCCAACGTTGTTGGGGTGTAACATCCGGCTTTGTGGCTGTTTACCACCCGCTGGGAGTCACTCTCGAATGGCACGTGCGAAGCTCGACCGGATGATTTTCAGTTCCTTAATGACCCCATGGGGAGCGGTGTAAAGTCGTTGCCTTTCACGAGCCTTGTTGGCGCTGCCGAAGCCTTCGGGGCATACCAGTCGAGTCGAGAGATTTTATCAATCATTTGTCAATCAACAATCAACATGAAACCATCGTCTGCCTCAGCTCCCAGTAATGTTGAGCATCGTCCACCCACACCCACAGAAACACACATACAACTTAGCGAAGAATCGATAGACAGCATGCGATGAAAGTATCGCCCGCGTTTCACAAAATGCCCGGAACTGAGTTTCTGCTCGAAGCAAAGCTGGCGTGCGATTTTACAGTGCCGGTGTTAGTTGGGTGCGGCCGAGCAAGTTGTACACAAGTTGTGCGGGTGTTACTGCGTATGCGGGGGGTATCCGGGGGATGGAGATGAAAAAACACACCACTGTCAGCGACACGATGACATGCATTTGAGATCCTGGCGAGTGACACAAATCAATTTTCGGAACGGAGCGCAGGATAAAGTACGAACACCCAACAGCAATACCCGTACCGCTGGCCTCCGCTGAGAACGATCGCAGGTGCAGAGTTGTGGACAGTAAATTAAAAGTTTACTCCCCGTGCCGGGCGACAGATGTGAAACTTTAATCGAAACATCGCGTTCGAGTTTTTCTTTGTTTTATTTTGGTGTGCAAGCTGCCAAACGGGATGATCCTGCTGGATGAAGCGATTTATCTATTCCGTTCCGGACCGAACGAGATAGGATTCATATTTAATGAACCAATCAAATATTATAATAGCCTGTGACATCGAGCCGCCTGGTCGCAGCGAGCTTCAGGGGGCTTGAAGGCATAACGGGGCGAGTAGATAGAACAGAAAAAAGGTAAAATAAAACAGCAACATCGATATAAGCAGCAAAGGATTAATACCGCTAGCTCCATTTGCCGGGAACCAGCACGGTCCGACAGGAAGAGTCTGGTTGAGGTGTGTCTGGTTCGCGTTGGCAGAGCATTTCCATAAGAATGTTGAGCCGTGTGCCTCATCTTCGCTCCACGTTCGACGCGCTCTCTCTGTTCGATGTCAGCTTTTCCCGTTCCGAAGGCGACCGATCCGGAAACCGGACACCACGTTCTATTTATAAAGCCATTTATGCAAAATCCTTACCTCTTATCGGAATATCTTTCGCTCTGCTTACAGCGCATGATTGAGGCGTGGACCCGGTGGTGGAGGCAAGGTTAGAGCACGACGTAGCGAAGATTACTTCTGCCAGCCTTGACAGTAAACTTCTGGGCACCGGGTTTGGCGTGGTGTGCGCAAGGGTAAGATGAAATGCTTTCGCACGTCTTAACTTCCTGACGGCTGCGCCTTCTATTCGGGAACGGAGCGATTGCGCTCGAACGCCGTTTGAATTATTCAGCAAATATGGTGGGAAGTGGGAAAAGCCAACGGTAAAACATGGCACGACAGGTAGGGATCATTAATTATTGTGGTTTCGAAGCGATTTTAAGGGAAACGGTTTAATGTTTGAAGGCAAGCATCGATCGAGCTGACCTTTGAATTTGTCTGGTGGTGGTGCTGGTGAAGGCTGAGCGAACGGGGGTTTATTAAATGTTATGCTTGTTAATTAAAGAAATTTCTAGCACAGGTTTAGTGAGTGGAGGTTCATCACTGATTAAACGGAATAAAATAAAACCCGTTTGGTGCTTTGTAACCCTGAAATAGTTGCTAAGCGTAAGCCTGCCGCCATAGTTGAATAAATAAAAGAAAACTTATAAAACGATAGCATGCCTTAACACATTGCCGAGAGAGAGAGAGAGGGTTGTTCTCCACCAAAACTTTCAAAGTTTACAAAACAACTTTCTTACGGACACTGGATGTTGGTGCGTTGACAAACAAATGGTTCGTCGTTTACGCTTGATCGATGTCGAACAACAAAAATCGCTTTCCAACCTACAACGTAGCTTCGACTTCGACTTGTTCAGCAGTAATTGAAAAGAAAGTGGCAAGTCATTGGGAATCTGTTTGGAAGATCCTTCCTTTACTAGCAAGACAGGCAGCAGCACCTTGAGGGTACCTTGGACATTGATTCTGTAACGAAAAAACTCGTTCCAATCAGAAAAAGCAGCAACCGATCAGCCCCCGAATGGACGCAACACTGTACAAGAGCACTTGGCCGCCTGCTGCAACGGAACTGCACACAATCAATCAATGCTAACCGGTTCGATTTGACGGTGAAAAGATACTTCCGGATTGGTGAAACTGTACTGTACGCTTCGGACCGTATTTCTTCGCATTGTTGCAAAATCGAATGAAAAAGCTTGCACAAATGTTTCTTCATCTTTTGTTGCCTGGATTGTGTCCGCTGGAGGCTTCAGGCTTGTTTGTAGCGTTCTAGCAGAAAAAGCTTCCGGGCTTCGATTATTCGAGTATGTCTGGTTGGGTGAGGATGGCTTACAGTTCTGCCAGCGTTGAAGATGTACAAAATCAACAAAACGTCACGTTCCCTTCCCAGATGCTACTGGTTCGGAATTGTTCCCGTTGCAGTCGAAAGGAACTTATAGTTTGTCTTCTCGAAGGTTCGTGTTAGAAGATGTTCCTTCACACACTTGGTTTCTTACTGTCCATTTCGTGTTTATTCAACGAACAGTCGAAATGGGTTTCGCTTTTTACCGTGTGTGCACAAGTGTCGGTAAGGATAGAAATAATTACAGCGACCAACAAAACGTTTGGCTTTATAATCCATCCGGACCACAACCGGTACTTCCTGGTGCGCTGGCAAGGCGGAGACTTCCTTTATGCCGATGTGGCAGAGCAGGGGCCGAACTTCTTATGGGTTACATACGTTAAGGCGTAGGGTTTGCTTCGCTTACCGAACCTCAATCTTTGCTTACCGACCCATAATAGATTTGTATGTTTTTGTACACATGTTTGTGTGTGTGGGTGCCCCCGGTCTTGTAATCGACAGGCGATCACTGTGCGGGAAGGCGGATGTAATTTATTTTTCAACCCTAGTCCAATTATTGTTCACTTAACGAGTTCAAAGGTGTTAGGCGTACACCATCGGTCTATCGCAGCTGGTAGTCCTTGATTGTGTAAAAACTTTTGCAAGAACCAGAAAACATTAATTGAAAGTTTACTAATTGTTACATTGTTGAAGAGGAGGAAATTGTACTTCATTGGAACTTTAATGTCAGATTCTCAAAATTCTGTAATTACATCCGAAATTATAATTAACAGATGTCAACTTTATACAAAAGTAGTATATTATATACGAATTGGATTCACCAAAACCGGAGGGATTTGAATCTCTAATATTGAAAGAACACATTAACAAATCTCTTCCAAAGCGCTTCGCAGGAAAACGACTTTTATTTTCATGATAATCTAATTTGTGCATATTAGTTCCAGAAATTTAAAAATAGTTCGTAGAAACTAATACGAATGCAAACTGCTATAAAGTGAGTCACATGGACCATCTACCTTCACAGCATGCCCCAAATGTTTGAATTGAAAAAAAGCTGATCCGTCAGATTGCAAATTCACTTTGTATGTGTGCATATGTGCGTAAACTTCGATTAGCTTCGAGTCGCAAATCGTGCATTTGTTTGTGTGGCGTGCGTATGTGCGCTTTGGAACACAAATCTGCCAAATTCTATTTGCTCAATAATCCAACCAACCGCAATCATTAGGATAGCCGCAGATTTTATCGATGCATTCATACAGGGTGACAGAAATGTTGGTAAAAAAGCAAATTTTTTACCAGGCCCCTTTATGAAAAAGGGGCGATAAAATCGATATGGAATGTAAATGTAATATTAATTAACATATTGCAAATTGCATCTCAACCAATGGATTCGGGTGCGGTGGGATGCAGTTGTCCGGCAGTGGAATGGGCTTTTCACAACGGGTGTAGCAACGTGTTGAAATTTTAAAGTTGCGTCCGTACTTACAACACACGGTCACAAGCACTTTATGCTCACGCTTAACCCGTAGAAGCTGTGGTAAGGGTAGTGCATGGGGAATCACAAATGATATTATAATGATCAACGCGAATGCTGATGACATCGCATCGGTTCAAGCGGTTTGCTAATGGTGCCCGATGGCGATAGGAGCGGTTTTTCTTTCGTTGTTGTAGGTCGAAAATAAAAATGTAGTTAACTTCATCTTTACTTTCGCAACTGGCCGTACTACAATTCATGTTGGACACAAGATACGAGATGGTTTGAAAATATTGTAAAGAGAATGAAAAAATAAGTAAGCTCGAATACTTGCTCAAAGTGTGTTATGATGCTAAGCTGAGCCGCTTCCCAATTCTAGAAAGTAGGGAATGTCCTGGACAAGTTCTTTATTTTCGCATGTAATTTGCATGCATTGCTTGGAGCAATTCCAAAAAAAAAAGTTATTCTGCCATTTCGCTGAAGGCTGAGCAGGGGTAAAGCCAAGGTGGTCGGTTGTTTATTTCCTGGATTTATTCTGCGCTGTGTAAATAAATTCCAAACTGCACACTAACGCACGGTCAGTTTGGACAGTTGTGAGGTTTGTTTACACTAGAATTGGAAAGCGTTTTAAGTAAACTGTAAACGTACACGTGTTGTGTAAGTAGGGGTGGAAAATTCACTATTTTAATTAGTTTATTTGTGTTTAATTTGATTATGGTCTGTTCAGAGTATTATTCACGCATGAAGGGTTGTCTCGCATTATGTTTGTGTTTTAATTAAATGTTTTTAGAACAATTTGTTGCTTCTGGTGTGGAATAATATTTATAGAAAAGTACAAAGTAATCTAAGACATTATGAGTAAAATTCTAACTATACAGCTGAATTTTTGTTTAACTCCATAACTCGTAATAACACTGAAATACATAATGATCAATAAAAAGTGCAATTTGCCGCAGTTACATGACATTATTGTTTGCTTTAAGAAGGCCTGGCCGTTATAATTCCTTTTGGGGATTTATGTTTATAAGTGCTATATCAAACTGTGGAATCTTGGTTAAATGGAAATACTATTGTTTTTTAAATACAATAATCTTGCACCCACTTTTTGTAGGGACAGAACGGTGGTTGAGGCGACAGCAGTGCTGGTCTTCACACGGCATAAACGGGGTACAAAAAACGAAAGCTTTTGTACCTCTTACAACGATCGGTAGCCGTCTTGCTTGCTACAAAACTCTCTCGGGGACTATGCAGAGTCCACACCATTAGATCGAACAGTTTTTACGGGGAAGGGAATCACCAATTCGTTTTGTGCTTCAGCTTGTGGTTCCTTTCGAGCCGCTCTGTCAGCTTGTAGGAATAGCTGCACCGAGCTTGTGGCTTCAACACCGAGGTTGTTGCGGAAAATCGCATAACTTTTACTGAGAACTTTTGTAAAATAAGCGAATTGCATTTGACCAGATATGAATGCAATTTTCATGCATCGGTGGTCGGCGTGATAAACTAATTATTGGGCTTTGTTTGACAAGGGAGCATTCAAATGAAAAAATAATTATTACCAATATGTTTCAAATGATTGTTCGAAGAAAATACAAAATTGTGATAAATTCTATTAAATATACATAGAACTTTATGTAATTCAAAATGTCTATGAATAATAATTTTTTTATCACTATGCTATTGTGAATTTACAGGCAGTTTTCAACTATGCATGATAATGAATGTTAAGTTATGTGTTGATATTTGTATGAGCAACGATTTATAAAATAAAATATATTTAATTTTATTACTCGGGCGTTTGTAATTCATTGAAATTCCTGGTTTCTATAAATTGTTAAATGTTCTCATTGGTAGCAATTGTTTTACAGCACATAATGTTTTTGGAATACCAATAAAATTTATTATTTTTAAGTTTCGCGAAATGAATTTGAGTTTTGTTGTGAAAATGTATCCTACAAACTCTTGTTCAACTTTAGTGTTATTATATTTTACAATCTAAATAGTTTGGTATACCAATTTGTTAACATTTACAATTCATTTCACTGCTAAGCGTTCAAACACTCACGCCAAACTCTTTTCCATTATGAGCCTAAATGATCGGTTAAAAATGATCCTACCTATCTGCTCCACTTGATATCTTTAGAGGAAAGATGCGACATCGTCCCGCTATGATTCGTGTCAAGTGAGAAGAACGATTACGGGCAACTACAGGCGGCAGCCTCTCCCGCAACACCAAACAGTTGATAAATTTCGTCGATTCATTCCGGAAAGCAATAAATCTTGGCCGAAGCGTGATAAGTGACGCCCGTCACCGTGTCCTTTCATCGTCCACCCATCGTACCATCTCCTCACACACCAGACAGAGCGGCAATTTGGTGGCTTGGTTTTCGTTCGGGAACTCGTTCAATCATCCCATCAACGGTTGGGCCCTTCAAAAACGCACGGGCTAGCTGCTAGCCACCGGCACGAACGACAGCTTGGCCCGTGAATGATAAAGTAATGAAGTATCGCACCACACGATTCCCCATGCGCTGGTGCGGATGGATTTCGCACCGCCGCCCGCAAAAGGGCACGCGTGCGTCAAGCACGATAGATACATTATCGTTATGATTAATCTTAATCTTTTTCTATTGAATTTTGACATATTTTCCAGCCCGCTGAGAACTGCGATGTGAGTGCCGTGTCTCCCGGTGTGTATTTTGAAAGCAAGCTGTTGAAATCCTGTGCCTATGATAAGGATGGATGGTTTATTTTTGCTTGCAGATTTTCCCTGCGTCAATGTGAGTGTCAGCCTCGTGCACACAATTAGAAAGGTAGCAATCGGTTCGGCTATACGACAGGCCGAATCCTTTCTTTCCCCCTCCATCTAATGGTCATTTCGAGCATGGAGCATCGTTTAGCGTTCCGGGCATAAATAATTGACTGCACTTCTCGTCACCTTCAAAGTTCCTGAAGAATGTCCCCAATCCTTGGCACGTCGGCATTCTTAACAGCGATGGCCGCCGACCAGTTTGTGGTGCGAAACATTCCATTATTGTCATGCTGGGTTCTGGTCTGACCAGTTGGAATGTTTCTCGGTTTCTTTCGGTGTCTTTGGTATTGTTTAGCTTTTTCCTGTATTCTTCAGATCCATTAGAAAATACACATTTCTTTCCGTTTGTCACCCGTTTCCCTGCCTGAGCTGCAGACATACCCCGCCTGTTTTTAGGGGTTCGGATACGGTTACGTCTGAATCCACAACTGGGGGAAAAAAACCCGCATCGGACTATAATCCTGCAAGTGATGAGAAAGCACCATAATGCTTTTTGACTGCCAGTCTGCTACCTACCACCAGCGACGCCCTTCCGACGCGACAACTTCGAAGTTAAAGCACTCACTTCTGTTCCCCCGCACTGGCCACTCGGTTGGAAAAATCCGCCGTTACCCGTTGCCATCTCTTATGCCACCGCGAGCAATATGATTCGCATTCGAATGAGGTGTGCTTTGTGGTGCGTGCGAGCTGCTGTCATATCACGTCCGCCATTACTCACCACATCCATTCGCCTTCGGTTCATCATCAGCTTTCGGATGGGAAGGTCTTTTTTGCGGAGTTCTTTTGGCTGTGTATCGTTGGCGCTTCCATAACACTCGAGGTATTAGCGCGACGTGCACAAGTTATGTAATCGCATTTTGTGGAAGGATTTCGGCATTTTAGAGTGAGATGGATGGTTGATGATAATGTGCTTGCCGTTCCTGCTGCACATTTGCAGCGAGTGTGAGTGGATGATTTAGTGTGGGAGTAAGCTTAACATACATCCGATGCGGAGTTTGGGATGAATTAGTTTAGCGAAAGTTTTTCGAGACAATGCAGCAAGTTGATGTTTCATGCTAATGAGAAGATGGAATTAATTTGACGATGGTTTGAGTTGTGCTCGGTTGAAGTTTGTTCGCTATTATCGATTAGACGATTGACAATAATTGCTGTTTCATGCTTAGCCTTTAGCTAGTTTTTGTGAGATCAGAGCAGAGGCACAACGTTAGAAAAATGGTAGTGAAAATTGATTAAAAAAGGATCATGATTTTAGAGGCTGATTTGCTTGAAATATTTTCAGTAAAGAGAATAAGGCAAAACAATTAAAGTTCAGAAAACATAAACAGTAAGAAATAACCATCCCTAAAGTTTTGAATTTATTTTAAATTGTAGTGGAATAAGTAGCGCACACGGCAGGGCAGAGCATCGAATCCCACTCAGACTATTCGGAAACATGGTTTAAAAAAAAGTCTGGTCTGGACAAAGCCATTTAATGGCCTGTATGTCCTAGCAGGTCAATAAGTTAGTAAGAAATTCAATATATTTTAGTAATTGAAAACTGAATAGATACATTTTGTTGAGTTCTAGTGACGTACACGTTCCTATCATGAAATCAATCAGTAAATCGATGCTGAGTGCTAAATTTGTAAGTGTGTGTTTTTCAGGTTATTAATTATTACACAATGAATTGGTCACTTAAAAGCGACAAGAAAATTGAATCGTTAGTTAAGATGCTGATATAAATTCTATCAAATTTTTGATGAAGTTAGCTTCTTCCTCTTCTTGGCCTGCTCAGCCCATCGTTGCAGACTGGTTTGATTCCAGCTGATCCAGCCAACGAGCTGTGCTCCTTTACGCCTCGTGCCGAACATATCACTGACGGTGGGGCATAAGTCCGGCATTTTCATTACCGAAACCAACCATTCCGGCTTTCACTAATGTCAAGATATTTACACCGCCACCTTCATTTTCCTTTGCTTATATATCGTGTATTTCTTGTGTTGTTGGAGTCTACCGGATCGTAGGAGTTTGTGAAGTCCGTAGTAGCCATGATTTCCAATTTGAACAATGCGTCTTCTTTAAACGAATTTATCACGGTTAGAGTCACCGGCAAGCAGGTACTTTATCTACGTCGCTTTGATCCTTAATTCAATCCTCTTGGCCTCACATTTTAGCCGGGTGATAACCGTCCGATAATGTCGATGTCATCCGCGAAGTTAAGAAATTGGAAAGATCGTTTGAAAATCGTGCCCCGGATTTAGAAACCTGCGCTTCGCATGACACCTTCTACAACGATGAGGATCAACAAACAGTCTCCAACATATTCAGCTTCCAACGAAATCAGTATCTGAAAATACTGAGTACAAGCATAAGTACCGAAATTAGCTGTTTAAAATCGGGTTTATGTAATAGTGGTCTTAATTTGAAGTCCTTTACTTCATTTATTATTTTATAGCATTTGTAATACTGAACTAACATAAAAAAGAAAGATAAAGTAAGATCTTAATCTTAATAATGATGAGTGAAGTTTTTTTACCATGGTTTAAGCGAGATCAGATAATCCATCATCAACTTCACAACTATTTACAGTGTTGGCACAATGGCTCGTGCTCGTTTTATCACTTTATCTAGGATAAAATACAGCTTATTTCATGTCAATTGAATGGAGTTTATAAAATCTTGTCCACGCTGTGCTGCTTCGGCTTACCTGTGCAGATCTTTTCCATTGTTTTGATTCTGTGCCGGAAAAAACGGATAATGAAAAGTGAGAAGCAAAAACTCACAACTGCTCGTTTGTTCAATCGTGGTTGATGATGGCGGTTTAATCGTGATGTAAAGAAATAAAAAAAAAACGCTTAGATAGCAAATGTCTGCCATGTTGATTCTCTCTCTCTTGCCTACGCCACCAACGGTGCACATTTCTAGCTAGCTAATTTATGAAGATCACCGAAAAAGGATGCTAATAAGCTAGGACGAATAATCCGAGATGGGTATCGTTGACCGGGAAGAGGGAAAGCGTTCCGTTTCCGGCACCAGGTTTTGTCGCTTCTTATTTCTTGACATACGATTCCGGTCAACATGAGTAAGCGTTAAAGGGAGGGAAAAAAAACAAAAATCGTTTGTAAAATAGACACTGTATTACGAAATTGAGCGTTTCATGTGATAAATGGTAACTTTTTCAATGAAATGTACAAGCCGCACCACATTGAGCAAGATATAGATGGAAGGAACCAATTTAAAAAACGGACGAAAAGTGACCGCTTAACGATGAAAAAGTTCCGCCATTGTGTTTTGGAGGAGAGAAAAAAAAGGGAGACAATGCCACATTCATTCGCGGCATTGTCAACTGCGGGCTTCTGATAACAAGCTAGTTCTAATCTGGCCGGTCAGTGGGCGTCGTACCTTTTTTTGGGGTTATTATTTTTGTTTCACCGGAGCATTTTTTCATTTTCTCGTTTTGTTAATCTTTTCATCATTAAGAATTTCGCTTCGGTCTGTTAAGCTTTTTTTTGTCTGTTGTTCTCTTGACGCTTGTTTAGGGAATGTTTTACTGCGGGAGAAAAAATCGTTCGTTAAGCTTGGTATCGGTAGAAGAGTTAGAGAAGTGAAATGGGAGAGTATGGGGAAAGATTTGCATGTAATCTATTATTAATATTCGAGATGGGGCTGTCGGATTGTTGGTGTTGATTTTTTTGTTCTTACTTTGCAACAAATTTCTACTGCTATTATGCTCCATTTTCCGCAAATCTGTTTCTTACGTTTGAAAGATGTATTTCTTTTTTTTGTTTGTACTAAAAAGAGAAGGGAAATTTACCCCAAAACTCTGTCCCACACCTGGTGCAACCAATTGGTGGTTTGCTGTACCACCGGCTGTACATCCGGCACTGGTTGGTGACTTTTTTACAATCAGTTTTTGGTTGTTTCGTCCATCTTTTTCAACTCATTGAAGCTGTGTTACGGTGTCGGTGACGGGATTTCCGTACAGCGCAGCAAAACCATTACACCAACCAGGTAGAGCGTGCTTCACTGCAAAAGTGACCGCCTGGTTTTGGTCCGTCCGTACGCACAGTACCGGCAATTAATCTCGGTCTCGGAAAAATGGTAAGTGCAGTCAGAGCGGGTGGAAATATCGAAATTGTTCAACAAACCGTAACGATACGCTGACAGCCGGATGATGGAATGGTGAGCGGAAATCCGCGGTAAAGGAAAAATGTCTCCCGGGCGGCTAGTTTGCGGCGTTTGTGTGTGTGTGTGTGTGTGTAGATGGAAGCGTGCTGATATTCGTATTAAACTTTTTCTCCCTTTTATACTTTGTACCATTATGACAAATTATGTCCAATAATTTGTGGCTGGTAATCAACGAATCCTTTTACTACGATCTGGGAGGGAATTTGGAGCGCGAGCAGTTGAGCGGTGTATGCAATTCGTGTAATTGTGGGGTGTTTGCCCACTCGAAGAGGTTTCTTGGATAATGTTTGCAGTGTGGCACTTGTTTTGATTTCCTGCGAGACTTGGTGTTGGTGTGCTGCTGCTAAAAGTTATTGTACTGAAAGTTGTTTCTCCTTCCGTGTTTTGTGAATGCTGCTGGATACCTCATAATGCTTAAGCAATCACGAGTGAAACGTTCATTGAGCATTGTCCTGCTGTTGCCTATTCAAAGAAAATTGATGTAAAGCGCGACTGATGTAGAAGATGTTTTATTCAGCCTGGTAATCGTAACGGGAAGGGTGAGAGTTGGATGTATAGCTTAACGTTGATTATTATGATTCGTATGTAAGTACGCACTAATTCTGGTAAACGCTAATTTATTCAACATAAGGATCACTGATTGCACTAATTAATGGTGTGGCCTAGTTTATGTTTATTACATAGAGGACATATCGTTCCTTTAATGCGAACCACATAGGATACGAAATGTGAAGCATTAGATATAGAAATATAAGAGATATTTATAGATTCTCAGCTAATCTGGCCAAGTAATGTCTTGCATGCTGAAAAGAGAACAGCAGAGTGTTATTCTGGAGCGCTTTACCTGTCTTCACACCACAGAACCGGGGTTCAAATCCCATCCGAAACGTTGCTTCGTGGAGAGGACTGACTATCCAACTACGAGGTATCAAATAACAGGTTGGATGATAAGTCCCCGGTCTGACACATAGAATGCGCCGCTAGTATTAAATGCATATTATTTTTATATAGCACCAACCTTCAAATGATTCGTGTCAAAATTTGACGTCTCAATTAGTTTGTGAGACAGAGCGTCTTTTGTCAAGCAACTTTTGGTTGCTTGACGAACGAAAAAAGAACGAAGAAGAAAAAAGTGTTGTTCCACCAAGACAACGCACCGTGCCACAAGTCATTGAGAACGATGACAAAAATTCACGAATTGGGCTTCGAATTGCTTCCCCACCCACCGTATTCTCCAGATCTGGCCCCCAGCGACTTTTTCTTGTTCTCAGACCTCAAAAGGATGCTCGCAGGGAAAAAATTTGGCTGCAATGAAGAGGTGGTCGCCGAAACTGAGGCCTATTTTGAGGCAAAACCGAAGGAGAACTACCAAAATGGTATCAAAAAATTGGAAGGTCGTTATAATCGTTGTATCTCTCTTGAAGGGAACTATGTTGAATTATAAAAACGAATTTTTTGACAAAAAAATGTGTTTTTCTTTGTTAGACCGGGGACTTATCAGCCAACCTGTTAGCAGGTGTTAGCAGGCAAAGAAGAAGAGGACATTTCAATTGAATATAATAGTTATTAAACTATTTAATATAGTTTATTAGTTATTAAACTACTACTATTCTAAGTGCCCGGAGGTGCAGGCGACAACGGCGCCGGTCTTCGTACGGCAGGACCGGGGTTTTAATCCCATCCAGACCGTCCCCCCGTAGTGAGGACTGACTATCCAACTACATGGTATCGGAGAGCCTCGTAAACCATCTGATGGTCGGCATGACCTTAGAGGTCGTTAAGCCAAGAATAAGAAGTAAACTATTTAATAGTCCATCAACTACTGCTTTTCATTTACTTTTTTTATGGTTTTCCAGCAGTTTAATACTAGAGTAATTTTTTTAATTCAGGCCACCCTGCTTCGCCCTTCATACAGAACTTTTTACCAGATATTTTTATACCGAAAATTTGTTTCTTCTTTACAATTTACATGTTACATTACAATTGGGTGTAAATTGAAGGCAGAAGTACTATTTTTACTTCTGCCAAGATAAAACTTTGTAAAACCAAAAACCGCTCTTCACCGAATGCGAATCTAGCACCAATGTTCCCCAGCACTGTTGCGAGTGTACATAACCTGAAAAAGTGTCGGTTCCAAAATGCGAAAGCGATAGTCCCACTAGTTCCTCATGATTGTTCCATCGCTTCGGGTGGAAAACTTAAAACAGGGTACAAATTACGAATCGTACCATCGCCGTAGCGGGTGTGTTTGTTCAATGATGCTATCGCATAAATCTACGCAAAGACAATAGTTTCAATTAGGATAAAGTTTCAGCCGTATCTATACCGTCGTACCGGCAGGGGGATAGGGGCGAGAAGGGACAGAAGGCCTCCGTACCGGAGACGAGGTCGTTAACTCTTTTCAGGTCGGGCTGAACTGGAAATCCGGTCCTGAGGATCAAGTTGGCGAAGATATAACCCGAACCCGCGCTATCGCCCGGGTACGGGTGACGATAAAGTTGTGCCATTTTGATTGGTTGACAACATCTTTTCCTGGTTCCGGCCGGGTTGCGTACCCTTGCGTTGGATGCTGCTGCTGCCCGGGGGAGGTGTTTTGCAGTTGGACGGAAATCCGTTTTCGTCCTTTTGTATTGGGTCGCCTGCGTACTTGTGCGGACTGGTAAAGGCATAGCTCATCCTGCCGCTGGTTTGATGGGTGGACGAAAGGATCGACACCAACAGTTCTGCCATCAGTGCCGCTGGGAGACAAACGCAAACGATCTGATGATGCCAGGGGCCGTTTTTGAGCCAGTGGCAGTGACGGTTCCGGGGAAGAAGCAATCGCTTGATATCGCACTGTAGCGGATGCGGAAGCGTACTCATTCGAAAACTATCTTTTCAACGACGATTTCGTGGGAGGGTTTGGGTGCAAAAGTTTTGTGCCGAAGTTGTGAAGAGCGAATTAATTAGCCCCTACCGATGGAGTGCCTGTCGAACGGGGGGGCGACCGGATGAGCCAGTCACGTTGCCGTGCGTGTCATGGGCACTTGATGGTTTGGTGCGAGCAGCAGCGAATGATTTGGTTTGACTTCATCAAATGTAGCAGTACACACCACAGGGGCATCAATCGTGGACGGAAGAATCATTTTTCTTTGAAGACAGAGTATGGAAAGAGAAGTTTTGTGCTTTTGCTTAATGTGATTAGTATTCTTTCTTGTACTGTAGCGAAGCTAACATCTATTTTAACAGCCGGTTTTAAAAATAGAGTGTTTTTTGAATTTTGTGTTTTGATGGATCACAAATTAAATTCTTTTACGTAATTGCCACATTTTTTCAACGTTTTATAGGCCCTATCAATCAGTATTGCTACTCCGTATTCAACAGAGGTATGCAGAAACCAAACTTATTGATCGCTGTATCGCTGTATAAAGATTAGCAGGTCATCTGTTAATCTTTCCGACCCAAGACGGTCTTATTAAAAAAAAATAATATGATTGATTAAGTCCATCTTGTCCTATTAATTCTCCTTCGTTACGACGAAAACTCTGATACTTGTATGAAAGATTATAAAGCCTCGAAGAAAAACTATAAAACCTCAATTTCCTATATCATTTTCTGATGTGGTTTTTTATCTACATTTATGATATTTTGACTTCTGGGCGGCTCGGTATTATATTCTACAGCGGCACGGGTCTTTAGACGGCAGGACCGGGGCTCAAATCCCATCCGGACCGTAGCGATGGATGCTCTGACACCTGGATGAATGATTATGAAGCATCGAATCAGATTTTGCCCTTGGAAGGCCCTAAGAGAAAATGGTTTTGGCGGTCAAGTTGTTAGGAAGTTGGCGGAAGGGATAATGGGAACCAACACCATGCAGTAGCGGGTCGACGAACCTCGCTGATCCGCGAGGCATCCCTCAGCTCGGGAACCCTTTCTAGGTGGCCCCGACGCCCCACGCGGCCGTTCAGTTCGCTTATATTAACCGCTTCTGCATTGAAACGAAAGCCTCGATTGTCTACATCAATTTCTGATGCAGTTTTTGTCTATATAATACTTTTGACGTCCTGAAATCTGTCTTTTATTTGACTCACAGAATTATAAGCATTTGTTATTAGTCATCAGGGTATTCCTTGCTATTTCCAACTTCTTTTGCTCAGGAATAAAACTTATAGAACGCAGAATTCTGTAATTACAATCGATGTTTCCGTTTAAGTTCCGATAGCTGATCCTCATCATCTGTAAAATCTGTCATGTATCTGTACAAAACATAATCTATGTCGTATATATTAGAGTACCATGATGATTTTCTTGTTGACGTTTTTCCACATTTTCCATACCTCTTAGCTGGAGTGCCGCATAGCATCGGGAAGTTACCGTATTGTACATTAAAGCATAGGAATATCAATGGGCAAAGCGCCCTTATAAAGCAACATTAGCAAAACAAACTATGTTACAAGCTTTCATTCACTTAGCAAAATGCATAAAACTAGCCCGATCAAGCGATTGATAAAGAATGGTCTGTTTATGCAGGATTATGTGTAGCGGAGGAACAAATCGCATACACTTCCGCTTTACTCTGTTTCACCTTGTTCAACTGTTTGCAACGAAATGGTGTAGAGAAGCATGAATTCATTAGATGTAATCCTCACACGGACGTAGCAGCTGGGGGGTGGGTCAAACTTCCTAGCAGATATATTCCGGCCAAACTTTTGCTCCCCCTTTTGATCGGCATCAATTGTTCGTGCCTCCAGTTCATGCTCAATCGAACAAAGCGAACACGGAACTGCTCACCGAGACTCCTACTTTTTTCATTAAATTAATGAATTTTCCATAAAAATAAGATTTATCTTTTACTTCTTCGGGGGATTGTTCCTTTTCTTTTTTTTTTTTGAGCTGCCCCATTTCCATTTGCCATCGAAGCAGAGGGTGCTCGCTCGTACAGCTATTAGAGGCTATTTTTGTGCCACAATTTACGCCTGCCGAAAGGCTGGCTGAAGGCATCCCGGGGATGCTAGCGATTCGTTTTTCGTTTCTTTTTTGGATTTTGTTTCATGGTTCCTCCGTTCCTTGGCTATTCGAACGCAAGTCGTTTGGGTTGAGTAATTCCTTTCGCTGGCATCCCGTGGCGAACGCGGCAAAGCCGGAATCCAATAAAATGGACATTTTCTTTCACCTCGGCTTGGGCAATAAACGCCAATGAAGGGAAGGGGAATGAAGGGGGGGGGGGTGACGGTATTGGGATGACCGTTACCACATTGCAACCGACACCTTCAACATTGAGACAAACGAAGTGCGCGTGAAAAAATGGTCCTTCGGCTTCAATTTCCGGCAATTGATTTTTATAGAGGTGTCCGTTTCGAGGTTGTCGTTTCCTATTAGCGTGCAGGCGAAGTATTTTTCTTCTTCTTGGTTTAGGTTGGTCAAAACAATGATGCTAACAGTGCTATAGTTGCAAGATGGCTACAAGGTCTTATTTATAAACCATTTTATATTAGTTTAAAAAAAAAGCTAGCAGCGCATCGCTTAAAAGGCGTCTTAATGGAGGTAAAATATAGGGGGAAAAAACTGTCGTACTAACTTTTGTACACACCTAACCTAATAACATTGCCCAATCTCCTGTTCGGTCGCTCACAAACACACTCGCGTACTTGAGGTTGAAAGTTTTCTTACAACACCCCTCGCTCAAGTGGGTCGTTTTTGTAATGTGGTCCACTAGGAAAATGAAATACGCATAATTTACGTGGACGATGTTGGTCCTTGGAACGTAACACCTCTCGGCTACACCTCGAATCAATGTAACGGGCAGGAATGGGCGGTTAGAGTCATTCAATAAATTATAAAACTTTGGCTTACGAAACACCAGCACCACACGTTGAAATGGACTTGTATTTTTCTCAAGGCAAAGCAAGGAAAACCGTGACACTAACAATCCGGCCAACTTTGAGCGTCTTTCCTGCAGCCACCGTAATGGTATTATTTTAAATGAAATTGAAATTTATCAATCATTAAATGGTGTAGCCCTGTTCATTATCGACAAATGTGCACATTGATTTCTGCGATGCCATTCGAGCCACATCGATTGGCACTACGAAAGCCGTCCGAACGAGAGTTCGAGCATTCGGGCAAGGGCAATTTGTAGTGCCTAATCGGTCTTACACCATTATCCTAAGCATTATTGCATTCCCTTTTCCCCGCATATTCCGGAGAGCGATAAACTGGTTCAATAAATGGCAGCTTCCCGCATACGTACACTGGAAACGCTTTCCCGGGGATCAAAGAGTAAAGCTCGTGGCCGCCGTTCGGCGTAACGATGTGTCCTGTCGGTGTCTATGCACGGTACGCTTCCGGCTTTGCATTCGCTCATGTTGGCGACATAATGCGGGAGCTAACATAAACATCCAGTCCAGCGATTTATTTATCACCCACCCCGAGACTGAGGTACGGCACGGTGATTGCAAAACCAGCCAGTTCGTCTGTCCGGGCTTTAGCAAGCTTTGCAGCAATCGATTATGGGGCCATTTGTTAGGACACGGTGTTCGGTCGCAAAAACCCGGGGACGATCAAACACAAGGGATGATATTTATCAATTTACATTTGGCGTGAGCCTTAAACAGGACCGTCTTTGTGAGGGATTTCGTGAAAACACCCTCACACGCAGAATGTTTGTTCCGGACCAAAGACGCACTCACTCAAAGACATTGCACATTGTGTGTCCGATCGATTGTGTCTGTAAATTGGAATCACTTTCCGTAAACTACACACCACACAGAGCAGTTGAGCCAAATCCTTCCGATAGTATCCCCACTGCCAGACGAAAGTGAACAGTCGAACTTCACATCGATGTTCACCAATATAAATGCGTTCAATCGCTTCCTGAATTCATTGCCTGTTTTTTTTTCTTTTTCTTGTTGTCGGTATTGTTTTTAGCCTCCCGGTATCCCTGATCCGCACTGGGAGAGGTTTTTTTTCCAAGAAAATGAGAACAAATGTAAACAATAAACGAGCAGCAGTATGGCGGAATTGCACAGAAGTTCTGACTTTCTTCCTTCCAGTTTTGAGTCGAAGGAACTGGAAAAAAAACCGTTTACGAAAGTTACGAATGGGCTGATGGAGAAGTGTGCTGGGAATTGGGTTGGAGGCCCGAGACATTTTGATCCGTCGTGATTCAAGATTTGGGAAGGATTTTTGACTTCCGTCCATTGGGTTGGAAAACGGAACAAACAGTGGTACCTTCACCGGCGGGCGTTTTTCTGCCGGTTGAGATCGTTTTCAATTTAATAAATGTTCATTTCGCTTGCTGCCTGCTAGGGTTGAAAGGACCAGTTTTCCGGTTTCGCCTTTTCGCGCCTTACTTTTGGGTGCATTGGAAATTCTTCCTAATCTATGCTTCCTCTCTGGGTTGGTTTTAATACCGAGCGTTACAGACATTATCGACCTTGAGTAGGTTGAGTGTAGTTTAATTTTAATAACACTCGTAGAAAATCCCGACAGGGATTAGCATTAATTCGTAGCACATTCAGTTGGGGCGCTGTGTGCCTTACTAACAAGCTTAAAGCGAACGGAACTACTTTTCCAGTAACTGCAAATTAAACTAAAGAGAAGGCATCTGTCGGGTGGTGGAAGCGGCTTTGCCTTACGACTAACGGCATTTATTTTCCGTAAGATTGGTCCGAGCTGATAAACATCCTTTGCTCTGGTAGGCGGATAAAGGCGGAAGATGGAAAACGTTGGAGGAAAAATTATGACCCACTCAAAAGCTACGCCAGTTTGCGAACGGATTGTGTAGACTGTAAGTGTTCAATCCACCGTAAGAAGAAAATAGAGAATTTGGAAAGTGCACACCGCCCGTCTGTGTGTTGCCTTCACCACCACGATCATCATCATCATCATCATTATTATTATCATTCACAGACCGATCCGTAAAAACGGAACCTCTGTATTATGTGAGATAAAAATCATATTTGTACCGAGTGAACGACCACACAACCGAACTTCGGAGACAGCTGGACAGCTGCACGGGTGAGGTTCGACGGGGTCGACGCCATAAATTATCTATGTCACGATACAAATCCGTTATAAATTGCATGCCTCTTGTGTGTATGTGTGTGTGGGAGTGATACTTTTTCTTCTTTGTTTCGTTACCAACCGGGGTAAAGGATGCAGGTCGTGATAACACCGAGTGCGGTTGACAGTGTCCAAAATCCATTATCACCAGCCATGCTGGACTACACACACACACACACACCCACACACTCGGTCGTCCGGATTTTGGTCCGGAGGGTTAGCCTTTTAAATTAGTGGAACGTAATCCTTCATCTTTCCCTCGCGTTGGCTTTGTCCTGGTTTTGAATGACCAACACACTAAGTGTAGAAAAATGGTTGGCTTAAGCTCTTTTTCTCACAAACGTATGGTTTCGATGCTTTTATTTCACCGTACATATGTGTTCCGATTGCATCCGTTTGCGCTTCCGGTGAGCTATCGGTGCCTTATCGGAGCTCCGCTTTGCTTGGTTGAAGCCACTTTTATTAGCCAACACTCACCGGGGAGCTGTTTCGCGTTTGCAAAAATGCCTGTGCCAGCTCTGTGTGTTACGAAATTCCTTGCAAAGCCGAGCGGCCGAGGGGACGATTTTGATTTCTTTCACTTTATGTCGTTTCGAATGGTACGAGGCAAGGTTTTCGCCTCCTACCACTGTGGATGAAAACGGCGGCGGCGAGCGGTATTTGAGTTTGCAGATAAATGGTGTTTCGGGATGGTTGAATTTTGTTAGATTTAATATCGAGCTGGGTTAGGAATCTCCCATCGCCGTACCGTTTTTTTTTCGTTTCATTCAATCCAGTGCAATCTTCTCCGGAACAAGCTTTCTCCAGGAATGCTAACCGGGAACGAAACATGGCACAGTTTCGCTGGAAGGAAGCGCCGGGCCGGGAACATAATATATAGATTTTGATTATAACATTATCGTAAATCCTTCGCTTTTCCATTTCGCGTACGAAAGCAAACCGGCTGATCAGCATCTTCGTTTCACGTTTTGGGTTCAATTGCAGAGAACCCGGTGCCAGCGTTGCCAACAATCGAATTGTGCAATTGGAATACGCTTCGGTTTGCAATTTTGACTTGAGATAGTTGTTCACCCGCATCCAGTGTGTTCCATCATCGTCGCGAAGGGTTTGGTTTGGAAAAAAAACCATCACAAATACAACACGCTCCGTTCGCGTGGGTTTGAATTCATCATGGAAGGAATTTATGGTCCTACGAAATGTTCGGAGCAATCCGTACGAAAATGTTTTTGAAATACCATCCGCACAGTAAAATATCGAATGACGATTAAGGAAACGAAAGCAGAAAGATAGATACTGCAGTTGGAGAAAAAAACAACAGACATCTTAGACTTTGCGTGAAGTGGATCTGAAGTGATCTTTCCACTTGCAAACTGTCCTTTACCGTGGCGAAGAAAGGTATTCAAATTTCAGGCCAAAGTTATACATTAGTGGCAGCTGGTTAGTGGTGGATAATGCTATCTCTTTTCCCTCAGTAAGTTTAGGTGCTTCGTACGGAAATATTGTTATTTTGAGGGTCCTCGTAGCTAGGGCCTAGGTGTTGCTTTTTTGTGTTGGTTGACTACAAAGCGAATTCAGAAATGCTTGTTTATGTTTGATTTGTGGATATTATAATCCACGCTACAAAGCGTCTTATGCGTTTCTCAGACACTTTTGAAAGAAAGCAAATTATAAGTTACATGTTATTTACTGTTGACCTTGTCGTTATTCTGCACAGTGTGTAATTATTTAAAAAAAGTGGTATTGAACACAAAACAAGTACATATCAGCCTTACAAACAGAACAATAAATTTCATCCTTGTCCGTAAAATGAATCCTCGTCATGTCAATATATTTAAGCTGTCATGTTAAACGCAACTACCTGAAACGAAAGCACCCTCAGATCCATCTTCTAAAGACAGTTTCACTGTTTTTCCCTCCCCTTATCCAGCACAGCTGCCCTATAATTCCACCGGGAGAATAATAATCAAATCTACTAGTTCTCGTGGTTAAGTAGAAGTTGAAACGAAACTTTGCGTCAATGGCCGGAATGCCTAAATCATCCACCTGCTGCCCATCATGCTGGTCGGGCCGTGATTAATCATTAAGTAAGCTAGCGCATAGTTGGCAGCCGTTGAAGTCCACCCAAAGTGGCATGTACTTTACCTTTTCGTAGGTAAGTTGTTGTTTGAGCCACTCTTTCTTGTCCTATTTCTGGCAACGCACGTTCAGCGCTCAGCTGCGTCAAATATGTTACCAGATGAAGCGGACAGCGGGAGCACAAAGGGAAGTAGGAGAAGGAGTAAAAAAGTAATTTGACCAATGCACATCACGAAACAGAAGCCAACACTTTTCGGATGAAGGTGGTTAGGAAGAAAAAATGGTTAACAAGAAATGAGTACAGTAACCATCATTCTTTGTGGGCTTGCTGTACCTTGGCAACCTGCGACCATGTGCGCGAAACCTACTAGAGGTCTATCCCGCCTAGATTGATGGATATGGTTTGGGAGGAGGGGGGGATGAAAGGAGACTCCGGACGAGATGATGAGCATTACCTTTACGTGGGTAGTGGATGGAAGCGGTATGGGACTTACATAGTTTTCTTGCAGTTAAGGCAGACGATAGCTAGGGGCTCACAGATGCAGTGGTTATTTTATTCACCCAGATAAGTTTTATCCTACTTACGTGGGAGGTCATTGTTTATATTATCCGGCGCGTTTATATTGTCCGGCAGTGGAGTGGTGTATTTATGGTTGCATGCATTCTAAGGGCCCATCGTTCGGGATGTGTCCTGGCGTGAAGTATGGGAGCTATGTAACCCGGCCACGTATACTCGGCAGGATCTCGGATCGCGAGGGCGGAATAGGGTGGAAAGGAAAGAGGAAGTGTGTTTACGTGTGGGGTGAAGTGTTCCCGCTGAAAAGACTCCTATTTTCTCCGGGGGGTTGGTTAGGTCATATCCGGCGCGTCCATCGTTCGATCCGGGACCATCAAAGGAATCATTCGGGCGGAATGGTGCGCTGTGCACATCAATGGCACAAAGCAGTGTTATGCAGCATGATCACATGCACTCCCGGTTTTGGTGCGGATACCGGAGCAACGTGTTGGTTGGTTGGCTGGTGCGCAAACAGGATAGTGGTTTATGGATCTTTGCTTTTATCTCAGTTTTATCGAACACTCCATGACGCACAACTACAGTGTCGAGACACTTGGTGGTTGACTGTGTAGCTTAGTGTGGTTATTGATATTTTTGGTACAGTTTTTCGTTGAATTATTTAGCAAAAATTAGAATCAAGCTTGTTGAAAGAAGCTCAACACAGATAATGCACATCGATGGAGGCGCCCAGTCGTTGAAGTATTATTGTGCATTTGAAAATTACATTCAGCTGGAAAACAACTTTTTTTTATCGATAAACTAGCACACTTTAGTAGAAATTTGTCTGGAGCTTGGTAAGTGTGCGTAAAGTAGCTTGAATTTAAGCACCAAAAGCAGACTACACTTCCACGGTTATCTGCACGACGAGCAGTGTGTTAAAGGATGATGGCCGACCAGTAAACCGATTGGCAGCGTGTAATTTATGTGTAATGAAATGTTCCAACGCTAACGGAATGCTCATACCAACCGAGCATACGGTCGAGTCGTCCATCGTGGAACGTATCCGCTGAGTCCTGAAGCGGAGTGTGATAATGCTTGCTTTATTATCCCATTTTTCTCCAAACCCCTTGACCGGTGATGAAGTGGATGCGTGAGACGGAGAAAAAAAAACATGTGAGCGTGTTTGTGTGTGTATGTTGCACACCTTGTAGCCTGCAGCTCTGCCACATCAACATGCTTGTGGTGGGAGTGGGGGCGCCTCGATCGAGGATCTTGAATTGGGTATGATTTCCCGCTTGTTGGCCGCATTGTGAAGATGGACAGAAAGAAAATATAATCAGGGAAAAACAGAAGCCACGTTGGTGGTGGCTGGTGAACGACGGTTCTAAGATGTGTTATTTGAATTTTAGATTAACTAAACCCTTGCGAGGAAAAAAAAAGCAAACCAACCAAAGTACACCACACTTCCTTCGGTGAAGGGTCGTAAGATCGGATGGAATCGATAGGAACCATCAACTGGACGGAAGGACGGACAGGGTTGTGTTTGTATGCCGTGTAGTCCGTGGAATTGATGGGGCTCCTGGGTAGTGACACCGAACCGGGAGTGTACCATATCCACCGAGCATAAAACGGCACTTTGTATTTTGTGGTGGTGGCTGGTGTAAATTTCTTATAAATTAGTGCAATTACTTATCTCGACGCCGCCTCGACAGATGGTGGTGAATGGTGTGCTAGAGGGTGTACTCGGGTCATATTGCTTCGTTCGCGCGATGAAAAGAGGGAAACGATGAAGGAAAAAATAGCATGCGCTAGATCTAGCTGAAAAATTGCTTCCCAAGCTCTAAGTTCAGGGTTGGCTACGATACGCTCATTGATAGCAATACCGATCGATCCGATCTCCGAGAAGAATGATGCTGTGCACAGACAATGGACTCAATTTCCCATCCAAGGAAAACATTTAGAACGGTTGTTGATTGTGAAATGAAAGGGTGCTTTTTCATTACAAATTTTAACGTGCTGTTTGAATGAAATGAAAAATAGTGTATGTGAGTTTTTTCTTGTTCTGGTAATGAAATTGAAAAAAAAAAAACAAGTCGCTTAAATCACCCAGCAATTCATTTAATCCCTTATCTTAATTCAACAGCTTTGGATTAAAATTTTGATCCACGATTCAAGAATCGAATTATTGCACGATCATTACCATTAAAGCACACAACTCAGCAGTACACGCTTCAATCACAATAATGTGTCTGAAAATGACGCCTCAAGCAGCCGTGAAAAAAGGTGTCAAAAGTAAGTGGCGCGAAAAAGCTACGCTCTTAAACTAGCAACTACACGTTAATGTGCTGCTGCCACAGATAAACATCGTTCACACTTTCAGCAACAAGGGTACAAGGTGCTTCGGAGGATAGTGTTTCGCGATGGGGTGAAATTTTATGTGGCAATGCTTCTGATGCGTTGCTGCTGATGCTTTCTAATGCTTTCCTTACTCTCGCACCGTAAAACGAGCCTGCACCTCCCTTATCAACGAGCATCGATAAGCAGAGCAAACTGCTGTTACGGGAGGGTGTCTAGGACAGCTGTAAAATAGCGCTCTGGCTGGCTAAGTGCTCCGGGTAGGGTAGAAATTGCGTACCATCTTTTAACCACTTCGTCCCGATGGTTCCGCGAACCGCGCATCTCATTGGAACATTTGCGATTTGCTGTACATTGTAATTGGAACGCGCACAATAGCACTTACCCGTGAGAGGGCGTTGAAAAGTCCGCTGGCAGTTTTTAGCAACACGGCCCGCGATGATCGAGCGTTACTGGTGTTAGAGAGAGAGAGAGAGGGATTGGAGGCGGTTTATTATCTGCTTGACGGCTTGACGACGACCCGGTGCGGTGCTAGTGGAGAATTTAGAATCTTTCCGCTGTGAAAGGATGAAAATTTACATCCCTCGCCACCCGACCTCGATAGTGGCTGATTCGCGCTAACTTTTCATCCCTTACCATAGAATTGAAAGAGTTGTGTCGACTGTCGTTTTTTTGGGGGCTAAGTGTGGTACGAAAACTTTACCACACTGACGCGTACGACGACTGGTGGGAGTATTGGGATGGGTTATAAATTTGAGATGCATTCAAAGAGTATCTTCGCGACACGTTGAAGCCGGGTTGAATGGAACTTTTAACTCGGTCCGGTTAGGGTTGTAGCGATTTGGGGAAAGTTTGTCGAAAGATTGTACCGAGATCCTGGGTAAAGTTTTTTTGTGTGTGTGTGGTTTTTGGCTGCATTATGCAAGAAACTGTTATCTGAAAAGGTCGATGTAATTATGAGCTGATGGTTAGAATGGTTTATTTTTAGCTTTCAAAACTTTTCTTTAAAGTGTGTCAAACTAATAATGATATAACAGACGAAAGAAGCTCAGAATATTACCATAATAATTACATAATTGGAATATCCGAGCTGTGCTTTATTTGATTTAGTGTTCATTTATGTTCAATTTTTGTTCATTTTCAGAACATCCGTTCCTGGCATTTAAGGACAACCTGTCTGGGCGTGTATGTTACCGGCGTAGCAATCGTCTCAGGCACCGGACTGATGAGATAGGGCCATGTTGTATCTTTGAAGTTTTGTTCCCTTTAAATATGGAATGAATTCTTGGAAGTTTTCAGTGTTGAGCAGACCATCGTGGGCAGTTGGTTTCTGAATAAGTATCCAACTGCTGTAGACTAATTTAATTCAATCATAGCTGAAAAGATGTTGCGAATTAGTTAAACAATTATAAACTTTATTTTTATATTTCATAAAATCTTGTTAAATCATATGGACATCAACCATGAACTACCCACCCATCCACAACCGAGTATGCTCGGGATAAGCCAAAGAATAAGGAGGAAATGCCTTATCAATATGTTCATAAAATTTATTCAACACAAGCGGTGTTGACAATACAGCACTGTACCGTTATAATTAATTGTAAACAAAATCTTGTTCAATGCTCACTCGTGATTCTGTGTTGATTCTCTGTTCAAAGGAGGAAATGTCACTCAACCAAAGTGAACGAAGATTTCTCTGTAGTTTAGTTTTCAGAAATACGGTCAGGTTGTTCTACTGATATAAAACCTTGACAAATCAGGACACCAAATGACATACTGGAAAGTAAATTGCTCTTCAAATGCATCTCATCATCAACAATGGCCAAAAAATTAGACTAAACCACATCCTCAGACAGGTTCACTGGAAACGAGCGCAGAATAAAATCCTATGGAGCTGGAAAAGATCTTTAACGAAATGGATGCACCCCGACTAGGGATGTAATTTGGCTGTTAATACGGTGAACAATTCCTGTGATGTACACTACCATTAGTAGCACACCATTCTCCAACTCTGCTTAACAATGAACTTACTTTATGCCTGCACAAGGACTCACTCAAAATGTGATTCTTCAGGATCGTTTGATGCTTTCTTTTGAGAGAAAAAAGGGAACCGGGCACATACTTAACACACACACACACACACACACACACACACAATACAGTTCTCAAATCAGTTGTGTTGTGTAGCTGTGTGTCTGCGTCAGTGTACGATTTCTTCATTTTTACTGTGTATTATCGAGACTGGGAGGACCCATTCTCCGGAGCACTTTCGAGCATCATTGCCAATCATTATCACCCGAAGCCAATTTGGTGCATCTCTTCCTTCACATTTCTGCTCCAATATGGGGATGAAGAACTCCCTACTCTCGTGTTGGATGAGGTGGGTTTCAGCAATCCATTGCTTGTAATTCCCCATCCCGGCGCCCTGCCAATCATCCGTTGTCGTACGGTTGTATCGGTTATCAGCCCTTTAGCTGGACGCACTTCTAACCGTCAGCCTCATCATCGTGTGTACGGCACTGTCGGATAAATCGTACAACGGGGCGGATAGTAGCTAGCCACTTTAGAGTTCAATTCCATTCCAATTTCAACATGAAAGCCGCCCCCCCCCCCTCCCCGCCTCATCGATGGATGCGCTAACGCTCCCGGTACCGTTGTGCTGTAAATGGCAAACCGGATAGAAATCTCATTATTCTCGGTTCAACGAGCAGAATCAATCGCAGACTACGAAAATGCTGGCGGAAATGCTCTGGCTAAGAGCTTACGGCTAACAGCGCTCTATTGGAGCATAAAAATGAAATGATGCTTACACCACGCCATCGTCCCATCCATCCAGCCCCTTTTGTACTGGAATAGTTCGCTGTGGGCATTGTGTGTTTTTCGTCCGGGACGATCAGCGCCCCCGATCGCTGCCAAGACGCTGATTGTGAGAATCTCAAGAACCTTATCCGTGCTGCCAGGCGCAATAAGAGCAGCACGATTGGTGGTTTTTGACGGTTTCACAGCAGCTGGGATTGCGCGCTCTTGTTTCGATATGGATAATATTTACTGGCGAGCAAATTGGTTCAAGCAGTTCGTGTTGACGGAAAAACGCGAATTCTTTACCGGGCAGAAAATTAATTAGCCCACTGTCAAACGCTCATTGTGCGTCGCACCGCAGTGGGTTGTATGGGCTTTGGAACAGCAGAACAAGCAAATCGATTAAACCACCAGATTCACCGCCACTTTGGTGAATATGCAATCGCAAATGGGTAATGATGTTGCCGTCCCAAGGCCCTCCTTATTTTCCCCTCCCTTCGAAGCGCATTCAACGACTCATTGAGTTTAATTGATTTTCAAAAGTGAAGTGATTTCTTAGTATTTTTCTTTTGCCTATGCTTTAAGAGAGGTCGATGGAAAAAAATATGCCCCAACGTCTTCTGGGCAATCTAAGAGCGCAGGAGTCGCTGGTGGCGGTATAAAATAGAATGCCCGTTTACGGTGATTATGGTCGTGTGGTTGGTGTGCTGGTTGGGTCCTTTGGACTTACACGTACCGCTCCGTTCGTTGCTGCTGCTTGTCGTGGGTGTCATCAAACTCTCCCAGGATGGACGCAAAACGACGTCGCCATCGTTTCCGTTGTTACCGTGTGGCCGCAATCGCCTTACGATAATTGCCATAATTTTCTTTGCCAGTCGCACTGTATAAATACACATAATTCTCACCGTTAATGAGTCACGTGAGAAAACGGTCCCAAAACGAGGTGAGTTGAGAAAATGCCACAGCCGACCGAGTTAGGAGTAAGGAACACGAGAAAGAATGAAAGGACGAAAAAGATGGTTCCAACGAGTGGTTGGATGGATTTTCCATCATCCATGTGTGGTACACGTGTGCACACATATTACGCCCTTGCGTTACACCGTTTTGCACGTATGGCTTTCATTCTTTCGCTCTCGCTCTAGCAAGGATCTTGGCACTGGCATTGGTTCTGACACTGGTTCGTTGTTCGCAGTTTTTGGGGTTATTTGCATATTTAATGTACAATTTAACATCACGCCGTTTGCCTCCGCAATAGCGCTCTCTCTCTCTCTCTCTCTCTCGTTCTGGTTGTTTCTATATTTGACAGCAGGGGCAAGATTTCTGGGGCTAGATTGGTTCACTTTTTTGTTGCGCCCACTTCCCACAAAACCTTGTTTGCGTACATCAACGTCACCATTACAAGCGACACAGGCTTAGGCGCGCGTATCTTGCTGGCGTCAGTGGTGAAGCGTACGACACAAGTTCCAGGTAAACATAATGAATTAGATTTTTATTCTACTAATTTTAATCATCATTACTAGCAGCACTTCGTTTACAGCACTGTTGGTCCTGTGGTTAAGGACAGGTACGCGTTCGGCCGACCCGTCCTGATGATGCTTCCTGTGAAAGCGAACCATGCTCGGAACAAGCTTACGGTTGGACCTGTTTAACGAACCGTACTGGTGTGGGAAAGATTTTTGGAGCACGAGTAATTTAGTGGGACCAAACGCTTTAAGGATGTGCAGCAGATACAGTTCTGTGTAGCACTTGCTTAGGTTAAATTGCTTCTTTAGGTAGCGACAATTGGGGAGCATTTAAAAGTAAACTGGTCGTGTAACTACGATTAGTGACAGGAAATGAAATTTAAAATATTCAAACATTTACGTGAACAACAATATTCAAACATGGAACAGAAATCAACAATATGGGTCATAGGAACGATTTTGTTGTATACCATATGATCATCCCTCATTCGAACCCGTTTCAAAGTGAAACTGAACCAAACGTATGTTTCGTCAATGTTGTCGAATGCTTGTGGAATAAAGGTCAATCCTTCGGTTGGCATAATAAAGTCGTACACTATTGGCAAATGATACACACTGCGCATAAAGCTGAAACCCTTTTTTCATGTGGTAAAAAGGGTAGAACAAAATTCCCCCCTCCGTGCTATTTCAACGTATTTTAATAGCACATTACCGTACTTATCTATTCACCGAACGTCTCCATTTGGCGAATGGGTCACCAATCCGTAGCCCTTATTTTTGAACAGCCAGTACTTACAGCATAAAACCGAATGCTGGCTAGAGGGGGGAAAATGTTCGATTTTATTTGCTAAGAAGAAGTATTTCTGTAAAGTGGTTCGGGTTTGGGGTGCCGGATATTATTGAATTTCCTATCGAAATTTAACCACACTTGAGAAGGTACTTTTATTCCCTATATGGGGTTGATACCGTTCCAAATGGCTGTTATGCAGATAGGAGCACGCGTGAAGTAGCGTTTCGGGGAACATTTTCAACAAGCAGTAGCATTATAAGGTGTGTCAAATGATCGTTATGAAAAAAACCCGGTTGAGGACAGCATTTAGAATGTGTCTTGTGTATGTTAATTTCTCGTGACAGGGCTAGAGTTCAAATCCGGACCTTTCCACTGTATTGAGGAATGACTATGACTAGGGGTCCCAGCAAGTCTAGTAAGACACTCAATGACTGGTGTAACCTTAGAGGTCGTTAAGCCAAGAAGAAGACATTCACACAGGACGGTCCGTTGGTAGAGGTGACAGCTGCGTCAGTCTTCACGCGCCAGGACTGGAGTTCAAATCTGAACAGTTCCATCGTAGTGAGGACTGACACTCCAACTAAGTGAAAACAGCAAGTCCAGTAAACCATTTGATGACCGACATGACCTGGTAAATCTAAAAACCAAGAAGAAGAAGAAAAATATGAAGAAGAACAATTAGACATTTACGCAATACATCCTATCAACATTATTTCTTCCACAGAAAGTCTTAATAAAATTGCCTGCAAAAGTGTATGTTTTACTGTAAAAAAATTATGTTTTAAAACAACAGAAGTATACTTAAGAAAATACAAAGGAATGTTTAAAAAAATACCGGGATAGCCTTGTATTTCTTGATGTATTGATTCCAATCATAAAAAATTGAATTTTGAAGGCTCACATTACCTAAACGTAATATTATCTCTTGTTAATGGCTGTTCATTTGGTCAATTTTTTTTATACAATAATATTCCAGTTAGGAAAAAAAGCGAACATGAAAAAGAAACAGATTTAGCGTAAACTATTTCCCGCGGTACAAACAAAATGCCGAAAAATCGTTTCAGATTCCGCTTTTGAGGCACGATTATCGACGTGCAAAGTATTCGGAGTATGGCCTCTGGACGGGATCAGCATTTATTCTTGCTTTTTTTTGTTGCGTCCCAATCCTGCACCGTCTAACTGTAAGCCCGGGTGCGCCCCATTTGTGCGAGGAATCGACCCGAAGGACCACGTGGGCTTGGGTACTCAAAACGGGCGAAAATATGTTGTGTGAGGAGAGAGAGCGAAAGAGATCCTCATGCTGCTTGGAGAGGGCTTTCAGACGAACGTTTTGCTTTTAAATTCTGAACATTGTGGGCACATACACACGCACACACAGGCTCCCCAACACATGTACAGTATGGCGCACATTCTGTTTCCAGGCACACACACACACACAAACTGGTTGCCCAAAACCTTGGCCAAGGGTCGCTCTTGCTTTTGTTGCTCCACAGCATACGATAATGCATAGGGCTGAACGGTTGGCTATTGAGTTTTGTGCGTTCTACGCCCATGCTCAGGGAAGTACCGGTCGGTGCCGGGATCGTGGGTAGTGGCGTTTAGCGGAAGCGGTGGTACATACAATCAGACTGGTACGAGGAGGGAAACGGGTGAGGTGAGCACACTTGAAAATATGTTTCGGACAGAAAGTACTGATATTTGCATGGAAATTTTATCTCCGGTTCGTATCTCCGACCCCCTACTTCCCCCTTGGGGTAAAGTTTCCGGGCTGTTCGTTCTGTCCCTGGGTATGCCGAAGCAGGAAATAAACAGAAGGCGGGCGGAAGGAGTCTGTTTTTTTTTTTTGGTGAACTTATTGTAGTTCTAAAAGACCATGTGGATGAAGTTGGCATTGGTGTGGTGGTGAGCGCTTTTTTTTTGTCCTTGCCGCTGATTCATGACGGGTCACGGAACGTTTGCTATGGGTGTGGAAATATGCGGAGTATGTCTGACATTCCATCGCAAAACGCTGTTGCGCGCCAAAGGTACGCCAGCAGCGGAACGTTTGAGAAAAGATGTTTTCTAGGAAGAGTGAGGGGTTTCGAAGGCACTGCTGACATTTTTGAAGCTGTTGCTGAGAATACACACGCCGTCCCTACGCGAAAATCGGGGGTAGAAAACATGCAACACTAGCGTTGGGTATGATCGAGGCAAACTGCTGATTCCGTCATATCACTGGGCACATATTGCGATCGGCTGCCCGAAATGTGTGCGTGCGATGGTTGCTTCGGTACAGATGCACCGAAAAGGCCACTCCACTCCATAATAATTGAGAGTGCCTGATTGCACTTTGCAGCAGCGCCAAACTGGGAACCATTGTGCGATTTGCCGTGTGCCCGTTGTTGCCCGCTTCCTGAACTCGGGCTAACACAATTAGGTTGACATTAAATTTTAGCTGACAAATTACGTTTTCCATGTCGGTGTCGACCGGAGCGACAGCATCAGCAGCGTGAGTAGACTGCACTTTCTGCCTTGGCAAAATGGTTTCAATACCATACCGCTGTACGATCCCGTCTAGAGGAGGTGTCGAAAGATATGTGACGATAGTGCACGCAAGGATAGTTTGTAGAGATGGTACTAGGTCAACGGCAACGGTAGGTGAAGCATGCCCGTATGTGGAAATGGTGGCAGATTACTAATTCCGGTAATTGTTGAAACCTCGGCATATTTTCGATGCCAAAGTATCGTTTTTCTCTGTTCCCAACAAAGAACGATAAAGTTATGGATGCACTTGGGAATTGGACGTAAGAGAATCAGGACAGCAAACATCCGTATAACTGTGGTGTGATATTGTTGCAAATTTGCTAGATGTGGTATGTGTTATAGAAACAATAACATTACGATTTAGTTTATCTTGTTTATATGAAACGATGCATGAAAAGTGCAAATATAAGCTGGAATTAAGATTTCCTTAATAGTGTTTGCGATTGAAATTGATCAAGATATGACAATTTTCAATCCTGGAAAGGTTCTGTGTTCAGGAAAGTGAAGCTATCTCTTACTTTTTTGAGTTGATATTAGGAAGGACACTCCTGAGATCGTTGGCGATGATATTCGAGGATCTTCTAGAAGACAATCAAATTTGAAAGTTTATCTGATTAATTCAAATAACTATACTTATTTGTACAGTGCATTAAAATCACGGCATATTACAATAAACGGATCACAGGATGCAGCACAATGTAGCACAGAGCGATCGTGGTGAGACGTACCATGTTGAGAAAGCAGCACCTGCGAGTCGTGTTGGCAAATAGGCTGATCCAGTGACTTAATGCCGAGTAGTGCAGATTATTCGACGTAGTCCAGCGGGATACTCCAAGAACTTAGCGTAAATCTAGTGAAAGTTGGTACAATATGCTCCATATGAGACGGACCAAGATTGCTCCCTTGCGGCACATCGAAAGAGGCTTTGATGGGTCTCGAATTGTGGGATTGCGTTTTCGGTCGCTACTTTAGGACCGCATCCAGGTCAGTAGTTGTTCAGGGAACCCACATTTCTGAAACTTGGAAAGCACCAGAGAGTTCTAAATACTGTCGAAAGCGGTCTTGATGTCCTTGTACACCACACTAAACTAAAAACCGACGTCGATCGTCTTGCAGCAGGGGCTAACAAATTATGTCAGATTGGTCAGATTTCTGAGCGTTTGGGAATAAATTCGTGTTAAGCATACACTTAGAGCTCGAAGACCTTAACACAGACACAAAGCCGTGTGATGCCGCGATAGTTGGATGCTTTGTTTCACTGCTGATCATTGCATGATCAATTCAGTTAAGTGTTTACTGCTTGCTTTTTAACAAATAAAAACCAAACTTCCTCCAACACAAAGCAGAAAATGGTTTCGAGACAGTGTTTAAAAATTCAAGCAACTTCCCACGATAGGCTTCGTCTGTACTTTTAACCACCAGCCAAGTACCGAGGGCGAAAAACTTTAGCTCCGAATCCTCTGCCAAGGTTGGGGTGGTTAAGCCGACCAGGTCAAAAAAACAAAGCCCGGTCGAATTGTCATCTATTATTTCGGTTACATACGTTATTTACCCAAGCTCACCAGTACATTTGTCTGCGGTTGAATAAAATTGATGCTACCCAACACGGCCGTGTGCTTTTGCTCCGAAAACAAAGAAAACAGGACGAATTTAGAAAGGCTCAAAAAATATCAATAAAACACCGCCTTTGTGTCCGTTCTCAGCCGGATGTATGCAATATAATATCGGCAGTGGAAGAAAGTTTATCGAGTAGGGAATCTTTCCGACACCGTGCACTCGACACACGGGGCGATCCACCGAATCCACTTTTTGCCCTCCCCAACGTATTTGTGCATGGTGATGCCACATGAAGCAAATCACCACCACCACCACCAGCACCACGAAAGGAACAGCTCAGGCTCTAGGCTCTGTGGGTGACTAGAAAGCGTTACCGGGTTGCCGAAAACCGATTGTTTTCGCCTGTTCTGTTCATCATGCTCCGGTTGGTGGAGTGAACACGGTGAACAAAAAACCCCCGGCACTAGACGAACACCTTCCTATTGACGGGGAGCAAAAGGGGAACGGCGGAGAGGAAAAAGTGAATGAAAAATAGAACTAAATCAAATTTCCGTAACAGTAAAGCCGCTTTGGGTAACCCGGTATTTCCTTCCGTTCGACATAACACTCCTTTGGCACCCTTGAGTATTGACTTCCTTTTTCGACGGTGTATCCGTTTCGTGTTTGATATCAGGATGATGGGACAGAAGCGGGTGAGGTGGATTGAAGAACGGAATAGGGAGTACGAAGGAGAGGAAGGCTTGATTTACAAAACTTTAGCTCGATCCAGGGAAGAACACGCGACAGTATGTATGACGTCTACAACGTTCGGACAATGAAGGGAACAAACCGAGAGTATATTCCTTTACGTCAGCAGATTGTACAAAGGCTAATCCAGATTTATAGATTTCGAAATCAAATTTCGGTTCAAATTTTATTATAAAATCATAGATATATGCTCTAGGATGATGAAGTGTATCTAAGTTGAGCAATTTTTTGGAACTAGAGAATTTCAATCGTTCAAAATAAGGATCTGTAGAATACTATACAACGTTTTTTAGATTTAATCGCTGTTTACATCACTTTGCACAGTTTAAACCATCATCGGTTTATTTTAGCCGATTACATTCTATTACAAGGTTTTCTTGAATTTCCCACACGAAACTGATATGCTGTAAAGCAAAGGTACATGCTCCAAACATTGTACTTCATTGTAACCGTAACTCGAATAAAAAGCATAGTATTGGTTACGGTGGCCATTGCCATCGGCCGCGCCACAAAATAAGCGAGCAGAAGTTTACGAGACCGAATCGTGCGAGACATGGGTTTATCGTGTTCGCTTTCGTGTACCAAACACACACAGTTAGTGGATTTATTTTGGACTCATCAAATATTTTATTTTATAGCTCCCAATTTGTACGATGATAGGCGTCCGGTGTGGTATTTTCCGTGTGTGCGAGTTTTTTGTTGTGGTGTTGTTGTCGCCACTTCTTGCTCCAAAACTCCGGCACCAGTAAAAGAGTAAATGCCATTTGGTATGGATTTGTCATTCTGTAACAGCTGTTCGGTTGGAAAAATCGACACAGCCAGCAAACGAACGATTCGGTTCGAACCGTTTGCCAGTGTGCGTGTGTGTGATTCGCAATCAAATGGCGCTAGTGGGTGGGTTGTGGGTTTTTTGTAGTACACGAAATTCAGTTACATAAGCAAGGGCACCAGAACCGACAGCAGCTTGGCCATGCTTGCGAAACACAGGTTTACTGGTGTAATTTGTGCAAGTTTTCGCGGCACCACAAAACATGCTTCATGTGCATGCTTCGTCCCCGCCCTGTGTGTCTAAAGGGATCATGCTTCGGTGTCGAGCTGGACACGAGTTTAAATTGGTTCCCATATCGAGCACGTGCGCTGCTTATGCTTTTAAGAAACGAAAAATGTTTCGCCCAATGTCACGATCACATCACGTAACGTTGGTAGGTAAAGTGAACGGTAAGGCTGCGTAGCGACACAACGGTAAGTCCTTCCGGGAGTCCACAGGACTCCCGCCGAAAGGGGGAAGTTTAATATAGCGAAAGCTAACGAAGCGGAAATGACGAAGCTTGACAAGGGCGCCACCCGGTCGGTGCCTTACGGTTAGTGGGTGGGGTTGGCCATTGACGATTCGATGGCATCCTTCACGCAGAGCATCCTTTTTATTGTCGGTCCTCGCATTGCATCCAGCGCCCGGAACTATGACATTTCGTTTGATGGTTCACGCCGGTGCACAATGGGTTTGCGCCGGGTTGCAGTTGCATTATGAGTTGGTGGTTGCAATTGAAAGATGCAACGTCTTGTCCTTTTGTATCAATTCAAGAAGCTGCATCCCCACACGACCCCACTTGCTGTGTGAGGCCAATTCGAACGGTTCTGCTTCGCAAACAATGTAAACCGAAGGTTTGGTGCTGGCGTCTGATGTTAGGCGAAAGGGCACTAAGTGTCCACTATTGCTGCTCTTTGTGCGAGAGTGTTTCAATGGTTTTGTACTTTTTCGTATCGGATTTTCCGTTTTTTGTTCTGCTGTTCCGTTGTCACTTCCGTTGCACATATCGAAGGTTTTTTCTGTTAACTCTGTGCTGCAGTTTGAGGGCTATTTGCTGGTTAGTAGAAATGCAGTTCAAACGAGCGGACCAATTTTCAATTATCGCACCGTCACCGGTTCTTATAGTGGGAATTAATTTGAGCATGACTTTTTGCACGCTTGCAATGACGGTGTTGGAAGATGTATTGATAGGGGGAAAGCTTTCAATTCGTTCTTTTTCTTGTTTCTTTTACTCGTAATATCGAGAGAGAGAGAGAGAGAGAGAGAGAGAGAGAGAGAGCGAGAATAAACGATCAATTTTTTGACGAATGAGCAATTAGCAAGGAGTTTTTTTGTCCAGTATTATTTTTATTGTTAAATGGTTATATAAAAGAAAAGAATAGCTCAATTTATCAAGAATGAGTAGAGAAAAGGACACAAGCTGTTATGATTCTTGATGAAAATATCAACTCCCTTTAATACATGTACAAGTACTCACTTTCATAAGTAAACTTGAAAGAAAGAGCGCCGTAGAAGTATCTCTCTCAAGCCAATGAGGAATTCATATTCCAGACTATTATCGTTTTTACTAGGATATCTACAAGACCTATAATCGAAAGGTTAACTAGACTTGTGGATAACCACGTTGCTGGGTATAGTCAGTTTTCACTGTGAAGAAACGGTCCGGATGGGATTTGTGCGGAGGTCCTGCCGTGTGGAGACCAGCTCTGCTTTCTCCTTTACCACGGATTGCGGACGATTCCGATTTTTTGTGGAATCGTCAAGAACCAGGTCGGATTTTATGCCATTTCTTCCCATCTCTAGTTGTTTGCTTGCTGTATTGTTGTTTCGGCGACGAGGATTCAATTTTTGTAGCGATGTTCGTACCTAAAAATAACAGTCGCTTCTTCTGCGGAATTGTCAACGGCAGTCCGACACCCAACAACTGTTCAAAAACTTCTTCATTTTAAGCTTCGTTCGTTGTCCTGTATTACCTTTGTGAGTTAGAAATCATTATGACTTAAACGGCATAGTTAACTTTTATCTCATCACGATTGAAGCACTGCGATTCGTGAATAAATATTTGACAAAACCATTTTCGATATTAAAAGCCTTTACCTTTACTCAACAGACCAATATTACTCCTAGCATACGCTTCCAGGCAGAAAGCTATCAACAAAGTGATTGAAATTACAACGCCCCAATTGATTTTGACGCTCATTTCAATGATGCACAACATTTGCCATAATTGTTTTAAACTACTTGCGCTCGTTATCAATTCCGGCACATTACTGTCGCTAAAGTGTGCTTGAAACATCCGAAAACCGAATTTTCCACCGCACACGCAAGTTGCGTCGAACCGGGGCAAATGAGGCGTAAAAATCCAATACAGATACTGTGCTAATTGTGTGACAAGCGCTCAATGCGATAACCGTACACCAACGGGATGGCAACCAGCACCGAAAGCTAACCAACCGGTACCGTGGTGCCTGGTGCAAATCCCAGTCCGAATACATGCTCCACTGGCCTAGCCCTTGGATTTCGGTATGTCAAATTTGCCATAAATGTCGCTCGTAACACAGGGGAGGATACTTTGGTACCTTGTTTCGGGGTAGGTGAGGTGCCGGGAGGGATGGTGGGTACCACCGAGCGGACGGTGAAAAGGTCACAGTTTTGATGTTGAAGCTAACGAAGCGCACGAATTGAGTGCAAATCCAGGTGAGTCGAAAGGGTCGGAATGCCCTTGGGAAGCGAGATTCCCGGCTGGGCAATGTCAGGGACAGGGCATGTCGTTGTCCGATACGCTGTCGGTATGGACCGGGGTTGCAAACATTGCTTGCGTACACAAATATTTCATTGTATCATCGACAATTCCCACCGCATTTGGGGTCGGCCGGGTACTGAAGTTCGGTAGATGGGTGGTACTTTTTTTTCTCTCTCCCGTTGTGTCATTGTTCGTGGTACCTGGCCATGTGAGCGTTGGGTTTTACGCAACGACACACATTTATGGGTTAAAAAATCCAAATAGTAAAAAAAAAATACCGATAAAAACGGGAGATGCAGATTTTCCGTCCAACGAATGGAACTTGGAAGGAAGTCGGAAGGACAGTTGTCCGGATGTTCTAGTGAGGAATGCTTGTCGGAGTTTTCCATAGCACCGGTGAGGTTTTGCTAGGACGGCGACGGAAGCAATTTATTTATTGCGTACACCGTCGCCAGACAAAGTTCTGGCTTTTCAGTTGCTGAGCTGAAACGGTGGCCGGTATTGGGCTGGGAAAAATCGGGTCACCGGGCGTACTTGGCTGTGCTCGGATGCAGAACTCGGAGGCTTTATTGCTCGCACACGGAAGCAAGCGTGATCCATGTCGTTATCATTCGGACATGAGCATGTTTAAAAAAAAAAGGAAGAGCGCCGTACTATCGTGGGTAGTAAAAAGTGGTTCTTGACAAAGAAACCCAAGTACGATCGTAAAACTTGTGCCAAGCAACATCACTTTATGGCACTGCTGAACGGAAGTTTTGAGTTTGGTTTAAAGTTGACCTAGTTTTTTTTTTGTTCGAAATGAGCTTTTTATCTGGCCATTGATGATTTCATGCTGTCATTATATGTTGTTGGTAAGAACGTACTCTGGTTGATAGTTATGACAGTGACAGAATATTCGTGATACAGCTTAATTAAACATTCGTAGCTTCGAAGTTCTCAGTCTGAGGGTGACGCAACGATCAGCTAGGGGTACGTGCGATATTCGGTTGGCTGGTGTTTTATTATTACTATTTAATGAGCTGCAATATAATTTTAACCAGCAAAAATTAAATTTTAATGGTTCAGGACGGTGGACGGTGTGAATGGGTAACTGGATATAAAATAAATAATACGACTGCACTCGAGAATGGCTCTGCAGGTGATATCAGAAGTTTTGAAGCATTTAAAATTGTTAAACATTTTACCAAAAAACTGATATGACACCGTTTACTGATCGCAATCGCTCTAGAACTGCTGCAATATGCTGGACAGCTTGATATTCTTCTCACGTCACATTAATGCCACTCATCGCTTATCATCGGCCGAGAGTGCTATCCGCTAGGAAAATCTTTAATTAGTAAAAACAAATTAAACGACCACGGTCATTCCGAAACCCCTTCAAAAGATCCTCCTGAAAGCATAATTTAAAACGTGTTTGAGTTTATGATTAAGTATAGCATAACTTAACCAAAGCATCAGCTAGTGGTGTATGTGCACCGTGGACGATGGCTTCTTAATCCGACTATTATCGCCGGCGTACCTTTTCGTGCTTTTGGGTCGGGCCGGGTTTGTGCCTGTGACCCTGTGAACCAGTGAACAAATGGTGCATTAATGCTTCAAACACAAAGTTGAAAGTTCCTCATTGTGTCGGCTTAATTATGTTTACCTTCTGGCCGTATAGTTCGGAAAACAATCGACAATGCACACCTGAATAATGGCGAACAAGTTGACCGTCCGTCAATCGTAAGCTCTTGATGGTCATAGTATTGGTTTGCTGATTAGTTTGGTGGCTTCTTCGGAATATGATGGTATAGTGCGATACGTTTAACAGCTCCTTGTTCTTCCCCGGTCAGACTGGGCAGTAGAAGGAGCGAATCTTTGCCTTTGTACTCGCCTACGGATGGATTAAGTGGGGGCACGAAATGCTAATGAATGGTCGCGTTTATTCGTTTGTAATTAAATCGTCTCTCTGTTTAGGCCATTGTGAGCTTTTGTTAGACTGTTTCGCGCGTTCAAAATTGCCTTCAAGTTTCCCGGGAATGTGTCTTTAACCGATTGGACCATACTTAACGTTCGGTTTGATTAGGTGTTGCGATAGGGCAGGAAACCGGATTGAGATAACTTTAAGATGCTATCGAAGAAAAGCTGCAATTCTGTCGACGAACAAATGGAAGTATGGTTTCGTGGAGATTACCAATCTTGGTACGATTGCGTGTAGTATTTTAACATGGAAGGAGTTTGATTATGTAGTCGCTATCACTAAACCGTTCGTGGATCAATACAAGCAGGCTACAAACACTATGGACAGCTTTGTAAAGCCGTAATCAAGTGCGGTTTAATGAACAGCCACGAGTACGGTACGTCGTAAGCTCAATCATGGCCGTTGTTTATCTTTATATTTACCTTGAAATTAAGCTTGAATAAACAACGTGCATATCAAACTATCTTATTGCACGCAATCCAAACATAACCGAGAATAATATACAATTTGCGTTTTCTTCCTCTTTTTTTCTTCCTTTTTTATGTAAATAAAGCATTTTGAATTATGTTTGCTATTCGATGTTCAAGCTTCTAGTATTGTTTTATCATTAAAACGATTTGAATTAAAACAAGTTCTACGTTTTAATACTATAAAACGAAAATTAGTTTCAAAGAATATGCAATCAAAGTTAATTAAAATTAAACCTTGTTACAAATGCAGAGTGAACGTTTTGTTTCAAATGAATTAAAACATTTGCTAGCGCACATGATAGTGACAATGATCGCTCAATAATATGAAAACCCCCGAACCCATCAGTACAGTGTAAGGTTGTAATTATTCAACATCATGATTATATAGATACTGTCGTACGTTTCAGTTTTAAAAGGATTGAAATTAAAGTTTTCAATTCATTATCGTCATGTGGGGTGGCCACAAAAAAAGACCTGGGTGAAAAACTCGAAAGTCCCATTGCTAATGTTCCTGAGTGGAAAATAGAACAAAAAACACGAAATATAAAAAAAACCGTTTTTTTTACGGCTTGACAGTTGAAATCACAGATAACCATGCATTACAGTTCCCTACCGAACCATTCCCTTTTTTCCCCGATTTTGTTTCCCGGTACGGGGAAAGCGACATAAAGGAAATGAAAATTCCCGTTCACAAGAGTTGTAGGATAGTCAGCAACGACATGACCCCATGGTACTATACCCGTTTCTGTGGTCTGTATGTGTGGATGTGTTGTGTTTTCTTTTCTCGAGCGGTGGATGGAAAACTTCACCACATTTGTGCTGGGTTGGCTCTCCCCCGCAAGCGCCCTTAACCCGCAAAAACCGATAAGAAGAATCAGTCCACTTTGAGGTTTTATGGTGGCGGGGTAGTACCGAAAGCTCCTATCTAGATTGGTGATGATGATGATGTAGGTGGGCGGGTTTTTTTTCGTGTTACCCTTTTTCAGCATTTCGTCGTTGCAGGGTAGGTCTTATCAACGTTCTTGCCATGAGGATGGTTGGTTTTTTTTTCTCGTCGATTAACAACTTCAGTCTGCAGTCTGTTCTGCAAAAGTTCCAATGTGTGCAATGTGGTAGTGTAGTAGTAGCGTTTCGTTTCCCTATGGGAACAACGACATAACATTGCACGGGTCTTTTCTCTGAGATTGGCAAACTTTGTCATTGGTGGGTGACGATGAATGAAAAATGCAAAAAGTATCCCAAAATACCAACGCAAACCAAACTTGCCCTTACTCGAGTTACAACTCCTTCCGATTGTGTCTTGTTCGGAGGGAACGTAGACCAAGTGTAATAGGTTGTTGTCCATTGTGACTCGATGTTTGGAGAACGAGAGGAGCGAGCAAGGTTCATCCGACTGAACGAACTGAAATCAGCGGACGAACAGCGTGACGTTTCTTATCACGATCGGTACCATTCACCGTCCAAAGACGATGCCTGAGTGCGTCCAACGACTGTACGAGATGGTTTGGTCCGGTTCGAAAACTGCGGGCACGCTTCAGTGGCAATGAGCAGAGACGACTAAAGGATTTCGTTCGCATAATGGGTGATAAGCATGGTTGAAGGGTTCCATCGTTGTATGGCTTCCGATCCGAGACATGGTGGAGAAAATTTCCATCTGATTGCGCAACCGTTTTTGACTGGTGGTGCGTACACGCGAAAGCAAAAGCTTCACGTGCGAATCGGTTGTTCGGGTTTCGATGTTTCGGAGTCGAACTTGACTTACCCTTGCTTGCTTTCTCTCTCACATGCACATGTACTCTTTCGCTGGTTACGCTATTTTTGTCCTATTTTTAAACATCCTTTTCCTCTATTTCTATCTTGCTCGATGTGTCGTTTTATCGCTGGGAAGGAAGAAGGCATCCTTCGGGATGCCTCCAACGAAGCTTACCAGCTCCCGAACAGCAATCAGCGCGGGATCCCGAAGGAACCGACCGAAACACCACACGAACGAAGGGAAAACGAAGCTTTTTCCCTTGTGAAGTTCGATTCGACGTTCGTAGGTGGCGAACCGTGGCCGTCTGCATGTACGTTAGGTACAAGGACGAGGAGGGCGGGGGGGGGGGGGTGGAAAGGGGAAGGTCGAGAGAGAGAGAGAGAGAGAGAGAGAGAGAGAGCTAGAAAGCTCTACCGCTGCATGCATGTGTCAAGAGGACAGGGAACCGCTTTGCTCCCTGTACGTGAGTGGAGGTCACTCACGGAAAACCGGGGATGAGCCGTTTGCATCACTCACACGGTGAGATACCCCCTGTCCGAAAGGATACATCATCATCGCTAGGGTGGACGAATAGCAGACGAGTTGGCGAAGGGTTTGGGGAGAAGGAACAAAGGATGGGTCGCAGTAAAATCAGGCGCGGAAGGCGCTGTGACGGGGATGGTTGAATGGTGGCAAATGGCGCGCAGGCGCACCCCATTACGTCATCGTTTCGTTTAACGACGCGCCCGCAGAGTGCCCCAAAAGTCGAGTCGAGGTGTCGTTTTTGGCGTGTGCATGTTTTTCGGTTGTCAGTTTATTCGGCTGTTAGTTTTACCGTTCGGTGGACACAATTTAGTTCCCAGTTGTTTAGGGCGTTAATTGATGCGCCAGCTCTATTTGCGTGTGTGTGTGTGTGAGAGTGTTGTATGTGTGTGAGTGCGTGCACGCGTGTGATTCGTGCGTGCTGATTTACCACCAAACGTGCCCCATCGTGTAAGGTAACCGACTCCAGAGCCGTGCTTTCTCGATGATTTTACTGCGCCGGGGGGGAATCCAAAAACTGAACCCCAATGGAAGAGGCAAATGGGGGAGGGATTATGTGGGTGGTGAGACCGTTTCTGTGAGGGTTTTGTGAAAAAACAAAGACACACAACAGCAACTAAAAACGCACAAAACAATCGATCGATATAGCGTGGCAAGTGGACGTGGACGGATCTGATGTGCGGACCTGCGAACAGTGTGCGCTAGTTCGTTCAAAATAGTTACTATACCAACCACATCTGTCACACTTTTCTTGTGTGTCTTCACTAAACGTTAGCGAAGCAGTGCGTTTCGTTCATGCTTGCTGTGTGGGACGTTGTTGCGTTAACTCGGTCTCACTTACACAACCCCCGGTGAATGTAGGTGGCAGTGGGGGATCCGTGAGTGTCCGTAAGCCAAAGCTAAAGTCTGTGGAAGTGGAAGAGGGGAGGATAAGAAGTGCAGGGAGAAAACTGGCACTCAGTCCGGAGCTCACGCATCGCACGGCCCACTGCTACGTTACGCTACGTTACGGGGGTTTTGTTGCCGTACTGCACGCGCTACTTCAATCTGGATCCGTAAGCGAGCCGAAGCTTTCCGAAGCGAACGTGTGCGTGTTTTCAATCTACTCGTCGTACCCGCAACGGAGAACGGAAGGCGTTGTGCTAGCAGACGGACGCGGCGAGAGAGACAGGTGACCGGGGTTTGACAAAATTAGGGTTGAGCGTAGTGACCACGTACAGGGGGACCCTTGGACTGCCCAACTGCATCAAAGAACAGTGCCGACTGCAGGGAAAACAAACGCTCCGTGGTGTGGCCGCACTGGCTGCTGGGTTTTTTCTCGTCCGAGGTACCCGTGTGTGTTTTATTTATACCGTGACTAAATCGGTGGTGTACTGGTGTGTATGCGGAAGTAGTGGAATTTGTGTGTAAGTGTGCGTGTGTGTGTGCTCAGTGACAGTGGGCGGAGTGCAATGGGAGGCTGTTAACTGCACCATACGGAATGCATCCGAGCTTGAGCGGCACCTGCTATCCGCATAGCAGTAGACAATAACAAACAAATTTCTCAGCAGTAGAAAAACTTCATCACGCACTGTAGTGTTTCTGCTCCGGAACGCAGTGCCATTATGCTTCGTAACATTCCCACTGCAGTTTACTAGAAAGTAACGGGGAAAAGTTGCAAAACTATGCTCCAAAACTGTGCAACCGTAAAGTTGTTTATGTTTTGCCGTTCGTCCGCTGCGGGTGTCATGTTGATGCGTCAGATGAGAATGACAGTTGGCGCTTGTCGGTGAAGGGGGCGCTGCCTGCTGAACGAATGGTATGTGTGTGTGCTTTTTTTTTTTCAAATCTTTTATTTTGTTTATTTGGGAGGGTAGGATAGAGCCGTTATTTAATGCAGTTGGATCACGGTTGGCTAGCTTATGTTTGTGCGGCGTACAATCGTACTCTGCCTGCTGGAAGCGAAAAGTGCCGATTTCCTCTTTTTTCCAAATATCGATCCACGGTTTGACAGTTCTCGGTAGCTCTTTTTGCTAGCAAAGTCGCGAGCGAACGTTGGAGCAAACGAACGGGCTAAGCATGCCCCCGTGCACGACGTTGAAGGATTGTTTTTCATTGCGTACAGCTTTGCGGTAGTGCCAGTGACCTACGCCTGTGGAGTACGGAGTAATAGTAAAAACATTGATGTTATCCGGTTATCCAAACTAATGCTGGCGTTCACTTTGTCTTTTTTTTATTTTGTTTTTGAACTTTTCGATCCTTATTCAACGCGCTCCATCGTTACTGCAGCGTTCAGTTGGTTGAGTCTTAATTGAATTAAGTTCCAATTTATGTTATTATTCACCTTTGGTACCGTATACACATGGCGTTCCGAGTCGGCTAAACATGTGACACAACACCCCGAACGCCAGCTCTGTTAGCGAAGTATTGGTGAATCATGCCGTTCCGTATTTTGTTGTTGTGCTTTTACCATTGCCATCGTCCCACCGGATCGATATCTCGATTTTGTTGGTTGTGATGACGTTGTTTTAAGCGGTTAGTTTAATTTTTCGGCTCTCACTAGACCGTGTATTTATGTTTCGCTCTACATCACGGATTCCAGTATTCCAGTGAGTCACGTGAGCCGGCTCGTGACGGATGATATAGTAACGGTTTGTCTTTGGAATTTTCCGACAGCAAACTCAGAGCTTTCCTCTTTGATTTATGTGTTTGGCCTTTTCTAGTCGACAAAGCAAAGTATAGCTAAGAGGAGGGTTGATGAAGACCGGACATGAATTCATCTTTTTATGCAGTGTAATAGAAATCTAACAATCTGATGTACGGTATCAATGCATGTATGAACTGTACTGTGTAAACAAATGTGGGACTTTTAATGATTCTTTTTCATCTGTACCATTATGCTTTAGTCCTTTTGATGCAAGACTAACTCATACTCAGACTTTTCATTTTGATCTATAAGCTTGACTGCCTGCTCCTCGGTCATAAGTACCCAAGACAGGGTATTGTGAAAAAATGTCTTGTTCTTTGATAAAGCGGCTAAAATCGTATTTATGCAAAATGAACGAGATGTCAATTTCGAATCGTGGAACAGATACGATCGGTATCTGATCGTGGACTGTTTTTTTTAGAATTCAATAATAATATAGCTAGCAATACGGTCTGGCCGTCCTACATGAATAAAAAAAAGCAATACATTATAAAATAAATACTCACATGCTGCTACCGGGAGCATAAAAAAGTATCAATATACTTTACACTCATTGAATGTAAAATATGTGCTTGAAATAAAAGCTTTTGTCCCAAATCATGCTAAAACATAAACTTTTAGTACATGTTTAGTACTTTTTCAAACATATGGGCACGCCTCAAAGTATGCAATGTATATACACGGTTCATTCGGCTGCTGCAGAAATCGTGTGCTCTTGTCGGGCATGTAGTGATTAAAAATAAAAGAACGCTATAAAATGAAATCCGAGACGAACAAGGATTTATAATACGTGAATCCTTCTATTATTTGTTTTTTTTTTATCTGTCTTTTGTCATTTTATAATGAATATAATGATAATGATGGTGAGTTAATGGTTCTACTCTTCAGTCGCTCACTAATTAATTGCACAGAAAAACAATTGCTGTTGTTTGCCCCATGCTACGTTGTCGATGAGTACATTTTTTCACGTTCTATTTTTATGCCCTGCATCCATCTATCCGTGAATGAGCCGTTGAACTTTAGAAAATATAGCACATTCTTTCCTAAGAGGTGAGCCAATTAGCAGCACCACACTGCAACTACACCTGAAGTGTAGCGTACCCGTGCTTGACTTTGTTTGGAATAAATGTCGGCAAATAGTAACAAGTCCCTGATGATGTTTTCCATTTCTGCTCTAGACGCTAGATGTATTTGCATCCCTGAAAGCACTAGTGTGCGACGAAGCAGTAGCAAAGCCAAAGCTCGCAATAAAAATATAAATAACCGATAGCCTTTTTCACGTGTGTTCGTCCGAAGGGTAAACCTCCGCATTCGTTATGCCAACCTCTGACAAATACCACTACAGGCCAGCCCCGTACCCGATGGTGGATCGATTGCTGTTTGCAAAAAGAATAGTTTGCTCATATCTGTCCGGAAGCACCCGTTTCTCTGGGACACCCCATCCCAGCTGGGCATCATTTTATGTGCCTCGAACTTCGAAAACGGTAGAACAATAACGATGACAACATCGACGAACGCTTACAATTGCAGAAAGCTGTCGTAGACGCTATACATCCTGTTTCTCCGTTGTCCTGCGGTGGTCTAGGGCCATTTTTGGTCTACGCTTTTATTGACCATCGTGATCGCCCAAGGATGTTGTGGTGGGGGAAGGAAAGATATCGCGAGCAAAAAAATAAGTCTCGTTTATTGGATAAACAACCGATAATTGGACTCCCGGCAATTTGTATCCGTGCCGCTGGATGGATCTAAATGGCAAAGCGGATTGAGGAAAAGTTGGAAAACTAGCAATAATAAATGTATCCCAATGAAAATGATGATGGCTCGCTGCGAGTGTGCGTGCGTGTAGTTCGTATTGGTGAATGAACATTGAGGGAAATAATGTCTTTTTTGTTGAATCTGTTGTACTAATTACTGTTAGCATCGAGCCGTGTAGCTTTTTTATGATATTTTTTTCTGCTGTTGATTGATGTTTTGATTGATGTAAATAATTGCATTAAGAGAAATATTAATTGTGTGTATTAAATTCAATTTTAAAGCTGGTTGGTTGGTTTACGTATCCCAATAGCGATATTAAATTATAATCCAAGTTACACTACAAAGTTCATAAAAGGATGGTTTTCTCGGTTCCATTTGTCCTTTGTTGTTGTTCTAGCTTTAATTGTATTTGCTTAAATGTTCTCCTTTTAAGTCTTTGTTTACTCATAAAAAGTCAAGACTTAAAAAACTCCTTTTATGTCATTATTTGTAGAAAACTTAAATAAAAAAAAAACACTCTAAAACAGAAAAGTTTACAGCGTTACCGGTAAGAGGCAGCACTACAGTTTCCCATTCTACGCGGCTCTTTAAGAGTGCCTAGACGACAAGAGGAACGCGAATACAAACACCACTCCCGTCGAAGTTGTTGACCATGTAGCCCGGAACAGGGACGGGAAAAAGTAAAAACAATGTGATTCTTTTGTTTTCCATTATGTAACTTGCTCTTGTCATATCCAATGAACGTCCCGGGTCGATTCGACGAGACGTGGGAAACCCCACGGTTGGGGCAGAATGAACGCGCGCATTGGCATAAAGGCAGGAAGTCCGGCTCCATTGCTGGCCCTTGCTGCTGTGTCCTGTGGAATAATTTATAATGTGGCCCGGTCGCATCGTTGCTGCCGAACTCTCAATGGAAGGCTATACCTGCGGCACACGGCTGGTAGGTTAATTATATAAAAGTCGTTGTCATTGATTGCGCTTCGATCGATATGCGAGCGTCAAGATAAGGAAAAGGCACAGGAAAGTTTATACCAATCAGTGCTTGCCGGGTGGCCGAGTAGGAAGTAGGAAGGAACATTATAAAAATTGCATAGCTTTTGTGATTTAATTTAAGCTTACAAGTACATACATTGTAAGCTATAGCTTTTTTTCTTTTTACTGTTTTGCCTCTTAGAAACCTTCCCTTTTATATGTGTTTGGGCTTGTCGGGTGCATCAATCCAGGGAAAGTTCTATGAGAGACACGCCTGAAGCGAAAAATCGATTGAAACGGACAAGCCTCAAGCTGTGAGCAGACAGGTTCCTTGTTTTACATGTCAGAAATAACCTATCAGTCCGAACCAGCGCTACCCGCGCTCATTTCCATAGTTACGATGTCCCCTCACAGTGAACGACTGAACGGTCAGTATTCGTCCTGTTCGAATTCCGACAAGTCGGGATGTATGTCATCCTCCTGCGGCATGTGTTGGAGAGAACGAGGATGGACGTGCCCGTTTTTGATGTAGTAAGCTTTCTAGCAAAGGTCTGATGAGGAGTGAAAAACGAGCGCATGCTGGAAGCAAAGGGTGGAAGTGAGGCAATATAAATAAAGAATTAATGGGTAGACTGAGCTGAAAACGACGGCAACTCCTCATAAAGCCTACATCAGGAAGGCGTAGGCTAGGAAGGAAGGATTCTCGACCGTTTGTCCTTTAGTATGTGTGTGTGTATGTATGTGTGCATGCGTTGAATTTGTACGCCTAGGCAGCTCATTCCTTGGGCCCGGGCAAGGCCAGGCCGTATCTACCGGAGGCGATTCGATTGTACGTCCTTTCTTGCGCTTTCCATAAAAAAAGAAAAGATGACATTTGTTGGTCCCGTTTTCTCGATTACAAATTTCACTACAGCTGTCGTGCTCGTCGTGCCAGCAAGGAGCGAATCATAAACAGATCCGTTCTTGGACGGGTTCGAATAGTTTTTCGAGACGCAACGAGGTGGAAGGCAGAGAAGGAACGGAACTCTCATTTAACCGTCAGTTGAGCGGGTCAATGTGGTAGAGCTTACAAAACGGTTGCATAAATCGTAGGCGTTTGCTGCTTGAGGCGACCAGTTCGACATTCCTTCAGCAGTGGAATTTGGCTGTTGGGCACAACATCGTTTCCGTGTACCCGTTCGTATCATATTTCAAATCGGGGGTAAACATTGGGACCGTTTTTGAAGGGAACGGATCGAACCGGTGGGATGAGGTTTCGGATGCAAATAACGTTATCGTTGTTGAGGCATTTGATATGATAGAGTGCCGTGATTAGTGGTCAGAATCGGTAGGTTCGAGCGTTTTTTTTGAGCAACGTAAATGGGCGAAGGTCCAGACTGTGTGGACGTCGAGAATACACGTCGTTTTCCGAACCGCAATTCAGAATTTGCTGCAGACAATGAAAAATGGGAAGACAGCCTGATGCTTTTTTTATTGTATCTTTTACGGAGCTTGCTGATCCTCGTTCAATATTTTCGGTTCATCCGGTTTAAACGTCATCCATTCAGCTCGTCCAATGTTGGGTAGGTTGATGGGGCATCAAAAACAAGGAAAAATAGTTTTAAAAAATCAATCCCTTGCATGGACCAGGAAGAGGAGAGCTTATAGATGGATTTGGAAACCGGTAGGTTCCAGGTTCAAGGAATTCATAACTCGCAACTCAAGTCTAAAGCTTTCGAGCAGAATAAAAATCCACTTCATTTCCAGAGGATTGTACCTCGTTGTGTCACCGAAACTGTCCATTCCTAGAAATGATTTTTGCAGACGCAAGTCGGCAAAGTGACAGTTCTAAGGGTATTTAGGTCAAAGAAATGGAGAAGAGACGAAATTAGCGATTGAATCATGTGTTTGCTTCTGTCGTTTCGCTTATGCAGTCTGCTCTGTGTGGTCCATTTTCGGACGCAAACGAGGGTTTTTTTTTGTTGGCCTGTCTTCTATCACTCCCGCTCCCGAGTGTTTGGCAGGGCATATAGTTCGGCCGTAGAAACGACCGAAGGAGGAATTTTGAATGCAACTAAATCAACTGTATCCATCGATCGGAGTCGTCTGAAAAAGGCGGTACACCAGCGTACATCACAGAACGGATTGGCTGAGATTTCAATATTCGAACATGCTTCATACCGACGGTGGTCTGATGTGCAAGTTCCGCCGCTGTCATGGTACTGCATCACGTCCGTGACGGGCCCGGCTTTGACGTGCATGTAAATACCACTTTTCGTCAGCTCCAGCATTTTCCAACCCGTTTGTCTTACTCTGCAATCACCGCGGCGTCACACATAGTTGAAAATCTATTTTCAGTGCAATTTTGTCTGGCCATCTTTCACGTGCGGATGATGGGTGGTGATGGTACGGCTTTCGCTAAATCCGATCCCAATCACGATTCGATATTACGTGCACGCTGGCAGAGAGCATTTCGTTTGGTTTTAGTACCGAACTGGGCTGTAAAATTCATTTCTCTGTTCGTTCGCTGCTGCATGCATGACTGTCGACCGAAAGAACCCGTGCGAACCGTGCTGGAGTGGGTGAGCTGTTATTTGAACGAAATCTTCACTAGCATGGAATTGAAACGAAAACGTTTTAACGGTGAAAGCAAAACCGTCACCGGCGGCAATCAACCTTTGCCATTCGTCGGTTCTATCGTCGAACGGCAAACGGTGCGCGACGGATGCGTCCTATCGCTGCTCGACGATCTCGGCGTGGGTAATGGCACCTTAGCAGGAGATTAAGGGCACGAGACATGGGACATAAAATATGGGTACAATGTTGCTCGCGTTAATGCTTGGTTTATTCTGACTTCGTTGCATGGGAATCTTGCCTTTCGCTGCTAGCGCGACGGTTCTTGACAGTTTGAGGCAGACGCTGCATCACCCATCGTCGTGCTTTTCTGCTGCACGAATGGGGTTCGAACTTTCGTCGAATCATTCGCAACAATCAAACTTGAGACGAGTTCCCGTCGTGGCAAAGTGTGTGACACTGAACTAACAGTGGTGGCATGGGTACACTATTTCTGTGAGCCGGTTCGCGGGATCATTTTGCCGAGCGGCATCGCGATGACAATCTCCTGAGGGGGTGCGATTTCATCACGTTTATTCCTGGTGAAGTGCGTTCGATCGGTGCTTCGTAGCATCGGTTGATGTTCTTGTGAAGTGGTACGCTTAGCATAGAACAAATTTCCTCTGCTCAGCTTACCGACCGTGCGTTACCTTGCGTGCGGGCTCTTGAATTTGACAATGACTTTAGCTTGAAGGGTCATGTGGCCTCTCGAACTTGAAGGACGGCTACACTCAGCCCAGCGAACGCAAGGGAAAGCAGCCACCGGTGTTCTTGGTTCTTAACGAAAGCTTCAGCCGTAGCAGCTGTCAGAGAGGGAGCAGCGTAGTCGTATGTCATTGTCAATTCCAGTCAGCAAAGATCAGAAACTGTGCTCAGGGCAGATGGTGGCGGTGATGTGTACACCACCGGAGCGGAGAATACATCGTCGATAGATCTTACGGTCGAGATACGGTTGGTGCTCTTGGTGCGGTAACCGTGTCGCGTTTCTTTAGACGCCTGGTAGAGTGAGCTTTGCAGAACATGCAGATGCATCCACAAAAACCATATCGCGCAGGGCGCACTTGAAGCCTGACGTTGATGCCAGGCGTTTTCAGCAAAAATTCAATACATCTATTATTGGCTTAGCGTTTGCTTCCGCGTTTCGGTGGCTTCGAATCGATTTATCATGTGGATGGAACGGCTCGTCGTGAGTGCTTTATCAGGTGCTTTACGTAATCATGTTTAGGGTGCTGCTCTTGTTGCCGCACGTCGCGTCAACTTTTCCTCAACACTAGTAATTGATCAAAACCCATCAAATATTGGTTGCCTTTGCACCATTTGCGCGCCCTCTACTCTTGCACCATTTCTCCCATTATCGCTTTTGGATATATCGCTCTTGCCGTAGCGCCACTGGGCTCAATCGTGGTCACGAATGGAGCGGTGACTACTATTGATTAGGAAAGTTGGTAAAGTACTAGCATCGGGGATTACATAATTCACCACAAACTTTACCTTGTGCACGAAGGTGGTAGTCTGCTTGCGTTCTTGGGCTGACTTGTCCAGGTCAGGCCGAGGTCCGGCGCGCGTGTATGTGTGTGTGAACGGGAATGAAAGGAAGGAGTTGAATGAAATATTCAGCTCTAATTCTGGCATTGCATTATTTCATGTAACACAGAGACAAGGATAATGGATAGAAGAAGATCTTCAACAATAAAAAAACAATAGCTACGTAAGATTAAAATTAACAACGACAAAGAGCGATTCATATAAAGAAAACCTAACGATTTTGTAGTTTTCGAGATTAGGAAAAAGATTCTTTGTTATGGTGTAGTTATACGTAACTGTGAGAAGTTTCATAGATTGGTTCTACCAAAAACGTGCTTTTGTTAGTCTAAACACGCTTATAAATGTTGCATTATTACAATTTTTAACTCTTAACAAATATATTATATTTATTTACATGAAAATTTGTATTTTTTGTAAGGTTGTGTACTAAACATTCGCTTAGTATAGCCTGAGTAAAAATAATATTCTTGCTGTAAGAACTTAATCGGTTACATAGAACGTAAACAAAATTTCCTTTTAAAATGCTGACTCGCTCATGTTTTGTCGTATGATTTATCATCCCGCACAGCTAGAGCCGAGCCACAGAACCCTTGCGGGGATCTACCATGAATCTACCGTCATCCGGTTTGCGTCAGTTTGCATTTGTCCGACTAAACGAGTCCCTTTTCTTGCTGGCGTAACCGTAACGCGCGTAAGCATTTGCGCCCGAATGTATGCGATGTATAGCGATGAAGCCACCACCAGACAGCAGTTTGCAGAATGAAGGTGTTGTGTCAGTAAGCCTGCCAGCAATCCTGATGCCGTCCAGTTCCCATATGCTGTAGAATGGACAAAGGGGTGGCGCATTTCGCTAAACAATAGCTCATCTAATACATCCCGCTAATAAAAAAATCCCCATGACGAGATGGTACTGTCGCGTGAGCAAACAAACACATTTAACGTGTCAGCACACGAGACGGTAGCCGTACTGTACTGCCGCAAAAACCTCTATTTTCTATCGCTTGCACGCTTGGTACATGATTGGCATTGAATGCGGCAAAGCATGGTTGAAAATAATGAGCTCGAGCACATCGTGTCTTGGCAGTGTCAGTGTCATTAGGTTTTATGCTCGTCGAAGGGCGATTCTCTAGCGTGCAATTTTTTGTTTTGATTTACCAGTAGCCGGATGCGAACCGGATCTACGCAACGTTTACGCGGCACTGATTTACAGTGTGAAGATATGGGTTAAATTTTTAAAGCCGGCCTTAGAAAGGCGAGAAAGTTGTCACCTAAAATTGTATCTCGGTAGCGACAATCCTTGTGCGGTAATGTTTTCGTAGCGAAGTTGTTTATTTGGCCTTACGGTCGGAATGGCCATGGTTTCCTGCTTTCGGTACCACGCTTATCATTAAAGTTATGGGAGTAATACAAAATTTAATGCCGTTTCTTGGAAAGTATTTATTTGCAATGCCAATATTCATTAGTCGAGCGGAAAGGTAAACTTGGTTTGAGTTTTCACCACGAAGGACAGTTTTCTCGAACCATCGCAGTTTCGTATCGTTTCAATTAAAAGCTGACGATTGATTTCGCTTTTAAAGTTAATCCTGTAGCAGTAGCGCAGGGTCCATTTTTATCTGCGAAGAAAATGCTCTGATTACAGTGACACAGCGAAGCGGAATAATCTGTTCCTCCGAAAAGGATAATTATGATAGCACAGTGGTCGAGTGGTTGCTGATTTGACGCAGGTGTAAATAAGCAGCTTTCCTGCCGCGAAAAAGTTGTGAAAATGACTTGAAAGTATAACTACGTTCCCTGCCTGGCCATTCCGTCAGCTAATGAAGTGAAACCTTTTCCCAGAAAGCACCCCGTAATGAACAAATCGGGCGAAAATCGGCAAATGGTTTACCAAAAGCATTAATTCACGCACCAAAAAGGCACGGGACCCGATGGGCATATAGGCTTTGTTTGCCTGGCGTTCGCTGAAGTGCTTCACAGGTGATGATGAAGATATGATTAGACCGAAGGGAGTGCAAAGTGAGCCATTATCGTTAGTTGCAATCGTTTATTGATTTTCGGTTACGGTATTTATTGCCTCCGAGCACGGCATGAAATCATTAGACGGGGAAGGTAATCATTGAGATAAGTTTGTCCGCTAGCTTCTAGGGCTGGTATAATATTATTCTTTCGAAACTTAACTTTATACTCAAGCCGGCACCCATAACCAGCCCAGACGGCAAACTATTGTCGATGTTAGCAAGGCCATAGTAAACACAAGTTCAGGCCAAAACTATTGTTTGACTTCGTGCGTCAACCGTGGAGCTTTATAATCATAAGCTTAATTAATGATTAAGCTTAAAGGTTTTATCCCATCGTTGCGTTACGGTAGAGAATCAATTTAACGCAGCGAATTGATGTTTCGAAAAGTTGCGAAAAATGATAGCAAGCTCTAGCAAAGATGAAGAACAGAAGGAAAAAAAAATACTGAGCAAAATCCAATCAAGTTGCTAAATGATGCCCTATCGCTTGAACACACATCTCTTTACACATCTCAAGGTACGCTTGCTGTGGGAAAAACAGAGAGAATCCACTGCGAAGGCAAACACAAACCAAATTGCTCCCCTGAATGCTTAGTCATCGCAAACATTCGTTTCATTTTGTTACCGAATGCATTGCACGCCACACTTTCCTTTCAACGACTCTTCTCAGCTACCGGATAGTGCTACCGGAGATGAAGCTGTCCTGTTCGGTAGAAGGTTACCACGACCAGCACGAGAGGTTGAAGAGTAAATTCTCCCTCCTTTCGACCCTGTACTTCCCCATCTGCAAAAATAGGTTTGGTTTCTTAAGAGTTTTTGCAGTTCCCATCTTTCATCGGGATTCGGATGCCTAGACGAGTGACCAGCGCGCCGTCATGGTGCATTTGTGAGCTGTATAAGTATAATATCATTAGTGAACGCTCCAAGCTACACTGCCGCAAAGTCACAAATTCAAGCGAACGGCGAACGTATTCCCCTTTTTTTTCCCCCGTTGAGTAATCAATCCCCAATGTGATGTGGGGGCGGAATACTACCATCCGCGTACAGAATCTTGCACGCAGGAGCAGCAGGATGAAGATTTTGACTAATGGAAAATGTGCAGCATAGAATGATGAGGCGAAAGAAAGTTCGCATCGAACAGCGTACGTAAATGAAAATGCCCGAAAGGCAAGAACTGCGAACAGAGGGTGGAGGGTAAACAGCCGAAGGAGAAATGGGGAGAGCAAAAATCCGAAAGGGATGCTAGAAATGAGGAATGGCGTAAGCAGACCGAAGCTACTAATCTTCATCTTCATGTGCATTATCGAGCAATGTGAAGGAAGAAACTGCCGCATCATTCATCGTAATCTTATTAGCCACAAATGGTCCGTTCCTCAGTATCCTGTGCTTGGATGCTGGTTAGCCAAAGCTGCTGAACAATGTGTTCAAACTAGTAAATTGATAGGAATGGGGCCTGTGGTTGGTGGATTTCATCATTATGGCTGAAAATAGCAAAAAATAGTGAGGAACATCTAATTACCATTTCTTTCTCGGCACTGGTTGATGAGCATTTATGTAAAGGGGATTATATATGCATGTGTGTGTATGAGTGAAGTGATATAACAACCTAGAATGGTTTGCAGATTACATTATTTATGACTATCATTAGATAAAACTTGGTGACATCTTTATAGTTTTGCATATGTACACGTTATCCACAGTATCGTGATATATTACAGGCCCTTAAGATTAAGGCCCAAATTTATCAATTCTTTATTCCTTACATTCTAACCTAACGCTCATTTTCTCCTCTCCTTTCTACTCGTTTTAGGTAAGTTATCCATGTGATAAGCGATGCTGCCTAGAACTAACCTCCAACATCTTAAAGAGGCCCCCATATCCGATCGATTCCGAACAGATGGAACAGTGTGCTGATCATCGCGAAGCTTGTTTTCTTCCAAATTTTTGTTGAGATTCTTCTCCTTCCGCTGCTTCACTTCACATACCTTCGGGCTACCCCAAAATGCGACAGGTAATTCACGGTGAGCTGCGCAAACACCCACAAAATCACCCAATAAATCTTGCGATTGTCATTTTTATTACGGGCAACGCCCTCTTCGGTATGGTAAAGCTGTTCTTGTGGTTCTGGGCCCGTTGCATAATGCGTCCACCACATCGTAAGATGGATGAGAGTTGGCGTGAGCTCTAATCAACTTCCCGGCTTGCTGCGGAACCGGGAAGGCAGCAGGTGCCATTTTTCATGCCGTTCGGGATTTGGTGAAGCGAAAGCGTGAGGCCATCCGGGGAGAAGGTGATAAAATAACATCGATTTTGTTCCCGGCACTTCTCTGGCACGTACGTGGTTGTTTTCTTTTTTTGGATGGAAACACGTTCCTAAGCCATCAAAAGCCATTACCAATCACATGTACATGGGGTAAACCAAGGGTAAGGTAAACCATTGCGAGGGGGAGTGTGGCCTTGAGTTACTAAAACCTTGAGAGCTAGGATATGGCCGCAACGAGAGCAGCGCTGGTCGTTGCCATTAGTTTGCCTGCTGGGGCAGATACCCCAAAGGAGGGAAAGACACAATGACGGACGTGTGCGCCGCAAGATAATAGGCCGAGCCCGTAAGAAGAATGTAACCTACCGCGCTATCCCGTGACGATGGATCAAATCGATGACTAAAGTTGGACTGCGATAATGTTGTATCGGTGCCTGGGGCGATCTTCACGACGTGCCCTAATGGATAGCCTTGCGAGCCAATCAAACGTGTCAATCGTGTAGTTCATACACCCTGCAGCTTTGGCAATTGTTAGAGACCGCAATTCTTACGCGTGTTCGATCTTACGGATGATCGACATTCGACCACTAAAGGTGTCATAAGCGGGGAGACGTGCGTGCGTGCGTGCGTTTGTGTGTATGTGGTGTATAATTTGTGCTGGACACGGCATTCGTACCGAGCCGCAACGGCACATTCGATCGCACGATACCTTAATGAAGCACACGCGGTTCGTAATTATTTCATACATTAGGCCGCGTCCTGGCGCTACCGGTGAAGGAAGTCTGATGGGTTTGTGTTTTATATAACTAGTTGTTGTTGAATTTGGGACTTCCGTACCGATGCGGAGGGCAATGCTTTGTTCTACTGAGGGTGCTTTGCGTGACCCGGGTAATGGGCATGAACAGTGGTCGCAAGTTTTGTAGGCAAGATACTGCTTTACACGATTACTTAATAACAGTCACTTGAATTGTCCCAGCCCGGGGGCACATCGATTGAAGTGATCAGGGAGGTAGAATCACTGTATCACTGTAAAAAAAATAATTATTTGAACACATTGAATTCATCAATTGCACACCCTTGTCCGTGTTGTGCGGTTTTGTGGTTGCCGCCAAGCCGAGGACGTATGTTTTTTAACACAACTTAATATGAAGCGCTGTGCGTGTAGCGCGAAAACGTGGAACTTATGGTTCGATATTAGTGTTTCGTGTGTTCCATTTTGTTCACATCGTTCGCGACGTTGTATCGCGGCATCTTTACGCTTGAGCGCTGGCGTGGCGCTCGCTTTGGGCTGGTGAGTTTGGGGTGTTTTCATGCGCATGAGATGAAACGGAAAAACATAAAAAACTCACAAATAGTCTCATAAACCGTGAGAAATAATGCTGCTGCTTGGCGGTCAGGGTGGTGAAGTTTTCATTTTTTTCCACCACGTATTCTTCTTACATGACAGTAGCTTAGCGTGACAATCTTTAGGAAAATGTGTTCACAGTGGGGTTTCTTTCTGTGCAAAATTGATCTTCTTCCCCTGCCGTTACGTTTAAGCACAGTGTAGGACTTGTTTTAAATGGCTTTGATAGGTTTTAATACCGTGCCGTAAATTAAGATGTTGTAAACGAACGCAATAAATCAGATCATCGTGTGATCGTGATACCACCGCAACAATGTGGATCGGATCCAAAGCGTTATTAATAAATGTAATTTGTGTTAAATGATTTTGCTACTAAATCAAATGAACGATGCGACAACGTTCAATATACTTTATAAGGAAAAGGTTTGCAAACGATCGGAGACATCGGGGTACAGATGGACGGTTTTTGACACCTCGCGCGAATGGTGAAGTTGTGGGGAGAAATGTAGCTACCGGTTTCTGAATAGACAATTACTTCTTTTAACGAATTCGCGTTTTTGGCTTCCATTTTATCTCATTCGGCTAGATCTCATCAATGAGCAGTGAACGACCGCCGTTAGGAGCGAATGAAAAATGAAGTTATAAATGCTAATTTACTTTCATTTGCACCTTGAATGTTACATGGGTTTAAAAAAAAATCTGAAACATGTTTCACATACACCACCTAGACAAAAGTTAAGTTAATAGGCTAAACTTGATACGCATGATACGTTTAGTCATCTCTTCTAGTAGGAACCGATCATCAGAGTTGCTAGAAGAATTATGCAGCACGTTTTTCATTGATTGTTTCCCTTTTTTCTCGTGTGATCCTGCACAACTTGCAAACATTAACGACATGATAATCGATTTATCTGAGAGAAGTTTTCAATTTTCCCCTTTTCGCTAGGGTGCAAGTCAAGCGCTGACAGGATTTTTCTTCTTTGTTTTTGGATAAAATGTAGCCAGTAATCTTCAGTAAACTATTCCGTGTTTGCAACATTTGCCTGAAGGAGTTCTGAGTCGCAAAAAACTGCACAGATGATGGTTTGCGGATGCGAGCGATAAATGGAAGGAACTGCGAAGATGCCGCCATCGCAAATCCGTTCCACAAGGGAAGATTTATGGGAGATGATGGAATGATTAATGGGGTTTCTATCGGTTTGTCCTGTGTGCCGGTTCCTACGAAGAGCCTTGGAGCGATTTTTGTGCATATAATAAGCGTAGATAACTCAGGAAGCCCATGTCGAAAGTTGCGGTATTGTGGGTGAATGCCAAATTCATCTTTCCCTTTGTGTGGTTCCTCTTGCTGTGCTATTATCATCTGGTCATGTTGCCTGTCGCAGAGCGTTATCTATCTTAGGCGTCACCACTCTATTCGAGTGTCGTCCAGCCGTGTCAATCAATCGACCGTTGGCAGTTTTTGCGTACATTTGTTAGCGAACAAATTAGCCAAACATGGAGTTATGAGTGATTTGCATGTAAGTAGAAAAAGCTTTCTCGGGGATGTAGAGGTAGCGAGTAGTGAGTTCAATGTGCTAACTGAGCTGTCGATCGTCGAACGGTGATATCATCGGAAAACGTAAAGAATGTTTCAACTTTTCATCGACCGGAGGGCAGCAACACCGTCACCTCTACTAACTTTTCATAAAATATATAAAGTTAAAAGTTAGAAGTATTTTTTTTATCCTGTAATCTCGATCACATCAAACGAATTTACTACGCAAACACCCGAAAATAGAATAATCTTTTCTACTTCGGTACTTCGTATTATGAAATTATTAATTCATCTTATGCTCCAGCGCATTCGGTGGTCTGCTTTGCGTTGCTACCTTTGACGTCACTGTAGCCACCTTCTGGCAGCCAACCAAAATACTTAGTCGCGACCCGACTAATGATACACTATAACTCAATCAGATTCCAAACTCCCTTCCCAATTTGGTTCCACACTTTAGAGAGGGTGTTGCGACTCGTTATCTTTTATTGATCATGCAGACTTAGCCCTGCTCCGGTTCGGTGCGGTGTTTGCGGTTTATAATTTAAAGTCCAAATTTGTGGACGAACAGTAACAAAAAATCCGTCAATTGAGCAAACTGACAGTTCCATTTGGCGATCTGAAAGGCAACGGCGGGACACGATTCTAACCTTCGACAGTGGGAGAATCGTACAAAAAAGGGGAACCTCATGTGCTGGATACAAAGGCAGGAATTTGGAGAAAACGCAGTGAACAGAATGGAGTAGGTGATTATTTTCACATTAGCTCTGACTGGCATTTCGGTTTTTTGAGCACTTTCCTTTTGTAAACCCCACGAAATGACGTGCCGTTCAATGAAGTCAGCAGATTAGGGTCCCGCAATGCTTTGCAGACTTAGACTTCAACAAGCTGCACATACCTTGCGCCTTCATTCATTTCGGCACAGCATCGTGCTTTTGCGGTTTTAAATAGACGACATTCGGTGGGAAGGATACGATTTAATCGTTTAAGCTTAATGTTGTGGTTTCATGCTTGTATCGTTAGGCGAGTGGTGTTGGATGTATGGAGGAAAGCGAACAATGGTTGTTTTCTTTGTTGGTATTGTTTGACACGTTTGTTAGTTCAGCAGTGCATAATGAAGACATTAGATGTGTGACCTTACAACACATTTCTTGGGAGCTGATTAATGTTCCCTCTGATTGCACGCTGGTCTGGCAGAAAGCTTAACTAGAAGCTATAATAATTGATTATTATTCGAGGGTCTGTCCGAAAGAAAGTGAAGTATTTAAATTTGAGCGGTACGAAAAAGATGGTAGAAGTTTAATCAGCATCTTCCTAGCCAAAATGAAGACATCACAAACTACGACAGGTTGTCTTGTTCTTTTACAACAAAAAAGAAACCGAACGTGAGGCAAAAATCCAGCAGTAGCTGCACTCCTATCGCTATTATAGATTTGCAAGCGTGTCGCTGTATCCTGCACGCGAATCAGGTTGAAGATACGAGCGAAGTTCAGGGTCAATTTGTTCCGTGACCAGCAACCAGGTCAAACAGTTTTTTTTTCATGTGAATCAAGACGGCTTTAAGAGTGTAACGATCCGTACATTTGAACAGCGCAAATGTTGAATGAAAGCTCGCACGTGTTTGCTACGATGCCACGAGACCATTCGCAAGAGCGCAAGTTGCGTGGCCAGAAGCGTGTGTCCATGAAGGTTTACCACGCGTCGATCAATAAATGCGCTTTGAAATGCGCACGTGCTAAGCGGATTGGTGACTCGAAAGGACAATATAATTTAACATTCCAAAGCATGTTCGGCTCGTGGACAGCATTGCTAGCAACAAATGGTAACAAATGGTAACACATGTATAGCAAAAGCGCCGCATGTGCATGTGGAAAGCGTTCAGAATGATTATGTATGTGCTGTGAAGTGTGCAAGTGGATTTGACGGGAGGGAAAAGCAACAATATGTTACATCGTAACGTGCGGTGAAGCTTGAACCTTGAAAACTTCTCATACACATCTTAAACGATCCTATGTTGTCATCAGTGCATCCATTAAGTGCAGTAATAGCTTAGTTTATTGTTTTGCATTATATTTTATTTATTCCACAAATAATGTGTGATCCTGCGGTTATCTAATACGGTAGTGCGCAAGTTCAGCCAAGCCGGTAGAGTTGTTCACAACCTTCCACAAAGAAAAAACAAAATAAAACAGCCTAAAATTTACCTTGCACCAGTAATATTCGTGCTCGATATCATGCACACACACACGCACACTTACATACACACACACACACTTACACACTAAAACCAGACCTTAAACTAGCGAATACTTGTGTTTAACGACCCGAAACGTCGTGGCTTATCTGTAAGGTTTTGTTCGCTTTTGTACAGAGGGCTTAGTTTACGAAGGGGCGTCCTATACCGGAAAGCAGTCGGTAGCGGATGTCGGTCAGTCTTAAAGGTATGGAAATGGAGAAGGCTAAAGAATCTTCCTTGCGGTGAGAAGCGGCTTTTTTTTCCAAAAAAATATTTTTCTACTTCTATAAAGCAAGCATGAGCACTGGTATAAAGTGAGCACTTTGGTATAAAAATGAAAACGATTGTATTGCAGTTTAACATTATAACACTCAGCAGAAAGCTTTATCGTATGCAGACATTGGAGTCATCAAGCACAAACGTTATTAATAATGATGTCTGATTTTAAGAAAGGGTATGTAAATTTCCTAGCAGATTCTTGCGCTTCACCAGCTTTAACAGATGTCTTGGATTATCACAGCTATTCCGAACGTGAGTTTATCGGTTCTCATCCGGGCTCTTCATGACGGTGGCATCCGGTGCACCAGCCAGTGTGGGTGACGATGGTGCTACCTGTGTGCCGATAGGTTCCGAAGCCGTGTGGACTTCATTGATGGAAGGTTTCCGTGCTCTAGGCTCAATCAACTCTTTAAGTGCTACCCCTGTAGGTAGCTCTACCAGCACGCAAAGAAACGCTCCTAGGATATAGCTGAAAAAGAGCACCTCAACTGTGTAGCCTGTAACAATCTGCTCGTTGCTGAAGATGGGCGCCTTTTCCCTACCATAAACCTGTACTATAACGGTAAAGTGAATGAGATACACACTGTAGCCCAGTTTGCCGAGCACACGAAAGATCGGATGGCTGAGCGTCATCTTGATCCAGTTGTTTCGGTGCAGTAGAGCTAACGCTAGCAGCAGCACAGTGTTGAACAATCCCCAGCTCAGCTTGAAGGCGCTTGCGTACGCGGCAAGACAGATAGCGGGAAGCCAGGATAGATTCGACACCACCCAGGACACGGTGGCCATGCAAAACACGTACAAAAGTCCACTGAACTGAGCCAACTGGCGGAATGCAGCAACCTTAAACAGCTCCTTCCTTTGGTCCCGATAGTGGTGATAAACGATGCCGGCAAGCATGCCGAAGAAGTAAATTCCCGTGTTCTGATGGAATGGGAAGTAGAGTACGCTCTGGAAGTTTTGGCCCCGAATGTACTGTTCCGCGTCCTTCATATCAACCGTCATGACGGGAGTGATATTGGACATCAGATAGGCCACTGCAGGAACGATCACGCTGTAGAGGAAGATTGCACCAAAGATGTATCTTCTGGTGGAAGGCCAGCGCCAGAAAATCATCATTATCATCATGCCAAAGATGAACAGCTGCAGATCTGTTGCAAGGTACCATGATGGTATAAAGCACTGCAGATAAGAATGAGAATAAGATAAGTAGGCTTTAGTCTTTCACGCTTAGCATAAGTTAAGTTCCTTTGTGTTTCACACCTACCGGATTATCCCAACCGATATAGTTGTTGACGAACAGCAAGTTCATCCACCATCGCTGTTGACAGTTTTCGGCCGACTCGCCAATAAACTGTTGCCCGAACGGTCCATCGATCAGGTGCCGCAAAACTGATGCTTCGAGCAGAATCATGAACGCATACGTTGGAACCAATCGGCAAAGTCGATTCAGCAGTCGCTCACCAAAGTACGACAGGCGGAATGTTGGATGTTTGCGTATATGATCGAGAAAGTTGATCGTCATCAGCATACCACCGATGGTGAAGAACGTTTGTACGTAGTTTTGAAACTCGGCGATAAACGTTTGCAGCGATGCACCATGCTGAAGCTGTTCCAGATACTCGGGATTACGCTGTGGGATCTTCAGGTGGGCAATGGTTACGTGCAAGAAGATGACACGCAACGTTTGTACGAAGCGGAACGCTTCGAAGCATGCAAGATCGATTCGGGTCTGTGTGTGGATTGGTTCCTTCAGTCTACGGATGTTGCGAGGAAATGAGAACGCTGTTAGAAGCCGCTGATGGGCTTGCTTGGAGCTGCGTGTGAAGTAATCTTCGGGAAACTTTTGTTTGGCCTGCTGGTGTAGGTCGTACACGGTGGAAGCTACCACGAGTACGATTATTGCGGCCGCTAGTACGAGAAACATCACATCGAGCCAATCTGTACGGGAGAAGAACAGGTGTATTATGGAGGAGAAAAAAAGCGATCATGAAAAGGTAGTACGCATGATCGGTAGAAGCTATGCATGTTTAAGATGATTGAAGCGAAGTTTGAAGTGTGTTAAATCATGAATTGATGTAAGGCATGAATGAGACGTTTTGACGGTAGAATGTTATAGCATGATAAATAAAGAAAATTTGAAGATTTGAAACTATCCATACCATAGGGGATATTTTCTGTATCACGTGCGTAACAGTGCTGAATACGCAGTTCGGACGATACAATCAGATTGTAGTTGGGCGTTATCTCTGCGCTTATGCAGCGATGAATCATTTGCTCGCGCGAAAGCCGATCCATTCCACTTTCGGTCGCATTTTGTATGATAGCATCGTGACACTTTGGTACGCATATGCCCCGCTCCAGCACCGAATGATCGTAGTGGTGATAATCACTAGAAAAATACTAGCATTCCCACCCAACAGCCCAATTTCTATATCAGTAAACTTGTCTGATTTTTTAGGCAACTTTTTGCAATGTTCTGCCAATGAGTGTTACTCACACTGATATTCCGCCATAGATCGGATGACTCATCCGGTGCTAGCGGTGCCTTTACGATGCAATAAACGTACTCATCCTGGTACCATCGGCGGCAATCCTCGAAGTCGTCGTATTCGAACACTGGTGGAAATTTGAGGTACTCTTCCACTAGAACAGAACACAGAACAATAAGAATATAGATTATTCTTTTTTGTTCTATAACACATCACATTTTTCCGACACACTCTCACACATAAATACACTTATTGAGCACTTACTTTGAAATGTTTCAGCAAACGAGTTTCCTGCTGCAACCAGGCTGGACACTAGCCACGCACCGTGGAGTGCAAATAAAAATATTACAAAAGCCATTTTGCTTGAAAAATGGATAAATTTTCAGAAATTCTGCTTCTTTTCCACTGAATAAAAGACAGATACAGCCAACACGAACTTTTCCAGCGCAACACACTGTACGTTCACTTCAACACTTGATCTACACTTTGAAGAAGTTTTATACTTTTATCACACTTTTACTTACTAATTTTAATACACTTGCCCTTGTAGTAGTTTTGCTAGCACTGGAAGAAGCTTTAATTGATAGTACTGCGCATTTCACACACAAAATCACCGAACACTCACTTAACGATCGTTTGGAAAGGAGCTTTTTTCACATCAAAGTGTGTATACTTTTTGTAATTCTTCTGACAAGCGTTTCATACGCGCAACCATCACGGCGCAGTACAATCACTGGCGATCGTCATTTTCACTGCCGGATATCGACGGCTCACAATATTGGTCGTTGCCAAACACTTTACGTATGAGCCCGTACGCAAACGAAGAGCTAAAAGCTAAGCTGATGGTGCTAGATTGGGGCGACGTGTTGAAAGAAGATAATAAAAAAGAGATCAGCATACATGTACACGAGACACACAACTTGAGGAAAGTATGACGCAAATTATACAACGTTTCGGGGTGTGTCCAAGGTGGTGGCACGATAGTAAGGATTGTGATAAGGCAGAAGAAAGCGTAAATTGTGCTTCAAAGAAACGCCATAAGGTTTGGGAACTTTCGGCACAAAAAGGCATGTAATTGGTTTCAAAACAGAACAAAACTTTTTCTAACATTACCAGCACTTGTATGAGCTTGTATTATTTTCCTCTATCTCAATATTTTAGCCATACTCTACGAGACAAAAGAAAATCATTTCTTTAACGACTGTATATTGTGTGCAGCTCAAAGTTGTTGACCGAATCGAAATCGGCATGAACACCTCCTAAACCACCACTTCAGGGACAAGACATGCAAAACGCTTCTCAAATAGTTGGAAAATGCAACACTCAACCATGAGATGAGCCATGCTATAATATGGCACATCTATTTGTTTGTGAATCTTTAGCCTCTAAGGACGCTTGGTTGAAGGCTAGTCTCGCTCGTCTCTATTTAACCCTAAAATAGATGCACCGTTCACAAGGGTTAAATGTTTGCAACATTCTATTGACACAATTCGCTACTGTACACAGCGAAGTTGCATGTTACTAAACTATATCTTCACACCACTGGTTTGTCAATATATTGCTGTTTAATTAGCGATCGTTCCGGGCAAAGAGCTTTAATTGTACGATCGCTTGTTTGCGCCCAGCAACAGCCGCAACATCGGTCATTGAGTTTCAAACATTGTATTTCACATTAGCACGGTAATAGCACCTTATTTGCACTGTCTCTAAGCGCAGCATTTACCGATGGCAGCCAAGATTGCCGCAAACACATCTACGCGAACAAACGGCAACGTTGGCGCATAACGTTTACCGAAGAAAAACAGCAACGAATCACGATCGCGACGGTTGCTTTGCGATTATTTCCACGAAATCGAAGGAAATCAGGTGTTGAACTACCGGCGAAAATTTACCGTGGCCAGAGGTAGAAGTTGAAAGATGTGCACCCGTTCAACGATCACAGTCGACTGCACTGATCGGTCTCAGAACGGTACGCAAAATTAGTTTTCACCGCGAGTGTGTGTGGCTAACCGCGTTCGCATCACCGCGTTCGTCGCCGGATCGGCCGTTGAAGTCTTTCGTCTTATTTTCGGCTGATGCCGTCTAGCGCAGTGCTGTGGAGTTCGTGGGGCGTTGTTTGCTTGTGTGTCGCGACGGCGAGCATAGTGTAGGGGCTTCAGTGATTCAGTACACAGCGATATGGTAGCGGCTCGTTCTATCCTCTTCCTTCTCTTGTACCTTTTTGCACTGCGATCCTATCGTCGCACAAGTGATGCTGCGTCAGGTGGAAGGATGGGACGGTTTTGGTGTTTCGGTTGTATGGATTGGTGCTGCACGAGCAAGCCATAAACGTATTGAAGAAAGCGCTAATCTCAATTATTGCGTCAAGGGCGAGGATTGAGGTCGATCGCAATTGAAGTTATGAATATCATTGACAACATGCTAGCCATTTCCTTCCCCTGGTTCGTGTTTTGGAAGGTGTGGATGATTTTTTTTCCTTTAACGGGTACCACACATTCATACAACCATGGACGAATCGTCTTGTACCAAGGTAAAAAGGCTCCCAATATGATGTAATGAATTGCTTTTTTGTTGTTGCTGTTGGCAATAATTTAGCCTTTCTCTAGACAAATCTTGAGATGCGATTATGCGATTGTGTTTGCCAAAAGTGTGCAGCCCGCTTAATGTTTATTACGTTTTGAAATTGCTTCTATTCGGTCTGCAAATCTCGGACCGAACGCCGGGTGCGCTGAAATAATGAAGCTTCTTTGATGGGCGATCGTCGGAAGTAAAGATTTAATGATCCTATAATGATCTGTTGCTTTATTATCGATTAATACAGTGTTCTGCGAAAATGTGCTTCCATACAGGATGGTAGATTGGGCTGTTAGGTTGGGCAATATCTTGTGAAGAGAGTACTCTTGGTGACGGTGGTAGTGGAAGACAAAATTTGGAGGTAAACAAAAAATAACAATCTTGTCCCCTTGTCCAATGAGCATGATCAAGCTAATCGATTTTTTTTGCTACCCCTTTTGGTTTAGGAATCAGTTAACGTGCAACCTTCCGTTGTTGCTGCGGAACAAGAACAAGTTAGGCTTATAAGGAAACGAAGGAAAAACGTGTAGATAAAACCGATTAAACCGTTGATGCTCAAATGTCATGTTAGTCTGGCGGCTACAGACAGTTGAAGGTCTTCGATTCCCCGAATTGTTACGATGCATTTTACTATAGCTAGGTAGTGAATCATTACAGCAACACCGAGGGTAATTTTTTTTCCACCCCATCCGAAGCGATGATCTTCAAAAATTCGTCTAATGAAGTACTGTCGATGTATGCTTATCAGATGTATTTGTCTGGAAAAAAAGAAGCAGTTATTTGATTTGCCCGAAACAAGCCCTTTCTTATGAATCTGTCAAGCAAAAGTTAAAAACATAGCTCGCATGTGTTTGTGTGAGCGTACACAGTCCTATCGGTCATTGCTTGTACGGGGCAAATGTGGTACAATTTGCAAAACAATCCTGCTAATGAATTGATTTCAACGTTTTCGATTTTTATTCAATGACCGCACAAAAACAGGGTATGAAACTGCATGATCATGGTTCGGCATTTGGTGGTGCGTGCATTGATACATTTTGCCAGTCATGGTAAAAATGGATTAAAACCATTTTCATCTACCGGTGCTCTTGTTTCAATGAACTCTCAAGCAATGCCGCCGCAGTAGCTGACCTTGCTGCAGACGGCGCAAATGCTCTATCTACTGACTTTTAATCTATTTGCGATGTTAATTTTACGAGTTGGCCAGCGCGGAAAACGTAAGCTTGTAGATATTTTTCGTACCGTGGAAGTATCATAGCATCTACGAATAGGAAGCGATCGATCGATCGAAGGTAGCCTATTATCAGCTGAACCGGAGAACCGTTCATTTGCTACGCTTACTAGCTCAATGAGTTGAAATGTCTTCAAGTAGGGATAGCAAACAGTGGTAATTCCTTCCTATTCCCGCCCTTTAATGGCCTGGCCTTGTGCTGATGGCGGGAAGCATGTTTATACGAAGCGGAAAACACGCATTACATCGACTGTTGACCCTGATGACGTCAATGCAGTCGCAATCGTGGTGTTTGCTCGTCTTCGAACCGCTTGTCCACCTATGCACACCTGAATCAGTTTTCAGCGACACTCGTGTAACGGCAGAAGGAAAATGAGTGAAACTCTGTCAACAATTCGGTGGGAATCATTCCCCGCTTAACAGTCGATTTGATTTCGTTTTCTAGCAAGCTGTTCCGGTGAACAGTGCTGAACGCTTTAGGCGCATCTTTACACCATTTCAAGGCGTGTTTGAATATGAAGCGAAAACACGTGAACGCAAGAAATGTTTTTTGTCAAAAAATGTATGGCGGAACCATGTGAGTGTGTGTTTGCCCGATTTGTGCCGTGTGGCGTGTGCCTTCGACACTTGAGACGCGAGACTCTTGGTGAGGAAGGCTTGGCTGGAAGCATGAAGGTGTGGGGCCGAAATTTGTTTTGGCTAAGCTTCATCAAATAGGCAATTAAGTCAATCGTTCGATGATTAAACAAACGACAGACTACGTACAGATGAGCGAAATAGACACAGCTCGGAGTTTGGTTTGATACTTCGACCAGACATAACATTTTCAACGCAAAGACACCTCACCCCTTTAGGCATCTCTTGTCCTCCACGAGAAAAAAGCTTCAATGAAGTATATGCGTGCATTGGTGGGCGTACGATGAATCTTCCGACCTGCACAGACCGTAGTCGAAGGGTTCCTTCGTGAAGAGTCATAACAGTCATAACTGTGTCTGCGGTAGAAACACACGTGTTGGAGGTATAATGCATGCATCACACAAATGGGGGATCCATTTGTTCCAATTAAAAATGGTATGTCAAAGTGATATGTTTTGACGCATTATGAGAAACCGTTTTTAATTTATTCACCACACGAATATCTATTATCTCATCCAAGTGATCTCATCGGGTACCGACAGCAACTTAACTGACCGTAGGAAATTTGAAGAATCGCACCCAAACAGAGACTAGGGTTGATTATACAGTCTCATTTAATGTTCTAGGGTCGACAAGTTAGATTGTCTAGAACAGCTTGCCGGTGCGTGTAGGAATTGATTCGAAGGATAGGTTGTTTTTTAACCTTGGCCACCTTGTTTGCTGGTCAATCATTTTTACTACCTGGAAAAAATCACATAAAACGTGTTATGAGGTTTATTGACCTAATTCAGGGAGATAACATTGGGTGTAAATGAAATTTCCTTCCGTGTTATTGTGTCTTGTGCGTGATTTTGATTAGAATATTGTTTGGAGCGCACAACAACGCAGATATGTTGAAGGTATGGAAGGTATTCAACCTTCCTTTCGAGCGAACTTTGGGTCGCGTGTGTGTCATAAAACATGGCCCCGTTAAGGTGCGTCTGATAATTGCATCCCTTTTTTTTAACGGCATATAATTTCAGCATTTTGGTTTGTAGTTGCCAATTTCTTGTTATGTTCAACAAAAAATTATAGTTGTGAATGTCTGCACCGTTTTCGTGATTTTTGTTTATGGTTTTTTTTAGCGTTGATATCGTCGCACGTGGAATCAGCAGCGCGTGGCGATCATAAAATGAAGTCGCTGTATCGTTGTAAGCTGGTGGAACGATTAGACTTGATCGTTAAAGTCACTCACAGTAATCAATCGGTCGATCAAACTTTATTAATACAAATGTGCGTTAATGGAACATGTTAGTGAAGAGGAGGCACAACTCGGCTCGGAATAACTCTCGTGGGAAATGAAAGAAAAAAGCAACAAATTATGCTACCTATGCTCAAGATCATTGCCATCTCTAAACGTTGAATGGCTGGAAAGGAAGCGCGTGTGGAACAAAAACATATCGTTTCGTGTCGGGCTGTTACAATCGCCGGTTGTGGTAAAAAAAAAACAAAATGTTGCGATTGAAAACAGGCCGAATCTATAAAACGAATCAAAAAGCTCCACGTGCTTGCTATTAACTGCAGCAATTTTTGCTATAAAAGACATGCGCCACTATTTGGTCACCTCGCCGAATAAACCGCGCATTCGACGATAGCTTTGAATTGATACGCAGATTGCAGCTGTGAGCAAATGGTATTTCATCTATTCCCAGCACATTACTTCCGATACGAACTATTTACATTTATGAGGGACTCATAATTCCTTCCCTCAACGCATTGCTATCTCACTATTAGTCACTCGTTTTCCATTTCGGTGCGTTCGCGCGCACTATGGCACATCGGAACGGAGTGCAATCGTGTATTTCTGGTTCGCTGCCATGGGCGTTGCTGACCATCTTAAGGGCGAATACAATGTCCGTAAATTTTGTTTAATTCATTAGTAAAGGGCTGGTCATTAAAAAAAATTATCAGACAAATAACGAGTGTTTTGAATTCGATTAGTAAGGTCTCTTAACAGTGATTGATGCGGTAGGGCCCGAAATCAACACATTGTTGCAGCAACCAGCTCATGGTGCCCTACTAACGATCAAGCGTGAACCAGTGGATGGGTACATCTGTGTATAGTGGAGTCACCTATGACGTTGGCATTGTTTGTTTCATTAGTGAGTTTTCTAGCGTGCGTTTTGGTTTAGTTCTTTCTGTCGCTGGTTGTAAATTGTACCTGGTTAATTGCAGGGTGTTTTTCGTCTGGATGACGTCAAACCGACCAGACAACAGAACTTCCGTTTTGTTGGATGATTCAATTAATTTTTTTGAAAAAGTTTTACTATTTCAAAAAAAGAGTAGACAAACGCTTCAATAGAATAATTTAAAAGAATTAGTGAGAGAAAACATACATTGAAAAATAAAATAATAATTAATTAAGAGAGTTTAAGATCCTTCGAGACTTTCAAAAATTATTGGTCTCAATCAAGGCAAGGCAACACGGCACGATGCTTGCTAATGCATATTAAATTAAGGCAGTAAAAACATATTGTGTTTGACGCAGTTCCGCCAAACAGACCGAAAAGCATTTACCAATTTTACGCGGAACCGTTTTCTAAAAAAGAATTATTATAGGATGTATGCACCGAATCGGTAATTTGCGTCACGGAGCGAAGTTTTCCTCCGACATACCATCGTCAAGCGGATGGAACGGTTGTGTTCGCTTCGGTCGATTGCGATATGATGGTTTCCGTCGTAGTTAGCAATTCTCAAGGGCAAGAATTTTTCTTGTGAAACCGTTTCGCAAACAAATGTTGTTTAGAGTGCGATAGTTACATATGGTGCTGGAGAGTGAGTGTGTGTGTGTGTGTTGGTGGGTGGGTGTCTGTTATCATTGTGGTACTGCGTGAAGAAATCAGAGGACTTGTATCTTTCTGTTTGTACCGGTGGTTTGTGCGTTAAAAGCGTAAACCATTACGTTAAACAGCGTGTGGCTCGTAGTGTTGCGTGCCGTTATATCTACGTGTTACGTATTGCGCCATGCGAGTGAAATAAATTTCTTCTATTTATCTGACATTAACAGTCTGCTAGGTCATGTCTTTCGGCTGCTGTTCGATTTCTTTTTGGGGCCATGTGGTTGAGTTAGCCTTAGCGTACGGATGCAGGGAAATCTGGATGACTCAAGCATGTGGCAGGTATAAAATTTGCTGTAAAGATTTTTTTTTCAATCGAAAACATGTGGTACATCGAACGTTGATTTAGGCTCACATTAACCTGATAATAGCGTCTAATCTAATTGAATGTCAAGTACAGAGAAGCAATTGTCCTCCATAACCTCCGTCGTGCTACAGCTTCTGGTAGCTGTTGCCCATCTACTTCTGTACCTTGTACCTATAGTGACAAATATTGCTACATCGTCCTCATATGTGTAGCCCTTTACAGCAAAAGTGTTGTTTGCTTAATGGTGAGAAACCCTGTGAGAACACGCACAGCTTGACGCACCTACCCCTACAATCGTCTGCTGCCGCATCATCACCCCGCCACATGTGTCTACCGTGGCGTGAAATAAATGAATTTCCAAAGCAACTGGACCGCGAACGCTTCTACTAAGGTTTTCCTGTAGGGTTTTCAGTTTTGGTAAACAGATTACTGCTCATAAGCGAAAATGATTATCACATGTCTGTCCGGAAGCTTTGAATCCTACTTTCGGTAAGATTATGTACTTTCCCGTTTCGTAGTCTTTCTGCGGTCGGTGAGCAGCTCTAATATCGCATCTTTTCGGATTGCGCGACTCCGAATAGTGGCGAATAGTGGGGAAAACTTTGCGAAAACAATTTAACCTTCAAACCTTCGCCGAATTCATCCCGAAGCGATTGTTGTAGGGACGGTTAGCTCCTACCCGCCTGCTCCACTAAACCCCCCCCCCCCAATGTATCAAGAACAACTGGGTACACTGGTGAACCGAAGTGCATACATATGTACAAACACGCGCCAGTTACAATAAGGCCAGTGCCAGGTTACGGGTGTGCCGTAGAGGACTCTTGAGCTTCCTCTCGAGTAGACACCAACAAAACACTAAGAACCCATTAACGAGTATCTAATTTTCTTATACTCTTGCTGCGCCGCTCCTGCCATCCATCCCGGCCCTCCGAAACACCCCCTAAAATACACGCTTGAAGGACTTCCGACGAAAGAGCTGGACCGGAAGAATAGCACCTCATGCATGTGTAGGATGAAGCTGGTACGGTGTACGGTGGGATTTGTCTTTTGTTGAACCGTGGATACAATCCGGCTTTCTGTGTACTTTGTTGAATGGAAGGGTGTGAGCCTGAAATTTTGCCACTACACTATACAGCCGCCCTGTGTTGTGTGTGTTGACCGGGTTTCGGGATACGAAGCAAGGGCCAAAGCCTTGTCACAAATCCGTAAAGGATGCCCAGCACGGATCGATCAGCATCTGTGAAGTGTTGGTGCATTTTCTCATCGAATGGGTATTTGGGCCTAATGAGGAAAACCAGGGTCATGCAAAAGGGGAAACAGAAGGTGGAGAAAACCCTTTTTCTCGGGCCGTTGAACATTCAGGACGCGTTTGATGATTATTGTTTTCGTTTGCCATTATCCCAATAGGGTTTGGACAGATTTGTGTAATTATTTGTTGAAACTCGTTCTCGGGCTGTACAAGTGCTGCAAGGAAAGATGAAAAATCCCATCCCATAATGGCGGATTGTTTTGGTTTTGTGCTTTATTTACCCATGTCCCTGTACGATGGAGGTCATGGGACGTGTGTTGTTTGTGCGCGTGTGAAATACTCACACAAACTTGCTGAGCCTTCTGTGTGTGCATTTTTTTTGCATATGCTTTTAAATATATCTAACGAAAAATACTTACAAAAACCGAGGAAAAGAATGTGTTTGGATTTAAATTGAGCATTTCTCGTCCTGCTCGAATGAAAATCCTTTTTCCTGTGTTTTATGTGTGGGTGTGTGTATGTGTGTGTAATACACGGTGCAATTATTTCTGCTTTCTCTTCGATACGACCACCATTATTCGTATTGCAGCGCTGTTCGCTAACGAGCACTCATTTGCAGGCAGTGACCGTAAAACGTTTGGCATTATTTACGAGCACTGCTCTTTTGATGGGCGTTCTGGCGAGTCAAGAAAATGGTAGCTTTCCACGTGCGGAAAGCGATTCGGCAAGGAATGTATTCTTGATAGAAGCGATCCTACATTGCGCAAGAGCTGTTGGTGCTTTAATCCTACAGCCATAGTGTTGTCGGCTTTAGGCTTTCTCCGGGAGAAGATGGCTTTGAGATTTTTCATTTTTTATTCAAACCAATCTAGCAAAATTTGCTTTTGAGTTTAGTATTCCGACCGAGCGTTTTGTGTAGTTCCGTGCGATGCTACATAGAGACATGTTTCACATGCTTCATAGAGTTGATGTGAGCATTTTTATGCATTAAAAATGGGCTCACACTTTGTGACTCTCGTAAAACCGTATGGCAGCTGGTCTCTTTTCGATATCGACTTTGTCGAACTGGTAACGAGCGGTGAGGAAGAGTTTGTACAAGAGCGGCGTTTAGAACCGTTAAACATTTTCTTATTCATGTACAGTTTTTCATAATGTTTCGATGCGATAAGACAAGTTTAATATTGCGAAATGATAAATGAAAAAGAATATAATATTTTAGTTGTGTGCGCATACTTGTTCCATTTTGTGTGACTAAAATATCTACTCTTTTTTACCAAACACACACCTTCCATGCCCACCAACCAACCCACTGGGACATGTCGGTAGGGTGTTAAAACCACGCAAACTCATCAGTGTAACGAACAAGCTTCTGGCCGGTTATGGTAAAATGGCGCGATGCAGCCGGTCGTTGGTTTGGTGAAGGTAGCGTACTGTTTTGCATTTTTGTAGCAAAAAAGCAGCCATTTACAGTGACGAACTTTTACGGTAAATTTAATGCAGCTGGGAAAAAGCTCACATACAGCGTGGGTCGGCACAAAAATGGGCCAAAAAAATGGGCAAACAGGAAGTGGTTAAAGGATGAAAAAATATTCATGAGATCATACGGTAGTAATCTCTCTTGCCGATAGATTATTAGCCTTACTAGAGCCGGATGAAAAGGTACGAAGTGAGACAGTTGACGTTCGCATTGAAGAGCTGTCGTGAAGCACGAGGTTTGTTGTTCGATGAAAATATTTGGAGAGCAAATTTTTTCCAGGATTTGCATGGCTTCTTGTTGGTCTGTAAGAGTAATATTTGCATTTATGGTTCCATCGCTTGGAGGCACTATGATGCGGCAATAAGGCTAAGAGTAATCAAATCGAGCTCATCAGAGTAAGACAAAATTGGAGATGAGTATAAAAAAAAAGTGAGTGAAGCGCACGAATTTATCGATCGATTACCATCTCTGTGCGAAATGCCACGAAGCATTTGTTTTGTGCCGTTCATTGTTCATTGCAGTCCGATGGTGAATTGTGTGTTTATTTATTTATATTTGGTTGTTCTTTTTTCTTCAACATTAAACACATCTTTGATTGATTGAGCTAAAGGTTCGGCGCGGGTTATTGATTTTTATCTCCAGCACCGTGGGGAGGTTTTCATTTCTAACGGCCCCAAAGAGCTCGGTCGTTATTTTGGGCAGTTTTGATTGATAGCCTCTCGTACGTCTCGTAAGTTGGACGCTGATTGATCGAGAACACGGATCGGCACATCGGAATCGTCAGCCCCGGAAGCGGAACAGTGTACAAAAGGGTGTGCTTTCCTGTGCCCCGGGTACGCTTACTGGAACCGAACGGCTAGTGTATTGGTTCTTCATTTGTTGAACCATTCTGTCATCATTTATCAACCATTTCCTAGTGTAAATTACCCAGTACGAGAAGGACAGTATGTCACACTGCATGACCGTACTGTTGGTACGGATTGCTCTGTGACAGTGCAATCCGACAATTCCGGCAGCTTGTGATGAATATTTCATCAGTCTCAAGATGCACTTCATCGAGCGTAAAGCGTGCGAAGTAAGGAAAGGTCGCTCGTGCGAGAAACTCGTCTGCAAACCCTTTGCACTACACATTGGGTTCGCTTTCGAAAATGCATGCTTGCGCGTCTTTGCGTCGTTGCTGTTGTTTCATTAGGATTCGGAATGGTTCTTTACAACAGATCGTTTGACCAAATCCAACGGGTACACGTTCAACCAACGAACCGAAAGCTAATCCATCCAAGGAACTAACTGTCTGTTAGGGTGCGCTTCGTCGTCGAAGTCGTCGACGTAACGGCTTGGCTCATCAAAGTTTTTCGATAGTCGTCTAGCTCGTGGAACTGGATATGGAGAATGCGGATCGAAGATTTTACTCCTATTTTACTACTTCGCATACAGGAGGTGTGCAAAATTGAAAAAGTTTTGATTGCATTCCGCTCCTACAGCATCAATGTCGCTACGGGATGTGTGCTGAAGTTTTGGATAAGTCTAATATGGCCTCAACTTTAGGCGGTTTTTTTTCCAGTTGCGCAGTTTGGTGCGCTCTTTCGAAGTCGGTTGATGACTTCTGGCATCGAATGATGGTGCACTGGCTGGCACTGGCTTATGTGTGCACCATAAGGAGCAGAATTTTCCTACCCATCATCCCAACGCGTCGGAAGAGGGTGCACTTGACAGCTGTACTACATTTCGTGACTGACAATGAGATGAAACGTTGGGCGGACAGAAAAAAAAAAACTGAAACGCTCCGGAATACCCATGGAACTGCACCATTTAGCACCACAGCAAAGGGTCAATATGTCAAGCGTTGTGATGTGCGAACGGAAATTGTGTTCGTACCAACCTCGTGACCGTGCGGTTAATTAAATCGATCGCTCACAGTGACGCTCCTTGACATACATCATCCGTGCAGGCCCGGTTGGCCCTTTTTGTGTTTGTCGGAAAACTGCAAGCGGAGAAGAATGTCAAGTGGACGATTGAATACTAGCGGTCAGATGAGAGCGGTAGAATGACAGTTTGAATACACATCCACACGATGTGATGCTTCTTGAACCGTCCATGCAATTCAGATCTGGCGCTATAGGGAAGTGGTGTTAAGTAGTGTATGATGATGCAATGAAAAAATAATGTAAAGCTTATCCACAATGGTTTCACATCATCCCGATGGTGACAGAGGTTTGCAAATCAAAAACTTTTGCTTGGCTTGTAAAAAAAACGGCAACTGTTTAATTAAGTTTGTCCGTACGTAACTTTTCAAAAGATAAAATGATTAAAATGAAATCTACAGCTTTACTTCCAAAAGTTAATCTTTTTTACTCTTCCGTTTATGTGTTTGTGATGTAATGTAACTCGAAATCCGTACGAAAGAATTCTTTTCTTCGAACCGTCACAAATTCTTAACTGGGATGTGTTTGAGTTCCGGAAAAGGATTTTTTCTTTCTTCCTTTTCCAGCTGCAAAGTGGTTTCAGAAAGTAAACTCAGTGCCCGTCGTCGTTAGAGTAAAAATAAATTCCTAAGACAATAATAAGATACTCAAAACAACATTTGTACGGCAAAAGAAGCTTCCATTCGCAATGCAATACAACGCACAAAAGGATTCGTCAAAAGTGCACAGAAAGAAGCTTTCAAGCGAGCAAGTTCGATTTTCCATTTTTTTGGCATTTCCAAAGAATTCTTGCTTTTTCTTCCTCTCGCTTTCCCTTTCTGTCGCCGTTTCTTTCCTTCTTTGGGTTTTCTTCTCAAAAAAAAAAAACGGGCTTTTGATAAAGAAATGTTGAATGGCGTTTTTCATGCTTTTCATGCTGGTGAACCTTGGCAAGGGAAGTCAATCCTTGTGGCCGTGTGTTTTGGGACGAACAGCGGTGTGCGCGGTGAGTGCGAAAGAAAAACAATTTTCTTATACTCCGATTCTTCCGTTCACTAGTGGCGCTTGGCCGTATCGCTATGGCACGGAACAGAAACCCGTTCAGCCATGTAAATTTAATTCCATGAAAATAGTCCCCAAAGCGGGTCGGGTCGTGTTGGCGGGGATGGTTTTTTTTATCCTCCTTTTTTTGGAAGGTAAACTCAATTGTATTTGTGTTTGTAGTAAAAAAAGAAGAAAAAAAAAACATAGGCAATACAGAACTGGCTGTGAATGATGGCATTTTTTTTCCTGCAACAACATGAAGACCAATAAATAATGCACCAACCTTCCGGGCTTCCTACTAGGACGAATGCAATTGCATTTCGAGGAATGAAATGGACGCTAGTTTGCCGTACGGGCTCGAGTCGTCAAATTGGTTTGTTGCCTGATTATTGTGCTGATTGTGTTGAGGTGACCTGCTTTTACAGTCAAGGTCTTTATGCTTTAGGTTTCTTTGCTATTCTTTACATACCAAGGAGAAAATGTCATTCTCAAAGGATAGTTATTTTTCTTACTTTCTTCCGTTTAACTTTTTTTTTTGAAGTATAGAAAACCCTCAACTAATGTCAGCACTGCTTGCCTTTCAGCTACAAACAAAATGAAACGATGTTGCCGTTTTATGGTAGAGGAGGGAAAAAAAATCTGTCCGCTTTAAGGCAGACACATTCTTTTCAAAATTGTGTACGACAGCAGAGCACCAAGCGCCCAAATCGTTGACGCTTTCGGTTGTGTTTTTTCTTTCATTTTCAAATATTCTTCAACCCCCTCGCCGACGATACCGACCAAAAGCAATTCCAATGGCCCATGCCTACCGCCAACTTGGTGAGGCAGAAGGATGTAAATGCTTTTTTTGTTGTTGTTGCATCGTCCCATTTGCTTATCGGAAATGATTGGAAAATGGAAAATTTGCGTGGAAAAACCGTTGGCGCTTACCGACGGCTGAAAGAAGCGAAGCAAAGCACGTGAATTGGAATTTTCCACTTTGGGGAGAAACACGGCAAGCGAAACCGGAAGCCTGTAACACCAAGGATGAGCTAATCAATATGAAAATGCAAAATACGAGATTGTGAACCTGAACCGCAGGCAAATCGCCGATATGTTTCGCCCGGTTTGCAGGACAACATTGAGGATTGGGGGTGAGAACTAATTTCATTTATTGGAATTGAGTTGCATTTTTAAGCGCTCGCTGCATGGTAGGGCAAACGTCGGAATTGCAACGATTGCGATACGGGTGGAATAATAAATAAATGAAAAACAGGATGATTTTGGGTGATAATTTCTGAAGGTTGGAAAAGGTGTATTAAAATTTGATTAAATCCCAAAACAAAACCATCTGTTGTGAGGGAATTTTTTGCAAAAAATCGATAAAAAATATGAAATTGACAAACATATTATCCCATTACTCAAATAATCACCAAAATATGTAGGTGAAAAAAAATCCCACCTTTTACGCAACCAATCCGGATGTTGGTGCGTCGGTACTGAGCCAATAAGAGCACCCTCTTCAAAACACTCAAAGCTCAAAGCCAAAGCTAATGAGTCGCTCGTAAAAGTGCAGCGGGATTGGTCCATTTTGTTCGCGTTGGTTTTGCAAATATGCGAATGTTCCACTGATATTACAACCGTGCACAATAAAAGGAATTGAAAGTTTTCCGAGGCTTTCCGAGCTTATAGTAAGAGCTTACATTGTAGGCTATCTTTATTGCACATTTCCACGAAAACAAAAATCAATTAAATGAAATCCTAGTCCTACTACGCATAGTGCTGCCTGAGTTCCCGTATGCTCGGCCACCTAAGGATCCAGGTATTTGTATCAGAATGGCTAGTTTGGTACCGTATCTATGTCGATTCTGTATCCATGCAACCATGCCCAGGACAAGAATGTAAAGCATGGAGAAATCCACTTGCTTTCAACCTGACCACTGGCAGCGGAACTTCGTTTGCTTCGACGCAGGTGCTATGCCTTAGCTACTATTGCAATCATTGTGGAAAACGAGAAAAACTCATCACATCCGATCGATTACGGTCGGCCGAAGTAGTGCGGAAGCCATCGTCCCGATAGAAACTATCCGATAACAGTCATCCGTAGTGTACGTTCCGTTTTCGACCATGTTTCAGCACGCTCTACTAGCCGGGCACACCTAATTTGATTAAAGACTTGAAAATGAAAAGATAATTGCTTTGTTTGAAAGTCAGTCAGTGCAACAGTGTGTCCGGTTCACCATCCAAAGTATCCGGTGGGAATTGGCCACAGTACATAGCAGCAGCTTTACAGCTGGATGTGCCCATGAGAGGTCTGCAGCATCTCACCGGACTACAGTCTGACTGTCGCTGCACAGCTTCATCCTATAAATCTTTCAGTCTTGCATGTCTGGAGGTCTCGGACGTTACTTCCGCTTGAGCAATACCGCGATGGAGGTGGTGGTAGATCTACTCGTGTGTCATCTACTCGAACCTAGTGGCAGCTTCGCTGATATCAATCAACGACGCCTTGCTTTCGACGGCTTCCACAGCACGATGAAACTGCGCCCGGGACGATGATGATGTTGAAGAGCAGCTGCAGCACAGCTCAGCATTACCCAAGAGCCTAAGCTGGCGTGCACGTGGTGAGCTTAGATTGCAATTTGTTACAGAAAATTAACATCGCTTCGACCGGCGCACATGGTTGCGTGTGTCGTCCGATATACGTACGTGCGTCAGATGCCTTCGAAACAAACACCGAAAACGCGACCAAGCTGTTGTTTCTTGGTGTCTCGTGGCGATGATTAGTGGCAGCCATCAGCTGCACTTGTTTGGGTTTTACTTGATGCGAGAAGACGCTAGCTCGTGACAACATATCCCCCCTCCTTGCCCTAGACAGACTAATTTTCTTCACGCCATGCTCACCTCAGCTCCCGGTTGGGCGGCCGGTACATTATCTCGTGTGTGTGTGTAAAGGCCAAAAAGTCGATCTATCGAACATGGAAGGCTTAATATGCGGGGATTTTTGTTGGACTGGTAGTGTGCGTTGGGCGTTGGGGCTTTTTTGTGTGTCGTCTTTCTTTCTTTCGTTTGACTTTCTGGCTAGTTTCCGTACCATATACCAGTGCCGTTTGACGCACAACGAGTACCTCATCAGGGCGGCTATTCTCCAGGCCAAGATCCGCCTCGGGTGATTTATCACACCTCAACGAACACCACACACACACACACGCACACCGTCCGCAACCGAACGGCAATGAAGGCGTCAAAGTGTTTGATTATCTTTTCAAGATCGGTTACTGACGTCGTGTGTTTGGTGTGTTGGGAGTTTGTTTCGATTTCGGGGGTTCCGTCTGGCCGTCGACGTCGACATCCCCCACCTGTCCGGAGCAATTAGTCGATGTGCCCGATACCGCCCGCTGCCCGGCGTTTGACCGTCTCAAGTGGGAGGTGTGTTCTGAAGATGTCAGCGCTGACTGATTTCAATGGCAGCACGATCACGAAAAGTCCAGTCCAAAGTGGCGGTACGGCAGGTGTAACGCCAATAGTTGTTTTTGGATAAATGGAACGTCTGAGAACGTCTGAGGTGTGTATAAGGTTCGCTAGTACGAATAATTTATCATGTCAAAGTATTTTGTTTGTTTTTCTTTTTTTTGCTCCTTTTCGTATATTCTGCACTTTGCAAACATTATTGTGCCTCCGTCCATGTATGGACTCGGTTCTTTTTTATGTGTTATATTTGGAAGCAAGTTTCCTCCGCTAGACAACAGCACCCATTCCATGGACAACTTCCGCTAGCAATCGCTCCATTTCGTAGCGCCTAATGATCATGCATCAACGTCACATCTGCACGACTGTCTCATTTCTTATCGTAACTAACGCAAAAGTCCTAATTAAAAGAACCTTCAGATGTGTATCAGAAAGTGCACGATAAAGATTCTAAATGTAGTCAACCATCTAAACGATTTCTTTTTGTAACGAATGCTTTGCTGTCGGACAAAATGGTTTTATGGGTTTCCTGATTGAACAGTAAAAGTGTTCGATAATTATGTAAAACTAGACCATAAATTGAAAGATGTAATGCTCCATGGAGATTAAGATACTATATTGCTGATGCTTTCTTACTTACTTACTTATATATGTACTTACTTGTCAAGCGCTACACCCGCTTTGTGGTCTTGGCCTGCCGCAGCAAAATCCGGAACCGCTCAAGGTCCTGCGCCGTCGTCCGCCAATCCGTTATCCCGGCCTTGATGGTGGATGATTCCACGCCATCTTCCCACCTCAATCTGCCCGTGTGGACGGCCTAAAAGGACTTTCTGAGCTGGGTCGTCCATCGGAGCCTGTCGAGCCTAATTCGCTGCACGACGGTGAGGTCGTCATACAGTTCGTACAGCTCGTCGTTGTAGTGGCTCCTCCATTGTCCTTCCACACATACGGGGCCAACAACCCTTCTGAGCATTTTCCTCTCGAACGCTGCTAAGAGGGCTTCGTTTGTTTTGGACAGGGTGCATGTCTCAGAGGCGTATGTGAGTACTGGGACTATTAAGGTGCGATACAGTCCAGCTTCGACCGTAGCGACAGGTTTTTTGAGTTGAGATGTTTTCTCAGGAAGGTAGAATGACCGGCTGGCCGCGCCGGGTGTTTTCCGGGCCGGGCAAGGATGCTAGTCCTTGCGCGCAACTCCGTCTCTATGGTGTTTTCGGTGCTGACTTTTGACTCGAGATAGGTGAATTTCTTAGTAGAACCGCTGGTGGTGACACTATCAATTTAGTCTTTGCCTCGTTAATCTACAACTCGTGGTTTTCTGCCGCCTGCTCGATCCTTTGGTAGGCCTCTGCTACTTGGGATTGCCGCAGACCAATGATGTCTATATCATCAGCGTACGCCAAGATCTGAGTTGACTTATAGAAGATGGTTCTTGAAGTCTCCACCTCCGAGTCACGGATGGCCCTTTCTGGCGCCAAGTTGACTAAGAGACAGGCGAGCCCATCTCCCTGACGCAGGTCTTTGGAGGTAGCAAAGAACCCTGAGAGTTTTCCATCCACCTTCACCTGGCATGTGACGTTGGTCATGGTCATTCTAACAAGCCTGATCAGTTTGGCCACGGTTCCAAAAGAGCTCATGGCCTCGTAAAGTTGTACCCTGGCTATGCTATCATATGCGGCCTTGAAATCTATGAAGAGATGATACGTGTTCAACATTTGCCGCTTGGTGAAGATCTGCTTATGCTCTCTACTAATATCAAATTGGGGTTACTTGGAGCATTTCATGGATTGGAATTTTGCACTCAAAATCAATGAAATCCCACATTACGCGACTTCCTTTCATTCATGAGCAGGACATCAAACGAACATTTTTAATGTTACATTTTATTGTTTAATTAAAAAAATCTAAACTCCTTCAGCTTGTTTTGAGTGCTGTGTTTATCGTATATTTGCAGACAATTTTATTCCAGCTGAAGAACCAATCGAAAGTACGGTCAATATCAGTACCGCACATTGTCGAACCTCCAAAGTAGGTCAGTGATCATAAATTATTGTTTTTCTGGCGCCATCCGAGACGATAAGACAACCATCTTAGACCGTACTTGTCGGCGACTATCGCAGCAGTCAGCTGTGGGTCGGCCTAATGGCCAAGATATTTCCACTCTTCCAAAAAAAAGTAAGAACATGATAGTGGTGCAGTAGAAAATTTCATTGATGACTAGCGTGCGCCATAATGTCTAGACATTTGACGCCTGCCAATGTGATGTGGCGTGTGTTGGTGACATGATGGCACAGTTTGCTTTCGATTTCCGAAACCTTCCAACGGTGCGGTACGGATTCTGTTTTCTTGTGCGTTACTGTTGAAAAGCATCTTTGTTGATCGGCCATCAGCCACAGTGAGGGAGAGAGCTTCTGCAACATGAAAAACATAACACAACAACAACAACAACATGTTTTTGCGATTGTTATTGTGTTTTGTTTTTTTATTTCGTCCGGCAAACTGTGTCAGCAGAAGTTTCGACCGTAAAGCGGATTAGAGTTTTGTTTTGGTCTGGCCTATATTTGTTTTTCTGTTTGCAGTTTACCGAATAGGAGAAAAAAACATTCGTGAATACGGAAGTAATTTCCATAAAAATGGTCACGTTAGGTGGGTTATGAATTTGGATTATACTCACCGTGGCTGGTACGTTGGACTCCATTAGGTAGACACTTTAGTACGAATGGTACCGCAACAAAATTATTATAACTTTTCTTTAAGGTAAACCAACTTACACCCTGGTACGGTCCACAAGAGTGCAAGTTAAATAAATTATGAGGCAAAATATGTACTTAATCTTGCCACACTTAAACAGATGGAACTTTTAAGTAAAAAGGCATTTGTTTGAAGATGGCTTTCTGTTCCTGTTACTGCAAAGCGGAAACAACCCGGCCACACGCAGAGCGACTTTGAAATGCAAACGCATTCGCTACTTGCCGTCAGCGTGCTTCATTCTTGTCCTAGGCTCCCGGCCGTTCCCTGCTCCGCCGAGTCAAATGTAGCATAAACATAAATAAATAACAGCACGCCATTCTTACCCCGTCCTTGGCTGTTCGGTTGGCCAACGTTCAGGTTCAGGAAGGTCAGTTGGTGTTTGGTGCGGGAAAAGCATGGAATAAAATCTACATATTTTGATTAAAATACATTCACCAAAAAATCTCCCTCAACCCAAACTGTTGGAAAACGCGTCTCCGCGTCGGGAAATGTACTGATCGAAAGTCAGCGAGCGAAGGGCAAAAGGGAGCGAGGCGATCTGGGCGAAAGCAACCTTCCACCAGAAGAAGCTCAATTTCGGTCAAACAAACTTATTTCGTATGCAATTGTACTGGGTACAGTTTTTGCAGCACCAGTGCTTCTTACTTCGGTTGCGAGTGCGATTGCTAAAGTGGGCGAATGGATAGGTTTTTCGCTCGAATGTAAACTTCTCGCCGCGAATCAAATGAGTCAGAAATGAGGGAAATCATCGGAAGAGCACGGTGGTGGAAAAGTTAGTCGTGCTTGTACTTTGGTGATGCATCGCGCTTAGTTGAGTCGCTCTTGGAAGGGAAGCGATATCGCGCAAGTAGTCGTACCCGGAGACGATTGCGTCTTGGTTATTTTGTCTAGCTTTTTTTTGTTTGTGGGCACAAAAATATGCGCGTGGATTCGCAGTGCAGAAAATGGAAGGACAAGGACAAGTGTCCGGTGCGGTTGGGTGCAAGGACAGTAATAAATAAGCGAAAGTAATTCAATTGAGCCCGTGGCAACGAAACACAACCGCCCATCATGAACAAAAAATGAAAAAATTTAGCATTTCGAACGAAAAACAGAACCAATACCGATGGCGACGGAGAAAATGGTTGAGCTTACAGAGCTGCCAGTCGAGTGGTTGGCTGTTGGATTGAAACTGACAAAAATGTTTTGCCCGGGATTGCCCGTTTTTCGGTGCAAAAGTTTTTCCCACGCGGGGAGAGTTTTCCACTTTTCGATGTGATGGTTTGCATAAGCAAGAACCCAGGTTCTGTTTGATAGTGGTGGGATGGTTTAGCATGTTGTGTGCTAAATATTGCCACCGCTACTCGAAACATGGGGCCCTTTACCGTTTTGAAATGTTTTTGCTGGTAGAAATGGTTGCGAAAGGAAAACCGTTGATCGCATTCCTATGCACAGAAGTAAATTGAAATGCTTGGCTTGGTTCTGTGTACATCTGTGAGTGAGTGTGTTTTTGTGTGGGAGCTTGGGTTTGTGTGTACTTATTGATTAAACTGATGTTCATGTATTCAACCAACTGAAAATGAAAGCTCACTCGTAGTATTACTTTGAAAGTTGAATTCTGGACAAATTTTGGACCCAAAATACGAGTTTGGTGAAAAGCATTGGCATCGACCCAGGAAAGTTATTTAAATACATTTAATTTGCTCCCGGTTTCATAATCATTTTACTGTACATAATGCTTATATGCGTTACGGTTATTTTCACGCAATGAATTACAATTAAAGTGGCTTTGTCGCGATACACAATATCCCTGGGAAAATCCGGTTTCCACGCACTCAAATTACCTCTGCTGTTATGTACCGGCGCGTAAAAGGGCACCGCCATTAACCTACGGCGTATGTTGAGCATCTGGCCCCTTTAAAACACCAACCAGCGCAGGACCAGCGCGATTTATCAACACATGAACTGTCAAAAGTCAGACAACAGTCGTTTAGCTTTTAAGAGACACCATTTTTCGTGCAGAAACACCACCATTTTATTCCGAGCCAACCCTCGGCGTTGCACCACTGGGAAGGTACCATGTAAGACAACACCCCATAATCTTAATTAAACGTCCTGTCCGCTGTTCCGTCTCTTCGCATCATCCCTTGAAACCGACAGAAGTTTGGTAACGCGTGTGCGACAAAAAGAAAAACTCGTGAAAAATCGTTGCTTTGACCTGTAACCAGTGTTAGTGAATCGGGAACAAGCGGACGGTTGTTTTGGTATTTTATCACCCTCCAGCTTGCCTACCACCCAACATTTTTCCACCGGAAAAAGTGCTCCAAAGCACGTTTAAACATGACACCAGCACAAATTGTCTTTCTCCAATAATCGTTAAATCGTGAGAGGTCGTAATTAGACCGTACCGAGCACACTTCCTCACTAGGTTGTGTGGCAAGCGCAGCAACATTCCAATTCCTCTTCCCTGCTTGCAGTGCTCTAATCCGACAACGCCCTCGTACACCAATCGCCCCCCGGTCGAGAGAACGCGTGCATTGTTGGATCTAAAAGTTGGGTTGTAAAAAATCACTTTCAGCATCATACTCGCAGACTCGCAAGATCGCAAGATCTTTACTTTAAGCACGGTTGTGCTTGTGGAAGCTGAGGATGGCAGTAGACAATTAAACTTTCACCGGGAATAATCTTTACCATTAACATAATGCAGTCGTACTTCCCCGGCATTGGGGGTGACTTTTGCCAGCGTGCATGCAAAATATCTCTGCACGGGTTGGTGACTATGGCGCGTGAGTCATCGTTGGTCGCTGGGAAGGGTACTGCTAACAGTGGCCACAATGTCATTATTGTTGCATAATTTATACCACCTTCAGTACTATTTGTACACTGGCAGGTAGCATGAATACGAGCAGCAAAAGCAAGCTTCCGGTGGATAGTGATGAAAATAGTACGATATAACAGTCCTAGGTGGTGTGTAAATGTGTTCGAGTGTCGAGTTAGGGTTGTTTGCATTTTTTTTACAGTAAATTGTAATTAAAATGAAAAATTTTGCATCCCCGATTGCAACCAAGTCAAGGCACGATGTTGGAAAAGCGATGACAAACTCTTGCAATAAAGAAGTATTACATCTTACGCTTCTCTGTGAAGGGAAATGTCAAACAAGTTGGAAGGTTTTCTTTTTCTTCTGTACCTTATACCACTTAGCAGTACTTTGCAAAGACTCTGATGAGCAAGAAGATCAACATTTTTCATTCTTAGCAAACTATTTTCTATTTTTAACTTTAAAATTCCCGCAAGGGTGGTTGCCACCACTACTGACGGTGCCAAACTCTGCAATAAGCTAAAGGCACGAAAACCCGGCAAAAGAATGCTCATTTCCCCAGTAAAGAGCAGGAAAAGCGGTTGATACTTTTTCGACGCGGAAAGTATGTATGTGTGGTTTGGAGAAAAGTTATTGCGCAAAGTGGGACACAAAATTTGGAACGTGATTATTTGCATTCTACTCACAGCAAGCGCAAGTGATCATCACATGGCTGAGAATCTATGTTTTTGTGTATGTGTGTGTGTGTTTGAGTCGGTTGAAAGTTGCTTCTACAGTTTTCTTCACCGCTAGTGGCAGAAGCCAAGCAAGAAAGAAGAATTTAATAAGTAAACCAGCTTTGCGGTGCCGGTAAATGAGTGAGAAGGGTCGCGTCGGCGAGGTCCAAAATGGTGTCAATAATTGTGCATCTAAGTTGTGCGGCGAATGCACCACGTACGACAGTTTTATGGAACTGCTGGTGAGCACAAAAAAAGAGGAGGAAAGTTTTTAATTTTTGCCTGCTAGAAGGCAGAAAGCAGACCGAGGGATGGAAGCGCAGCGCGAAAGCTCTAACGATTTCCTGACTATTAAAAGTCAACAGGAATGTAAGCGAATTCAAAGGAAAGGAGAAAAAAACAGGAAAACAGCACGGTACACAAAGATTGGAACCAACAGGAAGCGAGAACAGAAGACAGTTAAAGAAACAAGATTTATGTTGGTTGACAGTTTCAAGCTAGAACTCGCTTCAATCGCGATCGAATTTTGCAAGTATTTCCATTCGATAAAACGCGGGAGAGCTTTTGCAGGCGCGCGAAGCACTGGACAAGATTAATTTTCCGAACGGGACTGGAAATTGAAAAACGGAGCAATGCAGCTGGTAACTGTGAAATCGTGAAGCTTAAAGCTGAATGTCAATTGAAATTCTTGATATTTGTTTTTCAATTTTAAAATCAAATTGAAAGATGATTTTCATGCTACATCCCCCCACTTTTTTGTTCAGCGTTCTTGATGGGTCCTGCAGTTGACTTTGTTTTAATGAAATACTTTTCATCGTGGTTTTTTTGTGTGTCTCCGTTACTTCGTGTCACATTTGACAGTAATGAAACTTTGTTCTTAAACTAAAGCATTCTTCTTTCGAAGTAGTTTCTAGTAGAAAAAAACTTTTAGGCCTTTTTATTATCGAGTTCTACTTAAGAATGCTGTGTTATACTTCCAGATATAATTTATTAACTATATCTTGATTGTATCTACTTACCGTTTCGTGGCTACATTGTTGCCAAACAGTCACATCACGACCATTAAAGTTCACACTTGGCAGCACATTGGCATTGGATGAGCTTTCGGGTGTTATGAGATTAATTTATTTGTCAAACAATTTAAGCAACTAAATAATTTAACGCCTAAATCACTGCAAAATTTATTTCGGTTTTTACAGCAGAATCAGGATGTTATAAGAAATATTTCACAAAAGGTAATAAATTAAAGAAAATTTCATCTTGTCCATCAGCTGGACAAAAACTTTCCAAATATTCCATTCTGAGCGAGCGTATTTATCTTCCCTCGGTATTAGATTGCTCTGCACGGGTAAACAAAACCGGATATGCGGGCTTACACTACCTACGGGATGTTGTCTATGCAAATTGTGTACACATTCGTTTGTTCGAATGTGCCGCAGGGCAAACCTTGACGGCGTACAAACAGTTGTCTTTAGCACCTGTTCCACGGGTAGTAACCCGTTTTGTCCGATTGCAGCCGTGTAATCGGTTGGCTGTTTTCTCTCACGTGCAAAAGGCAAAGCACCTGGCAAAAGTGCAACGATTAAGGATAGTACTATCATCTTTTCGTTGGTTTTGGTTTTCCTTCTGTGTACGTAAATGTGCTCCGTGTGTAGCTTTAGGTTTTCGTTAGCGGCAACAAACATTTTCAAAACTAACTAGCGTACTCCTCTTGCCATTTTGTGGAAAATTCGTGGCAAAGGCAAGCTGCCATCCAACATGTTGCGAGTACGAAATGGTGCGCTGAAACAATAAGCTTACAGCGGATTTGGTTTCCTCGCGTTTTTTTTTTTTTTGGGGGGGAAGAGCGGTTTCGTAAAGTTGTCGACTGACCCTAGAGGGTGGCATCATCGCACGATGGGGTTGGTGCCGGACGAACCATGGGGTTTGACATGATAGTATAAAAATGTTAGCGTAAAGTCGTTTCCCGTTGTGCCATGCATCCTGTTCATCTCGTTGTGTGCAGTTGAGATATTTTTTTTTTGCGGCGAAAACTCATACCTGGCAGAGAAAGTTGAACTGCTCTGCTGGGCTCGCAATAGCTAGAAGCTAGAAGCTAGAATACGACGTAACGCAACGAGAAACGAAACCTGGCGGCCATGAGAGTTGGAGTTTTGTTGGTCTCTAGTTTGGCTCGTTCTTCTTCGGATTATCAGGTTTGTTGCAACCTTGGACTATTTTTCTATTGCGCGACAATATTATTTTTTACGAAAACCCAAATGTTAAATAAAAATACATGGAGGGTTGTCCTTTTTTGCCGTTGGGTTCTTTTGCATAAAAAGCATTCCTACAAATTTCAGTGGTTAGAGAAATATTTTATTCGTAAAAGGATTCGGTAAAACCAAATGTGGCAGCACGGTACTGTTTCTGATTCCATTTCATTTTGGCCACACATTCACACACACTATCTCGCGCAAAAATAAAGCCTGGCTGACCGAGGGAATGTAGTTATTCGGTGTTCAGTGTTCCATATCAGTTGTGTCGCATCGACACGGTTTGCGTTAGTGCACGGCTTTTTTTATGTTTGGCAAGTGTTAGCAACGTACTATTTTCCACACCCGACACTCACATGCACTTTATCAAACGGTCCGGCCCCCGGTGTTCGTTGACAGATGACAGTTGACGTCGAGCCTGGCGGGCGGAGATATGACTGAAGCTGTCAAAGAAATAGACTAATGGATCTGCACGGTGTGCTTGACCGGTTTGCGCTTTGTGGCCACAGGACGCAACGGACGAAGTCAAAAAAAAGAAGAAAATTGTAACCGAAGCACAAAAGTTAAACAAAAAAGAGGGGGACACAAAAAATGCTTCCAAAGCAAAATGACCGACGAGAAGTGCAAAGCTATTGATTGATTACATTTCCAATGCGACGACAAACTAGCGTACGCTGACACCATCAATAAAAGCTTCGCGTTTACGTGCTACGCGGCACGACTTAACTTATCGCAATCGGGAAAAGGATCATTCGGGTAAAAAAAAAGAGCAGCAAGGCTGGCCAAACGGGATAAAGCCGCAAACAGTTCGTTAGCTGTGGTCGAAATTTGATTAATCAGCACAGTTGGCCGGCTGTGCCACCACGCCTCCACACATCGACGCGGAAGCACACAAAACATTGAAATTGACTCTGTTGAGCTGGCTCGCGTGCTCCTCTGGTGGCTAGCAGTGGGGGTAGAAATTAAAATAAAAATACCTCACAAAAGAAAAAAAAGGAACACAGCAATTGACAGTGCGTCACTTGGGAATGTAATTACGAAAACGAATTTGTATGCACAACTATGTGTGGTCGAGTAAAATTCTCTTACTGTAAATGAAATAATGCAACCATGGGCTGAAGAGGATGGAATTGCAATTGCCTGTTATTGCGATGAGGTAACGCGTGCAAGGCTAAATAAAAATACACACACACTTGTTGGGCGGAATGGTTCATCAATATTCGACCCCAGCAATGCAATAATCGACTTAACTGCTGGTTCATGTTCACATTGACTGCAACTGCAAACAACAGTTCCCGGGAGTGTGGGAGTGATGAAAATTGTAATACCAATTTCACGTACCTGAACACCCGGGATGAACACATACGAGCGAGCAAATAGCGGGCTTAAGCTGGTGGAAAAGTTGTCTAAAACGAAACTGATCCCCTCGAACACCGTTGCACTAACGAAGTTTGGTTGAGGGATGATGCGACGCCTGTGCGACTACGGTTGAGGTGATAAGAACTTGAAGCTTCTGATCGACAGCAGCCAAGTTCGAGCAGATCTGAGTCGCTCTTTTGTATGTTGTTGCTAGGAAGATCCTTCAGCATCGCTACCTTCACGCTCTGTGGCGTTTGGCGATGAAAAGGGTTCCATGGTCGGTGTGTGAGTGTTTGTAGGGCGTCTTTTTTCGACTATCTTACAAATTGACGTGCGGGTGAAGTGTGGTAGCGTGGAACCAAGGAAAAGAAATTTGAATTTCAGATTTTAAAACTTCCGCACCAGAGTAGTAGTCCTTTCACTTTCGTAACTCCTGCACGGGGATGGGGTACGATTGGTAAGAGAATAGATCCAGGCACCCATACACACAATCTGTTCGTGAACTGTGAACTTCTTTTGAGGTTGTTTCAAACCATCCCTTATGTGCTATACCGGGGAAGTAACTCCGGATAGCTAATGCTTGATAACGTTTCGCCACCCGGTTCAAAAAGTTTTCCGGTTTCGAATTTGTAAACAAGTGTTACAATGCAAAAAAGTGCAAATCAGCCGAATGACATGGAAATGAGCCATCGACACCACGCGTCGTTTGTGTTGTTTGGCCGGAATTTTTCCCCCCCTGCTAGTCTCTGCATACGAAATGAACCGAGCTGCTGGCCGGTCACAAAGGTTAATGCCGCCAAAGGACCGGCCATTAGGATAACTGCTTTACCGAGCCCAACAGCACCCTCGAAAGGGGATGTTATCGATCGTTGGTGCTATTTATGGTGATGTGGTTTGGTTCCCTTTAAATAGCGTTCCCTGCCATCAATCGCCATTAACCGCCGCCGGAGTGATCGGTTTTGCATGAAGAATTAGCAGTTTATAGGTCACACGGTCGTGCCCACCACACACCGCTGGTACGTTAATTGCTGGTTGCTTTAAAGCGTACCGTAGTTGTTCATAAATAATCCTGACAATTCGAATAAATCTTTCGCACCGTGATTGCCTTCATTTCATTTTGCACGTGCCTAGCGAAGACGAAACTATTTCGCCTTTAAACCTCAACCGTCCTGGCATAGAGAGGGGGCGGGGAACTATATCTTAATACGAATCGGAAAACTTTCACAATTCTCTTGCGTTGTAAGTTGGAAAATCTTGGGCACGTGGGTCGTTTGAAGGTTGCGAGCGCGTGTGGATAAAGGTAAGACCAGTTCATGTAAAGAAACTATTTCCGGAGCGATTTTTGGGAGGGTTGAAATGGCACGAATTCGGTACCGAGTTAAGCGGTGTGAGCGTGATATACTGTACAGACGATCTACCTGTTAAGAAATGTTTCGTGAATTTGGGCTATAATTTTCCAGTGATTGGAAGCAACTTTCCATGTAGCAGATTGATGAATGGTTCTCACGTGTGTTTGGCTGTAGAATATTGATTTTTGTAGCGTTTTGATGATATTATTGGTGTACATGCAAGATAAATCGTTATCAGGAATCATTCGCGATGCTCTCCACAATAAAAGCTTTTGGCAATCGAAAGCACAGAAAGTTATGGAGATTTTTTTGAAATCTTTTTGTAATATAGAAAAGTCAATTTTATTTCCATCAAAAAACGCTCTCGAGGAGATAAAAAAGACTTTCTCATTAATCACAACTTTTTATGCTAGAGTGCACGCCGTCCATTTCTTTAATTATTGCCGTCAATTATTATGTCTCTTTGCTTCCTAACTTCTATTGAACGATTTTTTGGTGCGAAAAAAAAGTAAAACATTTACTCTCATCTTTTAACACCTTCGCCAAGACCGAGAGTGGTTTTTGCTTTATTCTGCCGCATGTCCCTTATATTTCCACTCTAAAATCCAATACTGCTCGTTGCTAATGAGAATTGAAACAACCGGATCCCTCACCCAAATTGACCGTCGCAAGAGTAAGGAAGCGATCGAGAAAAAAAGGAGGAATGACACTGTGCAAGCAAACAAGCATGCAATGCCACGATCCGTGAGCAAACGAGCGAGAAAATCAAATTAAAATCTGAAAGCCTGTTTTTCTGTGCGCCTCTCCCCATCGCCTAGATGGGCTAGATAACACCGCAGAAACTGGGACTACAGGCTGTGAAAAACTGGAGTTTGTGTGTGTCACTTTTATTTTTCTTGAACCCTCTGCCCGCATTCGCGCGGGACATTTTGCTTTCCGTGGTTGGGGGTTTTTTTTTTGAATATCCCTTTTGTTTTGTTTGCTATTTTCATCGTTCAAACGCCGAGCACAATGTGGATCGGCAAAAACCACCAAAAACCTTGGGTGACTTGGATTCCCGCTAGCTTTACCGGCGGGACGGCAGGACTCGCCAGAAGTATTGGATGGAAAATGATGACCTTATCTTTCGCCACCGCGTGTAAGCACGCTTGCTTGGACTGTGAAAAAGGATGTGGGCTTTGGGAAGTTTTTTTGTCAGGGTTTTGGGTGTCTGGCGCAACTTGCGCTTGGTTCCCGGTTTGTTACGCTTTGTTTGCAGCCAGCAATGGTGGCTACAACGAGAGAGGCTCTGCGTGGTGGGATGGAAATTGAGGTAAAAATCAATATTGCTCTTGAGGCTGGGGTAAAAGGGCGATCATCAAAGGATGTGTGTCTCTCTGGTGATAAAATCTATAATGAAAAGTATGAAGGAAAACGGAGTAAAGCAATTAACTACTATCGGTTGAACATTTCATATTCTGCAAATTACCTGGTGTGTTTAAAAATTAAGCTCGCTTTGATGCTGTTTCGTTATTGGATTTCGAAGAATTGGAAGGTAATAAAGGACACATATTGCTTACAGGATCGAAAAAGGATTTGTAATTTAAATACCCAAAACTAGAACAAATGATGTATCCATATCAGCAAATCTACAATTGATTGAGAGAAGATAGTGAAGACTCCTGGAGGTTTTAGTCATAAAATTAACATTGGATAAGACAAATTGAACTCTCAAACCATTTTCGTTAGTATGAGATAGCACATTATTGTTCATATTGTCATACTCACATAGAGAGAACCCATCTCTGTGTGTTCATAAAGAGGTTTATCGTCTGGATGGAGGAGAGAATTATTTAATCCATCCAATTCCCCCTTACTTTCCTATCGACAAAAATCCGGCCAAGTCCTCGCCCTAACGATTGTAATAACAATTATTTCTCACTCACCAACGTCTCGTACGTCTTGCGCTCAGGAAGGGAACGTTTGGTAGGGTTTTTGGAAGCCTCGTTAACTATCTTTCGTTGCTCCGACCGAGCATCTCATCACGGCACGTTTCGCTTGGTTGGTTTGTCTTAATGCGTACTATCACCGAACGAACCTGGTGGGTGTCACCCGGCAAAAGGGCAACTTCGAAACACCAGAAAACCCACCCCGGGTACCGTACGGGGGGAAAGGGTCTGCCAAACATAAACATGCCTTCGGTATGGTATGGAATTACAAACGAATAGTGCATTACAGAGCAGATCGTTTGCTGTTTGGCTCAGTTCGAACGAGTTAAGCGGTTGTCTTCACCGGATAGAAAGCATAATTTGACGCTGTCCTTTGAGCTAGCGCTAGATGCTTCGCTTTGAACAAGCGGTCTTCACTGGAGGCGTGATATTATGTATCCCGAAAATGGAGTTGGCGTTTTAATTAATTGCGTGGAGCGATGCTCTGCCTTTCGGGCGCGCTTGAAGTGTGAATGGTTATGTGTGAAATCAGACTAGTAGAATTATGAATACAATACCGTTTTGCTCTATCTTTTCGCCGTTACGATTGCGCTTAAAGTGCTCTATTAGTACAAACTAATGAATCGATTCATATGCCGCTTTATGCGGTTCATGCATCAATAGAACGGTTATCTTATTTTTTTGCTTACCATTATCCACGGTATAAACGGTATGAGCTGAGCTTTAAAATCTCACTTAGCTTTCAGCTTCAAATGCATCCAATTAGTATGTACCTTTAACCCTCACTTGATGTGGTACATATCTTTAAAATGGACGGAGCTCTTCTTTTTTTGTTGCTGCTCGGACATAACTTCACCCGACAAACACGTTCGTTCGGTTTGACCGCTTAATGTTACGATACTTTAATTTCGGAACGATCACACTCTTACTCTACACAGGCGTCGAGAAATGCTTTTCTGCACACATTTTTCCTCGACACGCTCATTTTCCCGTTCCGATCTTGGGTCCATTTTCTCACCGTTCGCCACACACGAATCATTCCCTCCCTTCTCGTTTCTCACCTAAGGTTTGACGGAAGAATTTACTCGCTTCCACTAAAACGGTGCGGAATCTGATTACATCATCAGTTTTCTACCACCAACATCCCATTCGTTGGCCGGTGCTGCAACACTCGTCCACCATTCCCACCCCGCCGCCAGCACCTTCCCGCACTGACGATTTGTTTGTGTAGTGACCATAAAATGTTGTATTTGCGATTACCGAGCCACCCAGCGCAGCAGCCACGATGGCCGCAAAATATCGCTATTCCTTGCCGGCAATATTCTACTCCGGTTTCGACCTTCCCGTCCTGGGAAGCCTCGAGTATGCTTGAGATTGAAAAATTTCGCCAATTTGTATCATCATTTCGTTTTGGGGCTGCTGCTACTGCTGCTGGTTATGCGGTGCTTGAGCACGGCTCTCGGCACTAGTTATCCCGGTTGGCTTTCCCATCCCATTTCTCGGCTTCCGATGTTTTGTTGACGGTTGTGTTTGGTGCTGTCGAGTTGAGGTTTTATGCATGCCCAGGGTTTTATGTTAGCGGAATCTTTTCCTCGTACCTTATTTATCTCGTCCACTCTGATATCTTTTGCTGCCGGATGTCTTTTATCGATTTCGGAATTTTCATACACTCGTCGAATAAGAAGGCTACAAGAAAAGATAAAGAGAGAGAGAGAGAGACACACACACACATAAAGCTTCTTCCCTAGAGCATACGGAAGCGTTGCATCCATCGCTTGCATTGCTAATGTGTACTCCGCGTGCCCACCCATCTTGTCCGCATTGCCACAACTGCCGCAGAATGTGCTTGCAGGAAAATGTACTGGCCATAAGCAAAATCAAGGACTTTTGGCTAGTGCCCAACATTCGGCGAAACACGACGGTAGCACGGTGTGTTTCGATCTATTTTCAGACTGTACAGGCGCGCATCCGGCTCGGTTTGGGTGGGGTGGGCAGTGATGGAATAGTACGGTTTCATTTCCCGTTTTCTGCTCGGTAGAGTGGTAGCTTCTGCGCTCGTGTGCTGCTGCTTTAGTTAAAAAGAAGTTGGACAAAAAGGGCCTCAGAAAATAGGACAGCAGACATGCACTCGTTAAATATTTAGCCACCGCTTCTAGGGAATTAAATTTGCTTGCCTAGGCAGTGTGCCACTGCGCCGCAGAAAGGCTTGTCCTGTAGATGCCGTGGAGAGCGTGGACGAGCCAAAGAAGTGTGCTTGTGTGCTGGGAAAAATCAATATTGTGCGACCTAGAAGAATGATAATCGGTATGGGCTAGAGAGAACGTGCGAGTTTGTTTTGAGAGTGGTGGCTATCATTAATAATTAGGACGAATTTAAGAGTAATCTGCAAATGAAGTAAAAAAGTTACTACAGCATGTTAGTTTATCATATTTAAATTCCGTTTCATGACGTTTTGCTTGCTATGTATGCGTCAAACAATGACGCAGCTGAAACAATTTCCTATTAAAAACAGTAATTTTTTAAAACAATCATAAAGTCTTGCCAACTTTTTCCGTACCGGTAAAACTATTTGAAAACAATTCACATTCCTTCATTATGCTGCCTACTCTGTACTGCTCAGTTTTTTTCCCCACAGGAACCAAATCTCTTGTTCATAACTATGCCACTCACTGTTCTGGACTTTGTTTGAAAAATTCCTTCCAAAAACAGCAATTTCTCCAAACTAACGCAAACCATTTTTTCTTCTCTTCTTATCTTGACTATGTTTCTTTGCAGATTTTCCCACCAAAACGGGAACGGGTGAAAAGTTGTGCTGAGGGTTGCCCTGCAGTGTTGAGCTATACCTACCAGGCTTCATGATGAAAAATTTCAACTAATCCACCCGCCAAGAAGAAGGAAGACAACAGCAAACTTGAAGGCAGGAAAAAAAAGCCAAAACGAAACATCACAAACAGCTCCAATCACTCCGGCGGTCCGGCTCAGTTCTTAGCAGTTGAAAAATTATTTGAACAATTTTCATCGTTGTGAGTGGAGACAGATGAGTTTTCCGCAGAACACAATCGGACGAAAAACTTTGAACAAGAAGTGAAAAGACAAAAAAAACACAAAAACATCCCCCCTGCTTAACGGATGGGCTCAGTTTGTGTGAAACATGTGAAACAAAGACAAAACCAAGCGAAGCATAACATCATAGATTTCGAAACTCTCCAGTTCATCGGGCGCCTCCATCGAAGACGCAAACGTTTAAAAGTTCCTTTCCCGTTCGTTCACTTTGGTGCTTTTTCGTGTCCGATGTTGTGTTGGTGTGTGCGAAGGTTCCGTTTGCCTTCCTTTCTGTAAACTTTGCCTGGGTGTAGCAATACAAAGAAGGGACGCGAATGGAACAAAACAAGTGGACAAGTGGGAAAAGAAAAGTGAAAGCACGGATAGACAAAGAGCACGATCGCCAAGAGCCTTGGCCGACACAAACACACAAGAAAATAGCGTGGAAAAGTAAGAGCAAAAACGGAAACCCGACCAAAGCATCGCTCCGGCTTAAGAATCCTTTTGTTGATTCTTTGGAAGGATTTGTGCCTTTTTGTTACGTGTGCCGTGTGCGTTACATTTTTTCTTCAAACATCAGTGTTTTTTTTTCTGTGTATCGTTGTTCAAGCAGTTCAAACTTGTGTTCCAGTGTTTCGCGCATTATCGAAAAAAAAACAAAAAAAAAAAAGAACCGTTTTAAAACTGATCTCAAATGAAGTGGAAAGCTAACCTTTTTTTACTCGTACGTTGCTTATAATCTTACAATTTATTTTGTGTTTTTATTTTTCAGCAAGAAACAGTATTGTTAACTAAGCAGCTAACACACGTACGCGAGCGTGAGTGATATTGATCGTTATTAAGTGTAACAGGCGCAGGCGATAGTGCACACACACACACACAGTGTTCAAGTGGTTAAATCCGGTCGGTTGTAAAAGTAAAAGCCAGCAAGCAAAATGGCCGCATTCGTCGCAAAGCAAATGGTCGGCAACAAGCTGAACGCCGTTAAAGGTAAGTTTTACGCCAGGACTTGAAAAGGATTGGATGCAATAATCACCACTGATAATGGTACATTTGTCAAACAGTGGCTATAACCATGGCCGGTGTGTGCGCCTTGCTTTTACGATTGTTTATAAACACCTTAATGGAACACACGGGGGGTGGGCTGGCGTCACCCGGCTGATAAAGCTGGGCTTGCTCGGCTCGAAGAAACTCCAACCCGAATCATACTACACACCGGCTCACATACTCACACAGGAAAGGATCGGAACGCTCACGTGGCACCCGTCATTAGAATCTCATTTTACCCCCATTGAAAGCAATATGTGCAGTATAAATCATCGTAAATAATGGGCTCATAAATTATTCATAATTCGGCATTCCCACCGAGTGCGGGATCTCCTCGCTGGACTGCCTAGGCACAAACCGTCGACGGAGCAAGCGTTCTTGTCTTCGGTGCGTTTCGCTTTTAAAAACCATGTTCTGCCACAAATTGTCGTTCTCATTATTGCTGTTGTGTTGTTCTGGATGGGGTTTTTGTTGTTGTTGTGTTTTAGCTTCACTTTGTTACGCTCCATTTGGCAGCGCAAACAGTTAATCCACAGCCGGGCGCTGTGCTGAACCGGAAAAATGGTTCGGCCCGTGAAGAATGACGACCGGAGGCCGGCCGGGTATGGAATGAATGCATCGCTCGTGGGTGGTGTAGCGGCACATGACTCTTTAATTAAAAAATGTACTGCTTGCTTTCGCTCGCTCGCCGGGTGAAAAGCCCATTCCGGTGGCCGGAAGTATCTGCTGCGAGCGAGCGTAACAGCGTGAGTGATGAAGTGTGGTCGAATTTTTTCCCCCTTTATTTTTTTTTGGCTTTGTGTTGTGTGCGAAGAATGTTCGTTCGATTTCGGTTCCGGTAATTACGCAGAAAGAATGTGTGGTCGGTGTTTTGCTGTCTACATTTTGTTTTGCGCTGTTCCTCGTCGTTTTCTGGCGATTCCGTGCGAGCAGTGATGATGGTATCAAAAATACATATCTCATCCTGTAAATGAGTTTGTGAGTGTTATGTCCGATCGATTTAACAATTAGAGAAAAAGGGGTTGAGCTTTTTATCGATAGGATGCGTCAACCTAACGATTGTTTCATTAACGATTTTAAAGCTAAATTTTATACAAAAAAGGGTTCGAGTGCGTTGGCTGTTTGTAGTGGTATTTTGGGAAGGATAGATCTTGAACAGATAGCTGAACTGCTTTGGTATATTGTGAGTTGTATTATTTGATTCTTCCTTTTTCTTGGCTTACCGACAATATCCGGCAATGATGGCCATCTAATGGCCTACGAGAATTATTGATACCACGTAGAGTTGGTCAGATCCTTTTCTATGGGGGAACTGGGGAACATTATTCGAACGGATGGGATTTGAACTCTGATCCTGCTGTGTGAAGACTGGCGCCGCTATCACTTGTATTACCGTACCAACTCTGTATTTGTTAACATAGCTATGGATAGCATTTCGTTCGTGATTATTAAAGTACTTGACTTCACATTAATTTAGTGACATTTCCTTTTCCGAAACGTGAAAGACAAAAATATATCAAAATTAAGTTTATAATATTAATTGGCATTTTTTTTATTGAAGAATTACACTTTTATGGTTTTGCAAAGTGGCTTACAGAAATGTACTTTATGTTTAAAAATTTCTGCAATTTTATAAGATCGATCTATCTTATTCTATGTAATTTGTTGGGTGAATTAATACTGTACAATGTCCCGAAATATTTTCAATTACCGTTTCATCAAATAAAGACCTTCAAACAGGAAACATCTTTTATGTCCTACACTGTCGCACAATGTCACTTACGCCACATAACTTCGTTTTGCCACTTTGTTGCCAGTAAACCCTAGCTCCACTCTCCGATATCGATAGCTTTTCGTGTTGTGTATTGTAAATGGGTTGTGGGAAATGATTTTGTTGCTCGACTGCACAACATCCTCGCACTCAATAGTGGCAAAGTAAGTCCATAAAAAAGCCGGAAAATCAAGTAACTCTGTGTGTATCGAATTTTACATTACAGCAGTGTAGTGCAGGATGCATGCAATGACAAGTGCCGGTCTCGGTTGGAATGACAGTCAGCCGGTGAATACATCTAGCTGCTAGCAGACGGGATGATGTATCGGAAATAGGACTGGATAATAACTAAGTAACGTAAAAGCAGTGCTGATGAAAATAGATTTTGAGCGATTGCAACGTTCTTGAAATTTTACGCCATGGTATGAACCATGGTATGAAGCACAGCGGACGGAATTATTCAACGCTTTAACAATTATTTCCAGGAAAAATGCTCACAATTGTAAAGCGTTTTTATCAAGAAACACCAAATCCTTTTTTCCATCGAAATAAAGGCACAAATGGCGCGACGCGAGGCACAAATGGCAAAACGTATCATACCAATTGTTTGTTTAACGTACGAACGCAGTGTTCCGATCGAAATTAACTTGAAAACTCTGTTTTTCTAACCAGTTCGGGAAAAGAAGAAAAATCTTCAAAAATTCTAAAACAAACGGGTTTGCTAATATTTCCTTCACGTTGTCGATGCTCACATTGGGCATGTTCTTTCCTCGACATACGTAGTACAAGCGCTCGGCGTTATCGTGGTGCGTGTTTTGTTTTGCGTCGGCCTGTGCCGGAGTCGAGCTTTACGCCAGTTCCCAGCGCTGAATCGGTCGCTTCCTAAAAATATCCGCGAACTTAGCTATATCTACTGCGGAAAAATGCGCCGTATGTGAATATCCATTTTTTCGTTTGCTGCTTTCGAGTAAAAACAAAAGCTACGCACACAAAAAAAAATATCTGTTGTCCGGTCCAAAAGGCTGTACAAAAGGATCAGTGGGTGTGTGGGTTGTTTTTGGTTCGCTTGACTGGTGGAAGGACGCGTTGGGAAATCAGAAAGTTTTGTAAAATTCATGAAAATTTTCCTCTTCGATTGCTGGCCGACAGAATGGTTGAAGGTTCAGCTGACTGATACTGAATGGAATAAGAGCGAGCGAAAGATGGGCGCAAAAAAAAGTTCCTCGAACACCAGGCTCCATTGTGTGTGTGCCGAGTGTGGACGTGTGCTGTACACGGGTGTACGCCTGTTCAAGCGATCGTACGCAGCAGCATAGCTGTACGGCCCTCAACTGCAGCAAAGTGGACACATTCAAAGTTCAGACATCGTGCTCATGTGGGACATTTGAAAGTTTTTACGAGCTGTATATTTTTTTATGGCCATATTTATCCTTTACCGTTTTTTGCGTATGGTGGCTATCGGGCCAACAAGAGCGAAATGGAGCTAATATTTCAAACACGAGGAAGAGTTTTGGCCAACCTATTGGATGGCTGGATGAATTTCATACTCCAGTGGTCGTTAGATATGGTTAGATATGCATAGTATTTTGTTTATATTGTTTTTTTTTTTATTTTTGCTCAACAGCTTACCCAAAACCTGTTAAAATGCGCGTTTTTATGCTACCGTACACTAATGAATGCTTTGAATGTTATTCACACTTCTGCACTGGCTGGCTGTGCAAGTGTTCGAAATGCTTTTAGAAAGGTGTCTTTCAAGCTTTATCGGTGACAGCGCATGACAGCAGCACGTAATTTAATACGCTCGCTGTACCAGCTAGTATTAGAAATTTTATTTTAAAACTGTGTCATATCGTTTTGGTCCAGAAGCGTTCGTTTATAGTATTGATTGAAGTGTTTGGTTTGGCTTTCTGTGTAGCCAACAGTGCGCCAGCACTACTCGAAATGCAATCCATTGCAGTTTATTGCAGTTTTCACACCCTTTGGGAAATAAAATTGGTAAATCATTCTCGACTGTGCACGGTCAAGCCGGCGAGACCTGCCGAGCATAAAAAAACGATCCTCTAAAAGGGTAACATTGGCAACTTCCTTTAAAACACTGGCACCGAAATCTTAATTCAGTCACGTTTCCGCGTCCGCGTCGCCCCTCTGGTCTCGTCCTTCTGGTCAGCGCACCCGTTGTTGGCAAACGTGAAGTAGTGTGAATTCTTTTGCTGCTGGACTTCCGATCCGATCCGTTTAATGCAAACCTTCTCGGACGCAAATGGAATAGCGCTTCACCGGCTTTGCCCTGCTCTCCATCCTTGTTGGTGCGAGCACGAAGCAAGCGGAGTAGAAAACTTCATTAGGCGAACTCAATCCCGCTGCGGTGAATTCCGGGTGTTTTGATCGGATCGAACACCATGCGCTTCAATAGTTGCATTATCGCTGCTATCGGTGCAGGGTGAGGGGAGAATTCGATCACGATTTGATCATTCTTCTTTGCATTGCATTACGAATGCTCCTTTTTTTTGTTCCCTGCTGGTGGTAAATATGGAACCATTTCGAATGGGAAATCTGGGTAAACAAGGGAAATGATTCGTTCGAATGGTTGAGCAAGCTAATGAATTTCAAATCAGATCGATTGGTCTTAGCACTGCAAAATTAGATTATTTGTAGCGAATTAATTATCTATCATGGGTGCACTTCTATCGTGTTTAACGGGGCGTGTAGGCTAATGCTCCAAAGGATTTACAATAAATTAAGTTTGATATGTGATATAGTGGGGAAGTGTTTCAGGAAGACAATTCTATAACCTTGTAATATAAAACAAGGCTTTCATTATTAATATTTGCGTTAAGAACTATTCGTCTGGAAAGATTTTCGCCATACGGAATGAAATAAGTTAATTAATTGCATTATTTTTTTTCAAAATAATCAAACTATGTACTATTCTACTAGCAAACCGTTGAGAATTTATAGACTTTGACTATAGATCGAAAAAATAAAGCCAATCTGTGGTCAGTTTAAAACCAAAAAAGTTGGGTTTTCTCCTGTGCACCATTTATTTTCATATTGTGTTTGCTAACATCCCAACATGCAGTAAGCAGCAGTAAGCCACATAATAAGGGTCTCTTGTATATGGTTGGGCAAAGGTAAATATTGCCCATGGGGATTTCGTTATTTCGCATCCTGGTCGGCTGGCCTTGATACAAAATGCAAATAGGGCAAACTGATTATGGAAAAGGTTAGGTTCGGTGTTATTGTTCTCTTGTCTCGTTTGTTTGCACTTTTGTTTGGGTCAGTTATAAGAAATGTGTTGTGCAATGGTGGGGTGAGTTATTTAAGCTTTTTTGTAATCAGTGTCACACAGTTTGGAAGAACAGCAAATTTTATAAAATGTTATATTTGAAATTAATACGTTTGCAATAACAATTTCTTGAAGCAAATACCCATGCAAACCTTTTATGCAAACCTTTCCTTGAAATAGTTAAAGTGCAAAACAGGAACGCTCGCACAAAAAAAGAACACGTTTGTAAGCATTCGGCAAAATATGCACCGGCAGCGGGCGCATTGTTTCTCGGCGCCATTAATTTCCAAAGAACATCTACACGTATCCACATGACCCACCGGGATTTCCTATTACAACGCTGCTGCCTCGGTAATGAATTCGCAGTATTCCTATAGAGCCCTTACTGCTGCTGGCAGAAAAATGGGACGGAAAATAAAAGTTTCACCAGTGCGCCCAGATTTCGCTCGCACATAATCCGAGCCAAGGCCCCACATTTCTGCAGCAGCAGAACGTGTGCTGAACCAAGCGCGCACACTACCTATTGTTTCCGATTCCTTAGTTTATTAATCTTCGTTCGTGTCGTTCACGGAACCAGCCAGCCGCCCGACTACTCCCGTCCGTTCGGCGCGGGCCTTTGGTTCCATCGGGATCGTGAGCCGTGCAGGAGTGCTCAGTCACGTCTCGGATGGAATGATGCCCCTTCGTTCCGAGCTTTCAGCGCCTTGCCGGTGCCGACAAACTCTCGTGCCGGGCAGAGAGGGCTACAAATCTTTCCCGCTCCTTGACCTAGATGAAAGTGGCACTCGAAAGCGCTAAGTAGAGAAGCAAGGAACACGAACACTGGCACCTTTCCTTTTTGTGGCTGATTTTTCCACCGTTTCGCTCAAGATGGCTGCAACGGGGCTTTGAAGGGAAGGGTTATTGTACCATAACCAAGCGTTGAGCACTCGGTTTTTGAAAGCCCGTGAGTAACACGTTACAAATGTTCTACCTCACATCCACCGAAGCACTTGCCGAACCCGCGGCAGATCACATTCTTCCTGGCGGGGCCTTTTTTGTTTTCCTCCTAGGTAAGTTTCGCTAGCTGCATCGGTGCCCGGTGGGAGCAAATGATGCGACCGTTAGAAGTTTTGGCATCTAAGGACGACCTTATCTGTAACAAGACTGGCAGCCGTGTGCTATTCCACCCGAAAGGGTAACACACGCTTTCCTTCGCTGGTGCTAGAGAAGAGGGTGGAAATCCGGTTGAAACTATTCCGATGGCTACAATCGCTGTCCTTGCTAATCTCGGCAACCGTTTCCGGGAACGATTATCCTTTAGAAAATGGAGCTTTTTCCCTTTTTGTTTATGTCCGCGTACGCTTGGCGATGCCGGTGTAATTGTAATTAAAATTCTAAACCCTTGGCCCATTTGTTTTCTGCCCGTGTGCGATATTTCAAGAGTCGGTGGAACCTGGTTGGCAGGTTCTTAGTATGATCTGTCCCTGTAACGTGTCTTCGTGAAACGTGTTAACAAACGTACCAACGAAGAAGTTGAACGAAAACTTGAGCTCGTTGAAGCACGTTTCCGTTTCGGTAAAATGATAGTTTCAAGAGACCGGTGTGTAGTTATTTATTAGACGTTAAATAAAGGATTCCTCGCCCATTCGCTTACTATGCTTCGCATTATTGCAAAACAAAACAGAACAGAGCGCAAACAAAAAAATCAGAAACGATCCTTAGGAAGCTGGCAAAGCTTAGGTATTGTATTAAATTTCTCCCCAGTCTCATTAGTGGATTCTGGATCATTAGTAGGTTACTTAGCGCTGCTCCAGAAACCGTGTGCGAATCCTCCACGAAGACAACGCGATACTGCAGTAAACCTTCTTTCTTTAGCTGGGGCATTAAATTTTTATCCCCATTCACACACCATAAAACCTCTTCGGCACTGGTTTTGCTTCCCGTTTTTCCCGCACTCGCGTAGTGTGCGTTTGAAGGGAGAGTATTTAGTAGCGGTACCATTTTCAAGATCACAAAATGGCGTCACATGCACACAGACACAGTGGGGCGGGAGAACACGGACGGACGGCGGTAATGTCAAAGCTAGTGCCATTCACAGCGTTCGCATGCGAAGTGATCATTATGGTTTCAGTGGGACTTTAAGGGTGGCTTAATAACAGGCATTCGCTTTTATTCTGCGCTTTCCATCCCGGCGATGACGACAGCAAGACTGAATGGACCGAAAAAGTAAGAAGAAAAGGGGAGGTTTTAGTACAGCCCGCGGCCAGTGTGTGAGAAGGTGATGGTAGAAGGCGCTTTTATTTCAATGTGAATTTATTTATTTACAACAGTAAGCAGTCGGCGCTTATGCAATCGCATGGTGCCCTTAACCACTTCTCTTCTGCCTCCGATGATGTGTACAATGGGATATTTGTAGGTTTAAACCAAAATAAAAGAAGGCGGTAACATGCTTCCTTACACATGTGTATATTTATATAGGCACCCACAGGCATTCCCCAGTTTGTCCGTTTTTTTTTTTGTTGGAGTGCAGTGGATGCATATGGCAATCCTCATTTTCTACTCTCGCTGGCGAGCAATAACACTGCGTCTTACACGAGAATACCTCGAGCAGGGAGCTTTGTGGCAAGGGAGAATAGTAGTGTTGGTACTACAAGCAGGTTATATTTTCATCTTTGTCCCTCAGGGACCCATCTTTTGCCTGCGAAGCAAATTTTACCTCACTTCAATCCACTTAAACCTCTTCCTGCCACAAATGCAAGTATCCCTGCACCTTTCAAGACGATGCTGCGTGCTAAATCCAATTCAAACATCATCAAGACTTATGCGCACACCAAGCACATCTACACGTCTGAAGGTATACAGCCGCTTCGATGCGAGAATGGTTCTTAAAAACTTCACAATAGCCTCGAGGGGGTTCCAACGCTCCAGAATCGGAAGGCCCCGGACGTTATGCGAAATGGTGGCCGCGGTGAACCTTGCCATTTGGCTGGCTATGGAAACGTAATGCACTTGATAAGCACAGCATGGCTAGGGGAATCGAATAAGGGCGTATAAGGGGTAGGTGAAACGTTCCATTTACTCTACCACCAGGGTTTGTAGTTCGGTAGGGTTCTAGTCTAGCCGCGAATTTTGTACGAATTGTCCCTATGTATATGGTCGCGAAGCACAGCAGCGTTCAAAACGGATGAAAGCTTCTACGCTCCAAGGTCTCCAGCGATACGGCAAAAGGGCAATCTCTGTGGGAAATTTATTTGCAAATTCAATTTATACGATCGAAGCACGGGCGATGGTTGTTGTGTTTGGATGTGAGTGCCCTAGGGGTGGATGTGTCGCCCCACTAGGTGCTTGGTTGTTGTTATCTTTCTCTGGTTTTGAGTAAATACTCTGCTGCAGATGGAGAACTTTCAGCACTGATTGGTACGCGTGTGCCGTTTTGTACTTTGTGCCCGGCATTTGATTGAAGCTTTATTGAAGCAGTCGGCCAAGAATAACACTCCCATCCCGATGCTGGGGAACCATTTTTGGTACCCTTTTTTTTTGTAATTAGTTTTGGTATTGGTTGTAATGAATTGGGTTCTTCGTATTGACACTTAAGTTTACGTCACTCGTAGTTCCAGGAATTGCGTTCCCGCATGTTACTTTTAGTGAGTCAGCGAACGCAGCCGATCTCCATCTTTTCAACTGTGACAAGTCATTGTTAACGTGAATGAGTTGCTACTTTTTTTTGCTTCAGCTTATTTTCCGTTCCGTTTGTAACGCACATTGCGAGCAAACCCGATGTTTGATTAGTGTCTGCGGCTGTATCATCTTCAGCCTGTGGTCGCTAGTACTTGACCTGGCTCAATGAGATCGGCTTTCGGACCGACGGGCCTATCCCACAATCAGCGACATTAGTTCTTGTGTCGTGTCTTCTGTTACGCGCAAATACGTACGCTCGACGCCCCGGCAACGGTTGAATCGCGTGGATCGTGGGTTTTACCGAGCGCAGGGTTTTGCATTAATCAAACGACGTTATTGGAGTATGCGAGCTAATGCTACGAAAGCAAACAAAAACCAGGAACTGAAGATGGGAGGAAAAAATCGTCTGGTGACCATTGTACGCGCTGGATCCTGCTTCGAACGATGTGGAAGTGTGTGCGTATTTGTTTGCTCACCTGTCATATTCCAATCAGTCTGGCTCAAGTTTCGTTTACCCAAGCACGTTTGCAGCCTTCCAGCAGTCGAGCCAAAATTCGTCGAGTCGAGATTCATCATTTGATAATTTAGAGAGTCTGCGGGGTGTTTTTTTTTTGCCTTGCAATCACACAAACCACCCACTTTTGCCTACCGAACAAACCCCAAAAAGGACATCGTCCGTCTGCAGACAAATGGTTGTCCGATGAGTTGGTTAGATTTGATGACGCTCACACAAAAAATTGCTTGTTTTAATGAGATGAATCGCCGCGGTGTGCGTACCGAAAATGATGAGTCCGGTACACTGAAACAAAACACCTGCTAGAATGATGTTTTCTATGGGTTGTTTTATGCAGAGAATGTTTTATTTTGAAAAAAAATAGGCCGAAACGATTTGCACACATTGCACACAAAAAAAAAAAAGTGCCAGACAAACACTATTTATCATTTGCAAAATTGCGCCCTACAGTAAACAAGTAATTTGTTGCCTTTTTAGTGTGAATGAAAAATGAATCTTCGTCAGCAAGGTGCGGCTGGGAGTGGTTAGAGTCGTGAGAGTGCGCCAAACCAAATCATTAAAATTTAACAAATGTGATCTTCGTCGTCAAATGGATATTTTTTTTTAACTTCTATTTCGGAAATGTTGAAGCTTTCCTGTCTGCACAGTCAGATTCATTAGCGAAACTGCATTTATCGGTGAATAAGGAAGGCGAAAAAAGATGCTTCTTTTTAATTTTACTCTTCTAGGAAAAACACAAACCTTTTTTTTCTGCATTGAATCGCAATTTTTCTTTAAATGAAACAAAAAAAAGTATGGTTCATGCTTTTTACTTCACAACCCGCAACGCCCAAGGTGCGCCAAACGGAACGGAAACCGGCGGTCTTGCAAAGTTCATTCCTTTGCACCCACGGTCGTGCTAGCTTTTTAGTGACGTTTGTTTTACCTTTACTCCCAAGGTGTGAAAAATTCGTATTGAGCAAAATGTAACCCCAATCTGGACACTTTACGATTGCTGTCCGGTTGGCAACCGATGGGCAAGAAATTAAAATGAAACGTCTAATTAAATACAACCTTTTTGCTGTTTTTTTTTCTTTTTGTCAGGAAAAAAAAAATCTCACATTGGGAGAGAAACGCAGGCTTACTGGAGACACGAAAAAGATGCCTTCACAGCAACGGCGAACCGAAAAGAGTCTCTTTTACGTTTGTGGGTGTTTTTTTGTGTGTAGTTGGTCACATTAATTGCGCTTGCTGGAACAATCCTTTCGCACTTTCTGTGACATCTTTCCTGTGCCCGCCTTTCTACAAACAAGGAAGATTCTTCGACGTTTCCTGTTCATTTGACAAAAGAATGGGCGTTTTTTGTGGTTGAAGGACAGATGTTGAAAAGTAGTTGGAAGGAGTTGCTAGAAGTTCTTTAAGAAGAAATTTATGGTAACTGAAGGAAAGTGTACTTTCCACGTATCTTGCCAAAGTTTCAAGGTGTCCACCTATAATGTGAGCAGCACGAGACGCGAGATGAGCACGAAATACTCTGAAGGACTTTTCCGCAATTAGTTACGAAAATGTTAAGTGCTCGCCTATTTTTGGCCGTCGGGCGGCTTCCCTCCTAGCCGTAAGGTAAATTTCTGGAGCGTTTGGAGTATTCTTCGGAAAAAGACGAAAAGTCAAATCAAACCATCAAATTCACAACCATTTAACCTTTGTTCAAATCGTCAGCCGCTGTTGCCAATCAATTCCCACTCGACTTTTAGCTTTGCCGAACTGAAGGAGTAATTTGAAAGCCACCGATTACCGATTGTCCAACCAGCTTCGTCCCGTAACGATTCGAATTTATTCGCTGTTGCAAAACACAGACGGTTCGGTTGATTTGCTCCCGGCACAGCGGGTTTTGCGATGCGCAAAACAAGGTACGTACTGATTTCGGTGACCGATGGTGATGGAACCTATTTTCTAAATTTCGAATGTCGATCATCAACCGCTCACCACCCCGCACCGGGAAAGTCAACGAACGAAAGTGGCATCTGAACTCGTGTCAAAAAAAAGTGTTGTTTCTCGATTGCTCAAATGGACGATCCCAGCAGTTGTCCATGTCTTTCTGTCTTTTGATTTGATTGAAAGCACCGCTGGGAAAAAGGGACCGGTTCGCTTTCTGGACCTTCTTCAAACCTTCTGGATCGCAGCGGGATCTTACCCGGGGTTGGGGTTTTGCAATATTCACTTCCATTGGCATTGGCTCAATGTTCATTTTGCGGGAGAATTGTGTTTTATTTTTTGTTCGTGTTAGTTAGAGTCCTTTGCTTAAGGGAGTTATTCGGGATACGGGCTACGCTATTCCGACGCAAAACCTTGGTCCCCGGATCAGTGGGTTCGATACGTAAGGTGATTTTTGGCGTATCTTTTAAATTCGGAGAAGTTTGTCGTCATTTGTCTTGGAGCTAGGCTCTGTAAAGGGAGAATGTGTGTGAGTATTTTTTTAAATAGAAAAGTTACCTTCGTTGAAAACGAAACAGAAAAGCTAGATAAATTAAGTGCCTTTTTCTAGTTTTTTAGCTGTCGGAGGAAAAAGTTGACAAACCATTTGGATTTATGAGATTTCTGTCCTGAAATATTGTTTTGTATACATTTTTCATACATTTTATTTGAATAGTATTGGATTAAAATGTTACTCTAATAAATTTAATTTGAATTCACATTCAATGCCGAAAGCTTTTAGTGCTCATTCATTATTTTATTAACTCTTAATGTTATGTAGGCAATAAAATAGAGCAGACAACATGACGAACGAAAGAGTTTATATTATGACAACGTATAAACTCGTAATAAGCCACAAAATGTGAGACATTAAGAGTCCATCAGTAAGCAAAGGTGAGCTTTAAAATTTAAACCTTAAGCCCCCCGAAAGTAGACAGACAGATAGAAAGAGAGAGAGAGAGAGGGAGCGGTCATTACGAGTGAATTAAACATGGCATAAATTAACCTTGTCTGGAAAATGGAAAAACAGAATTAATTGCCCATCGCCAGACCTCATTCATAAACATGCAGCGGGCAGAGGCGAGAACGATGTTCTTGAATCGTTGAAAATTACACAAAACACAGAAAAAGGTTCATGTCTTTTTTAAAGGTAGACAAAAAATTAATTACTGCTTGAAAATCGTCCAAGTATCGCAAACAATTCTAGCACTATCTTTGATCAGGCCGATAAAAAAGCGGTACAGCTCACACTTACTAAACTAGTGAGAAAAAATATGAAGGGTTGATTGAAAACATTCTTACGGTAAAGAAGGCATGAAATTTGGAGTAAAATTTCATCATAAATTCAACTTTTAATATATTCATCACACCGTCTAGCGCCCTCTACTTTGTTTCGTGAACAATTTATACAGTAAGTTTCTTCCAAAGGCGCTTTTGTATTCTGAACGTTGCTATTTTATGATTTTAACCACACCAGTCTTATCGTTCGACCTTCACCGTGCTAATGTCCACCTTTATCGTTCCTATGTGTTTATGTTAAATCGACCAACAAAATGTTCCAGCTCCAGCAAGGGTACACAATAAAACGAATGTGCACGTAATTTCCATAAATTACTTATCCAATATCTAAAAACTACCGACGATGTTTGAAACTGTCCCTTAGCAGAAACAATTATGGCGGTGACCAATGATATATTGTTGCCGGCAAAACTGGCACGTGTGGATGTTCCGCCGATTAATGGCGCTGCACTCCACACTGTATTTCGTTTTATTTCACACAATAATTTGGTTGGGCATTAACAGAATTAAATAACGGAGCGGTAAAAAAGAGAAAAAAAAACAATCGTTAACCATTAAGCGTGGTGAACGATTTTTCATTTGCTTTCGAAATGGTTGCGAATGTTAAATAATAAGTAGACATTAACTGGGAGGACGGTGTGACCGCATGTACCCTGTGGAGGCTTACTGTGGAGGCCGGGCAATCAACACAGTAATCAGTGATAAATTACGTTATTACACTTCGAACGGTTTGTAAAGCGAAACAAGGTCCTTTAGCGCAGCGTTACCCACACGGGCCCGCCGGTAAGCATCTACGAAAGATTAATGGCATCGCTTCCGGAAAATCAATTTCAACCGTGGCCATTTACCGCAGCATCGCCGTGATCGAGCGCTACTAAATGGTTGGTCCGGATTTTATACCGCCAGAACGAGGCCGTATGAGCTAATCCTGTGTGTCACGCAGGTTAAACTGCTGCCACTTTCCCATTTACGGTTAGCCAGACCAGGGCACAAGTATCACCGGCCGATCAGTGAAGTGATTGTGTTCATGTACGCTCATACGGAATATTTATGATACTCGCGAGTCGTGACCGTTTTTCGAGGGCAGCACATCAGAAGAGGACACTTACTCACAGGCACCCAGCATCGAGAACTGCTAGATCGGGTGCGTGGGATTAAATTTGATTTTTAACTCGAAAAAGGTCTATAATTCTTATTCCGAGTGTATGGCCTTGGGCGCGACGAACCCTAGCTTGTCGCTAAAAGCTTCAATGGTTAGAGTACTACAACGCTTGCAATCGTCCTTTTCGCCCATTTTGATTGCACCAAAATGGTGGTGCTGTGTGTGCCTTTTTAATCGATTTTTCATGTTTCCGTTAAAAGCCTTCGAAATCGCCTCTGACCTCATTTGAGCCTCAATCGAATCACACATATACACATCGAGAGAGAGAGAGAGAGAGAGAGAGAGAACGAGAGAGAGAGAGAGAAAGAGAGAGCGAGAGGATGCTTTAGTAGGGCGGCTTTTTTTTTGGAGTGTGTCCCGGCATCGGCAGGACACACTACAGTCACAGCTGGCTATAGGTGACGGGACGTGATTGAATTATGTATAGGCCGGATTCTTGATGTTCGCATCAAACAACAAGAGCTAAAAAAACGGGCCTTTGAGTGTGTTTGCTGAGGATGAAAAACTAAACGCACTTCCGCTTCGACTTCCGAGAATGAATCATAGCACAATAAAACTATGGGGGGCGTGAAAAATCAATACGAAATTCCCCTAAGATTGTATTTTGGGGTTTTTAAAAAGCTTCAATACTTATTGAAAGAATGACATCCGGAATTCACAAGCTGTCAATATTGGGCATTCCATTGATCGGTTCGAAGTGAATATTGGTTCTTCTTGGTGCAGGGAATGCAGACATGACAGCTTTAAAAGTCCATTGTCTCAACGCTCAATAGGACGAACAATGCAGTACAACATCGTTTCTTTGCCAATCGTTCCACAAATGGCACATCCACATGGCAAGCTAGTAAATATCTTGCCTTCTTTTTATTAAAATAATTTGCTGTCCCATTCTCTGAACGATGTGCGCCCCATAATGCTCCCTGAATGCTCCCCGGATGGTCATAATTGCTTTCTTGCAGACAAAATGCCATCAACAAAACCTCCCTGGTGTACGTTTTATTTTACGAAGCAGGTGAACCGGTACCACAAGAATGCCATCCCTCCCTGGCAGGGGTATGTATGCAGTTCGCGTTGCTTTCATCGTTTAACCTTCCCGTCCGATCGGTTCTCTTTGTTCTCCGCAGCCGGGACAACTCTTTACCTATCCAATCAACGCATTCTTACTCTCGAGATTCTGCTGGGAACGTTTTACAGCATGGTTGAGTTGGGAAAAATATTCATCCATGAAATGCATGGTTTTAGGCGAGAAAAAGGGGGCAGGGAGGAAGGGGGGCGCACGTTGCCATATTTTCCTTCGGTAGCTCCGGAATTGGTTGGGCTGGTGTGGAAGGGCTGGGAACTAAAAATTAAATTCCATAACCGTTTTGCTAGCTGGGTAATGGTTGTGGGGATTTGAACTTCAAAAATTCTTTTGCCATCGCACAATGGAGATTTTCCTGTGTTTGATCAACTATTTGAATTTCCTTTATTTACAACCGTAAGATTAGTAATAAAATATTGCTTCAGATTAACAAGTCTAAAACTATAATTCTGATGTAAGTGCTATAAATGAATACATTGGAACTTCATTCGATATCCTTTGAACATACACTTAGTAGTTGGAATGAGTCTCAACTCAGTCTATTTGTACCAACATTAGTCTATTCATTCATTGTTTCTTTCAATCCTCATCGTTTAAGGACGCATCTAAATAAACTCTCCTGTCCTCATTCGGTAGCCAACGCTTGTCAGTTTCTGTGTGGACAATTTAATATTTATCTAAAAGTTTTTCTGTTGTCAAAAAAGCAATATTGTTGGATGACCGAACACTTCAACAAAAATGGTACTCCTCACCGTACCGAAATCTCGAATTCATTTTTCATTTAATCAGGAGGTTCGCTTTTTACAACTAGCTGCGGTTACGAAGTAAACTGTACGTAACATTCAAAGGTCTGCAATAGAACGTGGAGCCCGCTTCAAGGAACGCGGCACCAATGCCCAATCTCTCTCACTCTCTAGTCGCGCTTATCTCGTTGTGGTCGCTGCTGGCACCCGATTGCTGCCGCTGACAGCATGATTATTTCCATATCATTCTAGCGGGCCGAGCTGGGCGACATCATCCTCACTGGTCTTATCGAATCGTACCGCTTCGTTGGACCACTTCACACAAACGAGCGTCAACTTGGCCGGGAAAGCGGGCAGCGATAGCGCAAGCAGGGCAAGAATTTTGGATGTTTTTTGGCAAAGTATTTTCTTGCTTGTTGTCGTCATTTGTGCTTTGCACAATGTTCTCGGCACTTGCTTTGAAGTTTTGCGCCGCTAGAAGTGCAAGAAAAATGGAATAATGGCCCCTTATTTCTATCTATATCTTTTTGTTGAGTTCTTGGTTGAATTTCTCACCGCGCCACCGGCTAATTTGCCTCAAGTGGCTTAGGCTAGTCGTCATCGGTGTCGTCTTCGTCGTCATCAGTTGAGGCTTGGGGCGCTTATGGTTTCATTTGTTCGGTTGTCTTATTTGGAAGCGTTTGTGCTTCAGCTTTGTTTTTTTTCTTCGCTTTGCTCGGGCCACTGGATACGTTGACAGCTTTCGGGCTGTGCTCGCCACAACTTTCGGGTCAGAAGGAACTCAAGTGGAAACCCAAGAAACGTCCAGGAAAAACCTTCACATTATGGCAACTCGTGGAAGGACATCCTCGCATTTGGCCGTTCATGGAGACGCCAAATCAAAGATAATCATTTCGTAAACTAAATAGCACACGGACGCACTTGAAGTGTGCCGTATTTATTCGCCTTTTTGTCGCATTCTTCTTCATTCCTCCATTTGTGGATGAAGTGTCGGAGCTTTTCATACCGTGGTGCTTGATGATTGTGTTTACCGAGATATAAACTCATCTCGGTCGCCATCATCGAGTGGTCGAAAATAGGATGAAAACTTCCTACTCTCGCGCTGACAATGGTGGTCAACAATGATGGTTTGTGGGTCTCTACCGCGCAGTATTCGCGTGCTCGAACAATGTACGAAATTAAATTAAATGAATAATTCAGCTGAAGAACAAAACAAAAATGCGAACATAAACCAAAACACATAAAAAAAACACTGTCATCGCGGGGAAGTGTTTTGCAGCACACAGCTTTTACTGCCCTTTTTGTTTTCACCGTTGACAAGGGCTACAGCGGGGAGAAAACTTTAATGAGATTTCACTCCACCACCACATTCCTGTTTGTCCCGACACAATCGTTTTGTATTAGCCGGGTTGTATGACGCTCTCATAAATATGAGCCGGAAAGCTTAAAAAAACAGAGCACAGCTTGGAGCGAATTGTGAGGCGTGCGCTACATTTTAGTGTACTTTTTTCCGAATCACGACCCTTCGTTAGCTTGAGGTAAATACATTTTCCTATATAGGATAAAAATAAATGACACACCGAAGCGGCGACACCCTCAACCGTGCAAGCGTTCGCCTGAGGCAACTTTGCAGGACCTCAGCGGTGGTTCAAATTTGATCACTGTTTTTGGGTGACGCTATTTTTCTTCCTTTCTGGGGATGTGTACTAGCCAAAGCTAGGTTTTGTTTCGTCAAGTTTTGTCAAACAAGTGATTAATGGCTTCGGAGGTCAGTAAAACGCACTACGCCGCGTGGCTACCCGTGGCAGTGACCAGCAGGCTGCTGGATTGCTGTGGTGAAACAACAAGTCGTAAATTTAAGGATATTAATGGCCTAAAGCATCAAGCAGGTTCGTTTCGCCGGGGAGGGTGGAAATGCTTCCTGTATTTTATTTTTTCCCTCGCTCGCTCCAGATGTCCCTTTTCTTAGGACAGCCAGGATGCGACCAGTTTCGGTTAGAAGCGTTGAAGTAACGTTTGAAAAATTGCATTTTGATGCTTGACAATGGTGTCAACGGTGGCGTGGATTAGGGATCTTTAAATGGGCTACTTGAAAAACGATTAGTAATGCTTTTTGTCCGTGATCTATTTTGTCTTTAAAATATTTTTCCAGTTCCTTGAAATTGTCAGCACCATGTGGCAGCAGTTGTAAATTGTTTTTTTAAACATTTAAATTATGAAATTCATGAAAGTAAAAACACGTATGTGATATTATTAATTCCACCTCAAAATGAGCACACACATTACGTCTCTACATTAATTCTCTAGAATGAGGCCCATTGGAAATTCATAATACATGCGCTCGTGTCGGTGCGCTCGGTGTCACCCAGTTGTTCCTGGCTTGCGATATGCCTCCCAGGAGCCTTCATTATAATTGGCATTGTTCGTCGTGCCCGGGGAAGAGGATTTTTCAATTTCTTATGAATTATGCTTATGAATTATGTATGCGTTACGTACCGAACTTGGCACAGAATTTCTTCCCCAAATTCACTCTCCATAAATGATGTTCGTATGCTTTTCACCTGGGAAGGTGATAAATTTTCCTTTCCAATCCACTCGCTAATCGCTTATGAAATTCAATGATACGCTTTCTTTTGGCAAGTAGTGATGCAAAGAATGGAATTCATGAGCAGGCTGCTCACGGGCACTTGGTTTTAACACAATTCTAATCACCAGCGCTGACAATGTGGCGGTTGATTATTGTTTACTGCACGTGGAACAGTGTTGTGGTTGTCTTGCTATCGTTTAATCCTTAACAGAATGAAAAATTGAAATTTTTCATCAGCTGTAGTATAAAACCATGGAAGATAAATGTGTGCCACTCGCGAGTGGAAAGGATTATAGGAGGGCAAAGTTCGGTCGCTGGTTTTATGCAGTTTCCGAGCTGCTGGTGTAAAAGGACGGGCAAGAAGGCATCCATCCTCGATCCATCCACAGCCGGTTCGTTGTATTGTGCATGATAAGTGTGCGAAAAATTGTCCTCCCCATTGTGCACCCGAGAATAAAATAATATCCTGCTATTGTTGTAGATATGGGTGGGTGCGTATAAATAAGCACAGGAAATCCGATTACTTGTTAAAATATGTGCAAAGGCCGACTGTGTACGGAAATGGGTGGCAGTGTGCAGGGAAAACGGTTATAAATAAAAACCATCTCAGTGTTCTGTCAAAGCTCAGCCCATTCCGAAGCATATTACCACAGGCAGAGGGCAAAGCCGGGGCGGCTCGATGAAAGAAAACGAGCTAGAGATTTTTCAGTGTTGATTGTGCTTCCTTTTGTTACATGTAAAGGATTTCCTGTGCCTCGTCGTCCCTTTTCCAAATCTGGCAAACACATTCATACGTGTCGTTTTGCTTATTTGGTTGTGGCATTGAATATCGTACGATGAAACGTGTGCATCCTCTTTTTTCCCCTAGTTTACCCCTAAAAAACAACGCAAAATTTAGACATTTTCGGCGAAAAGCGATAAATTTCCAACAGCCAAAAAGTTGACCGAATTAATCTGATTTCTTTTTATTTTCGTTGCGTTGAGTCTGCCAGACGCAATGAACGCTGCCGGGATTTATTAACTGTTTTTCATCCGATCGAGTGGAGACATTTGTAACAAAAAAGTCTACCAACAAGACTCTTCTTCAACGTATCCTGCCCAGTGTTCTAGCCGAGAAAAAGCTCCCAACACTTTACTTTCTCCCAAAACACCAAACACCACCGTGGAAGTGTGGAACCATTTTCGGCAAAGTCTGACAGTGGATGGGATGCAATGGGGATGGGATGAATGTTGTTGTAAAATTAAACGACACAAACATTGTTCGCAACTGTCAACCGTAAGATAGCGGAACACGTTCCACAGCGGAACAGAACATGAACCAAGACATGAAGGGAAAAGGTGAAGATACAAAAACCGGGCTCGAAAAGCTCGTTTGCACGTGTAAGAAGCTCCGGTGAGGGTGTAGAAGATTTTCTTTGCAGTGTTTTTTTGTTGTTGTTGTTGCTGTTGCTGCTTTTGCTCCACCCAATCGCCGGAAGTTGGCACAATCAAGGCAGAACCTTCGATCCGATCCGACTGGCTGGGGTATCATGTGGGAGAAGGTTTGTAACTTTTTCACCCAAAAAGTCTTCGTTAAGGGGTTTCCTGTGTCGCATTACAGCCACCCCGCTCTCGTTTAGAGTATGTGTATTTAAGATTGTGTGTGTGTGTGTGTTTGTATGTCCTAACTAGGGAAGATTTTCTTCTTTTCGGACGTTTTTTTTTGTGCTATTTGGTGCTTGATACAAGTCAAAATAGGATGGGTGTGTCGGATGGGTGGAAGAAAGCGTTTTTCCGAGCTGTTTTCACACACGCTAAAAACTGACTTCTTACGTGCCGACCATCTGTGTGAGACAAGTATTTGCGAAACAACTCATAAGCAACCCGTGCAGCGTACTTTCACGAGAAAGTTGTGACAAGGCGCCCCAAAACTCTGTTCCTTGTGCTTGCCGTGTAAGCGATGTGTTTCGACTTTCAAGGGATGCTACACTGCATTTGAGTTTGTACCAGCGTCTAGCTGGTACAACATGTTTTCAAAACTATGGCTTGAAGTTCGAGGATCACTCACAACTGCTGCACAACGCTGGGCACGTCTATTTGCACAAGTTGTTTTCGAAGTAGAAATGAAAATAATATGCAGAAGCTTACGTAGACAAAATGTGCTACGGAGTCTCCCCCGAAGGTATGGTGACTCCGCAACCGATTAGAGAGATATTGCCAGATGATGTGAATGACAAATGAAAAGTCAACTGGGTGCCCTTTCAGACAATAGCTGTGTGTGTGCATTGTGATAATGAACTAAAATATTGTACATTTTCCCATGACCTTTGGAATGTTTTGAATCGCAACGGTGTCGGTAAGTTAGGTGCATTTTGCAAAAGCGCATTTCATTATTATAACTCATTGTTTTGCAATGGTGTTAGTGTTTTCAAAATATGTTAAACAATTGTTTCAGGTTGAAATTTATAAAATTCTACGTTATTTCTAACGCGCCTTAAAATCAGCATACAAATCCACCACACGAAAAGCTTTCACACTTTCAACGATTTCCTTCATCATTCACATTCCTGCTCGAAACTAGTTCCAGCTTATCGATTTCGTATTTACACATCCCCACGAGATCAAACCACACATCAAACCATTTGGCAGCCCATTGAAGCTAATCTTGGCGCTCATTTGCAGCGCATGTGGTACGACCTGCCAGGCTGGTTGCTCTCTGTTCCCATACAGACAATGAAATGTGTCCCATCCCATGGCATTACTAAATTTACCAAACACGCAAACAGTCGACAGTTTAGCGTCGGTTGGGACGCAAGAGTGTGTTACCCGGTTGGATAAATGTTTGACAATTGGTTTCATTTAATTACATTCCAAAATGAACCGGAGTTGTAATGTTTCGGCTGTGTTGTGATCTGTGTGTTGCTGGAATGGTTTCGAGGGAAGAATGCGTAAACTCGCGACTCATCATGATTGTTGAAGCGTAAGCAAATTTTCCATCCAGCTTTGCCTTTCCCGGTCCATGCTGTTGTGCGTTTTAGGAAACTATGAACAATGCGGAACCGTGTACACAGGCTAAGCCATGCCTATATCTGAGAATGCTGTTGATGTTCGGGTATGGCGAAATTAAATTCGGATGAAAAGTAGACACACTCACACGCAGTGATGTAATTAATCGTATCGGAATGATTGGGATTGATTCCGACAATGCGACGTGCACCAGCGTGAACCATCCATGCTATGTTGTACGCTTCCGTAGGCTACAATCTTTACCAGAGCCTTGGTTTCAGACCATCGATCAGCAAAACATGGACACGTTTCGCACAAATAAGCCCTTATGCACACGTAGCGCAAGGGCTAATCTTTGAAAGGATAATGAATATGTTGAGACCTTGTTTAAAATAAAATTGGAAATCATCATGATGTGTACGTGCGCGTTCGGTTCGCAGGTGATTTGGGAAGGAAAAGCCAAACAAAAGTTAGCACACGTGTTAATAAAATTTCAATTCCATTCACGACTGTGGTGTGCCATGTTGGACCGGGACCGGGCATTGTTGTGCATAATATTTCGCTCAAACATAGCTTTAGCTTCCGGATATGCTCAGCTGCTGCTGCGCTGCAGATGGAAAGAAATTCATTCAAATAAAGACAAACAGGTTTTTGCGCCATGTTTTTCAAGCTTTTCATTCACCGTTGCCGGTTGGAAAGCGCGAAACGAAGCAACGCTGCTTGTGCCGATACACAGCAAATGCCGGTGTAGCGTTAAATGATCGTAATGGAATGGAGACAATCTCGAGCTTTTGCTTGAACCAAATTTCTCACCGAACTGATGCTGACTGTGGCAGTGGGTTTGAATGTAGCATGTAGCACACGGGGAAGTACAGCGAAAAACAATGTGAAATTAACATATAACAACAAGCTAGGAAAGGCACGGAAAAGGATACTAGAAGATGAGAGGAAGAAGTGTGTGGATGCGTTTGTGTGTGTGTGTGTGTGTGCGTTCTGAGATATTTTGCATCATGCATAATTTACAGCCATCTCAACGAGCAAGCTTAAGCCTTAGCTGTGTGTTCTATGGTCGGTTCCAAAAGCGGATCGCATAATTCGCAACGAAACACAGCGAAACGGATCCATCCGTGCCATGGCACGCCGTCGTGGCATCCTATCGAGGATACAATATTTCCTTCGCTAAATATTGACACAAGACATTCAACATGGTAACGATACCCGGCAGCTCATCGGGGACCACTCCCCGCATTTGTGTCGCGTTCTGTAGCGTAAATCTTGAGCGTTTCTTACGTATCCAATGTCCATTACCGCCCTCCTTCCCGCAATCTCGCTCAACAACAACCGCCTATCTTGTTGTTCCTTGTGGAAAGCGCTCATATTGTCATAGCGGTGCGTTGAACAAGATGCAAACTTCATCCAAGTTGTGTGGTGGGTACAGCTGTCTGCACGATGGATCCGTTTAGTAAGGAAGGATTTAGTTGAATAATTCTTGTCATAAGTTTTTGTTTGTTTGAGTTCAGTTTTGAAGTGCTTCTGCGACGTTCTAGGGCGCTGTGTGGCTTCGTCCCTGAGATTTAAGCGTGTCGCTTCGCGGTTTGGTATAATTAAGCCACTATTATTCAACGACCTTCGCGTGTGTGTGGTCGAAAACTTAAACCGAAGGGTTCTAATTATGGTGGCTAGAAGAAATAATTTTCCGCTTAAGATTCAGACTTTGGTATAATGTAAAATATTAGCATTAAGGGTGTTACGGTGGTAGAGACGACAGCTACGGAGGTTTTCCAACGGAAGAATCGGGGTTCAACTCCCATCCTTCCCCTCGTTGATTGCCTATCCAACTACGTGTGATAGCAGCAAGGGTAGTAAGCCAAGCGATGTCCGGCAATGACCTAGCGGGTCTTAAGCCAAGAAAAAGAAAATATTAACATAAATGAATGTTTATTTTTTATTCAAAACGTTTACATTTCAAGTATATATGCTTGTTCATTTAGATGACATGTTTATGAATAAGCTTATTAGTGGTAAAGTGGTGACTTTTGCACGGCAACACCCGTATTGAATCTCATCTAGAACTTACTTCAATCCGCCCGACTGAGTATCCAGCTTTAGGTGAATTAAAAGTCAAGGAAACCAAAAATGTTAGGCTTAAACTTTGGAACATGCTAGAAGCTAAAGGAGCTTCTGCTAAAGGAGAAGCAGCTGGTTAAGACCCGACTAAACTTCAAAAGTATTTTAAGTTAACTCATAACTCAAAAACTAAGTGAAGGATTGAAATTCTCAGTCTTAAGGACGCAAAGAGCTTTTAAGCTTCGTTTTATTTATTTATCGTAGAGCATTTCTCACAAACATGATTTCATCGAAAACACTGCGCTACTGCAAAGGAATGCTTACAATTGCTGCCGCTAAATTGTTACCGTTCGGTTTAATTTGCTAACGTGAATGATGAAAATTGTTAAAAAAAAGCTCCACTGTTGCCCCGAAGCAGGACGATTGCTGCACAAAATTGGCTTAATCAACGAGCACGACACTAAGAGACACCCCTCATGGATTATAGGTCCCCACCCTCTCTTTGTCTGCCTCTTACCGTACTCCATGCGATCGTTCGATGTTTGTGTTCGATCCTGGCGCCACCGGTACGCCATCGTAGCGGCCAAACCGGCACACGAATCTTAATCTTTCTTCACGTACCACGTCCACCATACCGCAAGCTTCGAGCTTTCATCGCAGCGCGTATGAAGGATAATTTCGCTTTCTTCTGCTCGCTGCTGATTGTTTGCTTTCGATGTTGGTACAACAATTTTCCCTTTCCTGAAGTATGCCGCCTGCGAAAGATCCACTGCTTGTGTGACACACACACGCTCACCGGGTAGAACGTTTTTCGTGTGAACTTTCCCTTCGTTTGGAGGGTGTTTTTTCCTCTTCTTTTTATTACTGGAACCTGAAGCCAATGCTAGTTCGGTGTGCGACTCTCCGGTACCCGTTACCGTAGCATGGCAATCATTTTCATCCAACATTGAATGTCCTTCGAGTACACCATTAGGGGTAAAACAGAGCGCCCCAGAAAGGATGGAGAGCCATAAGTTGTTTGTTTGTTTGCACACACACACACACACACTTACTGGAAGACGTTCGCCGGTGCGACATCATTGTCGCAACCGTAGCTGGTTCGTTTGCGATCTAAATTGGATTCCGGAATAGAAACTTCAAACTAGAGACCGTATGTAGTAGCTAGAAGATGGCGACGGCATCTGGGCGCCCGACAGTGGTCCCAGGGCCAGCAGATTCTTCCGTAAGCTTCCTATCGGTGACGTTACTGGTCAGTGGCACGCCATTCACCGAATCCTTTGTCTCAATGAACTGGGTGACTCAATGGGTGACTTTGCCGTCTGCAAGTGATTAATCCTACGGAAGCTGGCGTTGAGTTAGTTGATCGTTTTTTCTTCGCCGGCTTTTCTTTGCTGCATCCTACCTTTCCCATTGCACTTACAAGATGGTCGGTGAAGTACACCGGAAATGTTAGTCCCCAGTCGGTTCGGCTGCTTGGTCTTAGTACTGTAGTGGATGTTTCAGCATAAATCACGAACATGGTTTCTGTTTCTTGGTTAGCCTTTTTTGCTGCTGTTGCACGGCAGAAAATCACCCGAGGGCATCGATCATCAGGGTAGCGGGGTTGAACAAAGATTGTTCCCAGTTTCTTCCCAGCGGTATAAAAGGAAACTCTAGTAGCTCTAATTGCTTCCGTTTTGGATGGCAAATTTGCGATCCGAAGCAGAATGTGCTGGATGAAACCGGAGGAAGTAAAATAGCCCATGTCAAAGCAATAAATCATAAACCTCGTAACAGGAACGATCGAGTTGAGTGGAGGAATGGTAGGTTTTGTCGTGGAAGATTATTGTCCGGTGGACATTCGGTATTTAAGCGAGACGATAAGGAGACGTTTGTAGTTTCTTGGAAATGTGTCTATCACCTAACAAGTACAGTGCAAGATCTTACACACCAAACTACCGTGACGTGATGTATGGAATAATTGCTTTTTTGATGATGAAATATTACTGCGACGATGCAAGCTATGAAAGTTGGTTTTATTATATGCGGAATGATTTTGTTAAAAGATGTAAGAAAAAAATATATTCTGACATTTATTAAGGTCGTATTCATTCACAACGAATCAATCTCATTCTCAAAGTGCTCCGATCTGGGTTCTTCTCGAGATCATGCAGCTGTTTATAAAGATCAAATGAAACATTCCAATTAAATAAAGTTCACAAATGGTTCAAATTTCTCTTGCAAACAAAATCTTTACCACCGCACGCGCACATGTAGAGTGTCGTACGGGTTGCCTACTTTTAGGCGTGTCATCGATCACGGTGGTTTGCGCGTGGTGAAATCTTTATCATATTTCGGCACGCAATTTCCTGCGCACCCTTATTCCCTCTAGACAGTAATGCCCGCCCATATGGTACGTTTGCGTTGTTGTTAACGAGACACACCATCCAGATAAACTAACATCCCTCTTCGCCCCTGCTCCCCGGGAGCTGCTTATCCTTTCTCGACGGCATAATCGGGCGACATTCTTCGCTTGCTGGCTTGCAGCGCCTTTTTGATTAATACCCGCAGGCCAAAACCAACATCGAAGGCGACTGGCCTAGGCCCCGTTTCGTACCATCGTCGTCTCGTAAACTTTCGGCTTATAAATTTTCAATTTCGATCTCATCGGAGCGAAACAAAATGATGGTTTCGATTAGCACGGAAAGCCTGCTGTACGCTGTTCGCATCTGTATACTAATGCATGGTTCTTTTTCTCTCTTCTTTCTCATTTTAGGTAAGCCTAGCATGAAGGGAAATTATTGAGGTTTAGAGAACCATTCGACCAGACGTAAGGATTTTGACGAATTTGACCGGCCAAAAATAGCCCGAGGTGTGGTGTGTTGGTGAGCCGTTTTCGAAACACCATCACCTTCAAGCAGGCGAGCATTACCTTCAAACCAACCACAATCGTACGCACGGCTGATAAAGGTATCGATCCGGGTCTCGTGCCCGAGAGTGTCTTGATCTCGGGGGAAATTTCGCTTCGCAAAAGGTGAAGAAATTAAGCCGCCGGTATATACACGCACAAACACACAATCATGCACAGATACAAATAATTTCCCGGCTGTATTGGGTTGGGTGTCAGGACGGCTGGCTTAGGATACACACACACACACACACACACATACACACACTCAGACGCACCACACCATGGAAGAGAAGTTCATGCAAACATTCTTGCGAAACAATTTCGTTATAAGATTTTTTTGCATTTTTTTTTTTTGCTGTTCGCCCAAGTCACGTTGGCCCGAGCTTCCTCGTGCCGATTTCGGTTCTAGTGTACGCACGCTTTTGGGTGGTGGTGTGCCCATCGTACCATGAATAATGCCGCCACCCTGTCGTCGACGGTGATGATGATGATGGAGACGGATTTAAGCTTCCTTTTTTGCTATTTACATATCGAGTCGACATTCGCATACTTCCCCCACATACCGCGCGGAGCGGGAAGTAAGAACTAAAACCAACAAGAATTGTTCAAATATTAAAACAACGTCTCAGGCACCAGCGACCCTACTAAGCTCACTGGGATTCTTTCCCACCGATCCACAAACACACGCACAGCCAGCATGCTATCTCGCTTTGGCTACTGTATTGGAGGCAAAATCTAGCCTTTACGTTGCGGGACTAGTAGTGCGAGACTATGTGTGCGGGGCAGGCACGGAAGCCACCGTGGAACCAGACTTACTTCACCGTCCGGAATGGGTTCCGGAATTCCGAAGATGAAAAGTACGATCAAAAGAATGTCATTGTCAGAGGTTTTTGCCTATGTTAATGGAAAACTCGTCCGCTCGTTTACGATCCACACAGTGGCCGCTCCGGAGCGTCGATGAGTTTTGGAATGGCATTTGCTTTCTTCTGGCGAAAGTTGGTGAAAAAGTTATTTCCCGCAGTGGTTTTAATTGTTGTGTGTTCCCTTCTTTTTGCGGAACCGCTGATTTTCCCGACTTGTCGATATCTTTCTCGGTGTGGCACAAAACACATACACTCACACTGTTGTATGGTTGTGGTATGAATAATTTATCACGATCACAAAACGATATGCCATTGTCGCAACGTGCAACGGATGCTTCCGTTTGCTTTCTGAAGCAAAACTAAGAAAGGAAGCTGATTTTCGAACCCTCTTCATCCCCGGGCGTGTGTCACGTGCTTCGTTGCGCATTCGTTGCCATTCGAATGGGATGTGGGATGCAAAACATGATGACGCGAGCGAGCCTACCGTTACGACTTCCGGTGAGTTTTCCTTGCTGCCCCGTACCACAATCGAGAAGTCAGCGCGAAGGGTGGGAAGAATATTGGGTGCGAGAAGGAAACCGAACCGATCACAAACTAGAAATTGTAAACGACCATGCGCCTCCATCCGGTGTCAGCGGGATGGCTAACGGGAGAGACCACGGGAAATAAGGATGCCTGTGTCATGTCAGCCTTCCCAGTGCACCTTTCTAGCTTCATCCTTTCAGCACGATGATACCGTGATACACAACATTAAATTACTTTCATTGTAACCGAGTCACGTACGCTGATTACAAACTTTTGTGCTTACATTCACTGTACATGTGGCGTATGGATGTTTATGTGTGCCCGTTCGACGTCCATTTCTCTGCCTTTTCATGCTGTTTTACTCGTACATCTCGTTTGCGGAAGTCCTTCAGTCCTTCATCTGGGCGGCTCCGGGCATCATCAGTCCCACCTTCCCGATGCGGACATTTTCTTATCAGGCTGCACGGTGTTGCGATTTGACAAAGCACATTCGACTCGAGATGTGCGGCTTCAGTCGGAAGTGGAACAAACCCGAACTCGTCAAGTCATCGCAATTTGACGCATTTTACCGTCTTTGAGTCGTCTTGCTTGTTGGGCTCTGGTCGGGTTCTGGTTCCCCCTCACCGTTTTTGTCCTCCAATTTCACCCGCTGCCGCTCAAAGTATTTATCCTAACCGAGGTTAAATCTGACGACGATTGATAGTGCTTCATGATGCTTATCCACGTCCAACGACTACGTAACATGACCGATAGGCACGGGCTGGTCATTGTTAGTGAAGCATCGGGCTCATAAAGAGAGCGCTACTGTCACTGTCTCCCGTTCGTCACCATCCGGCTAGATGTCTATTCTGTGTCTTTGTGCAGTAATGTGTCTTTGGAAGTCATCTTTTTTTTTCTTCCGGAAAGGATACTTACGACATGGTGGCGTCAACGGTAGAATGATGTCAACGTTTATCCGTTCCGAGTAGGGCAGAGTGTCTAGAGTCAATACACACGCTTACGCCTACTTTCCAAAACAATGCTTTCAAAGGAAACGCAGTGTCCGTCACAGTATCTTTGTTTGCTATCTGGTGTGGTTTTGCTACCTTAAATGGGTCGCTATCGATGACTCATTCCAGTGGAGTTTGCACTGCTGTAATCGAACCTATTCCTTTATCATTGAAGTCATCTTGTGCCTTTGTTTCTTGGATTTCTATTCACAAGACATAGTTTTGATCCCTTCATCGTCGACGACGTTCAGCTGGTACTAAATGTATCTTTCATTCGTATTTGGACTAGTTTCTACCACAACATGAGCGGTTTTTCTTCTTTTGTTCTCTTAAGTCTTACACAGCAAAAGCAAAATAGATAATTATGATTTCTAGAGTCAACTGCCCTATTGATGCCCATGCGAGCTCTCTCCTTATACGAAGGACTGTCCATTCAGCTACGGCTTATGCTTCTAGCATAACCCATTATTCTTGTTTATGCTAGAAAAGAATTTAATTTTTTAACAAAATTTTCCAAATTTCAAGTCTTATCTTCTCTTGAACTACTGTTTATGTTATTTTGGTTAAAAAAGCAAACACTACACCGAGGCTGACACCAAATCTCTTTGTTCTTTTTTTCTGGTCGGTGCTGTTTCCTTCATCGGCAAGTTTGCATTTACAGGTTTCAAATTTACATGAATGCTACCTTTTTTGCCCCATTTGTAATTCTACCACCTTTCTATCACGTGTTCGCTTACGGTGATTCTACAACTTTAGTTTGCTCGACAAAATCAGGCCTTTTATGTTTTAGCTATTTTTGTAAGCACGAACGAACAAAGCTCCAATTTACGTGAACAGGTAGAAATGAAGCATGAGTAATACTATCTTGATGTATTTTATGTTTTGGTTTTTTACTCCCTATCTCCTACAATTTCCAGATACTTTGTTCTTTTGGACCTTTGATACTGTTTGTTGCGCTATTTCCTCCAGCTTTTCCTTTCACTCTCTCTCACTACCCTGTTTACTGTAATGTGTTGCGCTGGGAAAATGTTCATATGCCGTAAAGTAACGCCAGCAAAGCACTGATTACCATTTGTTTTCGATTTATTACTTACTAATTGTTTCCGCCTCTTTTGCCGAGGATGGGAAAATAAAATGAACCTGCCCACTTACTTCTCTGCCTCGGGACGTCAAGCAGAATGAGTTTTGTGTGGTAAGACAAAAAAAAACACACACACACACACACACACACACACACTCGGGGAAGACGAAATGCTGGCAGGATCTTTAAGCACGTGCACCTCTTTGTGCCGCGAATTGGAACACGTTTCCATTTTTATGCTCCGCTTCTCGATTTTCTTGCTTTGTTTGCTGTGTGTCTGTGTGTGTGTGTTTTTTTTTTTGTTTCACTCACATTCCTTCGTTACAGTGCGGTACGGTGTGCGCGAATGCATTACGATTCACCATGGTGAACGTTTTCTGCCGCGTGGAACAATAAGTAGGAAGCTTAGTAAGTGAAGTTGATGTGATTTATCCTCCGTCCGCCATACGCCCCAATCTGCCAGCGGTAACGTCCACCGGCGCACAAAGTCATTTCCCTGCGGAGAGTGCTCATTCCTGTCACATATGGGAAGTGTGTGCACGATTGTGTGTATGTGAGCTGGATAGAAATCAAAAAGACATGCCCTACCGTTCTGGAACTTAAGAAGTGAAGCGCACTTTTTTCCCTGGTCCCCATCCCGGAAGAAACGTAAGACGCCTTGTATGTTTCCCTTTTGCTTTCCTTTGGAGGATTCCATCGGCAAGAGCACGAACCGTAAGTAAATGGGAGAAAGATTTATATTTCAATCAATTTTACTTCTTCCACGTTTCGTTTTTTTTGTCTGCCACCGACTGGTGTGGTGAAACGGTGTCCAATTTGCTTTCGGTTGTGAAGTGTTACAATCGAAACTCCCGTAGCAACGAAGATCTCTAAACGTCACGTGTGTGTGCAGAAATTGTTTCATTGTTGTATAGGATTTGTTTCGCTATTTCTCTTGGAAACTGTTAAGCGTATCAGAATTGATAGAGAACCATAAACTTGTGTGGTTTATTAAACGTTTAGATAACTGCTTTTTTAATGCTTGTGATGCATAATCGCAAGCTGTTAGCTTAATATGGGGATGATCGTTTTTACGACCATATAATGCAAACAATAATTCCAATTGCAAATGTCACACATTTCATGTTTAAACAGTTATGCCAAAAATAAAAAGCATTTGCAAACGTTTTATTCCTTTAAACATGTTTAAGCTACTGAAACTACTGTAATTTGCAGAAGAGCATTCAAAAGTTCTTTCATAATAAAAATAGATATACTTTGAATATATTTTAAATACGAATGAGCTGTAACTGGGTCAAATTGTAAAAAAAAAATCTAACCTTGTATATAACAAGTCAAAAATTGGATAGGCATGAACGACTCGTTTTGATTGGTTTTGAAAGATCCTGGCACATACCCGTTTAAAGCACACACGAAGGAAAATACGAATCAAACACAACATTTTCTTTTGATCAAAGTTCCGACGCATATTCCCTGCGTGCCGTGGTATCGGAATATTGAAATAAACTTCTTTAAGATTGATTCAACTGGCTGGTTCCCAAATCGAAAATATTTTAACCTATCCTTCCAAGAACAGCCGTGAACGTTTTACGGTGAAACCAATCCCTCGTAAATCCTGCCCCAATCGTAACACGGTGAAAATTGTAAATTTTTACAGAATTCACCCACAAACTTTCGCACGCCCTCGCGCTCATCCCGTTGTGGCTATCGTGCGTAATTTATCTTTTGACGCATGCAAACCAATTTTCCACGTCATTCGCTATCGTGCTGGAGCGCTTGAGTAGCTTTTTTTTTACCTTTTTCGTCTTGAAACCGGTGGCTAAATACGGACCGCCGAAATTGTTCTCAGCAAATGAGACACGGTACGGTAGTGTTGGTGAACTGTTTGAATACGTAAAATTGCTGATGATAAGAATCCATTCCGTTCGCTTCGTTTGCTCAGCTCGCGTACATTAGAGCGTTCCGATTTCCTTCAGGCCCGAGGAGGTCGGATCGTGTCGAAATTAGCACACATCGCAAACCATAATAGGAGGGCAATTTTCTCGCGAGTTTGCAAAACTTTTCCCTGCACAAAAGCGATCGAACGTCTCGTATTGTCCGTGCGAACGAAGCTGAATGCTTTAACCGTTAGCGAACTTTCTAAGGGTGGAATTGGGGATGAAAGTGGGCGGGTTTTGTGAATTTTATACAACAATTCATTGATGAGCGCTTTGACTCGGTCTTTTTTGGCGGAGAAAGCTAAATTATCGTACAGACGATTGTGACACGTAGCAAAGCAGACTATACCATTCATAGCTCGAGCTTCTAATTTGCCGCAAGCTTTGTAGAGCACAAGGTCGGTGCGATATGAGATATTGAATGGAATTTTAAATTCAACCATATTCACATGAATAATAACATATTTACAAGTGCAAAGGGCGGAGGACATGGATTGGGTTGATGGAAAGATTCGCACACACACATACCCAGCACGAAACTCATGGAAAAACGTACAAGAAGCGGTACGAGAGGATACGGTAAATTTGGGCTCACTTATATCACATTTGAGCTGAACATTTCAACACACCGTAAGACCATTCCTACCACCGTCGGGAAAGCGACACGGTATGTAAGAAGTCAGGCCGGCTTTTGCTACACATGAGCAAACAAAAGGGCACTTTCGAGAGGTGCCGAAAAAGAAGGGTTATGCTTTCGGGCTAGGAATTAACAATAGCGCTTTCGACGTGAGGGAGGTGGGCAGGCGCACACGCTGCACGATTTTGTTCAAACATTGTTAGAATGTAATTAAATTATTGTTGGTCTTACGTCACATGTGTTTGAATTTTGTATCAAGCGGCTCAGTGGCGCGGCGGTGTTTGCACTTTCTCGCATACGATCGCTGTTCATTTCATTAGAATGCGTTCCTGTGAGTGAAATGAAAAATCAGAACATTTGGGAAGTCTATATTAAAATGCCCCATCAAACACCAAACGAACCATATTTTTATAATTAATTTTCAGTACGGTGTTTTCAGACAAGAATAATGTTTGCTAAGGAATATGTTTTGTATTCCTCACGAAGAAGTGAATTCAATTAGATATGTTGTAAATCATTAAAGTGACTTTTGTTTCCCTAACATATGCTCAGCTCTACCAACCAAAGTCAGATGTACCAGCTCACACACTTTTTTCTTTCTATCCATCAGTAGCAAAATGCTTCTCCGCTTAAAAAAAAAACGAATTCATCGTGCAATTTTCTAACAGTGGATTTAAAACAACAAGCATGCAGTATTTGTTTCTTCCTATTTTAAGCTTAAAAAACACGCACACTAATCGACTTTTTATCTCATGCTGAAATAATCGTTCCAAACGAGTGATAATGCATTAAAAGGGCGACGGGCGAATGGTTTTTTTTCATCCTGACCCACAGGAAATCCCTTATTAATTCTTCCTATTTTCCTTTGTCCCGTGTGCTATACTTGTTCAGCTCGGGCTATATTTTAAGGCTCAAAGGCATAGGACAGCAGCATCGCGGAGCAGTCGTGAGCTGATTTTTTAATCAGACTTGTAAGGATTTTCTCGCATTTTCTTTCCGCCGATCGTTGCGTCGTGCTGATTCGTGCAAGGGTGCTTTGCCAGATCACAGAACCGTGCTATCCAGTTTACAGTGTGGGCATCGGACTGGTCGACCCGCACGCTGTTTTCGCACGATTGCATTGCGTTAACGGACGGATGTTGTGCACATCAAGGCCTTTAACAGTAGCGGGGGAGCAAATGCGTTCAACCGTACAAATACGTATGAACCAACGCATTCGCTGGCTGGAAACACCCGGAAAGGGCTTGTGAATATTCGAGCTCGGAGCTTACCACCGTAGTTTGAGATTTGTTTTACTCTTTTATGCTACGAATATTTCCCATGCAGTATCATCGTGCGGGGTGTTTCCGGGAACGGCAAACGGTGAAAGCAGGTCATAGTTGTAAAACAACTGTGCCGGAACAAAATTCTCCAACGCACAGTAGTGTGCTATTGAAGGAGCACAGGCACAGAACATTTATTTCGTATTAGCAGTGACAGCTAAAGTGGTTGGCCCATAATTTATGTTTATAAAAAGTGATCATCATCTTCATCATCATCATCATCATCACAGCACTAAGGGAGGGTAGAGTTCACTGTAGAAAGTACCAACCGCTGCAGTGTGTTCAGCGCGTTGGCGAGCAAAACTAGTTGACTTTCATAAATACTAACAGGGAAAAGGATGGTAGAATTATCGGGCACTGAGGGCGAGTGTTATCCTCATCCATCTTCGGCTACTAGCAAGACGACTTAAAGTATGGAAGTTGTATGGAACTGGATCGGGATCGTAGAGCTTAGTGGTCGGAGCAAAACCGAGGGCTCAAATGTGCACACATTCCATCCCAAATCCTTCACAATAATGGTGCCTTTTCTGACGCTATTTGTGTCTCTCCAGCTTTTTTTTTGTGTCTCCTCCTTTGGGCTTTCGTTTAAGGAGTTGCTTTTGCTCGATCGTGAGAAGCTAACCGGAATTAGTCTCGAACGATCATGCACCGATGCACAACTGGAGCGTTTATCTACACATCTAATTCAGCTTCTCCGGGCACATACTTGGAGATGGTGATTACTGCAAATGATTTTAAATTTAGTGCAATCCATCTTTTTCCTTCGAGCCGGCTGTTGTACACCTACTGACATCTCAACCCGTGCTGGAATTGAGCTTGAAAGTATGTGTGCACCATCTTACAAAGGATGATGCAACTCGGAATGCTATATAAATTTGAAGCAAACTGGACACGGCTCGTTTGAAGGATAGAAATTCGTACCACTAGCAAGGATGCAGGACATTTAAGAATGATTAATGGACAGGCTGTTGTTTTAATAACGATGCGTCATTGCATGGTATCTACGGATACTGCACGTCGTACGTAATGGATAACTGGTTCAGAAATTAATCATCTTGTTATCAATAAGTAAGGAACGAACCGTGAATGTCAGTTGATGTAACGTTTAGTTTAACCTATTTTACGTTCGTGTACGACAAAATTCAAATTAAATTATCATTTGCAAAGGAATCTCGTTCCACAATGTTTAACACTTGATTGATAGCATGCCAAAACTAATATATTGACGTTGTATACTTAGATAAACTTAATAGAAATTCAAATTTTTCTTTTTGAAAGTAAAGCATCAAAGTCAACCAGTTCTGCTTTCAACGTTGCTTCATGTATTGTTCAATCGGAGATGTTCATTTTCCAAGTATTTAACCCAACGCCTCAGTCCAACAAATCATGCCAACAGATTGAACGTCCCAAATCTGTACGCCTTAGGGACGTAGTGCTTCCAACGTAAAACTGTGCCATAAGTCATTGTAACGCTTCCCTTCGTTCCGTTCGTATCCGTTGCTCTTGTTACTGGATGTTTCTATGTTGTGTGTAGTATTTTTCTTTTTTCGTTGTCCTCAGTGCAATGTGAAACGACGAACAACAGAAACTAAATTCGTCCAGTTTTTGAGTGCTAGCAATCGAAAATGTTGCACTTGAGCATGTCAAGTTTCGTTTTCCACTCACGGATGTTTGACGACGTTCGACAGCTTAAAAGCGATTGTTTCCTTCCATCACTGCAGTGATCGGCTCACCGATGGATTGTGCTGCAGTTTGCATGTAAATGGTGCTCAAGCAAGCGAAAAAAGAGTCCTAAATGTAAAACATTTCGTTGTGAAAAACAAGATGCCTTTTAGAGACGACATGCTCTAGCATATACTTACACACACATAAAAACGTTACGTTTTAAGGGAAAGAAAGCATTCATTTTCCAACGGCTTTGTTAAACGAACACTACGTCATCTTGTGTTGACAGTGGGACTACGGTTTGCCTTCCAAAAATTCAACCGAGGTGAGTCTTTCAATCGTAAGTAATTGAACAGACCTGCCACTCTTCAGCGTGAAGCCGTGTGATTGTAGCACAGGTTCCATTTCGTCGTGCCTGCTGGACGGGTTCTGTAGTTCTACTAGCAAACACCATCCAACCTTCTCAGCAAAACACTGGTTTCGCGATCGCACCGTTTGCTCATTGATTGTTCATTTGCGAGATGTGGTTTATTTGCACGAAATTAACTCAACCATCTCACGCAAACATCGTTCCGACAGCATGCCATGGAACGTTCTACCATCTCCTCAAGTATGGACGCATGAGAAAAAAAAGCCTTTTCCTAACTGTCAAAATGTGACGATTGACGATGATGGCAAAGAGACGCCACCTCAAGTTACCGTAACATGATGCTCGATGGTGACAGCCCAAAGCCCTGATGGAAGCAGCGGTTGTTCTCAAGTAGCGTAAAAGTGTGTGAAATAAGGCACGTGGAACAGCGAGCAAGGAAAGCCAGACAAAAAAGCTAGAAAAAACACAATCCACGGTACCATCGAAACCACAACAAAAACCGACAACAAACGGTATGTAAATAAATCAGTTTGACAACACAAAATGCCAAACACTGCGTTGCATGAGGCTTGTGTACCAACCACCAGATAGACACACAAAGACTTGGGTAGACGACGGAAGCCAGGCGCTGAAGGTGCTGAAAATGATACCAAATCAAATGTTGTTGAAAGACCAGATTGGTACTGGAATCGGAGAGTGGTTTGCTCAGACGTTGTTTTATTCGGAAGCTGAAAATGGCGTTGTATAATTGTAAAATTGTGGAAAATTCTATAAACAAAACATATCCAAATTATTTAACATTAATCCTCTTCTTGGCTTAAAGACCTGTTAGATCTTTTGGACCGTCCATTGAATGGCTTACTAGACTTGAAATCACGAAATTATGATTTGAACCCAGATCCTAACGCGTGAAGTCCAGCACCGCTGTGTATCTTGACCTGTTCCATTCCAATGAGTCAATGTAAAATAAATCTTTGTATGTTACACGATCCACTGGCAAAGAATATCACACAAAATGTCTCATGATATGTTCCATCATCATAAGCGTACATAAAAAGCTGTCTTCAGTAAGACGTTGTATTAAAAATTGATACAACACTGCAGGTTAATGTCAACCGACACCATGCACCGCAGCTTATGGTATGACCATAAGGAGGTAAAGTTTTATTCGTTTAACTTTACGAATTAATATTCAACTAGTACCCGAACGCACACACACCCATCCAGTTCCACACCAACAGTGCACGTCATCTTCGCACCAACATGACATGGCCACACTCCGGCAAAGCTAAGAGCTACAAACAACGATCAACTTTACCACGGCAGACGTGGGAGCCATTGAAAAAAATGGGAGTCATAAAAATATGCACACGAAAAAATAGACACCAGCAATGCAACAACCGGCAAGCCATTCACCATCCCGACCTGAGGAGTCTCTGGTCTGGTCCGGGACACACCCTCTACCCCGCACACCCCAGTGTGGAAGCAAACGAGCGACAATCACGACAATATGTTAGCCCATTTTAAAATGTTCCCTCGCTGCAGGCACAACCTGCAAGCCACTGTATAAATATTAATGCACCCATCCCTACATACACGATCCTAACACACACACGAACGAATGCAAGGCTACATAGGTGGGGACTCTATGCCAAAGTATGATGATGCTTTGGGCGGAGCAGTGCAGTGACTGCTTCAATTCCAATAATAATGATGGCCAACACAACAATCGCTTTGGCCCAGCTCGACTTTCCTCAATTGGTGTCGCCGGGCATAAATGCAGGATGTCAACACGCGCAGAGAAGACATGATAATGGTACCCGGTTTCCCGAGAACACAACATCTCCTAGGTGTGTGTGTGTGTATGGGAGTTCTTGCCCCATTTCAAGGGTTCACCCAGGGAAGAACAAAGTAAGGGACACTCCATTTACAAACACAACGGTGTAGCGTTTCCAAGGACAGCTCCAGCTCGGAGTTTGATTGTTTCAAACGCTGCTGCACGGAAGGAGTGCCCGGTATGTTTGTCCGCTTTGCTCGAACACTTTATAAAAAGATGGCATTAGCATTTCAAATGATGTGCCAGTTGTAGAATTTATGAATTTCAGCTCCAGTTCCCGTACCGTACGGGTGCCAGACACTGGCACGATTCCGTGGTCCGACACTGTTCCGATGTGCAATAATGCAATCTTCCTTTCGGTTTTGGTTCGGTTTTGATGTGCATTCGGTTGTGCGATGCGAAAACAACACCAACGGGAAAGACGCACCACACTCATGTAGCAAGCAGATATGCGCGCCACATGCACACTGTGAAACGGGGCGCATCCTTTCACAGGGTTTCGGCACAAATAAATGTTATCCGCAAATGCAAATGCCACCGAGTAGCATCCCCGGTATCGATAACATTCACACACACACACACGGTGTACAACGATTCGGTACATTCGAAATTGCTATTTTCTCCCGGGTGAGGAAGACAATAAATTTTCACGTAATAGAATGTAGCTTGCGTGTGTGTATGGCAACAACGGTACAAGGTAAATCTCTTGCTCAAATGTTTGGAAGGAAGCTCAGAACAGAAAATTAAATTTACTGTTTGAATGTGATCGTTTGTATCGTATGCGGCTAATAGCGAGGTGTGTGCCCTGGGATCGCTGAGCTATTCTTGTGTTGTAATAAAGTGCAGCAAATCTGTGAGTTACATGAATTACGAGACACATAAAAAGAAGCAAAAAACAAAAGACAGATAAAAACTGTCAACCGCACAAAATAAGTGTGAAATTAAAGTGACATTTCCTTCTTTTTTACCTGGCAATGCAACTTTTAGAGGTTGAATCCTGGTTTAGTTGTCCTTGTAGGTTTAGTGGCTAACTCAGGGAAGAATCTTGCAGTGTCGGCGTAGTTTAAGAGTTTGTGAAACAATTATTAAACATTTATGAATGTTGAAATCCTTCACCCGGCGGGACCGAGGTTCTTCTGACACTGTCTTACTTCTTCTCCTGTCCTCAACTCACTTCTAGCTCACACTGGCCATTTAATGGCTTACTAGTCTTGCTAATACCATGTAATTGAATAGGAATCGTTGCGGGGGAATGGTCTGAATGCAAATTAAACCCCAGTCCTGCCGTGCGAACCATCGGACCTCTATCCAACTACGTTGACCTAGCGAGTCGTTAACCCAAGAGGAAAAATAATAATTTTAAGTAATTATTTATACTAGAGAAGGGAATTTCATTTTGGAACGTTTTTTGCAAACAAGCATGTAGTAAATCAAATTTTTAATAAACGATTAGAATCAAGCTCAGGAACTAATCGCACTCATATACGATTATAAAGCATAGTTTGGAGCAGACAAAAGGTGTTGCTGAAACGGTATCACATTACCTAAATATGATCATCATCACCATCAGATGACGTGATAAAGGCTAGCTTACCTAGCACCTCGAAATCCGGGAATCTATCCAAGGGAAAAAAAAGTAATACAGTATGATTACTCCATTTTACTGCATCTAAGGATATTCCTTGCTAACGACACGACCATAGTTTTGGCACGTAATGATTGCATGCCTTCATCGGGAGCTCAGTGTCTTATATTCATTTCTTCATCATAGCAAAAGGATCATTGGTGAAATTCGATATGAATGCTACGTACGGAACGTACTGGAATCTTGCACAACATCCCTGTATGGGGTAGATTGAACAATATTCCCATCAACACACAAACACATTTTTTCTCTCTTGCTAAACATATCTACTTCACTTCTGCTAACTTTAGCGACACGTTCTGGGGTGCAATTTTTGTCCCCTACATTGAGCTGTTTCCCATTGCATCGAAGCGAAAGATGATAACACTATACACTCACCATTTTGCTGTGTACAGTTCAAAATTACTAAAACGTGTTGTGGACGTGAACACTCCTCCCTACACGCCCAAAAAATGTCCCCCCGCTGCGTTCCGATCGAAGCGTTCCAACACGAAGGCAGGGTTTTCTTTGCAACCCCCTTATGGATAGGGCAAATTTACATACAACACACTTCCGTCCGTTCCGTTCCGTTCAAACGAACAAAAAAAAAATAGGAAGAAGTAATATCATACCTTCTACAAAAAAAAGGTAAACCTTTTGCCATGTTCGTGTCTAGTAAAGCTTGCAAATAATATCACTCATTCAATTTCTGCCATGCAAAAGGGAAGCTCGATTTTCTTTCATTCATTTATTTGAGTTATTTTTATTTGACGCCCCGTTTTTTTTCTTTTTTTTTTGGTACGGGTTAGTGCGGATGAAAACGTCAACCGTTCCCAAAATATGACAAATTATTAGTGCTAGAAGGTCCTGAATCCGATTCGTGTCATTTTTATTTTTTTTGCTTTGCTTTGCAATGCCACTTCCGTCCGGGTGGGTTAGTTGTTGGGATTATGAATTGCTTTCGCCCGTCACGTACGACTAGTTTCGTTAGTAAGATCGTCTTGCTTGTGAGCGTGAGAAGTGGGCGATGTATTTGGCGTAACGTGTTCATTTTCTAGGGCTCTGTTTTTCGTCTTTTAAGCAGCTCGGAAAACAGTTCGCTTGGCTTCATTTCGTCTTACGCTGGATGGCGTAAGTGTATGCTTGTGAGACATTGAAAGATATTTCCAGATAGGTGAGTTAAGCTGCTCTAAATGACGCTACCGAGGAAAGCTGTTAGCTTGCCGTAATGTTTGAGATTTGGCCAGATTCTCTGGATGTTTTTCAATGTTCTCTTCCTAGAACGTAAATGTATCATATTTACATGAAATGGGGTGTGTTTTTATGAACTCGTGTCATTGATCACGTGACGTTTGCACCGATGTATTTTGTGCGCTCAAACCATTGAGCAAACTTTTTGCACTAATTAATACATTTTGAATTTAAATTTCCTACAAGCTATTGTTGTATAGCAACAATATGCATTTCAATTTAATTAAATACTCTCAAACTTCGATTCGACAGCCATTTTCCATGTATTGTAATTCGTGTAACGTGCCACAATACAAGTTCAAACTACAAAAAATATAATTTTAACACACTCATTGAACATTCTTCAATTACACTATCCCTCAGCACTTGTCTTCTCCGTTCCGTCCATTAACATAAATCAGACAAATCAAAACCGTTAATGGACAGGCGTCAATTGTCGTCGCGTGATTTTCCGTTCCCTAGCTTCACGGAACGGCACGCGTAATTGCAGGCAAGCCAATCGAATGGTAATTAATTTTCTCGATTACATGGCCAAACGATAATGCTGTTGGTAATAAATCAGCACCAATTAGTTGCAGCAGTCTAGACGCGATGGTCCGCTTCTCTGCGATGGTCCCGGAGTGACGGAAGAAAATCGCTTCAATGTTGCGTATCGTAAGACGACCGAACTAAATTGACAACCTGATGGTAGACGAGATGCTGCAGAAGGCACTTATACTGATACCTGGTGCCGGTACTTGTGGATACATCTTGAACATGCTTGCCACCGGCGGTACTATCGATAATAGATTACAATCGCAAACCGAACAGACCGGAGGGTTTTGCAATGCATCTAATAGTACTCTCGACTCATTGGCGACTCGACTTTGTCTAATAGGGAGTAAAAAACAAAAAAGTGGCAAAGTAAACCCACGCCAGCACCATAGTTGGACAGTAGGACCGTTGGGAATCTAGATTACATTCTAGAGGGCGAAATTTCTTGTGCGTTAGGGCAAGGATTTCTTTCGCCGGCCGTTAGTGTGCTTCACTAATTAAGCGAAGATTTTTTTTTTGCTGTTGTTACCTCCAGTACGATCTTGCGAAAAGGCAGGCACGGTGTCAATATGCTGGTCGAAAGTTCATGTCCAAGAGCCATCGCCCGGTGCTCATCTGTCATGGTACAATTAACTCAATTCTCTTCGCTTTGGTTGGCTGCACTTGGGAGATGGACGCGCTTTTTTCCCCTCCATTCTGTTCCGTGTGTTATCGCTGGCTTTTCTTGAAGACAATCCATGGCTCGGGATCCTTCGGGACTCATTCGAAGCGGGGCAAATCACTATGGATAGATGTCTGGCGGTGGGCTACTGACACACCGACACCAGCAAAACAGTACGACCATCAACCTAAAGGTGCCTGCGTAAGGGTAATTGACATAACGAAACGAACCGAACCGTCCACGGATGCTGCTTGTCCCTTGCTTGCCGTAAAAGTATGCATCCCACCGGGAGACCGTTCCGAGCGTTTCAGTATCCTTTTTTCCAAGATTTATCCCTTGAAAGTTACCCGCACTTACACACTTTCTGTCCGATGGTCAGAGCCACTACACTACCGGCCGTTACTACTTCTCAGCTAATGAAGAGGGGTCGTTGCTTCTCATGGTCAATCCGCCATTGGTCGAGTTGCTGACTTCCTGTGCCGTGCCCAGTTTGCGCGACACCGGTAGACGGTGTCTGTGGTGAAAATATTGCTGAGAGAAGATTGAAGTCGATTTGATTATGTTGTGCGTCGTCGTCTAAGCCGTGTTTCTTGTGTTGAGCGAACAGACAGTAGCACAGCCACGGTGGACATCATTCCGCACTGTGATGAAGCATAATTAAATTGTACCCTGTCGTAAGCAGCTTAAATTGGCTTATAATTAAAAATTAATAAACTTTGTGCGCTGCACTATGAACTTAAGACGGGAAACTTTTCCCTGTGCGTGTGCATTTCCCGCATACCATTCCAGGAGCAAACGAAACTTGTAACATTTCAATGATAGAATTCCAGTAAATAATGATTACTGTTAACGGAGTGACTGTGACTGCTCTTGAAGACATGCTTTTGTACCGGATTTAAAACAGATTGCATAAATGTGCTAATTATTTCTTTTCTTTCCTCCCTCTCTCTTTCACAGGTAAGTTCATCGACCCATCGCACCAGTGGCAAACAGTAGGCCACAGAAACACCATGTCCAACGCGCTCCAGCATGAAACAAATATTTTGCATCATTTCGCTTCCACCAACATAACCATTATCGCGCACTACTGCTAGAGGAAATGCGCAAGTAAAGCAAGTTTTCGATCTTTTTCTTTCTATCGTTTTCACCTGCTTTCGATGATTGCAGGCAAATTCGTATTACAAACATTGCTGGTGCCATACTGATAAGCACGATTATATTAGACATATTGCCATATTATAATGCGCTTGTTTTATTGACCGATGCGCTTTACATGAAAACCAAAGTTGTATCATCATTAAAACACTTTTTTTTGTTTTCGGATTAATCAAAATGTCAGTTACTATTTAGATCACATTTCTCATTTGTAGCTTTATTAGTTAGTGCTGAGAATACTGCAATATGATCACTTTTCGATTAGCATTGGTAAAAGTCTTTAAACGACATCGCCGTTCATAAGTGTTTGTCTAATTCTGTAGAAAGGTTTGTACATATTCGAGGTAAATAGTGAATTACATACAATTTTGAAGAACCGTAAGAAAAGTTTCGTGAAGTAGAAACTGCTTCTACTTGCAATAGTCTTTTTAGTGCTATTTAAATTTCACAACTGTCAGTTGACTACCGAGCTTAACAAAAAACGTCAAGATGCTCTTAACGTCGGTGTTACATAGTTCAGAAAAAGCGGCAGTACGAACGCGTACCTTCTAAACCGGGCCTTTATCCGTGTACTGACTGTCGGACCCGAAGGAATCTGCCGCTTGGTGCGAATCTCATTTGCATTTACAGATTTTCCAATTTTCTACCTATTCGCTCTTTTATTAATCTTAATTTTACGCTCCGTCGAACGAGTGTCGTAACCGACGGCCATCATAGCCACATTCCCTGCGCTCTCTCTGGCACGATGGTTCAAATTGAGTAACGGCTACGACAAACCCCAACAGAATACTTCATGTTTGCTACGTTCAAATTGTTAAACATGGTACAGATTATGGTAAAGTTACGAAACCGGTAAAGTTACGAAATGTTTCTGTATAGAAACTCCCAATCAAAATTTTTCCTACATGTTTGCGAGTTAAGTACAGATTGAAACGTTTATTTGTGGGTAAGTTTCATAACCCGCAAACACAACAATTAGTGAACCACGTTACAAAACACCAGCCATCATCCTACGGCAATCGAGCGTCGCGCTCCCCCCTGTCATGCACCTTCCTTTCTATCGTGCAGCACACGCTACAAGGGTGAGACCAGCTCAATTACCCTAGAGCAATGGCAAGATTTTATCCCTGGGGCAAATTTGCAACAAATTCTGCATCCCTTCTGAACGCAAGCGAGGAGTGCCACCGTGCCGTTCAAAGTAAGCAAGCGAAGAAAAAGCAAAACCCGGACGACCTCGTGAAAACTAATGAGACTTTTCTTTCACTTCTTTGCTGACCGATGACTATGGTTTCAAGCGTCTTTGTGCTTGCCAATGGCACTGGGGAAGGCAAGTGGTTGCTGCAATCTTGGCAAATTGTACGGGCGAGAGCTTTTAAAAAGAAGCAAAAAAGTGTCCTTTGCTTCCTTAAACCTCTCCCAACACTGGATGCAAATCACCGAGAAGTGTCCAACAAGGAAGGATCGAGCAGTGCTGAAGGGTCGGGCAAACATTTGCCGTTTGTTGTTTGCCTTGAATGCCAACTGCACGAATGACAAAAAATGGTGATGGGTACCATCAATTCAGTCATCATTTCCGGAAACCAGGCTGGCCAATGTCTAGAAAGTGGCAGTTGATTACGACTCATGGTAAATAACATTTGCATTTTTACGGCTTGAAGAAGTTTTGATGCAAACATTTACGTTGGTTCAACCTTAGAGCAGTTGGATATTTTTTAAAATTGTTGTGAAATGATTCCAATTTGGTCTATTTGTATATTCCAATGGGGCGGTCCGGTGGTAGAGGCGATAGCAGCGTCGAACTTCACACAGCAGGACCGGGGTTCAAATTCCATTCGAACCGTTCTTTCGAGGTGAGGAGTGACTATCCAACTACAAGCTATCCTTACGTTTAGCAAGCCATTCGATGGCCTGCTTGCCCTAGTAGGTTGTTAAGTCTAGTAGAAGAAGAAATATGTTCCTATAATGTCGTTTAAGTTTTTCTTAATTATTATTGAAAATACTTAAATTACAAAATATAGAAACATTAATTGCAACGAAACCCAAAACGAAGAAAATCCACGTACCAGAGACGTCTCATTTTCATTTCGCGTATCCAATGCTTAATCAATATTCAATGAAGTAACTTGCCGTTGTGCCTTCATTCACACCTGTGGGCCTCCATTTTCCGATCTGGTTCAGAGGTTGTTCCACCGTCTAAACTCTCCTGTGTCCACTCCACGTTACACGCCTCAGCCGGAACAATCGAACTGCCTTCGTTATCGTTGGCTTCGTTTCGAGCAATTTGACTTTTCCCTCTCCACTCTCGGCATCAGGCCAGCATCCAAGATCAACCGGCCACAAAACGCAAAATTGCAAAGCCCAAACCAAAAAAAAAACCAAAACTCATCCCGTTGTCCGTTCGGGATCTTGGGAAAAGATGATGGATGCCGATCGTTCAGCAAATTGTACCTTTGCAAATAGCGGCACGATTTACTCCACCTTTCTTCTTACCACCAACACCTTCGCTCTGTAGATTCCAATAAAAAAAATGTTAGAGAATAAATTATTCAAGAAATGTCACATCCTTCCGGTACAGTGTGTTGGAAAAAAAATGGCGAAGAAGCAAAAACCCGTAGCCACCTTTCCTGCGTTGGTCATCCATCCATCAGTGTTTCGGTTGTTGGGACCACTTCCGACAAGTTCGGTCACTAGTCTAGAGGCGTTGCGTGTGGATTTTCTTGATTGTACCATTTTTCAATTTTTTTGTCCGTTCTCAAAAGTCTTGTGTCGTGTCGATGTGGTCCGATAATAATATCGTTCGCACCATCAGCCGCCCCAGCATCCCTTATCCGTATCGGTTATGAACATCGTGACCGTAGAGCTACTGTCCCTTGCAGCCGTTTGCCTGGTGAATAGCTGACAGAATCCTACGTTGCTGGCCTTCTGGACGGTTTAGCAAACGACAGAGAGATAAAATATGCATAATTTTACCGCACAGGCAAGTCAAGTCAAGCGTTCCGTTCAAAACAATTTCAATTAATCGCAAGTATTTGCGATTCGCCGGTAGAAGTTTCGTCGAAGACTGGAAAACGGGTGAGGTGTTGAAATCAATAATAGAGTGGAAGAGACAGGGAGAAAGGGGGGGAAAGGCATGCGGCCAAGATGCCAACGCTTGGAAACCCTCTACCCAAACCGAACCGAAATGCGGTAAGGCTGTGAAGGTTGGTGATGGAGGTTGATAAGTATGTGGATGGAAATCGAGGCACGGTTCATCTCACCATCATTATTACCGAGTTAAGGATAATGGGGATTACGATTGATGCTGAACTGCTGTAGCTGCTAATGCTGTGTGCTATCGCTGCTTTTGTCAGCAAACGGCAGCACGGCAAGGGACGCAGAGGTACGATGGGATGATGTACAAGGAACCCTACGAAAAGTTCCTAGAACGTTGCGGTATGTAGACGACACACAGTGTGCTCGAGTGTGCTTATCAGTGTGTGAGGGTTTCCCAAGGCACATTCCAAGGCCGTAAAGCATAATGGTGCCAAGGGGCGAACGGGTGACCATGGGGTGAAGGGAAACACGAAACGTACAAGTAGAGTTTAAGAATAATGATACCAATAACGGTATACAGCGGGGTCCGTTGTACTGTGCAAAACAGACACGAGCGGGCGAAGGAATCAAGGTAAAAAAAAGGATGGTACCAATGCGGGGTGCGAAGTGAGCACTACAATCTCAAGGTTCATTCCGGTTTTTTCCTTTTCTTCAAACCGTGTGTTTGTAGCGTCTTTTTCTTTTTGCATTCCTACCTTTTTTTTGGTATATTCTTCATCTCCACATACATAAGGCTTCTCGCTATCTCTGGCAGAACTGCCCATTAGTCTGCATTCTTGCATTCCGCCCGTTCGACCCTTCCTTAGAACGCCTTCGCCTTTGTGATGGTAATGCTCTTGACGTAAGCTTCTTATTGCTTCCTGAGAGTTACCATCCGGCCAGTCCGTGCTGTAATTGAAAATGGTTTCACAAGAGGTTTCCCGAACCTCACACTTGTCTTCCGGGCGAGTCCAGCCCTGTCTTGTATAGTTGGCGATGTCCCGCGAGATCTGGAAAGAGTTGGTGGTGACTTCAGGCGACATTAAGCATAATTCGCCATAATTCAACTTTGCGAAACGTTCGTGCACTTTCTACTTAACCATCCTGCCCCCGTCCGGTGACGCTTTGCGACGCAGCGAAATTGACATCTTCGCTAGATTGTGGGATTTATAGTATCCTAATGATGTAGAACAATTTTCCCAAGGCGAGACCACTACACACTGCACGGTGTTTTGTACGGAAATGGGAAGAGCGGAGAAAAAAAAAACGATTCTGCTTCTTTTTTCTTTATTTAGAATGTAAAAAGTTTCCCTTGGAGTGGGGAGGGGGGTTGGGGGTGCCTTGTGAGAGCATTTTCCGGTGGAATAGCTTAAGCGTAATAATTCTCGACACCGGGCAAGACATTTTCGCGGTGCGAGTTAGTTTCGCAAACTGTTCCCTGGAAGGCACGCTGGGAACTATCAATTGGATTTTATCTCCATTTCCACGGTTCCGGTACATGGTCATTCTTCACAGAAACTAGACAGTATTCATGTGTTTTTGTTCCTGCCAATGAACGGTGCACAATGCACGTCAGAAGCATATTAAAAGCAAAATTGGCATGGCAAGTGGCGAATATTGAATTTTCGTTGTCCATTTTTTCTTTCACTTACTGTTGCGAAACTGAAATTTGTGGACTTTGGCACTTTAAATTACAGTTTCCTAAGAGAAAAATTTGCTCCCAATGTTGCGCTTTGTTTCTTACATAGTTGCAAACGTGTTCTAAAATCATATTTGCTTCAACGTGACAAAAAATTATCAAAAAATGATTTTTATAATTTTCTCAAGATCATGTGTCTAAGTTCTTTGGAAAAAGTTTTCTTAGCAAGGCATCCAATATTTAGGAACAATGATTTAAATGTGTTTCAGAATATAGACAAAAATCCTAATCTTTCAATCTTGTTGTCTTATTCTATGTAAAGCTGATGACAGCATTAATCTGATAATGAAGAAATAAAATCCCTTCTGTGTCATGCGATAAAAAAACCCCGGTCGCAAAACTTCAAGAATCGAATATAGCTTCCTATTCAATCAAACCTCAATTGGTGGTGTTGTTGTGCTTGGTGTAATGAAAATAAGCAAAGATCAAACTCATTCCGTTTACGACATTGGCCCAATTAAGCTGTACGTCATTTATCTAAACAGACGACACTGATGGACGAATTGCGGGAGAAACGTTGTGGTGTTTCTGGAAAGGATTCAATTACAGCAAATGTTTCGACACGTGTAGGCACTTCTCGTAACTAAGACACACACACACAGGCCCTCCCCAAGAAACATTTATTCGGTATTTCACCAAAATCCCGTATAAGTCACCATAAATCCACACGGGAACGACTGTCAAACAAAACGTACCGTCTTTCAGCCGTTTTATCATCCGACAAAAAGTCTTACCTAGTTCATTAGCTTAAATCCCCAGACCGGGAGCAGAGTTTTTCTTTTCGAGAAAATCATTAGAAAGGTAAGTCTGTGGATAGTCGTTCAGTGTGTCTATCTTGGGCTCAATAAAATTTGGAAATCAATTTTTCTATTAGCAGCGATCCAGCTTTCCATGGCTGGTGAGCTAATGCTGCTTTATGGTAATCTATGAGTTTTCTTGCCACTGCCACAGTCAACTGTAAAGGGCGGTGTTTGTTAGCAAAATTAACTTCACGCACTAAACTGAAATACAGTCCAGTAAATCATTGCAAATCCCTCCCAAGAACCTAGATAATGCATTGTGTACCGAACACTCGCGTCCCCACCGCTCGATGGGCTCCTTCTCGTGACCATTACATACACGTTCCCTTTCCATCCGCTGGTGCGCGTCTCGCAGTGCAGAGTGGTCCGTGCGGTACTCAGGCCACTGGGTCAGTTGGTATTCCCTCGCGGAAACCCCTTTGTCTGGCTGCGGTTTCGATTGACAATCTGTCGACGCCGACCGCTCGTCACTGGCGTCGGTTTCCGATGTCCTGCGTGTGCTCGTGTTTCGGTCTCCCGAAGGAGGAGTAAATCTTGGGCGCGATTTTCCCACTGGTGTTAATTTATTCAAACCCTGCCGAAGCATGGCATCGATAGTATGGTCAGCCCCTTCTCACCCCCACCGTGCTTCCCAATCATCGCTTCTGACACCGACACCCGGCTTCCGGCTAGCCTCGGTCGTAATTGAGTGCCAAAAATCCGAACCGAGCAGCAACGCTGTGGATGTTTGTATGTGTGTGAGTGTAGTAGGACCATTTTCTCCCAAAGCGGAGCCTGCGCAGATGCAACCCACACCCGCTTCGGCCGATGGGAACTCACAACTGCACGCAGTCCGGCGTGACAAGAAACCAGCCAGAAGCAGCCGAAACGAGCAGGACGGCTGCTTCATGCCGGATTTTCATAGCGGAAAACGCGACCGAGCACCCGAGCACCGTGTGTCCTTTTCTGCTTCGGCCGAGCGGTTGGCCTGTTCGTGGTCTCTCGTCGGACAGTTTGCTGACGGGGCGACCAGATCTCTGCAGACTGCACCGTGCGGTCGCTGCTTTGGTAAGACGGCGTTGCTACTCGAGAGTTCAGTTCAGTGCACACAGCGCGTCAGTCAATACAACCGTTCGCTGCTGATCTCCGGACTCCGGGCCTGCTGATCTCCCACACTGGTGTGTGGTGTGGTGTTTGTTAGCACCCGCAACAGTACGCTAGAGAGACGTCATCGCTTGGACCGACCACAGCCGGCCACAGTGTGTTTACGTCCGAGCGGCCCTAAACCTAATCCCCAATTACCAGTGCCTGTGTTGTTTTTAATGTATGTGCGTGTGTGCGTGCGTGTATATGTGGCGCCTATGTTTGTGTTAAAGGCGCATCGATAAATCGGACCCTGCTGTGACATCTGGTTGCCTCGAAAGTCTAAAACGGCCAGCCTTAGTAGAGCGTTAGCGTTCACGATCGGAAGTCAGACCACAAACCGCACCAACTAACTCAAAACCCACCTGCAAAGAAGGACAAGCGAGAAAGGGAGAAAGCGAGAGAAAGGGGTAGTCAACAACCGCAGTCACCGTGCCAGCCCGTCGGTAGCTTCACCTGCCAGCCAACACGGCGCCCAGTGATAGATAGTAGTTAGTGAAAGCAACAGCGCTTTAGAGAAAAATGAATTTTCTCGGTACGGTAGGGAACATTCGATTTTTCATGCTCTGTATCAATGTCTATCATACAGCAAACAGTCTCCCGTCCCCTCGAATTCCACACCTGTTCCCTTTGCGGAGTGACCGCGTCTACCATCGCTCCTTTTTCCCGTAACGCTGTAACGCCCGTATTGATAAACATCGATCGTACTTTAACACCTGCGACTACGAAAGCGTTTTCTCAGCTCAGCCGCTCACGCGCGCATCAGCACCTTAACGTACTAGTTGGTCTCCGCTGTTGTCCTTAGCTGCTTGAGCTCGTCGTAATGTATCTTTTCCACGTAAACTTCCGCCTATTCGCTCGTTGTAGACTGTGTAATTCGATGTGTATGAGTGTATATTGTGTGTACCGTGTGAATCGTTGTATGTGCGACTCGTGGCTCGCTATGTTGTAGTTATGTTTAATGTACTGTATTAACGGTGATTTTCAGGATCTCGTTTTAGCCTAAATAAACCTCCCGTTGTAGTCTGTCTGAAGTACCGTAAAGCCTTCAGAGTTCCGCACTGCAGTGCACTAAAAATTGCATCAATCTCATCTCCCTTTCTACTTCCTTTTGTGTGGGTAAACCTCGGTTTATCCCAACAAAACTAATAAGCGCGTGGTGTAATATCATCACACGGGCTGCAGTCATCATTTCACTGGCCCGAAACAAACGGTCCACCCTGAAGAGTTTGTCATTTTCGAAAAGCTGCACCAGCTCGGATGGAACAAATGGTGATAAATGCCAGAAGCGCCCTTCACTCGCTCGCTCGCTTTCTCGTGCGCCTACGCGCCAGTAGTAGTCACATGTTCACCTACCGCACTACGAGCATCACTACGGCATTGCGGCAATGGGTCGCCCCAGACTCTGTGCCCGCGGACGGTGGTGAATCCTTAGTCACAAATTCACACATTTCGTGTACGCCGACCCGTAACCGATTCGGCACTAGCTCTCACTCGTTCGCTTCCTTCTTTTTTTTTTGACGATCCCTTTGTGAAACGATGCCCAAACCATTCCGACGCTAAAATACACATTTTAACGATCCTTGCCCTTTTACTTCAGCATAGGCAAGCCATTGTGTACATACCAGGGCAGGAGAGCGAACGAGAACAGATAGAGAGAAAGAGAGAGAAGAAGAAAGAGAGAGAGAGAGAGTACATATTGTCGTTTGCTTCAATGCGGCACACGCTATAAGGGCCGCGTTGCAGCGCATGGTGCGCCCTAGTAGTACGCGACTGTCCACAAATGACCGAGGGAAAATCGATCAAACAGAACCCATCGGCTCGACGCTTTCTCGTGCGATGTAGAAACGTGCGTTGTATGCAAACCAGGACAAAAACACCTGAGTCGTGCACCTGAACGCCTTGTCGCTCGATCGCGTGTCAAATCTCGACCAAGAGAAGGACGGTCGCGACGCGTCAGCGGGGACACGGGTATTGATGAGATGGAGACGGTAAATGTTGTACGCGGAAAGGTCCGTAATGATGCTGGAGCAGTACTTCCCACTACTCGCACGCTGACGGTGAGGAATGCTGATTTGCCAGATGATGGTGCCAGCGCTCGGCGCGTGTTATCTTACCGGTTTGAGTCACTGCCGCAGCCCTTCCGGGCATACGGTATGAGACTCATCAGTTCCACAAATTAGACGAATCGCGCTAATTGCTGTCAACGGAGTGATGACCATCGGTTTTTGTCTGAAACTTCGCAAAAAGGCCGTCGTCGTGTGCGGGAAACGATTGTTTTCGTACCTTCGTATTTTGTCTTGAATTAAAAGTTAGTAAATTTCCTTAATAAATGCTTAGAATAAGTTGTTTGATAAATTTGAAGGCAAACAAACATTTAAAACTACTTGTTGCGCTCATGTCACATTGAAGTGTCAAATACCTGTTGCATAATCTGTCATGGCGGATTAAATTTGACAGTTTAAGTATGAAAGGCTAGCTAAATCTAAGTTTAAAAATTGCATAACGGAAAAGTACTTATCAATAAATTAGAACAAATCGTTGTCACGAATAAAATAAGTTTCGTTATTTACAAATTAGATTTAACATATACTTTAACTATTTAGCTGTACAAATTCCGAGAAAACAATCAAGAGCCTTATTTACTTAGCTCCATTTAGTTGAATGCAACGAAACTAATCTCACTCACTTTATGTGGAGTATATGAAACACCAAAACTAAGCTGAAAGTACTCGTTTTTGCTACACGAGCTGTAGTAGTACTAATGAAAATCTTCCTTCCGCAAGGATTATCGTGACAGAAACGATTTAATGTTCAGCACTGTAGCCCGAATCGCAGCGAATGAAATAAAAACAAAATCCTAATTGAACCTCCAAAGAAAAGATCCTCTTTGGCTGGATCTGCTGCAGAAATCCTTCGTTTCGTTGCTTCGGTGCAACGAAACGTTCACTTCCAAGCGCCAAACTACCCTTACGGCCACTTGGATAAAGTGGGAATTAAGACTGTACAAATGAAATCTTGTAAATTGGAGCATTGCTTTACTTTTCCAACTTCCAGACACAGCACAGCGTGCTGCCGTAATGCTCACGGGAGTTTATCTTGACTAAAATGAAAAGTACGCTTTCTTCCATGGGCTACCAACCGCCACCCTTAATGGATGCTGGTAATGAATCTAAAAAAGAAAACGCAAAATCGAAAATCCTTTTTCATCCTTTTTGCAAGTGCCTTTACAGATACAGATCCGCGTCGTAATTTCAATGAAACACACCCGATACTGCACCAAAGGCGATTCAATTCCCAATGGCATGCATGAAAAGCTACCGATGCAATAGACCTGCTACCCATTACCCATTTTGTACTGCTGCAATTCATCCGTTTTTCAAAAGGCATTCGAAAACAGTAAAGAACCGATACTCATCCCTTGAGGCAATCGCTCATCGATACGATGTATCGGAATGCACGATCGTCAATAGCGTACGCGCAACCGTATGTGCCAGTGGGTGCGGGTTGCGGACGGCGATATTTTCCCGAAGGAAGACTACATTCGTTACAAACTACTTAGCAAATGAGAAAATAGACGAACTTTTTATTTCTTCTATTTTACCGCTCAACTGCGACGGGCGAACCGAGGGACGGGGCGAACTTTTACGGTGGTTTCGGTACGGAAAGCTTCGATTGTGAGAAGGTAAACACACTTACTGCCGAGCGGAGTTGCTGGAACGATTGAAAGTCGCTTTTCTATTTTCTTTGATCGATACGGATATCGATCATTCGTTCGGGGAAGTAGTTTGACGGGTGAGCCGTTTATGTCAGCGTTATTTGTTTCGTTGCTTTTCCGCCTTGCATGATGTTGATGGATGTCAGTACATCAATTGCAACGGTAGAGGGAATCATTTACTTTTGCCGGGCGTTGTCTTTGAAGCGTTGAATGTTTTGCTTCCGTTCAAGGTTTTCGTTTGAACCTTCATCAAAGTGCATTACGTTGATGAGTGGAAAACGCTGAAATATGATCAGGATGATCAAACATTTTAGCATTTTTATAAGGGTAATTTTTGTTAAAATTCTTTATGCAAATAAGCATATAATATTCTGCATTTGCATGTTACTCAGTTTCATCGTAACAGCAAAAACTCCTCACTAAACATTCAACGAAATGATATCAGTGCAGGTACTGAAAACTTTCAGCATGAAGCTCACACCTATTCCTGTAAATCCAACCATGGTTTCGGTTTTCATCCTGATCAACACAAACCACCACCTGACCAACGCAAAAGTAGAAAAAGTCTCCACAGCAAACAACACAATTCTACGATTTCGGTGTAAATAACCCAACACCTGTACCGCATTTTTCCAACCACTTGGAAATTATTTTTCCCAATGCAAACTAACCGCTCAACACGCTCTCGAGGGATTTGTGCTGCTGGTGTAGCGAAATATGTTTCGTTCAGTGAAAGCACTTACAATTTCTACAGCTCAGCTCGTACTACGGGAAACGGCAAAAAACCGCAGCAAAACGGTACCGGCCGCTCCGGGTGTCAACTTGACGCAAACCGGAGCACGAACCACCGTGTAGTCCGGCAGCAGAAATATGTATTTCTAAGAAGAAAAGCAAAAAAACGTGCTTCCGAGAATTCGCTTCATGCGCTTCGGCACGGATGCATCACTCCAGTCGAGAGGTTGACATTTCAGGAGTTCGTCTTTACTTGTTTGTCTGTTATCCTTACTGGCCGGCTAGCTCAGCGACTTTCCCATCCATCCTATCCGGTATTAACGGTCGTTTTTTATGAGCAATTCGTTATCGAAACATATTTGCTTTTGTTTTTCCGTCACCAACATTGCCGAAAGATTGGCCGGCGTTCGATGAAGCATAAATACGGGTTTACACAAATTCCACGAATTGGTGTAAACCATCTGTTATGCTATCTGGGCATAATGTGTCAACGGTATGTTTTTTGGGAATGGTTTTGGGCAACGAACAGTAATGTCACACATACATGGAAATACATAGAAATCAAGTAGTGAACTGAGCGAACGGACGTGTTCTCCTTTTGCTCCGAAAATCCTCTTTTTTTTCTCCTAATACAGTCCACTCGAAAAGGACACCATCCTTACGCTAACGCCGTCCCGCCCGCCCCCTCCTGCCGGACACGCCGACCTTAGGACGCGGATGGCAAAATGTAAACTTTTTCAATTTACTTTTGCAAATTAATTGCGACAAGCGGCCAGCGGTAGAAGTTGCTTAAGTGCCACCATAGGAAGGCATGCACCGTGCAAAGGGAGTGGATGGCGTTTTCTGCCATTTGTTGATGAGGATGGATGAGAAAGTTTTTAATTCGTCAAGATTTTTGCTTCATTCCACTGATCGTGGTTAAGCGAGGAGGAAAGTTGGTAGAGAGGTTGACTGTCTTCTACGTCGGACTGCCGTGCCGAAACCCTGAGTAACCATTCTGGACGGTTGGTGTGTATTTATTAAATTCTTGTCCGTCTCGGCTTTTTTTTGTTGTTGTCCCCTCTGTCTTGCGTGAGTGAAAGCGGGAGAAATAGAGCTACAAGAGCGTTCTGATGAACGATGGACGATGGATCGAAATCATATTAGCAGGAATTACTTGCGCTCGATGCCGTCAACGATAATCAAAGCGAAGCGCTTCATCATCGGCAAGGAAGTGAGATTTTTAATTGAATTTCAACGTTCATTACTGGCAATGCTGAGATTGAGTTACAGCTCATCTTCTCGGCCCCAGTGTCCAGTGTGATCTAATGTACCGGAACTATATTTTACGTTCGATTATTTATCCACTAGAAACACTTGCAGCTCAATTACTTCTGGGAGTTGATCGAGTTGATGCTGGGTGGTGGCCGTGGTGGTGAAAGTGTAATTCACTTTATCGTACCATATTCGAGTGGGCCGAGTTACCGAACACACACACACACGTAAACCCTCATTGTCCAGTTTGTGACTTGGAGGATACAAGATAGCATCTCTGTTTAGAAGGCTTGATGGCTGCGTCATCTTGAAACCATCGAAATGGTCATTGAATTTCTACCAGTTAAAAGCTCTCAAGCACTCGAGTCGATGGAAATTGTGATGCTGGTTGGGGGGGGGGGGGGGGGGGGTATACCGATCCTTTCAGAACACATCCTTTTTCCACTAACAATGCTTCAACGTGGAAGAAATCAGTTCTAACAGGAAGGTGCTTCTGATGGCAGTGAAAAAGTGACAGTTTCAATGACACTGATCTGGATTCCCTTTCAAACACCCCGTCACTAGCAATGGCCAAGAAAGCTGTCGGAAACATTTTCCTTCCATACACCATCTATGTATCGCACTGATGGTAATTGTGTCGTGTTTCGTACTCCTTCCGGTGGAGTACACCTTCCATGAATCTCTTCCAACTCTGGTACCATCTTCCATGTGAAGCAATAGTATAAAATTTCAATAATTACACGAGACAAGAGGAACCTATTCTTGCTTGCAACAGAAGAAGAAGCTTTTCCCCGGAAGATGATGCTTGAAAGTGAAACCGTTGGGTCTTTGGGGGGGGGGGGGGGGGGCTATAAAACTCACCCTCCTGTTGTTGTGCGCAATGTATGAAGATCGTTAAAGCTTGCCACCTTTTTTACACCCTTCCGAGTGTCTTACGAAGCCTAGAGTGGCACAGTTCCGGTTGCCAAGCTTCGAGAGCGTAAGCGAGGAGAGCAAAACAACCATACATTCGAAAACCCATATTGAACGATGACAGCCAACACTCTGACTTACTCTGTAATACGCCTCGCCTGCCAGTGTTGTATTCCAACTTGATTATTATTTCTTTCTATGCGCCAAGCCTGACAGCGACACCCGTTTGGGACAAGGTTGGTACGGATGTCTAGAATGGGGAAGGGAGAGGAGAGCGGACAGCAACAAAAAAAAAAGTACCATGTAACATGACTCCTAGATGTCTGCCAACAGCTGTCACTGTCGTGTATGGCGTCGCCAACGTTGGATAAGAAAAATACTTAACATTATGAATGTCCCGTCTCAATGGCGCGCCCCACACCGCCATACGTTCGGCGGGAAAGCACATGAGATGGGATGGGAAGCTGTTTTACATGCAAACTTATGTTACGCCACTCGTTTCGTGCAGCGAGCCTCGAGCAAAATGGTTTACTTCTCATCTGCCACACATGGTTCCAACCGTTCGTGGGGTGGTTTTAGGCGATGGGGTGGAGTATTTTAATGACTTCCCAAAAACCAAACCACCATTGCAGCAAACTTGCGCCACGGTGGCGACTTCAAGTGCGTATAAAAGAAGATTCTTCCAGCATGAAGTCTCCATACACATACTTAAGGTCGTTCAGGCATGATCTGTCGCACCCAGCGTGACAGTGCTTCGGGAAGCGTTCCTTAAACCGCAAACGGGTTTCCTTGTTTTTTTTTTTAACGTGCAGGTTCTACTTAACACCAACGCCCAACATTATGTTTTAGGGTGCGATCGCCTTCATAAAATCAGTCGTGATATATGACCAGCAAGCGTGGCGGCGTTTGCATTATTTGCATACCCCACTTTTGTCAGCAATATTTCTTCGGGTGTCATTTTCTATTGTGACACAGTTGGCTGAACTAGAGATTCCGGACAGGTTGTTGTGTCACAGTTTGGGCGCTCATTACATTTTATTCTACAGCTTGCTCTATGATGCAAACAACTTCATCAAGTAATTATAGCTAAAGTGGCGTAAATTCTTCATTTAGAGCAATACTATTTATCAAACTTGATGCTTGTGCTGAAATAGCACGTTTTGAGTGATTTTTAAGTCATTAATTTTTGTGTAAAAGTATAGTTATAATACTGTAGTAAACAGGTAAGACTGCTGTACGAGCAATTTAAATCAAGTCATTATTTAGTAGTATCACTCAAGTCATAAAAACAAACCTTAATGCATCGTCAACGTTGCTGCTGTTGTACAAAATATGTATTTAAATTGATTATTTTATTAGTTTCATTAGACAAGTTTGCGTTTTACTAAGGTTTGATTTCGAGATGTAGTTGCATCCCTAAAATATCGCTTGCTCTCTACAGTTTATCGACTACTTTCTGCATCTATCTATCTATCTATCCATCCTCTACGTTCTATCGCTTTATCACACAGTAATCTTTCCTACATGTTTCAGCTGACATCCTCACATCAGTAAAACGAAATACTTATACATAAATAATCACACACAGCATTCAGTCTCGGTGACACACCAGGCGTCTCCATCGAAGCGGATGGTTTGAATTTTTTTTAACCATTTTTCATTTCAAGCGATGCTGACGCATGATGTGAACACTTTGACCTACTGTCATATTTTGTACACAATATTTACCAACAGTTATAGTTGCTTTTTGCTTACAAAACAATACAACAATCTTTGCTTTGAACTTGAACCATTATTTGAATCGTGTACCATTACGGAAACATTTAGTACATTTAGCAAGCAGTATAACGTACACAGATTATTATTACAGCACATATTTACACTCCACATAACATGTTCGCTTCCTTCTTTACGCTATCATCCTTAAACATCTTATACAAACAATTTTCTTCAAATACTAACGAACTTTTCTCTTCTCTTTCTCTCCCCTTCTATTTTCCTTATTTCCGTTTCCGATTATCCTCTGATTTTAATTTCACTGTTCTTTGATGTGTGGTTTTATTTTCTTATCCTTGGTAATTAAAATGAAACTATGATTTATTTTGTTCCCCTTTATATGGATTTACTAACTTTTTTTTATAATTTTTCCTTTAAAAACGCTAATTATTTATATCCTTCTGGTTGTATGTTTTTTAACCTTTGCTTTCCTCTTTTTGAATTGCCCTTGGTTTTCGTTTCCTTGCTTAAAACTTTTCTGTTGTATGTCTTATGTTTAGGAGCTGCTGGAGGTAAGTGTTGCACCTCGAAATCATTTCGATCCCGGCCACCAACGGTGATCGAATGAAATCGGGCCTCAGCATAAAACGGTACAATAATTACATTTGCTCGTTGAACCAGTTCCATGCTACGTGATGGGGCGCAGGTCTCACGTTCCATCGGTATTACTTTCTGTTTTTCTTGGATCAATGAAGCCAATTAGCTAACTGCATCGTCAGCAACACTACCCAACCTACATACACGCTGTTAGACGATCGATACCGATTAACATTTTTACGACTGTGTGGTTTTTTTTTTCGTTGTTGTTCATGTTCCAAACGATCACTACACAAACCCATTAATGGGCAGAGCGAATGATTTATTTTCTTCGAGCAAACTGGAACGTGTTCGGAATAGAATGTACGGTAACCGTGTAAAGAAAAAGAAAATCGTTCAACAATCGAATGACCATCACTCCGAACGGACGCGAAAGGACGAATGTTCCTATCAAGATGGCTTCCTGCTTGCTATCATTTTTCATGTGAAAGCTCAAGCGTATCTGCTCGGCAGCAAGTAACGTCTTTGCCTCATCTGGCGCTACATTCTTGACTTCTAGCGCGTAATACAAATCCATTTGGAAGGATCGCATTCCGCACACTAAACTTCCTCTGTACGCACCATACCAGCGGTATAGCCGGTGGAATATGCACGTTCGACATACCATCTCGACACCAAGAGAATTTTGCCATCGCATCGGTATTTGCGAGATGAGCAATCAAATTGTTATTCAAACGAGAACGAAATGAAATTGATTAATGCCATTTTTTTCTCCTCTGCTCCGTAGAACCGTTCCATCTTCATCCTCCTTTTCCCTTTTTACATACCAAAACCCCTGCCCGATTCGCGTCCGGCATCGAATGGTTCTCATCAACCCATCCGAGCGTTGAATTGAACGGTAAACATGGTCGCCATTCACATGACGTTGGTACGCCGTTCAGCGAATGGGACGTTTTATTTTCGATTATTGACTAAAGAACTTTTAATGTCATTCCTGAGCTCACTACATCCGGCTGCGGAACGCCCGGTTGGGAGCTGCTAGGAAAAACTTGAGCCTTTCCAGTAGTTTCCGGGCGGATGATGATGCATTCCGGAACCGATGGAACATCAGGGAGTTTTTGCTCGTTAATAAATGCCACTTGGTAAATTGCATAAATTTCAGCGGAATGGTCGGAATTCAATTATTTGCTGTGTGGAACAGCCTAGAGGCCGATGTGTTTGCCTCTTACATGGTTGAATGGCTGAAGGATGTCCTTTCGGTGGTTGAGCGTTTTTTTTTTATTCTTCATTTCGTTGGAAAGCATATACGACACACATCGTATATTATCACCCCATGAATGTTACTGGCATCATTTCCTTCTTTCACTGGCACCATTTACAAAACCCGTACCTTTGTACTGCTCGGGAACGTCCCTTGAAACAGACAGATGGAAGCATCATTTGGTCACAGTCTCCTAGCCGTAATTGATAGGGAAATTAATACAATTTTGATTAATTGAATTGTGGCTGCGCACATGCTCACTCGGAGAAACACCTCTTGCCAATCCACGCGAAACCTCATCGTTGCTTAAAGGGCGATGTGCTACATTCCGATGGCAATGTTTCCCTTGAAATGTTTTCGCAAAATAAGGTATCGTGAAAATATTTGTGCTAAGGAAAGCTTAAGGTATATTTTCCTCACTCATTTGATGAATGTTTTCATTGAACAGAAATAATAATCCGATCAGTCTGTTTCACCGAGAAATTCATCTTAAATTTTTAGCCAAAATTTTTTTCACTCACAATATAACATTTTCCTGCTGGAAAAAGATGCTCGATAAACTAACCGATCGAATTTTCGTTCAATACACTGTTACTGTTCGGTAACCACTTTTGTGCACCCGGAAACTTAATTAAATCGTACCCAATACATTGTCAAGCTCGGTTTTTGCAAACTCCTTCTACGTGCGTGTGGTAAAATTTTGCTTTCTCCTCATGTATGCAAGAAAACCGTTGTGCTTCGCTTAATTGAGTTTTGAGTAACATTTTCTACCGTACAGCAGGCATTTTTTTTTGTGCATAACAAAGTTTTTCAAGCACGTCGTAACAGCAAGTGTGCATCCAGTGAGCAGCACACGGTTGATATAGCGCAAGGAAAACTTGCTCGACCAACAGCATCGGAACAGAACTAAACCTCTGAAATGAATTTGGCCTGCCCCGGGGTGGGGTGCAAAATTTGATATCACAAAAGCTGCAGCGTGTAGATTGGTTTTTGCTGGATGATAAATTATTTGCCAACATCTGGCTTTTCATCGACAAGGCGAACAAGCCATTACTTCACTATCGCACGCCTAGAAAATCGCTTCACCGTCGTACTGCTGACGAAGCAAAACGGCGATACCGTGACTCGGACGTTGCACGTTACCATTTTCCGGGTGAAAGTGTTTAGCTGCTCACTTTAATGCTAATAATTAATTTTTAATTACTTTTATTAGCCCTTGAATTTCAACCTTTCGCTTATTCACCCTGCTCGAGTGCCGAACCTTGGCTGGGGCTGTGTGTGTGTACGGTGATAATCGTTCCAACCCAGTGTCCCGTGGCGACAAGCACGCCCATATTTCTTCTTCTGAATTGCCTTCCATCCGAACGAGCTTGGCTCATTTTCCTTTTCCCAAATTGTGACATACGGGCAGCAGAAACCTTACCCGATTACTGTACAAACTATACTGCGTCCTGGTCACAAAAGGATGTGCGTATACCCTCACACTCGGAAGAAAATTTGCAACCGTTTCGGAGCTAGTAAGCTTACCGCCCCCCAGGAGCGCTCTAATCTTATCAGGACAGATTCTCCATTAATTCTTCAACACTGAATCGCATCCTATCACCGTACCGTACGTAATGTTCGCTTTGTATTATCTCCAAAGATGCAGCAATGTGTGTCCCGGAGGGATGATCGACTAATAGAATGAGTCTACCCTGCGCCGGGTCAACAGAATGTCAACCCCTATGGGACGAGCATATTATAAGGAGGGAACCCAGATAAGAAACAACAATCGAAAACAACCAAACCATTACGCCCTGATCGCTGACAAGGGCCGGGCGCAAGAAACATCCTTGCTGAAGCTACTCGATGAATATATATGAATGTTCTCCAGCATCTTTCGAGGTGGGAAGAGAGTACCAACGAGTCTTACAACCACTGCTTAAGCAACAATGGCCCTCCGGTGTGTGGTCAGCTAAATGTTTAAGCTTGCCCACAGGACAGCACTGACGTTCTTCATTGTGTAATTTCCTGCCGGTCTGATTTAACACTGGCGCATACTTCTCGTGGTGATGATACGATACCATTTGAAATAGGATCCTTTCAAACTGATGCAAATATCACACCACTTCAAACACGCACACACACACACACTTTTGGGTGGCAAGATGGAGAACAAAACTCGGATTTTGCTACATGTAATCAAGTAAAACGTTTTCCGATACGCTTCTTGGACTATCGTACAAACTTAATGAATATTTCATGTTACTGAATGCGAAGAGAACGAGAAGGACAGGAGGAACGAACATCCTTTCATTCAGCTTTCAGCAAACCGGGGAAAAAGAAATCCCTTTTAAGATATCCAAAGAATGTGCCCAGGAATGGTAACGTTAATTCGGTTCACTGTAACCAAGAGAACGAGAGGGTTTTAATCTTCTTCCCTGTTTCTCCCCGAGGTGAAGTTTTTCTGAGGAATCCATACCCCAACGTTAGGGGGTGTCCATCCCTAAATCGGCTACATCGATCCTTAATCAGCTGCATTTAAAACAGCTAGCGAGCGTTAGCCTGTGTGTTTGATATTGACCAAAAATTAAGTTTGTGCGCGTGTGGTTTTTGTGGTATAGTTATCAGTGAGCGAAACTGAACGGAGATCCAACCACAAGTTTCTTTAATCTAGCTAAAAGCTTGACCCTACCGACCCGCATGTTTATTGATGCATTTATTTCGAGCATCGAACTAGCAAAAAGGACATACACCACTGCTCGAAATGTCATTACTTACCCAGTGCAAATAAGGGTAATTCGTTTCTAATGCCACAAATGAAAGGAAACAAAGGAACAACCGGCAGCTGGTCTCGAATTTCCGCATGCATTTTCATGGATGAATAATTTATCATCCGCTTTTTTCTTTTGCATCTATCACTACACTCCAGGATAGTGACAAATGACGCAAATTAAAAGACGAGGAAGACAAAAACCTCAACCGATAATTAGTTTAGTTAATTAATTTTTTTTTTGCTTCAATAAATTCGTTTCACTGAAATAAAAAAAACGTTCTAAAGCGTAGCTTTTTCTAGCGTGCGTTTTCATCGTACAGTATTGTACGTGGTTGTCGCGAAGCGAAGGAACGAAAGCGATAGATGTTAATATTCATTTTTGCGTGTGCCACATGCACTGGTTTAGCCTTGCGGTTGTTCAATGGGACAAATCAATATTCAATCATCATAACAGCAAATCAACGCTCTTTGACTCTCGTTCGCTTCAATTAGCGATCGGCTGGTATGTGTACGAGTGTGCGAATAGAAATTGCAGATGACGATGATGATGATGGTGATGGTGAGCTATATTCGATCGATACCGGCAGAAGTCATACATATCGTACAATCGGCGATAATTGGAAAACAATGATATAACCCCATTTGGGGATGGATTCAAAACGTCACAGATCAATAATCTAATGCACTAAGCAGCGAGCACGATTACCATGGCCACCTCAATATTATCTAGCAAAAAACTTGCCTGACCTGATTTGATATTTTACTGGGAAGTAGAAATTACACCGAAACACCACACTAGCCGCACATACACTCAATCTTTCGATCGGTGACGATGGCTTCCAGCAAGAAGAGGCTTCCACCAGCGGACGCCATGTCGAAAACGGGAAGGAAAATCAATTTCGAAACGATAAAATAATGGGCTGACAATGGCGGCGACACATGGCCGATGGTCGGTAGAGCATATCCCAGCGTGAAGGATGTGTGAACGAACGCGATACGTCAACGTGACAGAGGCAGAGACGCTTCCCGTACCAAAAGCCGTCGCCCTACCGATTGGTGCAACTTAGTACGAGCCACGCGACACAAGCAAACGCCTTTCCCCTCATGCGGGACGAGGCAATGTCGGGAAAATTGATGTATTTTGTTTGGCCTTGTTGTTGTTCCCGTTGTTTCTTGTTCAAACGATATGTTCGCAAGAAAATCGAAAGCTCACTCACCATTCTGCTTTTTTTTCTTCGTCGTCGTGTGTGTGCCTTGAATTGCTTCCGCACCACGTAACACGGACAGGGAGAAAAATGATCTTTCGAAATCGACCACCGTACTCGGGTGGTCCCCCCGTTCGAAGCGCGCAAACAGGAACAATGATGTAGTGAGGTATACTTGCGTTTGCGTTAGTGTGGCTTACGGCAGGATATATGAAGCTGTACGCGCGTCCCGACGACAGCAGCAAACCTCACATCGCACCAGCCCAAATGTCATAATCGAAACGATAATAACGATTATTATAGAAAGCAGCTAGAGAACGACCATAAAAAAATACCCAAGTTGTGTTGTTGCCACCGGGACAGTGATTGGCATTATGGGCAGCGTTGTGACAGGCCGTGAACGGTATGACAGATTCAATTACCGGTTTTGCAACCAATGTAAGAATATCGTGACACGTAGCACACACCAGCAAGCAACGACTGACTTGGCTTGTCGGGATTATGGTTAGCTTTCTTTTAAATAAGCAGAAAGCATGACTACATGTCTAGCTTCGATTATGTCTCTCTGAGGACACCTTTTTCATGCTTCAGGCCAGACCGCTGTATCATAACCGTTCGCACTGATGCGTGCATGTTTCTCTTTTTCAAACTCTGGAATCCTTGTGAGGTAGAACGAAAAATTGCCGCAACAATATTGATGTGTGAAACAGTCTCCCCAATGGCTCCATTTCACAATCTCTCAATGGCTATTACGCTGGAAACAGGCATCAGTTTTGAAGCTGTCAATGTTTTTTGGTGCGTTAGTGGGTATGAGGGGACCTCTAAACAGATCCCACGCTTATTCTGGGTTCACCAGCATTCACCCTACAACCCCGTAACGACTCCCATGCATGCCATCGATCGTCAATGTAGAGCTGTTGATGGTGGCCCACGATGGTCATTACGATGTGACGCTTGCTAACTTTTTGCCCTAGCCCTAGTCCATTTGAAACGTTTTGAAACAAAGCAACGCAAACAAGAAGCACGTTATCGACTTAGCACACGCACACAGCCTCCAGCTGGGACTCTTCTACTGATGTGATTTAAGATCAAATCGATGAAATAAATCACTCGTCCGTTACAGCGAAGCTTACATCGCATGCTGCAGCATAGCCGAAATCGATGTGAGATCAATGTTGCCTTACCTACGCCGAGATTTTCTTCCCGATCTAAAAAAAAAAAACTCAACTTGCCAGTTCTTAATGGCACACTTCATCAGCTCTGTTCTCGGCACAACCGGCATCCATTTGTCGGTTGGTTCATCCGCATCAACTCTTCCGTTACGATGCCGGTAGCATTTTGATTGATCGACAATCTCCGAGATTGATGGGCTCAGCTCGGTAGGTTTTGATTTTTGCTTCCACAACCCCGACCGTATTGTCCGGCTTGCGAAGATTTGACCGATTTGTCAGCCACACACGAACAAGAAACGTCCCTTGCAAAGGTTTTGCGCGCAATCTGCGTCGAGAAGAGAAACTCGAAGATAATCCACTTCCAATACTCTTCCGCTAATGAACTAATCCCGAGCATCGTACGTAAAGCGCACAAAGGTAAAAGCTTCCCGGGATCACGGCCACTATCCCCGTATCAACTGTCACATTCGGAATGTGACTGGACGTTTTACGTGATAAACATGCACACTGTTCGTGCCGGTACGGTGACACGGTAGTATCATCCGGCCTGACGGTTTCTTGCTACAGTTGTCGGGTGTAAAGGAAACAAAACCATTTCCCTTCCAAACAGCCCATTTGGACGTACTAGCCATTTACGGCATTAAATATGCAACGGCTGTCTCGCTCTAATGGTACCGTTGAATACGGTCCTACAGGAATGCCCCTGGCACGATGACCAGAGTTTGTACCGCTCGGTGTTGGTGAGCCGCAAAAGTTAGACCCCGGCAGGAGCTCGGTGGGCACACCTTGGCCGCAACGAGAGGGCAACGCGTGTACACTCTTAATTGCGGAGTAAATTTTTCATTAATATTTCATCTCACCGTAATTAGGTAAGTCGGTAATGGAGAACTACACTCTGGCCGGCTGGGGCGTTCTTCCTTTTCCGATACTGTCCCACCTCGTAGTTCTCAGTCGCCGGTCTGACTCATTTTCCTCAGGGGAGGGGGACAAACCGGCTTCCGCAAATTGACTTATGAAAAGCTTTTAAGATGGCTCGATGTTGTACCCGATGCGAGCGAACGGTCGAGCAGGAGACCTTACCTTTAACTGAGTATTCTTGCCCAAAGACAGGGACATGCTTTGATGGTTCACCTGTCTCAACTGTCAACAAAATGACCAAGCTAGCGGTTCGTACCGGCCACTACGTACTGTAACTCAATTTTCAATACCGCTTTTTTGGATTTCGCTTTCTTTGAAGAGAAAAAAAAACGAACCTCACTTCATTTCCTGCTACTTTCCGGTTCGCAGCGTCCGGTGTAATGAAACCAAAATATTTTATCAAATTTCCTTATCATATCGTTGCTATTCCTGTTGCTAAAGGGATAGCAACCTGTTTCCCTTCTAGGTAGAGATAGGTGAACAAAAAACCAACAAAAAAAACATTTGCTGGAGAAAGGAAAAAGAAACGGACCTCTTAGTGAAAATAGCAAATTCCACAGCTCATGTCCCCGTTGAAGTTGCGATTGTTGTTTCACCGCACGGCGCAATGATTCGCAGGATTTTCGAGACACTTGAAGGTGTGAAAAATGTAAGCGCAAGTAAGAACCAAATTCCACCCCCTGTTTGCCGTCCTTTAGCTTCCCTGGTCTCGGCGCCTCGTATGGTGCCACGTGATGGTTTACCTCCCTGCAGGGGTAATTGAATTATTCACTTTCACTGCGTCCTCCACGAGTAGCCGCTCCGAAACGGTCTGGTCCCGTCCCGACTTGTGCGCTAACTAGTAGCGGAAAACGTGCCAGCGACAATCGTCTCCCGCTGTCAGCTAAAGGGGACAACCCAGCGGGAAATGGTAACAAGCCTGACAGGATTCTTCCATTTAAATAATTAACTTAGAAGTGTTTCGAGTATTTCGGGTAGCACGCACTTTTCCACCACTCCTTTTTCCGCTCGTTGTTAGCCGAAGAAAACGGCAAAGCCGTCGGTGTCCCGCTGGGTGGTTGTAAAATTAGATCACGTCTCCCGTCTCCGGCTCGTCGTACGTACATCCGGTGTGCTCCATATCACACATGCAATCGATTACACACATACACAGTCTAAACAGTTGAAGCTCCCGAAGCGGTTATCGATTTTTCGCCCATATTCGTGTGCCTTCTTTCTTATTGATCGACCTTATGCAAAATCTAAGGCCACGAGACGAAGCAATTAAGAAAGCAAAAGAAAAAAAAAAAGTGCCCTCAGAAACAAAAACAACGTGCTGAGAAAACGCTGGGGCCCCCGCGCAAGCCGATGCGCTTCCATATGTTATTCCCCCTTGTAATGTGTGCTATAACTTGCAGGCGCTGTTGGAGGTGACGGAGGCGACGATGAGAACGACAAAGAGAAGGAAGAGGAGGCAGAGCGCGAACGCCAGGAGGCGATCCGTGAGGCCGAGGAACGACGCAAGGAGAAGCACCGCAAGATGGAGGAGGAGCGGGAGAAGATGCGACAGGAAATCCGAGACAAAGTAAGTACACGCACGCACACCCACTCACAGGCCCCTATTGAATGATTTGGATTGCTTCGGCAACGGGGAACGGGCGAAGGGAGTACCGTTCAGCCCCTGTTTGTGACTTTTCAGTAATCAATATCGAAGTAAATCTTTATGTTATTCATCATCACCCTCGTGACTTTTTTTTTATGCTCGGGTGTTATTCATCCCTATGGGACGGTCGTCCTGATAGCATTACAATTTGTTAAAGAGTCCCTAGCAAATAAGAGGGCGTAAAGAGGGTTTATTGATTTAAGCACGGGCTGTCAATCCATGGCTAAATTACCCTATAAGCTAGAGAATGATTGAAAAAGTGTCACTGAAGAAACATTTTGAAGAGAAGTTTGAATGTTCTCGTATAAGAGGACAATTTTCAGCTAAATATATAAAGAATGAATTAAAACATTTTCATACTAAGTTTTAAACAGTACTTTATAGTAAATTAATCACAAACACACACGTGATTACTTTCGTAAAGCAACATCATTAAATTTCGCTTTCGACTCCCACCGTGTACCAAATCGATTTAACGTTAAATTATGCAAAAAAAAGTTTCTTTCGGGTGCAGCTAGTTTTGTTTTCCAAACTAAGAGAAAAAAATCTTTTCTTGTTCACTCATCCACCTCCAAGTACAATGTTCTCCATTAACTCAAGGTACAACTTTTACACCATAAACTAATAAAACTTTGCTAGCGCTTGGCAGAATAATTATTCAAATGGTTAGCTGCTCCCAAGCACACCTACACTTGGGAACACACACACACACATACACAAACATGGTGCGTGTACGTTCGAGGCACACTCGAGGTAGGAACAGTTAATTACTCCAAAGCAATTCCCACGTCAGGCCATCTAGGTCACTGGCAGCTTTATAATCAGCCAGATGGTAAAGCTGAAAGAAATACTAGACTATTCTCAACGTGTCCTAGTTTTTAGGAGGAGTTTTACTTTTTCTTTTATTGTTTTTACTACCACTGTAAGGTATGAAGAAATCATGGCCGCGTTTACCTAATTGGGAAAACATAATACGAACTATACGTGGCAACTCACTAAGAACGGTCATAAAAAAAAAACGACAAGCTGCTGTTAAACTTTATTCTAGGGTTTCTCTAGGTTCTGAAAGAGATAAAAATTATGAAAGCGTTACTTCGCACAAATAAGCACACTGAAGTGCCTTACACGAATCCTGAAATTGTACAAAACCTTAGAAACGCGCAAATACTACGTTAGCAAAAATCACAAAAGATAAAACTAATATTTAAACGCCTCAACCTTACGGTGCCATTTTTCACAGGCTTTTTAATGGACGTCGGTGGCCAATAACTTTACGCTAACGAAGGATGCTTTTTTGTCTGTTTTTTCTCTTGCTCGTTTCATGCTAGTGTCAGCAGTATATTGATTTGCTTTCTGATTTTTTGGTCCCTTCTTCGCTTCGAACGTGCACAATTAAAGGAAAGCATAAAACAAGCTGGTAAAAATTCGTTTTATTTTTCTTTTCCCATTTTGATTCTATCACTTCTTCCCATGCCAAGTGGGACTCAAAATATTCACTTCTTTTTACACCGACCCCAACTCTAAAGACTCTATAACGAAATAGCTTACAAGAAAAATGCTGATCCACTACACGGATCCCTTCCGCGGCCGGCATATTCACTTCGCAAACTTACTTATAACCTGCTGCGAAAAGAAATGCTTTTATTTCTCTTTTCCCTTTCTTGTTGCTGCAAAAGTCTGCCAAAGAAGCAGAAATCCGGCATAATTCTTTTTGTGCGTCTTTTGTGTCCAGCAGTGAGTCGGGTTGATACTTCTCGGGTGGTTTGTTTTATTTTTCGTTCCCTTAAGAAAGAATGGCATCATTTGGAATACGGTACGGTTTTTTTTTCCTCGTGTTTACTTGCCTTGTGCATACTTTTTATCCGCTTGTTGACCTCCTGTGCAACTCATTTGCACAAAGATGAAGCTCCTACTTCTTTACATTGCCCTTTGCATCGTTAGGAGTGCCACTGTAAAAAGTAAATAAACCACACACACACACACATAGGCACACAACTCTAAAGCACGCAAAAAAAAAACCACGACCAGACCGGAACGGTGGCAAAGATGGCGGAAGGCGTGCCGGGTCTTTTCGTTTTATCGCTGTACACACTTTATTTACATGCAATTAAAAAGTTTCACTAACATTAATTTAGCATAAAAGTCTTGCAAACGTTGACGGGTGGGCTGGTGGCCATCTGTACACGCCACGCCTGTACAGCAGAGGGACTAAGAAATGTAAGATGGATACGGCAAGGTCCAAGTTCTCGAGTTGTTTTCTTCTCGTTCCTACACGAGTCGAACTTGCCAAGAAAGCTTCGAATCTTGTGTTGAATTTATTAACTTTTCAATCGCCAACGTTTGTTGTCATTCGGTGTTTCGAGAGCTATTTCTGAAACTCAAACTAACAAGCCTTACCGGTCGCTTATTGATTCCGTTTATAATTGAAGGTTTTCCCAGTGGGGTTGGCGTTCAAAATTATAGCTTACTGCAAAACTATCGACAAAACTTTTCTGTACTAAACCGGTTTAGAAAATAAGGTAAAGTGTGTATTTTCTACCTCAAACCATTTTTTCCCCCATCGGGCCACAGGAAAAACGGTGCTAACGTTCGATAAGCATCGCACCAGCCTTGGTCCACTTGATTAGGCTGCGTGTTGAAAATTGCGTGCTTTCGTACCGTATACCTACGCTGCCTTATCAACGTCAATCTTCGTATGCCCTTACTCTGCGTATAGTGTTTAAAGGTGTATGTCTGGTGTGTGGTGTTGATGGTTAAGGGCTTGATAAGGATGAAATCATTTGCACAAGACGTCACACCACATCCGCTTCGAAGCGGATTCTTGCTATAATTTCTGTATGCAAGGAAGGGCTTTGACAACATACTCATTAGCTTAAAATAACGCTTGAATACAGACGGTTCTATCGACCCCTTTGGTGGCAAACGAAAATAAACACTATTTTTGCTGAAAGGAAAAAAAACCCTCCCAGCGCTCGGTTTGGGCTGTCGCGATGGCGCTTGTCAAAACATCACGCATCACCCCACACCAGCACGAAAGACTGGCACCGGGAAGAAAAGGGTTCCGCTGGTTTCGTGCATCCGTTGGCACGTTTAAATAATGCAAATTCTAATGACTAATGGCTGCAAACGAGCGTGACAAAACCCTTAACCACGTAAGCCGAATGTGCCGCAGCGGTGCCACGTTGCATAACTTGCAGGCGCTCTTAACCGATCGTAAAGCTTATTATGGCTTTAAAACCTTAAAACAATTCGTGTTTCTTTCTTTCCACACCGTGAGTGTAACGTTGGTGAAGCTTGGAGTAGAGTACTATTCCTTTCCTTCACTTGAAATACCCGAATAAAAATATAGTCCACTACAGAGGATTTTATTTTTACTTTACATTGTGAAAGTTGCTTTAACCTAGCTTACTTTGCTGTGCACTGTTCACAATTAGTTACTCATTCCGTGCTTCCAGTACTGTACGGAACAAATTTTCCCTCCAAACGGTATGCACTTCTATATTTCCACTCCCAACGGTGACCCGGACCCAACGCAGAGTGTAAAATTTTGTAAGCAGCTTTGTGGAACCGCCACCCAAAACACCAACATTTTGCGTGTTTCGGTGAGCTGCTAGGTTTCACCGGCATCGCCAACGACAAACAAGGCAGCATGGCAGCAAACTCGAAACAAAAGCAGCCCTAAGCTAGCAACTGACCATCGCACGTAAGCTCGACCAACCGAGCAAAGTCGAAGGGATGGAACAGATTAGAGCGCCATCACTTGTGGTGCATTGGGCTGCTGGATGCATCCGACTGCTGATTGTGCTGATGGGGTGATGTACTGTAAAATTTTACACCTACTTACCGTTTTAGTTGTCGTGCCACGTCCCTGGACCAGTCCGGTCACTGAAACCATTTCGTCGAACGTTTTTCCCGAGAAAGGCGAGTAAAGTTTATCTGCCGGAAACTGCTCGTTTTGCTTAACGCTCCATTGCTTACCGAAGCGAGTGGTGAATGCCCTTTTGGATGCTGGTAAGATATTGCCTGCCGTCGTCCTTCGCCAGATCTGATGGTTCCTCAAGGGTACTGTGGTCATCCTACTATCGATAAGTATGGCAGCATAATCTGCCTTGTTTTCCCTCTCTCCATCGCTCTGTGAGTTGTGAACAAGTTTCATTCCATTTTCCAGCTCACCGATTCGGTAACTCTCGAGCTCTTGAAGCATTTAATAAAATCTTATCCAATGCGTCCAGGTCCCAGGTGTACTCCACTAGTAGACACTTATTTATGGCTCAAGGGCTTTCGGTGATCTCCGTTCAATGATATCCACTGTGACAGGGATGGTAAATGCCTGGAGCATTCCTGCGTCTTCTGATACCACCTACTGTACAACCTTCACCAAAACTCACTACTATTACTGCTGTTTGTTTCCGTTTTCTTGTGACCTTTGCTCGGTCACTCGAACATACACACACACTCACGTAGGCTGGCGTATTTTCGTTTCCTTCTTACGCTGTGGTTGTAAAAATTAATGACAAAACATTACCCTGCTTCAGCACCGGCAACACTACCCAACAACGGCGACGGCGACAATGGTCTAACGCCGGACGTCTCTCGCCATATGGTCATCCGCTTTGCGTGCTGACGTGATAGCACCATACCAGCGAGCGATCCATACATTCTCGGCCATTTCTCGAAAGCCAAAGTTCCTAATCAAATCACGTAACGAAAATAATCGTAGATTTGCTATCGTTTCGTAACAAATGCTCAAATAACGGCCACCGCCTGGTTCCGTTTTCTGCTACGCGAACCCTAGTTTGCCCGCAGGATAGATCCCCCACAGGTCACCAAGCTTATTATTTTTCGTTTGCATTGGTTGCGCTCACACAACAAAACCACAACAGTGTGCAGTGTACGCACTTTCTGTGTACGATCGATCGATGATTATCGTTATGTTGTAGGTCTGGAGAAAAGAGTGGCTTTTGGAATATCTCAAATATACTTTGAGGCTTTTTTTTGTTTAAGAAGTCCTTATGTTTTACTCAATAATCTTCTCGTTTCTGAAAAGGTCAGTTGGAGGGCATACATTCCACTCATCCTTCTCCGTCAAACGGAACTCATTGAGAAGCTTTCAAAACTCTACATTGTTTATATTCGCTTTTTTTTAGGTTAAATTTATCTTTCTCCCTCTCTCTCTCTCTCTCTCTCTCCATCCTCTCCACTCGTGAAGGTTGCTAGTTCTTTTGCAAAAGCAAACAAAACTGTGTTATCATGGGAAAACTTAGCCGAGAATAGGATCTATAAATTAAACCTCAACAACATTGTAGAAAGTTTTCCAAGAAAACATCAAAAGAAATGATCGATCTGTATCGGTAACCTCTAGCATATGAATTTGTTTGGCGATGCCCGAGGTGATTGTACTAAAGAACTAAGCTTCAGTAAGTCTGTAGGACCACAAAAGGTACCTAACAACCGCCCGTTTGTCCCTCGACCCGTTTCTCTGTAAGTCTTAGTCCAGGGACGGACAGGTTCGATAGCTGTGAGAACGTTTCAACCACCATCGAACCTCCTCACTGAGGTAACGGCAGCACGAACTTCTAGAGAATTTCCCGGAAGGAGGTCGTAGAAGTGTGTTTGTATGTGTACAACCGATCGGCATACCCAATCATCGATGCGTAGCATGGTATGCAAATGGAATTAAATTTACAATCCCTCGGGGACGTAATGCAGCACACACGGTGGTGGAACTGTTGGACGAATGAACGGAACGGACCCGTTACCATCATTGCAAACAAACTAATCGAAATATTCGATCATAAAACCTGCAGCCACATCAAACGGTCCTACTCTCTCGGGTGGGACGGTTCGGTCCCTTACTCGTTTGGATGCTTCTCTCCGGCACGCTTTAATCCGATCAGAAAGAATTTACCAAAACAGTTGATGTGCAGCAGAGCCGAGGGAGAGCGTGTGTGTGTGTGTAGCTGTGCTACCGGGAAGCATTTATACAGCTAACAAATATTTACTTTTCAAAATCGCATGCACTTTATAGATTTCCGCCTGAAACTATGCAAACAGCCACACAACTTCGTTCTCCTGCAGGAGCGCCATATTGTGTGCCTTTTCGTACGAGTTGTTGTTGAATATTGTTATTCGAATTATCGTTGCGAGAAAAGCCGTAGAAGTTTATCGATTAAAGATTGACAATTTCCGTTTCCATTGGGAATCGATAGAAGCACAACTTGCGCCGTGTGCAAACGCTACAATTTGCTTTGCAGAAATTTTCGAGATTTTCACTATCGCTATCCGATAAGTCTATGTAAAGCGTTTTCCTGGCAACAATGTTTTAGTCTTCGAACAGCTTCTACACGATCCTTTCGACCACAAAATAACCCTTGGCAGTTACCCAAATTTTGGCGGTCTTAGATGATGATAATGATTTTGAAGGATTTCTATTTTACGACGACCCTTCGTACCCTTTCGTGCACGGGGTGAGTTTGAAATTAAATCAGAAAAGGTTTTATCACTCACTTGAGAAGCCAGATGAAGTGGTACTGCTTGTGAGGCTTGGTGGAGGACGGGAGGGGGGAGGGGAGGGCATCAAGAACTGTACCACCAGGGAGTGTCAGAACAGGAAACAACATGGAATCCTTTGCGAGAACAAAGAAGCAAGTGTGCAAATGAGTCCCTTGTGGCGGAATTGTTTCTCTTTTTTTGCTTTTTGCATTTCGTCAAAGCGAATTGAAGCTTTTTCTCGAATTTCGCGACCCTTCACTGTCTGACAGATTGTTGTGTCGGTATGTGTGTGTGTGTGAGTCTGGTTGGAAGAGGGAAAGTGCAGATTATTTGGGAAAATATTTGTGTACCCCTCCGAGGGGTTACAGCGGAGCTAAAGTTACCAACAATGGCTAGCAGGCACATTCGCGTACGGATGTTTGACAGGACTGTCGGGATGAGATATTTTCCAGATGGGAAGGTAACTGTGTAACCGGCGAGGGACTGTTGGGTTTCGTTCGCGGAAACCCTTATAAGGTTGATAATTGTTGGAACCAGATTACTTACGAAGGTTTTTCGAGGGATTTTCTCAAATTGGTTGTCGCCGGTGCGCGAGGCAAAAGTGTATGGGGGAAAGAGAATGGGGGTGGAATTCGTACTAAATTTTCGTAATCCGATCTAGGGACCATCAAAACAACCCCAGAAATTAAGCTTTAAAGCTCAAAGATTATATTATAATAAATCCACAAAATGGTGGTTCTATGCTCAAGTTATGCGTTCTTTGCTCAAGAGATGTTAAAGATATTGTTACAAATTTTCAATGTACTTAAATTTTTTTTTTGCATTTGCAATGCGCGCGTTATTTGTTGGTTCACTGGAAAACTGATTCAAATAGAGTTGACGGTATCATCGAAAGTTGTACGAATCATGTCAATCATCAATAACAGGCATTAACAAGCATTACACACCATCGTTCCCTGGTTGCAGCTGTTATTGGGGATTACGAATGTTTTTAATGGTCGGTAGACTTTTCATTCAGGCATCCATCTCTTTCTCTCTCTCTCTCTCTCTCTCTCTCTCTCTCTCTCTCTCTCTCTCTCTTTGTCGCTTTTACATCACATATACTGTAATGTTCGGTGCAGACATAACACTCAAAAAACAATTTAAATCGAGCAATCGGATAGTACATGCTAGTGGACATTATTTATGACCGTGTGGAAAACATAAGCATCCTTTGGTAGCATTTTTGTTAAGTCGATTTCTGTTACGAGTTCCAAAGAATTAAATTCAAAAACTTTTTCAAAAAATTGTTTTTGATTTTACAATACCGATCCCACTAGAATTCATTTTACCAACTCTTGCGATACATGGTTGTTCAATATTCACTGCTAACGGTAATGACTCCCGACACATGTTACATAGCAACTCAACAGCATCAGCAACATCCCAATTTGTAAAGCTATCTAAAACACATCTCTCTTTCTCGGTTCGATAGTGAGCACACACACAAAAAAAAAACAACCCCAGCAGAGTTTAGTTGTATCGTGAAAATTCTATCCAACAGATCACGACGCACCGATCGCTTTCAAAATGGGTCCCCATTTACGGCATGCAAACCATCGCGAGCTCATGCACAAAACCGAGTACTAAATTAAATCAATAGAGCCTATCTAGCGCTACCGGCACCGGGGCCTATCTGGCAAAGATGGCTGTCAAACACAGTGGCAGCACATTTTATCCTAAATTGGCATACATGCCGAAGGAAAATGCATCCTTACCCGCCGAACGCAACCAATGCCGGGTGTGTGTGTGAAAATACAATTTACGCGCTATTCAGTATCGTTGGTGCGAAGGAACGTTGTAAACTCGAGCTCTCAACTATGCTATCTATGCAACTATCACGGTTGGTAGTACGAAAAGCACGGAAAGGATGACCCCGTTGGGTCATTGCGGGTTCGTAATTGCATCGTATCACCGCGGTCTCTTCCCAGCGGGATTGAAACGTTTCATACGAGCGCATTACTAACAGGCAGTTCATCAAACTTTTTTGCTGCATACCAAATTGTGAAAATCGTAAATAACTAGCTCATATTTTTTCGTTTTAGTTTCATTTTGTAAAACATTGATCTATAGAAAGTCAAATTTTGGAGAAATGGAAATGGCATTCTGATTGCATTCTGTTGAATATTTTAGTCACTTTAAAGTGAAAAATATGATTTGCTCGATCGTTCCGTCAGTTCCGTCGCACTTCAACGTGAATCAACTTAATTTAGGCGCACAGCAAGCTGTCAAATCAAAGGGTTTGTTTAGGGATTGGGGATTGGTATACAAGGCAAAAAAAGAAACAAAAATGTGTACGAAATGTGTAAGATTTTTTAAGGAGCTTTCGCTCCAAGAAAACTGCACAACGTAAGAAAAAAGAGAAACCACTCGCAGTGAAGTACGGAAACGTATGAACCCACAAAAAATAAAACCGTACGTAAATTAAATTTTCTAACCCCTTCTGGGCTTCTGTGCCTGGGACCCACAACAAGCACCCCAAAATCTACCACCATCATACCAAGCATCACAATGGAGTTTGTAAGCGTCCCCAGCTAAACACGTCATTCAAGGAGCAGTGCAAGGCAACGCGTTTCTTTTCGTTAACCTGTCCCAAAACACCCACGCTGAAGATTTCGTAGCTTGTGCTATGTGCTTTGTATTTTTCATATTTTTTGCAACTCCACCCGGAATAGTTGAGCAAACTCAAACACAACCTGACGGTGCTTGATTTGAAAGGTTAAAGCTCTGATGAACGTTATAAATGATTTTGCACCTTTAAAAAACGCCAACCATGGTATTTTCGATACTTCTAACCTGAAACAACTTACTTTACGCAAAAAGGCAACATTTTACCTAATTTTTCAATACGCTCTCTGTCTCTCTCTCTCGCTCTCCAAGAAAAACTTTACTTTAAAGCCAACATTAACAATGTGCAGACAAAAAATGGAGGACAAACTGTCTGTTGCAGATGAAAGTGCAAATTGAAGCGAATAATCAGATGTAATCGAACATGACGCCGGCTTTTTTGACGATGGCGTTAAAATGAGAATAATTTAGCTTGCTTCAACGCGAACGAGGATCAGAGCAGCAGCAGCAAGGTAGAGAGAAAATTTGTACCGTGGTTGTTTTTTTTTTTTTGGTGTATTCGTTCTTGCTCGATAGGACGCATCAATTTGCAGCTTGGTGTGGTGTTCTTCCTTCGACAAGATCGGATGAAATTTTATTGCCAATCGAGCGTAGAAATTATCTAGGGCAGCAATTTTTCTCCTTTTTTATGTTTTTGGGCCGCAAGTTTAATGCTTTTCAAGGTATATTTTGGGGAGCAATGTTGCTTGAATTGAAGCCGTTGCTTTATTGTACCTTTGTAATAGAGGCATTTTTTGTTTGCAAGTTTCTATGGAACATTTTTATTTTTTTATGAGCAACATGAGTATAAGTCTCCATCGATACATAAAAGCTTCCAGAAAATAATTTCTGAAACAACTATCGGCATAATAATAAAATGGTAAACTTTCCTTCCGCTTTCTAATCTACGGTGTGGGTTTATCTAAACTTTCTCAAAACTTCTGTCGACTACTCTCGCGGGAGCTTTTCCGTGATTACTGGAGCTTCCCTTTCGCTCCGCCAACAAACATTTACGCAGCACAGAAAACGAAGGTTAGATAAATGGTTTTGATAGCTCAATTGAAAGTTTATGTCGCTGTTCATCATTTCCTTGCTGTGCAAACTCCGGACGTTGGGACGACGGAATTTCCCGCAGACGCTAATAATGCCGCTGTCCTGCTGTGTATTTCCTATTTGTCGTGTCGTCCGCTCTATTTCGGCTGTGATTGTTCCCGTTGTGTGCTATTTGCTGCCGCTTTTTTCCCCCTTCTCGATCTCTCTGGACGCATTTGCTCCACAACCGGTCAAGACAACGTTCGTTGTGATTAATGACTGAACTCGCGGTGAGCCGTACAAAAGAAAAAGAGAGGGAGAGAGAAACCCGGACGGAGGTGGCCAACAAATAAGGTAGATGAAAAGAAAAAAAAAACTGCGAAAGCTTTCCCAACGATGGAAAGTTTCGCGTTGTGCAAATGTTTAGAGCAGCGGTTTTGTTGTACACGGTTTGTATGAAAATTAGAATTAATGGTTCACCGGTGCGCTGATAAAGCTCTGCCGAATGGTCCCTGTGCGGGGTGCGAAAATGCCCTAGAGTCGGGGAGGAGAGGGGGGGGACAAGTTTAATCAAAGAAATCAATTTTTCCATTTTGTAAATCGTGCACCAAAGACAGTAAAGTACAAAATGAACCTAAACAAAGCGTATGAAAACTGTACCCGTACAGCAACGAGATGAAAACGTTCATGGGACGGTGATGCTTTTTTCTTCCTTCCCACGTAGCCCAAAAACCCATGATTGATAGAGGTGTATAAGCACGACGAAAAGCACACAATCATACCGACAACCATCTTTCCGTCCATTTTCTTCGCTCAGTTCGCTTGCACGTCCAAAAGAAGGAGAAAGATAATATTATACACCATAACAAAAATAAACCTTATTTCGCATTCTGGGCCAAATTTTGCTTCAAACCCAAAATTTCTTTGCCCCAGCGCTTGAGAACGCTTCGATTCGTTATTTACAACCAACACCTCGGCGCCGGAAACGTTCCCGACGTTGGGAACCGCCAAAAATCGCCACGGATCGTTGAATAATTTATCGCAATCAAGCGCAATTCGGTATCGGCGTGAGCCGTTCGCCTTATCATTTGCGTAGCCGCACCACGCTAATGCCATTTGTCTCACCAAGGGTAGGAAAATCAGTTCCTAGCTTTTCGGCTGCTATCCCAGTGTGCTCCCGGGACACCTCTTATGCGATGCTGGTGAATTTCGCATCTCGATTCGACCAAGTAAAGTCTTCATAAGCGGTGGCGTTGGTGGGTTCATAGCGAAGGACTGTGGCGATAAATTATTCTACAGCATTACACCTTTCCCACACTTTGTAGAATTATTGGACGCCTCGGTGGTTTTAAATATGTAGTTCTGTCTCAGACAGCAGCGAACAAACAAAAAAACCATCTTTCGAGCCGGACGGTTTTATGAGGAACGAAATTTTAATAAAAATATGTACCTTTCTCGGTGGCTTTCTGTGCTTGCTACGAATCTTTTATGTTGTGATAATAACGCAGCAATAACCGTAAAAGGGCAACCCATAAAGCAATGTAAATTATAAAACTTTACCCGTTGCCCGTTGTGATAGCAATGCCGGTTGGGTTTGGACAAGAAATTTGCATTGTTCTTTTGGCGTTTTTTTTTTTTGAATATTTTTGGCGTGTCTTTCCAATTGTGCTTTACGCTGATTAGGCTGATAATAAGACAATTTTATTAACATTTTTCTTTCCAACGGATGTAGCCTGTTAGGGAGAGAAAAAGCTGGTAATATTTTATATGATCAAAGCTATTATTTTTCTTCTCATTAAATTGCAAACCGCAAAATGGAGAAAGTTTTGTGAATCTGTTTTCATTTCACCTTTCAAGTAGCTGCTCCGATCCGAAAGGGTTCTTGTTTAAAGTTACTTTAACATGCTGTATCGCTAAAAAAAAACACACACACACACACACATAAAGCGTGAAAACTTAGCTTTACACACAGCTACACATCCCACTGGGATCGTTTAACGTTAACTTTGCCATATTTTACCACGTTCAAAGGCCATTCGCACGTCGAAGTACATTAATTTTACTTACCTGCTCTGAAGAAAGAAAAAAACCTTTCTTCCTTGCCAGGTGTTAGTGTGTTAGTGCAACGGTTTCCCGGGTGCAGCTGTACCCACAGCGAAAGCCAAGCAATAAAGGATAGCCTTGTTTTACGCTGTCTATTTTCATCAACGTATCCGCACCATTAAAGTGGCTCGTCTCTTTTCTTACTTTACGTCGCCGTTTCTTCGTGTACCAGTATTGAGCGAGCAAAGGAAAAACACGTTTGCTTTCTTTCTTTTTTCATTCAATTTTTGTTGTATTGCTCTGTGGAACCGTGTTTGATTTTTTACACATTTTGTTTTGATTCACTCATTTTGTTCAAAAAGGCTTCCCTTCCGATCCCACCTACTACTTTATCTGTGTGATTGTTTGGATTCCTTGAACTTTTTTGGCTTTCGTTTGGCTTTAATTTTTTGTTCCCTTCAGTGAATAACAAAAAGTGAAAGTTTAAAGTGAAAGTTAATGCAATGCAGCCCACTCGAAACCGGGCCGCAACAGTGTAACCAGCGTGTGGGGCTTCGGATGGTAAAGAAAAAGTTCTCACCGAGTGGCGGCACCATGGATAGCCGGTATTCGTGTATGCCTACGCGTGGGATTAAATTGACTCTAGTAGGGAGTCCTTTCATATGAGAGACTCCCTAACGGAGTCAGATTGATTCCGGTAGTGCCTCGTCAACAGCAAGCTTCGTGAATCTGTGTACATGGTTATGTATTATGTGTTTTGTTTTATAGCTGTTGTTTGCTTTTTTATTGATTTGTTTGTGTTGATTTTTTTCTAGTTTTCTTAAACTTTAACCCTTTTACAAGCGGATTTCTAATATTTCACTATATGTCGCATTTTGTGTTTGCTCAGGAAGAACGGCTTACGAATATTAATATGATCTATGAAAATAAAAACACTGGTCTTTTACGCTTCACATAATGGAGGCGCCTAGTGGTTCATACCCTACTGTGCTCTTGCCGATGGAGACGCATGGTGTTTCCGACGGCAAGGAAAGTATAACATCCGTATTGCTTCGCCTCTCAACATGGAGATAAATTTTATGATAATGAGCTATATTGATGGGATCCGGAAGAAATAATAGGCCTTATTTCATCTACCTTTCTTCTGCATGTCACTCGCCTCCTTCGCTATCTTACTTGCTCCGCTAAAAGCACAATTACCAGCGCTGTTTTATCGGCGGCATAAAACAACACATCACGGGTAATCCACCAAACTTTGCGCGTACGCTGCACGCTTCGGACAATCTTATTATGCGGCATTATTCATTACATTACTTGACGCAACTTTCGGGCAGTGTGGGTTCAAAGGTTACACGCTACAACAAACGATGGTATGGTGTGTGATACATACTTCCTGTCGTAAAATATATGCCCAGCCCAGAGTGCAGATGGTTTAAGCTGGAAAGAGATCTTGATTAATGGGGCTTATACTCATGGTTTGTGACCGAGATTAGGTGAGAGGTTAAGAAATTCACCTAAAGACAAGATACAAAAGTTCGTTACAAATGTCATAAAAATAATGTTTGCCCGTAGATCTTGCTCATAAAGCTACTTAAAATATTACACTGAGATAATTTTTGTTTGTGCAAACAATCAGTTGCGATGCAGTTTCAGACATAGAGCAGTGAGCAACATGCTGATAATATGATCAATTAGCCCAACTATCCCATTTACCAATTCCTTTAATCCGGGAGCTGCTTTCATCTCGTTAAGCAAATCACTAAATTCGGCAAAATCTTTTTGTTGTTTACTATAGAAAACATCAAACGATTACGATTCCTGAGCACAACTTTCCATTACAACCACCCGAAAGCGGTGCTCACACAATCCATTTTAGCGCATCAGCAACGATGCAGTTTCCCCGTGGCAAGCTTACGCTGGATCGCTTTTATTGATTTATCTAATTTTCCAAGTGCTGGCAAAATGTGCACGGTGTAACTTCCACCGTGCATTTTCGAGATAGGCAAACATTTGTGTTGGCTGGAAAACGGTACACGGCTGCTTGCAAAAGGAGCCTACAAATGGGAAAATACCATTCCAATCCGGATTATCGTTGCAACTAAGCCGACGGGATTAGCCGATTGAAAAGAAGAGCTATTTTGTTCCTTTTTTTAAAACTTTTTTCCATAAGGAAAACTTCTGCTGCATTACACTCTAAATCCACACTGTTATTGGAGTGATGTTGTAAACGTTTTCGTTTTTAGATTTGTAGCGCTTTTTCTGGCGCGCTTTAAACTAGTTTTGTTAATTTATGACGCCCGACGGAACCGATTTATATTTTTTACAGTCTAAGAAAATTTAAACTGCTGTTTTTTTTTTAAGTTAAGTGAGCTAAACCCTCATCAATGCGACGTGGCCTTATCAATCCTTTATGAATAAAAAAAAAAGATGATCCAAACCCTACATGAGCCAATGAAAGCTCTGAAAAAGAGATATCAATCACAACAGCCATTACAACGAACCACACGAAATGTTGCATTACTTTTAACGACGCTTTTCAATAGCTCTCTCAATCAACATTATGCTGGCAATTCATTCATGTTAATTAATAGCTACACTACATGATAAGCATCCTGTCACCTTCGGCGTGATTTTGTACGGATGCAAATCAATTAAATGCACCTGCTTGATTAGCGTACAATCGTGTGACAAAACGCGCCAAACAACCTTCCTGTCTCCATAGCTCCATGGCCCCTGTATCCATGGATAGAGTGAGTAAAAAAAGCGTTCAAACAATACGCTAAACCATCGATCCGCTGAACTAAGCGTAATCGAGCAAGGAAAGCGATATAAATGGAAGGAAACCATGGCATCGTCCGCTAGCAACTATCCGTCACGTATGGTTAACTGCTGACTTTACGAATAGTATAGCACAGCCCCAAGAGAAGCGATCCCGGATTTGCATGAGCTATCGCGTCGGTCGTCGGTTTCGGTGCGATGAATAATGTATCAAACTGAAACGGGAGCCAGGATTCGGGCAAGGAGCTGGCCAAGTGCTGACTCGAGTGGGGTTTGGACGAGTGTATTTACATCTGCTGCTGCTCTTCAGTCGAGAGGCTTCCTTAAAAGCAGCACTAAGGAGTCGTGCAGACAGGATGTCTGTTCGCTAATGATTTCTGCAATCAAACCACACTCTACCAGCATTGTCCGTTTGCCATTGAAGGGAACACGCTCTCAAGCTTGAAGGATTTCTGCTTTACAATCTCGCACCGGGCAAGCCTCTTCAACCGGTGTTTGATGAGCGGTACATTCATCAAATCATGAGCTGCAACCTGCCATTTACACGTTTCGGGCACGAATCGACGATATATGGTATTGTGAATGTTAAATCATGGTTGGTTTCTGGTTGCTTTAAACCTGTGCGGAAACCTATCAAGAGTATAGTACAGTAAGACTTTAAAATGTTGAAAATTTCGATTTTGAACGAGTATTCGAGAGACCATTTCAATACACTATAAAACAACCTTACTTTCATTAGCTGCCAGACAAAATTGCAAACGCTACACAATCAATCTAATGCACCTCTTAACGATGCAAACATGTTCATTAGCTTGCGCATAGCACATCGCTTCAATCGCTACAAATTACACCAGACAGCGATGTCGTTGGCCATCCGACAAGCGACCATTTCCGAAAGGAAATCGGCTTCCCTGCAGCAAGCCCGTATGTTTGTCTTAACGCTGTCGGACACAAGCAAGAACAACATCGAAACCGGATGCAGAAACCCTTGCAGAAATGCCTGGATGGTTGGGAATGCGCCACGTTAAGCGCAAGCACATGACCGCTCGACTGTTGTGCTGCTCTCTTATCTAACACGGCGCAGCGACACACAGCGAGCGCCAGCGTACCGTGCTACCAGCCGCACGCATACGTGACAGTGTCAAGCGCTCGCGTGAGTCTAATTTAATTATGAAGGATGTGTAATTAAAACCATCCTGACATTCCCCTGCCCTGGTTACGTTTGGCGGACGAGCAGGCAACACAAAGGAAACAATTTTGTCACAGCACATGGACGAGCTTATCCGGCGCCCTTGCCCGTCAACACTGCTGGCGCACTATTGTGAAATACGTTCTCGTTCCTATCGTATCGTATGTTGTGTCACCAGCAAGATGGATTTGCTTGTGTTAGACTTGTACATCGGATGTACAGTTGTTGCACTTGTTGCAACCATCTGCGCACGTTGATGTAGCGTCGCCTATGCACGTTCCCGTAATGAAGGTTCTGATTATATGCCGCTACAATCAGTTAATGAAAACTGTTCACTTTGTGCGACAAGTATGATAAGTTCACCCAAAGACACATAAAGCACATATCTGCATCTTCAAAAGAAGAGAATGGCAACATGATGTAAGCCAATTAATGTATGCCTACTGATTCCATTTTCAATCTTTAAAAATGGTTGGTGAAATTAATCATTGCCGTTTTCTTCTCTGGCCGGTGATTCGTTTCCGGAAAGCTATGTGCGCGTGTGTGGCGTATTGGTTTTTCGTTTGTTTGCCTCGTTGCATATGAAAAGCATGTAAATAATACGTAAAAAAAGGGATATAAATATCAATTGAACCAGCTCCAGATTAATGCATTCGCACGAATAACGATTTCGGGATTTTTCCAAGCTCCCAAACGTTAATACGCACTGAATCCCTGTGCAGGCAGGATTCAAGCCAGTCAATTACAGCATGTTTTTGAGTGCAGTTGCTTTTCATTCCATCTTCCCTACTCGAGTGCATATGGTGAACTGAGTTGCACAAAAATTTAATTAAAATCGAAACTGGATCTGCACTTCGGAATGACTCTCACATACGGTGCATTGATGCATTTTTACCCTCTTAAATAGCACGAGATTTAACGGAACCGTGAGATGAAAATGGAATCAAAGTAAATAAATTGAACCAAACGGCTTCCAAACCACACGCACAATACAGTAATCCTTCTCCATTACTCACGCTTTCTCGATGTCAAAACGTCAGCGGATCAAACGACGATACTGTAAACCATCTGGGTGATCTTTTCCATTTAATCCCACTGCTTCCGACACATTTTTTCTTCCGCACGTGTGACAGGACTGTACAGAATTCGCACAATTAGATGAATGATTTACGGCGCAAACGAATTCCATCACGGGGGTAATAGATATCTTTCAATACTATTATCGTTCACTCATCACTTGTCCTGATTTTCCGTAGAGCCCCGAACGGTGTCAAATAGTTTCCGACACAAAGCGTTGTCCCGCTAATGTCCCTGCAAAGTGGTTTGTGGCACGTGATTGCGTAACGTGCGCCCTGCAAGTTCGTGGGCAGAAGTGGCCGTTCGGTTGCTCTAATCGCTTTTCGACACCTTTAGGCAAGCAAAATGGTGCAATTTGGTCTCCCAATCAACATCATTGCCGGTTCGTTGAACAGTTGTTGTTCGTTCGCTTGGTTGTTCTCCTGCGGTCACGGGCGGCTTGTCAGAGTGAAAGTCGGTAACCAGTCAACCGTTTGAGTGACCGAAAAAAAACGGATGAAATGTGGCAGACAAATCCTTGGAAGATGGCCCAACATTCGGGGTCGGTTCGTCACAAAAATCTGTGTGAATCACAAACCTACGGATGAGAGAAGTTACGATAACGATGATATTCCTCATTTTTTGTGACAGAAAGGAGCTAATGGTGATTGCAGGCAACATTTTTACAACGCGTGGGCAACATTACTCAATGGTAATGATAATGATGATGGTGATGATGATGATGATGATGATGATGGCAACAGTACTGGAACCGTTTCCAGTCAAAAAGAAATCTATTTTACGCTAAGTACTGTCTCTCTATTAGGTGGGCATGGAAATATCGTCGATCGTCTCCCTGCCCCATTCGCTCACCCACCGTCGTAGTACCGCTGCTTGACGATTAGCATTATGTGTTTCGTAATCGCGCACTATGACTTACGGCCATCATCCAGATTGCTCCGAAGCTGACGCCCAGTTCTAACCACACACTTTGCACACTTTGCCCGCTCTCGTTACAGTATAACATAAAGAAAAAGGAGGAAATCGTTGAACAGGCACCTCAGGAGGAACCGAATCCACTGATGCGGAAGAAGAAAACGCCCGAAGAGCTTGCGGCCGAGGCGGAACAGGAGGATCTAGACGACTTCACGAGTAAGTATTGTGGACGCGCGCGTACCCTGTTCGGTCGCTTCGCCTGCTGGAAGTAGAGTGGGATGGGTGGGGGAGTGGGAGAGGGAGTAAATGAGCAGGGGGGCCATGAAGTTCTTGTGGGTGGGGGAGGGAAATTAAACACTAGGAACACTCTTACTCCCTCTACCTGGTACGTGATCGAAACATTGGGTTTCGCAATGCATTTTTGCTCGACTGCAGTAGATGCATTTTTGATCGATATAAATTTATCATGAAACGTGTTGCCCTCCCCCCCCCCCCCCCTCCCCGCATCCCACAACAACAACACAACAACATATCTTTCTCACAGACACACAAACATAAAGGCACAAACAATGATATTTTTGAAAGCTGTTGTTGTTTGGGCGACGACCGGCGGACGAGTCGTACAGCAAAAGCACCCGCGGATAAGCAGGAATGATTTACCTCGAAACAGAAAATGAATGACAATAGTACGATTTGCCTTCTTCCCTATTCTTCTTCTGTTCATTGTAATCGAATATTATTTTAGGTCAGTTTTGCATAATTTCTGTATATTTGTTGTTTTGTAATAAAGTTGCGTATTGTTTCTTTTTTGTATGTTCAATTCTTTTCTTTTTAAGTTTTTGCTTCATTTATTTTCTATTCGTTTTCCTTACACATTAGTTTTCATTTTCATATTACACATTTGACATTCATCATTAACATGCAAAACAGTTATTTAAAAAAAAAAAAAGATCATTTTACAGATCGCCAAATGATTGATATGTGTAGGATGTAGCTTTTACGCCCGACTAACGGGTTTTGACGATATGGCATTAGACTAAGATACATATATGAATGTTGAGCACCACATGAATGTTGTTGTTATGATGCATTATTGGTGTTTAAGCTTGTACTAAATATTTTACCACATACAACAGTAGAATAGATCAAAATTTCTAGGTGTCTAAAATAACGATACGGGCTACTCGGCTGCGAGTCAACTTTATCCATACATGTTCCTCGAAGTATTTATTTATTTTTTATTCTGTTGTGTTCTATTTTATTTTCCATTAGTTTTGTTTTTTTTTTGTATTTTACTTTAAATTATTTTAGTTTAATTTTGTATTCAACGTTAGATTTACAATTTTCTAGAAAGCGAACAATCAACTGACTTTTGACAATATGTCAACAAAACTACCAACCTTACACTAAGCATCTAGGAGCTTTATATCTCTTCTTATGATAAAAACAAAATGTCCTCAAATGAGGACACTTTGTCATGGTTTCTGGACCGTATATTTACACTACAAAAACAACTATAAAATGCTCCCAAAGCGTGGTTGCGTACTCTGTAGAATCGATCGCAGAATTAGAGCATCTTTCTCGCGTCTGTCTCGCCTAGCGTAATGTCTCGCTTCTCACTCACCAAACTCTGTAGCCGAATCAGTACCGAAACGATCCTTTCCATTGCACCTGGTTGGAGTGCGATGTAAGTCTTTTCCAAGCCTCCAACCATCACTCCACAAAACCGCACATCTATTGCATTCACATCGGTTCCACACTCCGAGTATCACACCATACATCCCGTCTACCCATGTCAAAACACCCAATTCAAAAACAAAACATAAGCAAAACCCCTATACCCCGAGCAAAAAACTCCGAATGAAGTCACACTTAAACCAAGAAGAAAAACAAAACCAAACAACCTCACCTCGTCACAACGCTCATCGAATGAACTACCCACCAAAGAAAACCATTTTGATCCCGTTTCTTGTAGATGGCGAACCATCAACCGGTAACCGAAGTAAGTAGTAAGATATTGTGTAGTGTAACAACTTTCTGCTAAAACCAAGCAAAACAATCTCAAACAGATGTTGTTCCCTATGTTTTTTTTCTCTCTCTCTCTTTCACTCTCTTCGCTCTCTCTCTCTCTCTCTCTCTTCTACTTGCCTTTTTCCTATGTTCAAACTCCTCTCGATCCAGCAATTTCACCCAATTATTCTCTTCCCAACTCCTGTTACACCGTTACCTCGATGGTTAACTATTGTGCCCAATGTTTGAACGTTTTCGTACTCACCAATATAAGTGTGTGTCGTATGTGTAGTGATTGAAATGTTGGATGTTATCTAAACGTAACTAAACGTATCTTTATCAATAACAAAAGTAATGCGGTTCTCATCCACCGCCGCCCTCGAAGCGAAACTCTTGAGCGTCTTAGTGGCAAACACATACAAAAGCACGTGTTTTTGTATTGTGTTGATGATCACCAATATCTATCAATAATTTTCCCTTGCCATAACTACGCTCAAGAGCACCTCGATCCTTGTCCTCTAGTTGTACAGCGATAGGCTTCTCTTTCTCTTTCATGTGTATTGTTATGGTCTGAGCGAATCTGTTTCACGGCTGCAGCCATCAAAAAGGGCTCGTGTGATCGAGAACTCCCTCAAGCGGTGAAGCAGATATTGGTTCATTTTAGGCTTTCTTTACTGAATCGAATTATGCTTTTCGTTTCTCATGTTTTGGTTTAGTTTTCTGTTTTGCCCTTTGCCCTTTTGAAATCGTCTTTTGATTGCACCTACTTCCACTCTTTATTCCTCTCTTTCTATTCATTATAATCGCTTTCCCTTTCTTCTGTGTCTAGTGCTTACTACATTGTAAGTGAGTTTTCGTCTTGTTGATCTTTTTACTATCTTTATCATCCTTTGTTCTTAAACTTTCACTCACTAGCTATTTCGTTTCTTTGTTCTATAATATATTCTATATCGTCTTGTTTTCCAACACACAACACCGCCAGTTTTACCCGCTCTGTTGTTCAACGGCCATACGCCATGTTCACTGTGTACGTGTTTGATAGCTTTTTTTTTCTCTTTTACTCTTTAGCTTTTTTTCTCTGACTGTTTGCTTTTTCTTAACACTGATCAAGCAATTGTGTTTTAGTTTTATAAATTTCTACAATACATTTCTTAACGTTTCCCCACTAACACAACGGGTCAGTAATTGTAACAGTATACTCAAACTCAAAACCACACAACGTACGCTTGCGAGAAGAAAATGGACGTGTTTCTTGTGTCTTGTGTGTTAACACCACCAATACACAACTGATACAGCTCTTGTCTTTCCTTCTTTCCTGTTTTCCTTACGAGCACTCTTCACTACCGGCAAGACGTTCTTTCCCCATACACAAAGAAAGTGCAGCCAAATTGTTTGTTTATTTTTTCATTTTAATTTGCTTTGCTAAATAATTTCGCTGGAGAAATTTTTTTTTTTTTTATTCGTTTCATTTGCAGCATATTTTTTTTATTTTGTATCTCAATACAGCAAATAGAAGAGACCTTGGTTTGAGAAACAGAAAGAAAAATATCAGATTGTAGTAGCATAATGAAAAAAGAAGAAGAAAGAAAAGGAGAAGAGAAAAGAGTTTCTCCAGTTTTTATCCTACAGGCGGCACTTTCTTGCAAGAAGTTCATTCAATATCTTCCTACTTTCTTCAGCATCGGTGGCCAAAGAGCTGCTAAAAAACACTACTGGTATATCAGCTCCATCATCATACCTACTACATCCATTCCATCTCTCCATCCCTCTATTGCACGTGTATCAACCTACATTCCTTACTGTCTGCCTTTCCTCCGTTCTATGACAAAATCCTTCCATCGTTTCGTTTGCATTTTTTCCGGTTGGGAAAATTTTCATAAACCTCTCTCCCCTTCTCTGTCTGTCTGTCTGTCTATCTGTCTGTTTACTAAACATGAGACTATAATACATCACACAATCCACTCCACACATGACCACAAAGCTTCACCACGTGATTGTGCTCTTCGCTCAAATTAAACAATCACCATAACACACTCGAACGATAACCATAAAAAGTATATTGTTTGCTACTTCATGACCCACTTACCTAATCAATGGCACTACGATGCCCCGCGGTTCACAATGAAGTCCACCGTCCACCTTACCACCAATTTGTGCAAAATGTCAAACGGAATCGATACTGAGCGATCGATCACTAAAAGCCATCGCTACTAACCACGCTGTCAAGTAGCGGACGGTAGGAAGCTCGAGCACGGCACGATTGGTGTGGACAGCAATCCAAGTTTGATAAATATGGTTGTTGCACTCAACATCATCCAAAGTGACAGTGTAGACACAACGTTTGGCTAATGGTGTCAATGGGTCAGGTCACACATCAACTTTGCTACACTGTTTCTGACACCACACTCAACCATGATTTAAAGGGGTTGCATGTGGCCACACACAAAATCACCAACCGAATGGGAATGGTTTTATTAATGGTAAATGAAACTGTACAACACAAAAATCCTTACTCCTTAGTCTTGTTACAATGGAACAAAAAATGGGTGTTTGGTTTATTTAGCGATCGGTTCCTTTTAACAAGACACACAGAGTCCACAAACATCTTACATTGCAACAAAAGAAAAAACAACGAAAGCCCGTATAAATCACAAATTATAAGTAACCCTTACTCGTTTGTGTTAAGTTACACAATAATTATACACCACTTACTGGTTGTGGCTGTGACTGTCGCTGTATTTTGTTTAATTCTATTTAGTCCTAACCAAACCCCAAAAACCTGAATTCTACATCTATCACTCTATTTCTCGTTTTCTAGCTGTTTACATGTCTGTTTTCAAAGTTTATATCTGCAAAATATATAAATAAATGTATATCAATATGTTTACATATTATATCTAGTCTTGGCTGCTCATCGCATCTGATCAGCTTGTGTTTCATACTAACTCGAGACATACACTATGTATAACTAACAATAAGAACAAAGTAAAAAAAAAACAAAACACAGAAAGAGCCCTGTTAAACACACCTCTCCAAGGCTCTCAAACTGGATGATGGATGCCATGACTGTTACACACATTTTATTACTTTGGCGAAAAGTGCAAACGAATCTTGCTAATGAGTACATGTTTTTTGTCTTCTCTTTTTTCTCTCTCTCTCTCTCTCTCTCTATTTCCTCTAACATAACTACCTCTACTACCACTACTACCTCTACTGCTACTGCTTCGCCTTCGCTACCTTTTTGCAACTAAACCGGAACGAACCATCATCACTAACAACTAACAATCCTCGGTTTCGACGCGACGTGTATCAACAATAACCACCACATCGCGACGATCGTTACCAATATGGCGGCGGCAGAGTTGAAAAACTCCATAGAGACGCAGGTGAACGAGATCAAGACACAAATCGAAGGCAAATGCTCCTTGCAGTGATTGTGCATCGCCGTACCGTGCGTTCTCTACCAACCAAGTATTCAGTAATATTTGACGACATCAGTCACCACAACTACTCACAAACACACACACACAGAGACACACAAAAACCAACAACAACTCCGCGTACAGCAGTGTGGAGCAGTACTCGTCATCGATCGGATCCAGGTGCTCTGAAGCCACCTGCGAAAGCTTCCTCTACTCAACTTCTACAGGATTCGATTGCATCGCTGTAATCGCGAAAGTGAGAGAACAATGTATGATCGTCAAATGCCAGAATGGCATCCGGCTGGAATGCTCCACAACCTGGAACAATGATACCATTTCAACAACGGACATACTTACATACACACATGAACCCGGCGTGACCGAAACGGAAGCCAACCCACACACGACGACAACACATACACACACACACACCCGGAACGGAACGGAAGGACTTTCGTGACGGGTGCGTGCATTCCACCACCATGAAGTAGTTGTGAGTAGCCCGCATGAAACGGGGGGGTGGGAGAAAAAAAAAACAAGTCGACCGAGAGACAAAGTAAAAAGTAATAAAAGAAAAATTATTCCAAAAATTGTTAAAAATATTAGGAGCTCTTTGCTGCGTGTAAGGATGAAAACAAAGCAACAACAGCAAAAAAAACACAAAAAAAAACTTAGCAAAGTAAAGGAAAACCAAAACAAGAAAATTAGTAGTGCAGTATAAAAGTAATGCGTAACGTAATGAAGAGCAACAAAAGAAAAAACCAAGTAATTGAACTTACATCAGGCAAAAAGAAGAAAAGAAAAAACAAATAAGCAAAAATTGTGATTAATCTCCTCGAAACGACAACACAATACACACTAACCACACCCATACACAGCCACTGGAGTGTTTCCGTTTTCAAATACTTTGCAAATAATAAAACCTCTTTTTCTGGGCCAGCAGCCCCCTCCTTTTCATCCTTCTCATGGACACAAACAGACGCACATACACAAAGACACAGACATACAGAAGTATAGAATATGTAAGTTTTGTAGAGAAAATTCGTTATCGTACGATCGCACGATCGTTGCTATCTAGCAGCCTGTTACGTTTGAATGATCCGTTATTTTTCCGTTGTTCTTTCCTGCTTGGAAGCGTTGTTGAGTTTGTAATCGAGAATCTGTAAGATCGATCCATTGCGATCGCGAATCGCTTTAGAAAGCAGGGGTTGAGTGGAAAAAAAAATGTCACCCAATGTACTACATCGATCGGTTTCAGTGCGTTACCGGTTCGGTTTCGAAACGCTGTTCGAAACGGATTGGATCGCTTTTCCACATTTTTTCATCCCCTTATCGCAATCTCAACTGCTTGCGTTTTGTCTGATTCTCTTCTATTTTCTGTCTATCCATTTGCAGAATTATATATTCTGATTCTTAATCTCACTCTCACACGCACACACACAGACAGAAAACAATTTTCTCTCCGGCTGCCCTTCTTTCTATAACGAAAAAATAAAAAATCTGCAATCACATAAATGTAAATGTTTGTGATAGAGTTCCAAAGTGATAACCAAAGCAAAAGCAAAACCCAGGACGAAGCAGACCGAGGGAGAAGCGTTTGTGTGTGTGTGTGTGTGGGTAGGGGGAGAAGCAATGGCAGCATGATCGTATCTCGATCAACGGCGATCTCAGCTAACCGATCTCAACCGTAAATGCTTTCCCCGGAACATTGTTTGATTAATTGGAGCCGAATTATAATGGTAATAAATTACATACACAAACCAAACAAAACGCCATCCCGCCTCGGAAAATCCAACGGAAGCTCGTAGCGCTTGTGTGTGTGTGTGCGTGCTCCCGCGTTAGTAAAAGAAAAATGTAAAACACACGGACACACACTCGCAGACATATTTTTCGCGTTATCTTTTTTGATCGTTAGCCCAGTTGATTGAAAGCGTTAAGAAGTAATTGAATGCAGAATAAATAAATACATAAATAAAGGCAACAAGCAAAAGCAAACCAAAAAAAAAATTGCAAATGTTTTAACTGTAGCAAAGCAAACAAACAAGACAAAAAGTAAAAATTTGCAGCAAGCAAGCAACTTTATGCACCTTACAAATGAAGGTAACCCAAAAACACGTGAAAGCGAGAGCGAGAGAAAAAAGAAAACCCGTACACTGACATACATAACTTCACACACAGACAGAGACATAAAAACTGGACACACATGAGAAAATAATAATGAAAACCCTTGTAAAACACTTGTAAAACATTTAGGCAGAGTGAAACAAACCGCTTCAACAACAAAACCGAACAAGAAGTTGCAAATGCTGCAAGTGTGATGGGCGTAGAATGTATATTTAGAGTGAAGCAAAAACGAGAAACACACAGTAGATAAATGAAAGGAAGTTAAAAGAAGAGGGAAGCGAAACAGCAGAGCAACAGCAAGTGGAGGAAACAAAGCAAAAACAAAAACTTTAGCGTTATTATTATTAGTATAACAATTATAGCTTGAAATTCGTTAAAAGTTTAAATATGAAATTTGAAAAAAAAAGAAGAAACCGGAACAGTGGAAAAAGAAGGAAACAGAACAACACCTCCAAATTCCAAAACACCGAAAACTGAAACAAAACAAATGAAAATGGAAAGAGAATAAATTAAACCGACCGATCTCATCAACAAGCTCGCCAGTTACCTTTACACACACACATATATATATACACACAAGTACACGTATGTTAAAGAACCCAGGCGTCTGTGGAAATGGTGGAAATGTTCGGAAATGCAACCTGACAATGGTGTGCGCGTGTGTGTGTGTAGTAGAGAAGCGAAAATTTTGTGAGGTTATCTGGATATTATCGTGCCGATGTGGATCGTCTGATGAACGTTCGGAAAAGACCTTTGTTTGCTCACTTGCTCATAATTTCATTCATCCTTCCCACGCGTGAGCCGCTTACAAGAAACGGGACAGGGATGTCGTACGTTAATGTAGGTGAAGAAACTTGGGGCAATGATAATATTGGAATAAAACTCCCCGGGGCTTATTGAACGCTTGCCGTAGCGGATCTTCTATAATGGCGCCTTCAGCAGGCGCAACATTACTCACTATCCCTACCTAAATGTTGTTAATTCATTTATCTAGCCGTTTGCTGTCTGTATGTGTGTCTTGTGTTACTGTGTGTTTACTGTGTGCGTGTCTCACTGTCACAATTCTATTCTAATGCTCTTCTCTATCCGGACGCCACATTTGATGACTTCGAGGAACCTCAACTTTCGAGAGGATGTTCCGATATTATATGTACACCAACTCACACACACACATATATATATATATATGTAAAACCACAAACGACCAGAAACACACAACAACAACAAAAAAAAAACAACCCAAAAACATCGAATTGCAGCATCTTCAAGTGCACTTCCGAGTTGAGTGATGGAGTAGTGAAAGTAATCTGACTTCCCCAGAAAGAAAACCGCGCAATAATGAGACGCCCAATGTCAGTTAAATTTAAAGGAAAAAAAAACACAATGAGTGATAAATTGTATAGGAAAAGTAGCTGTCCAGTTTGTCTGGATTAGCGAGCCATACATACATACACACACATACACATCTAAACAAACGCTCAAATCCTTTTTCTGTACTCTTGTGCTGAACGTCCCTTACGTGGAGAGGATGTTACAAAGCATATGCTGTCACTTCTTTGCGTAGTAGTTTTCATGCGCGTTTGTGAAATATTTCAGCGCTGTTGTTGTTGAATTATTTCACATCGCCTACTAAGACGTGTCCACTTTCCTCTGTGACATGTGTCACTCGCCCATTTCCGCTTTTCGCCTCTTCTGGCCCCCTCCCCGCCTCTTTCTATCTGCTCTCGCTTTCACTCACTCACACACACACATACACAAACAAACATTCACACACGTTTGTGCATTTGATGTCGTGTTGGTTGTGTTTGTTGTTACGTTCGTTCGATATTTATAGTTGAAATACGATCAATGTGTAAAAGAGCAATAATATAACAATCGATATAATCCTGTTTGCGTGAGAGGAAAACGAAAGTTAAGAATAAAACCACATGGAAATGGATGTTTGTTAAACATTACAAGTAAAACCCACAAAGAGAACAGGATAATAGCAGTAAATCATTTCATTTCACACACACTCACACACACACACACACACACACAAACGAGCACACATACACATACACGGGGCAGTATGGCACGAATTTTCCCGTCGCGCGATCACTATCTTCAGCGTTGTATCGTTTCTGGTAAGATATTTCCTTTTTTCTGCTCAAGGCGTTTTTTCTCTGCTCATTAATGTCCTGTATGTGTGTATGTATGTGTGTGTGTGTGTTTGTGAATGTGTGTACTTGTAGTGAATGTATATTAATAAAAACAACAAGAAAAAAACCCGAAACAATGCGTACATTTGTCACAGACCAGTCACAAACACACATTGAACGATGGTGAAACAGTAAGAACGGAATATTGTGCAAAAACCACAATAAAACATGATATAAATAATTCTTCACACATTCACACGAGGTAATACACTAACACTAGTGCACAGGAAGCTTGCTAATGATTGGCAAACCAAAGAAGCGAAAGCGCAACAGTGACCGATTAACATACGAAACATGAAACCATTAGGATGCGATCAATCTTTACTCACACATACATACACACACAGACATCTATAAATATTTAAAAACACACACACACACTTCCTAAATACAGTCAGTCAGTCAGTCGTTTGCGCAAAAAGACGACGCGTATTTATCTTTCTCTATATCTCTCTATCTTTAAATCACATTTATCTAACGTAGCGGGTAAAGGAATCCTCCCAAAATGCGTGCGAGTGAATATAAACGGTAACATGCAAGTAACACAAAACCCAAACTCTAGTTGAAAAGCAATGTAGTGAAGTAAAGTAATGAAGTTCATTAGTAAAAGAAGAAGCAAAACAAAAAACAAAGAGTGAATATACTGGCTAATGGATGAGTTCTTTTTATTGGAATATGTTATCGAAGTTACTTTTTTGAAAGTTTAATATTGTATGCTTTGTTTTAGGTTACTTATGTTATTTAACCTTTTAGACGAGAATTTTGTTTAACTGTTTGTATTGCTTTGTTCTTGTACACGTTTATAACAACAGTATTATTTACTTAGAGCGTATTAAAATAACTTTAAAACAATTTAATGAAATGTTTGTACGCCAGCTGAAACCACTCAATTTTTTAGTCGATTTTTTCTGCATTTTCGTGCGCATTCCCTTCTTCACCCGCTCGAACCAGTATCGAAACAAATATATATAAAGATATATTAACGCAGAAACCATATACATAAAACATATACGAAACTACATATGTGAGCATATTTAAAAGAAAGCAAAACAGTACTATGAAACAAAGCAAAACAAAACACATCGGAATACAGTGAGTGTGCAGCAGCAGCATCTACCAATTAATCGAATGCAGTGTGTTAAAACCTTTCTGTCTGTGTGTAGTCAAGCAATTCACCTGTTGTCGCTTTATCACTCACGTCTGTTTGCTGCATCGTGCATCACACATCTAACAATCTCAATCCTGGCTTCTTCTCGCATCTCTAAATGGACACAGAAACAGAACACACATACACACACACACGCACACACAAACACATCCATTTCACGAGACATTAGTAAAGGATAATGTAACAATCTCCATTTGAAAGGAAGCAGGATTTTGGCGTGTAGAGTGAATGAAAGAAGAAAACACAAAACTGAACCAACTAGGCAAAAGCAAAACAGCAACCAGACGACAGTAGCAGACCCATCACAGGAATAAAAACAAACAACAATTCATCACCACCACCACCACCACCAAACATCACCAAAGTCACCAACAACAAACCACCAACATCAACAACAAAAACATGGCATTAGGCATCCGTTTGTTTATAATTGTTAAAAGAAACGATAAATGGTTTAATGGAGATAGCGAGACAAAACCAACCAAACAACAAAAACAAGACCCCCAAACAACAAACAAACATGAAACAAAAGCGTTACACATTGAAAAATGAAGGTTAAAAAATTAAGGAATAAAACACAGAAAACAAAAAAAAACTGTTGAAAACAAAAAAAAAACCGAACAAAACTCAATGGCCTTTTTAATGCTGTGCTTACTGTTTTGGTTTTTGGTATATGCTTTCCTTCTGTTCTGTTCGGTGTTTGCTCTGTTCGCTCTTCTTTTTTTGTTCTTTGACGCAAATTGATGAATGTGTTCTATCTATTCTATCGATCAACATAAACCATTACTAACCGAGTAACACACTTACACACACCGACACGCATCCCTCTAAGCTAATTGTGGCTAGCTACGGGACAAATGAAAAAAATGGAACAACATGGTAAGCTTCTACTCCTGTTCTTCTTATATTCGTATTACTTTAGTTGTTCTACAAACAGCCTAACACGTACACGTGAACCACGCTCTGTTTGCATGCATTGAAAATAATGTTAAAGTAAGTGCTTTATTTGGATTTGTGGTGGATTTCATTGTGTGCTATTCTTTCGTGAATGATTTTCGACCAAGCGACGCAATAAGAAATAAAAAGAGAATAGCATATAGCCTACAACAGCAGCAAACGTTAGTAAAAGTAGCACTATATATATATAAATAATCACACATACACACAAACACACAGAGCCAAAGTAAAAAGAAAACGAAAAAATATAGAAGAAACATAATTAAACACAAGCAAGTTCTGGCCTGTGCTAAGGTAAAAAAAAAAACACCGATAAAGTAAATCGAATGCAAAGGAAAACAATATACATGTCAATTACAAAGAGAGGGAAGCTGATTTATGGACTAAATTGTGTCATGCATCGGGGTCGTGGCATGAGCATACATATATACATACATATATATTATATATACACCACATTTAACGAGTGCGTAGTGCAACAACAACCGAAAAAAAAACGAACAAAGAAATCAAGTAGTGAGTAGCAAAACGAGAACGAGCAAAAATTATAAGGATGAGGGAAAGAAGTAGAGAGAGAGAGAGAGAGAAAGAGAAAGAGAGGGAAGAAAAATGTTTAAATCCAATAACATGCCCGGTTTCCCAAACCGTTGTTTAGTCGTTTTATGGGAACGAAAAGTATCGAAAAAGGTGCTTTTGCTAGGTAAATCATGTTGTTTTCTGTAAACTTATTCTTTTTAACATATTTTTTATTGTTTTCTTTATCCTTTTTTTAATTATTATCTTTCACGTATAAACTTCTTTCGCTTTTTTCTACGTTTTTTCTCCTTTTTTAAATTTTACTATTCTATTTACAAACTTTCTTATTTAGTTTACACTTCTCTTTACAATTTCTACCGTTAGCTGGTATTGTATATGTTTTATTTATACCTTTTTTTTTTTGTTTAACTTTATACAGGATCTTATTCGATGAGGGGAAAAAATTCTCAAACAACAAAAAGAAAGCTAACAAATTGTTATTCGTAGTGAGAAAATAGAGCAGAACTCGGTTCATTAGTTGGTGCCAGTTAATGAAAAATAAAACCCCCCCCCTAGTGTGAATATAACACTTGCCGACTGTGTAAAGCTTACCGCAGCAGTAAAAGCTACAGCAAGCTAGGAGAAAAAAAATCATTAGCCACATTAGACACGGTCATCGATCAACGAAAAGCCGTACACGGTAACATAACGAGAGGTTTCGCTGGGTTCATTTCGGGAAAACTAGAGAAAGTTAACTGTTCCATCCTTTCCTCCTTTCATCTGTATTTGAAATTTTTACTATTTCACTATTTTTTTTCTTCACTCTTTTCACACTCTTTTACTCTACGCTGCTCTACTCTGCTCAAAAAGAAATCTATCCGAAGCTATTTGTTTTTAAAAAATCACTGAATATACTTTTGCTCCATTGAGCAAATGTTCTCTTTCCTCCCGCGTCGGAACCACATTAAGCGTAACTCTTAAACCACGCTACTTATTCTAACCATTTTAATCTCTCGAAATGCCTAGTGCTATCTTCATGCTAAGCCCAACAACTTTAACAATAAACACAAAACAGTAAAGGAAAGTACTGCAAATAGCAGTACTGCAATGAACGAAAACGGTAGAACTCCTCCATCAAAAGCGTACACTTCGAGCGTATTGTATAACCTATTGAAACATGTATAACACTTATTACTCGTACTACTTAAACGAAATGAAAACCCTAAAATGTTTGAAAAGATGAACAAATTGCTACATATATTACTCATCATTGATTATAATATAACAACAATGGAAAACAACACTTCTTCTCATGGAAAGACAATGGAAAAGAGAGTCTGTGTGTGTGTGCGCGCCCGCGTTTTTTTTTTCTATTTATTGTTTAACTAAAGTTTTAAACCATTCGTGTAAGATCAAGTGAAAGGAAAACAGAATTGTGAATGGCCAATGGAATGACAAAAAAATAAACAAAAAGGGGAAGAAAAGAAGTGTAGCAGCAGTGCAAAACAGGCGAACAACACCACCACCAACAACAACAACAACAACATCCAAATGGAAACAAAAGGAAACGTATTAACAAATGAAGAAGTAAAAACCGAGAAAGAAGATTTAAAACAAAAGTAGCAAATGAAGCACGAAAAAGGCAAAACATATTTAAGGAAAAACAAAACAACAGAAAAAACCTTAAACCCGTTTGCGTGTATTTGTGTATTTTTGTATTTGGTGTCGGTGTGTGTGTGTGTGTTTTACATTTTATCTGTATCGTTGTGATGTTTATTTGTTTTTCTTTTTTCGTTTATGTGTTTGGTAAATTTGTTTCATATGTGTATACATGTCTAATCTTATTGGTGTGGGTGTGTGTGTGTGTATGTGCTTCTTACACTCTTCGTTGTTCTACTTGATGTTTTACTAACTGTTGTTGAGGAATTTAAAAACTGTTTCTTTTTTTATCATTACCATTTTCTTTTAGTTTAGTTAATTTTTGTATTTTTATCAGAAAACTCTCATTTTATTTAATTATTTAGGCTATTTTTATTTCCTTTTCTTTGATGCTGTGTACTTACTCACAACAGCGTGATAAAACCACCCATTTCAGATTATTTATTTCATTCTACGTTGTGTGGTAAATGGACTGAGGGCTTTAAGTATGGCAAGGTAAGTAATCTATCCGAAAGCATGTACAAACATACTCTGTCTGTCTCATTTTAGCTCACTACTCTTCTGCTCTACCTCTCTCGCTCACTATCTATCGGTGTGAATAAAAAAAATAACACGTGAAATAAAACACTCTACTACTAACAACAAACACTTGCTTCATTTCGGTGTCTTGGTGTTTTAGTGTGTACGTATGGCTCGTTGATGGAAAGAAACAATAAATGTTCCTACTTCTTACACAATTTTACACAAAACTGGTCCGCTTTTAAGAAGAAGAAAAAACTTACTCAGTATTTCTGTTTGTAATTTGTTTTGCTTTAATTGTTCGATGCGATATCATCGTCGAAAACTTTCCCCCTACATGCAGTGATGGACAATAAAAAAAGAATAATTCATCAACTATAAAAATCAAACAATAATTTTAATAGCTTTGGGCATCTTTCTCTCTCTCTCTCTCTCTTTCTCTCTCTCTCTCTCTCTCTCATATACTTTTCAACTTAAAGCTACGTGCAAGCTCAGATATAGAAATAATTATTTTCTTGTGTCCCAAAACTGTTGAGCTTTATTTGAGATTTTATTTTTATGCATTGATTGGCATGCATTTTATACAAAATTCACATGATGGTGATGCTTTTATTCGATTTTGCTGTGGTTCTCACAGGTAGAAGCATCAAGTTTGACATGAATTCCTTTGGGAGCCATATTAATTAAAACATTTGTTTATTTATCTATTTATTTAACATTTTTTACATTACTTTCATCCCACATAGCATAATTTGACATTTGGAGATCTTATTCTATTGTCCAGCACTGTAACTGCCTCTCGGTTTGTTCTAGTCTTCTTGTCTTGTTCAGGTTGCTAAGTAATGTCGTAACACCTAGTGACAGACCGATCTGTCATCGCTGGCGTACAAGCTGACGTTTCACTCCATTTATGTCAAACCACTACACGTTTGCTGAGGCAGTGTTGTAGCAGCTTTCTTTCCGAACATTTCAAGAGCATTTTATTTAAAATAAATTAAATTTGAAAAATCTTTCCTAACGGTTCCATCAAACGATACGGCATATAACCAAAATCCACTATCCACTAGTTGCATTTCCGAACACGGCACACCTGAACCCAAAACACACCGACACGCCCTCCACGAACGAATGGTCTGATACTGTAGCTTAAGCGAACGGAAAACGTTTTAAACGTATCGTATAGAATAGAGGCGAACAGTCACACCGAATATCCACTCCGAATGGTGCAAACCTCAACAATGCAACCAAGAAATAGATCAACCAATCAAACGTGTGGTAGTGGTAATATCCGATCACAATCACGAAGAAATCGGCATATTTCTCTCGCCTCCGAAATTTTAGCTGTACAGTGATCGCGTACCGATTGACGCATCGCATCGATCACAGAAGTGATGAAATTCGTAAAAGCAATCTTAAACGTTAAAGTAACCTGAACCAACCACCTAAATTTAAACTAACCATTCTACCATAATACAAAACAAAAGGCGAAACATACACACGCACACAAAAATGCACCTGATAACCTAGAATGATAGCATGTAAGCGATTGGGTGGTAGCAAGTTTTTAAAAATTGCACAGTTTTGCTGTGTTTTAGCCAGGGTTTTGCAAAGCAGAACTGTTTCCACTTGTAGTATTAGTTCTACTACTGCTACTGCATGTGCCCAACAGACAAAAACACCGAACTGTATTTTAACATATCCAGCAGTAGATAAAGTAGTTGATTGTCAAGCAACAGCAGTCCTTAAAACTATTTCTTTTTTACTACCACCTACCATCAGATAAAGAAAGAGCACCGAAACAAACAACGACGTCATACCCGTATATATTTAGATAAGTTAAGGATAGAAAGCAACCAACCAAAAGTATCTAAAAAGGCAAAAACCAAGTTCCCCAAAAAAAAAACCCCCCAACTCAGTGATAAAGCGTACAAGCAACTGGGGCGACCTTATGCCAGACAGAGGCTAAAATAAAGTGGCTAGTTCCCTTTGCTTTTTTGTCCTTGTAGCGTCAGTCAGTTATATGGCAGCGGGCGGGTGGACAGTGAACTTATGTAACAGTCTTGTAGTAGAAACAAACAAAAAATGTCACAAAATGAAGCGAAACAAGACTTAACTCTGGAGGAGTAACGTATGGCGACACCTCACACGATTTAAGAAGCCCGAAAGAGAAAGGAAAAAAAACTTTACGCATTCGGGCAGATATCTGCCAGATCGTTTACGAAGTCACCTCGTCGTAGTTATTGTTGATACATATATATGCGATAATTAATATAAATAAATAAATAACACAGACAAACTCACACATCACTACAGGAACCAGTTTAGCAGTAGTTTGCACACAGCTCCACGAAAGCAAGCACCAATAAATTGACTCCCATTTCGCTCCCATTCGCTCTCCCTTTATTCCCTTAACTAACCCCAAAACCAGACCGACTAAAAATGACCTCCGGCATGCACCTTTCCTGTGGCGACAGTCGGAGCGAACTGTAAAAATGGGACGCCATTTTCGCACCGATCGTCGGTACAGGAAGGCGTGAATCAGGTGCGGAATCAGGTCAGCCTCAGTTTCGATAGGTATTCTGACTGCTGCTAAGTGACTATCACGCCGTCTACTAGAAAGACGGCTAGTAGTGTATGGTGACAGCAAAACTGACAACATAACGCATTGTGTTATTTTATTTTTATTTTGCTTTTGGAACTATTTTTCTTCCTTCCCTTGAGACTTCCTTGCTTCATCTCCTATCATCTGTTTGAAGCTGTGCGTTTAGCAATTTCTTCTAGAGGAAAAAAAAAATACAACTTTCAATGCACCACAAAAATGAAGTAGTGGAATGCATAACTTTAGACCGAAAACATAAAATATGCTAAATTAAATTGAAACTTGAAGACAACTAATATTCTAAAAACTAAAACAAAAAAAACGCAACCTAAACAAAAGCTGTTGATCAAAAGTTGCAGCAGCATAAAACTATTGGAAGCAAAACTTATCGATAAGAGCTTTAAATTGGATGATAATTGAATATGTGTTTTTTTGGGCATACTGTTTTGCAACTTGTATCTTGTTTTTTGAGTATCATGAACATGGAAACTAAAAGCAGAAAACCGGAATCTATGTAATAGCTCTATCGTAGCGAATATTTTTCATTCGATCACTTCTAAATTAGCTCCGAAAGCGTGCAAACCCGTCAGAAAGGCTCTTAAAACTGTTAAATAATGTTTACAAAAAGCACAACACCGTGCGAAAAGCTTTTAGCGTATCAAAGAACAAACCTTACCAAAAAGAAAACCCCTAACAAAACGAACTGATATAATGTTGCATGATGAATCCGATCAGGATTCAGGATTGTAAAACAAAAGGCGAAGAAAACAATAGAACAAAAGCAAACATTTGTAGCTGTTGCAAAGCTTACAAAACAAAACCAATAAAAAAAAAAAACCTGTACCCAACCGACAACAGTAGCAGCAAAGCAAAGAAGCTTTCCAACCAGTAATCCGCTCCAATGGAGCTTTCATTCCGTGGAGAAAGTTGCACCGAAGCTCACGGAAGTACAGTAGTGCATCAGCATGTAACAATACCCTGTTTTACGAAAGTGATTCAATAAAATCAAATGCCATATCGAACGTTGCGTTTGCTTTTACTTTGCTTTTATAAGTGAACCTGTAGTGACGTACAACACGTATGATTTCATAATTAAATTGACTTCATTTACCATTCCTTTACATAATGTGATTTACATACTTCTTCTTCTATTTAGCTTAACGTCGCCTTAACGCCGGCATTGACCACAGTCAGGATATCAGCACCGCCAAACAGCTCAGCTAGCTCGTAGTTAATTCTCCTGCTCCACACACCCTACTCGCTCGCACACCACCGAAGATAGTCCTTAGCACCCGCCGTTCGAAAGTGTCCTCCGGACGTATCAGTGTGCGATATATCGTGCATTTCGTCTGTTTTTGTCCGAAATTACGATCGTACAAAGGCAGCAGAACCCCTCTAATGCCTCGAGATCGTCGCTGTCAACTGATACTCTGCTTCCGAGTCGGGCTCTATCACGGTCAGAGCCTCCGGCAAGCAGGAATTTTCTCTCCCAATAGTTGCCACCTCCCTGAAGCCTCCCAATAGTTGCCACATAGATTGTGGTGGGGTGTGAGAAAGGAGCGTTTGAGGATTAAAGGTCGTTAAGCCAAAAAGGAGAAGAAAGAAGAAGAAAGAAGCAAAAATCTTTTTTTGTGGAATGACTGAGCGAGGGGTGAAGGGATCGGGGTAGGGTGTTGCACAAAACGAGACGCGACTCAAAGTCGCATCCAATGATACGCAGCACGCTACGATCGGACCAGGAACGAATGAGTAATCACTGATTTTCCGCAAATAAACCCCTTTTTCCTCCATAACTGGGCGAGGGGATGGAGGGATCGGGTTGGGGTGTTCTACAAAAAGACGTGTGGACTAAAGACACATCCGACGGTGGGTCATTCATCCCGATCGGACCAAAACTGAACCAGTTATCGCCGATTTTCCATGGGAATGCTGGGTTTTTCCCCCATAACTGGGTGAAGGGATGGAGGAATCGGGTTGGGGTGTTCTACAAAACGATGCGCGATCTAAAGACACATCCAACTGTAGGTCATTCATCCCGATCGAACAAAAATTGAGCCAGTTATCACCGATTTTCCATGGGAATACTGGGTTTTTCCTACATAACTGGGTGAAGGGATGGAGGGATCGGGTTGAGGTGTTCTACAAAAAGATGCGCGGCCTAAACACACATCCAACGGTAGGTCATTCATCCCGTTTGGACCAAAACTGAGCCAGTTATCGCCGATTTTCCATGGGAATACTGGGTTTTTCCTCCATAACTGGGCCAGGGGGTGGATGGATCGGGTTGGGGTATTCTACAAAAAGATGCGCGAACTAAAGACACATCCAACGGTAGGTCATTCATCCCGATCGAACGAAAACTGAGCCAGTTATCACCGATTTTCCATGGGAATACTGGGTTTTTCCTCCATAACTGAGCGAGGGAGTGGAGGGATCGGGTTGGGGTGTTCTACAAAAAGATGCACGGCCTAAACACACATCCAACGGTAGGTCATTCATCCCGATCGAACGAAAACTGAGCCAGTTATCGCCGATTTTCCATGGGAATACTGGGTTTTTCCTCCATAACTGGGTGAAGGGATGGAGGGATCGGGTTGAGGTGTTCTACAAAAAGATGCGCGGCCTAAACACACATCCAACGGTAGGTCATTCATCCCGATTGGACCAAAACTGAGCCAGTTATCGCCGATTTTCCATGGGAATACTGGGTTTTTCCTCCATAACTGGGCCAGGGGGTGGATGGATCGGGTTGAGGTATTCTACAAAAAGATGCGCGAACTAAAGACACTGCTTTCGAAAAGGTAGCTCGTGCCGGCCGAAAATTTAAAAAATCAATCTTAAAATCCAAAGTCAATTTTAAAGTTGCATTGGAACTTTTAATTTGGAAATCAACTTTTTAAATTGACTTCGGATTATAAAACTGATTTTTGAAATTTTCGACCGGCACGAGCTACCTTTTCGAAAGCATGCTCTCCTGTTACTACCACTCGCTCCTGGTGGCAAATTTTCGGCCAAAACCGACCCAATTTCATGCGGCAAAATTCGACCAGGAGTAACAGGAGAGCATGAATCCAAGGAGGTAGCAAATGGAAGTTTTAAAAAGGGATTGGAAAATAATTTCTTTCCGAGATGATAAATATTTTTCCATGCCGTTTTAAGTTTGTTCTTCAATTTTAAATTTTTCATTCTCATTTTTGTTTCTTTCTTCCTACATCGTTTAAAAAGACCTCCACAACGTGATTTTTGATATCGAAGGGGATTAAGGGGAATTTTTCACAAATTCCCGGGAAATTCCGCCAGCAGCATTCCCGTGGAAAATCGACGATAACTGGCTCAGTTTTCGTCCGATCGGGATGAATGACCTACCGTTGGATGTGTGTTTAGGCCGCGCATCTTTTTGTAGAACATCCCAACCCGATCCCTCCATCCCTTCACCCAGTTATGGAAGAAAAACCCAGTATTCCCATGGAAAATCGGCGATAACTGGCTCAGATTTCGTCCGATCGGGATGAATGACCTACCGTTGGATGTGTGTTTAGGCCGCGCATCTTTTTGTAGAACACCAAAACCCGATCCCTCCATCCCCTCGCCCAGTTATGGAGGAAAATCCGAGCATTCCCATGGAAAATCGGTGATAACTGGCACAGTTTTGGTCCGATCGGGATGAATGGCCCACCGTTGGATGCGTCTTTTAGTCGCACATTGTTTTGAAGAGCACCCCACCCCGATCCCTTAACCCTTAGCTAAATTATTCCACAAAAAAGAAGGATTTTCTGCGGTAAATCGGTGATAACTTACTCATTTTTTATCCGACCAGAGCGTTCCGATCAGATTTGCACTAGGCGTTGTATTTGTTTTTTACTGCGTATCCTTTTGTGAAACACCTCACCTCAAATCCTTCATCCCTCACTCAGTTATTCCACGAAAAGGTGTTTTCTGCAGTGAATCGGTGATAACTCGCTCATTTTTGGTCCGATCGGAGCGTCTGATTTGTCTTTAGATCGCGCATCCTTTTGTGGAACAACTCTCCCTTTGATTCTATAGTCCGCAGGTTTCCCGTTAAATTACAATATGTTTTATCGTACAAGAATAGAAAGCTTGTGTAAATTATTTCCCAACAGGTGGAAAAATTACCCGTAAAAAATTACCCAACAAACTGTACCACGCGTTGCATACCGTTAGGCGTATAACTCTTAGCAGAAAAGGTACAGTATAAAGCGCACATACAACACCAACTAAGCGTACATGTACTATCAACGCTTCGATATTTTTATTTCCAACAATTCTGGCTATTATTGGCCAACCGATATTTTACTTTCCCTTGCCACGTGTCGCTTTTCGCCGTCCCGGACCCTTCTTGCCACCATCGAACGGATCGTCCTCGTTGTCCTCCGATGCGCCCTTGCCCGTGCGCTTCGCCTGTTGATCCCATTCTTGCTTCAACTCTTGCAACATGGCTGGTGTTAGCAGGCCCTGCGCCAGCAACCGCTCCGTTAGTCTGCCGCGCGTTCCACCCGTCCCGGTACCCGCTTCCCGATAGTACTTGCTCTTCTTCTGCCGCATCACGAACGAGTCCTCGTCCGGTGTGTTGGTGGAGACGGCTGTTTCGGAATTTTTCAACAGTTTCGTTATTTGAAACACACCCTGCTGAATGATATCGTCCAGCTCGCGCTGAATGTCGCGCACCAGCTTCTCGTCGGGAAAGAGGTCCGGAAAGCGGTAGCTTAACCACAGGTACAGATCCAACACATCGAACACGGCCTCTAGGTGTACGAGATCGATAATGGTGCGAGGTAGCTGGAACGGCCAACCACACTGATTGCACAACCAATCAAACGTAACGGGTTCGTTGCGGCTGTACCGTCGTGCGTACTTAAGGAACATTGAGCAGACAAAGGGCATGTTGCGGTTGATTGGGGCACAGCAGAAAATGTACCGTGCCCTCAGTGGAAGCGGTACGTGTTGAATTGTTTCGGCCAGGAACTTAAAATCCTCGGTGTTGCACATAAAGTAAAGCGAATCGTCTACCGTGCTGAGGGACACGAAAATCTCCATCAAGTTGCTGAGGGTCGCGTTTGGTAGGTGGTAAGCGTACAGCTCGATCATGTCTGCAGTCGGATGCAGACCAGCTTGCGACAGAGGATCCGGTGTTTGTGCCAGTATACCTTTGAGTGTTGGTAAATCTTCCGCCTTGAATGTCGTCACGTAACCCTCCTCCCACTTCATGCCGTACCGACCGGCTCGACCCGCGATCTGAAGTGCCGCCGAAACGGATATTGTGTCCATCTCTTTTTCACCCTTCTGGTTCATGGTCGGTTTGATCATCGAGTAGAATATTACACGCCGTATGCTTAGGTTCAGGCCCATACCGATCGCATCCGTTGCTACCAGTACCTTGCAGCTATTGTTGGGATCGTTAAATTTAGCCGCCTGTGCTAGCTTCGTCCCAGGTGGCAGGCCACCATAAATAACTGCCACCTCTTTCCCGCGCGCTTCAATTTCCCGCGACACGGCATAAATATCGTTCTTGCTGAAGCACACAATACAATCGCCCGGCAGAACATTGTCCAGTGTTTGCAGTGCTTGATCTTCGATGTGCAGTGGCGTGAGACGTTTGTAATTGCGCACTTCGAGCGATTCGTGTGTCGTTTCACACAGCTTCTGTAACAAATCCGCCGTGCCGGGTTCACCGCACACGTGAATTTCTTCTGCCATTAGGCCTAGGAAAGCTCTTGTCCAAGCCCATCCCCGGCCAACGTCCTTAAGAAGCTGTATTTCATCAATTACTGCTACTTCATCTGAAACGAAGGACAACATTGATTCTTGCCCTCTAATTACATGCTGACCATTTCCTTAAGCACTCACAGGGCTGATTGATTGAAGTCATCTCTACCGTGCAAGCCACGTGTGCGGACGGTTTGCCATCCGGGTTAGCAAATTTGCGCTCCTCGCCCGTTACCAAATCGCACGGTGTTCCTCGCTGATTGCTCTTGTTGTACACTTCGCTGGCCAGCAATTTTAGCGGTCCACAGTATACACCCGATTTGGCAGTGAGGAAACGCTCCATTGCGTGGTACGTTTTGCCCGAATTGGTTGGACCGGAGTGAAAAATTACCTTCCGGTTCATGCCGCGCGCATTCGGGTACCAGTTGGCCGGTTGCCGAAGGTCCGATATTTTCTTCAAATCATCCATACACTCGAGGTGTGGGAAAATTTGCTTAACGTGGCGCAAAAAGTATGGGAAGATGTCATCAACGTGACCCGCTCCCTGCAGTATGTCGCTGAGCACGACGTGTAGATCGGCCGGTAGGGCATCCGTTTCGAGACAGTACTTCCGAAAACTGATAAAGGCTTGCTGTTGAAGATTGGCTACAATATTGGTTCAGAAATGTATGTTAGCATCTAGTAAGAGAATATTCAATAGAAAAACAACTTACAATCGATGCCATTTTCCAGACAAAGAAACTTGATTTCTTTCCGATTGCTGAACTTTAGTATCACCTTCAACATTTCTGCCTTATCCAACACACCGGTCAGCTCGGCACCGACATTGATATCGTCCGGGCTAGGTCGTATCGGAATTGGAGTAAACAATCGACTATCATCTTTCTTGCCTCGATACGATTGTGCTGCAGTGCTACTGTTTGGGTACAATATTCGTCGAACGCCTATCGTTGTGCTCGATGCAACTTGAACCGAATTTAACACTCTCCGACAGCATCTTGTCCATCTGTGACCATTTGCCAGCATTTTGTGTAACCTACTACAGTATTGTGTAATTCATCCAGTCCCCCAGAAGCCGGTCTAAATATTGCGCCTACACAGCAAGCAACACATTCGGAGGGCGAGTTCACTTTGTTTTGAACTTGCACGTGTGCTGACAGAAACAGCTGTCAAAATGGAAGCACACACAAGCGCACGTACAGAACCGTGCACAATGGTAAGTGTTTGTTTACATTCGCTTAAAATAGGAAAAAGCACCTATAAAATTAGATTATCGGGATAGAATAAAAGTAAAATCATTTTCCACGTTTCCTGTAGTGGGAAAAGATGTTCCTTTATGTCATATCTATTGATAGGTAAATTAAATAGCAAATTGCAAGTTACCCAACCCATTGCACAACTGTCAAACTCAAGGGCACATACATTCATTCCTTCGCTGGGAATCGACTGCTACCCTGCTTGGTAGTGAATCATAACAAAACAAAATCCAAACAATAAGCTGGCTGTGAAAAGAAGCAACGAGGGTGCGCTTTTAACAAGTTTTTCATCTCTAATTAGTTATTTATTTAAAGCTTCTGTTAAAATCTTAGTTTATCCCGTGCAGTGTCCGCGGTGTGTTTTGTGTGAACCGCTTCATTATTCCGTCGTGCAATAGCAACAATCATGGGTCTGTTTGGCAAATCGCAGGACCGTAACCCGAAAGATATGGTAAGCAAACATAATTGTGGTTAAAATGGCTTCTCTACCTGTTTAACACATTCATTCGCAGGTCCAAGAATGGTCGTCCAAGCTACGCAAAGAATCATTCGCACTCGACCGACAGATACGCTCCATCCAGCGGGAGGAAGATAAAATTAAACGATCGCTCAAAGAAGCGGCCAAAAAGAATGACAAAGAGGTGTGTACCATCCTCGCGAAAGAGCTCATCCGTTCGCGGAAAGCGATCAACAAAATCTACACCAGCAAAGCGCACATCAATTCCGTGCAGCTACAGATGAAGAACCAGATGGCAACGGTGCGCGTCGCCGGTTCGTTGGCCAAGTCGACCGAAGTGATGCAGGCGATGCAGGCGCTCGTCAAGCTGCCTGAGGTTGCCGGTACGATGCGCGAAATGTCCAAGGAGATGATGAAGGCCGGCATCATCGAGGAAATGATCGACGAAACGATGGAATCGCTCGAAGACGTGGAGGAGATGGAAGAGGAAGCGCAAAAGGAGATCGACAACGTGCTGTGGGAGATTACGGCTGGTAAGCTTGGTGAGGCGCCGGCCACGCCGCTTGCAACTCCCTCGAAAGATGGACCGTCGACGTCGCGTGCCGAGGAGGAGGAACCGGAGGATGAAGAGGACGATATGAAGGAAATGCAGAACCGGTTGCAGGCACTGCGATCGTGAACAGAGCGCTATTGCCCACCTCCACTTCTCGCTCCCTCCCAGTACTGGCCGCCCTATTAGAGCGGGATGCTTTAGTACATCCTCACAGAAACACCACTTAAAAGGCACTGTTTGTCAGTTACGATCAAACTAGGTATTTTCGTTCCGCTTTTGTTTTTCCCTATTACGAATGATTAACAAGTTAAAGTATAAAAAATATATCCTGAAAGGAATTTCTTCCCAGATTATGAGTGTTACTAAAATAAATGCTAACTTAACTTACCTCGTCGCTCGATGTATATACTTCTTTCATCCCATACGTCCGGTTTTTCCGTTTTTTCAGTTCAAGTTCGCTTTTGTATTGTTGATTTTTCTTTTATTACCGCAACAAATGCCATAAAATACTTGTTTTTTTTTCTTTTCTAGTTTCTTCCCTTCCTTTTCTTATCTGATGTTTTTCGTCTGGTTTTGTATGAGTGGAGTGGTTTTTATATTTGATTTTCTTATTTTTTGCGGTTAAAGTCGCTTTCCACTTGCTCCAACTATCCTTTCCGGCTTTTCTTCTTCCTTCCTTCCGTTCTAATTCACACCTAACTGTACCGTACTTTACGCTTTACCTTAATCAGCTGTATTTATGCGTCTTTCTTGCATTGCAGTGGCGCACTCACTCTGTGTTCGATCTGGTTAAAATTTTATCCTTTCCATACTGCGACCACATAGCGCAGGTATTCCCTTATTGCTTAACGTATAACCGGTTCGGTGTTGCGGTTCCTCTATCTCTCGGTCGCGATCGATTCTACCGGCTTAGCATATCTCGAAATCCCAAATCAAACTAGCTAACAAAACAAATATTTAAAAGAAAGAAATACACCCCATGTGACACGCGTACGATGATGCTTGGATTAAAAGTGCAGTGTATGTGTGTGTGTGTGTGTGTGTGTGTGTGTGTGTGTGTGTGTGTGTGTGTGTCTGTGTCGGAAACCGGACAACGATGCGTCCTCGTAATTAAATATATGTTCAGTATGTGTAATACGCCAATAATATAAGAACACTTACATGTCCACTTTTCAAAAGGCTGATTTCGATACTTCTATTAGGTATAACTTTACCAAATTTTGGTATAATGATACAATTACATTAGCAATTGAACTATCTATAGTATCTTTATGTTTGTCGATAAACTCATCAATTATTGTGTAATAAAAAGAAAACATGAAACATGTTTGAACACCCAACACACCTAACCAAACCTAGAGTTGAAAAAGGTGAAGAAGGAATGCCCAAAACCATGAAGATTTTTTTGTTTGAATTTAAAAAAATGATGGATGGTCTTATTTTATGGTCTAATATGTTTAAGCCATTTAGCCATCAGAATCGAAAAAAGAACTAATAAACTTCAACTAACTTTCACAAAAAAAACTAGGTCGATTCGTTGAAAATTGGCTTTACAATATCATTTGTACATGATGTGTAATAGTAGGTGGTCTTATTTTATTGGCGATCATTGTATATGTATAGATGTATGTATGTCCATATATATCATAGTCACAGTCTCTCACTGCAAACCCGAAACACACGAGCACACTTAATAAGCTAAATTGTTGGAAGGCAGCAAAGCATTCTTCGAAAAGTTGCAGTCGGCTTTTTTGCGCGATCCAAACACACAAATTGAATAAAAGCAAAACATAGTTGTTTAGCTTTCGCTCCCTTCCTTTTTTTTTCTTCGTTGCAATTATTTATATGCTAGTATAGCGCTTTTGCTTCAATTTTCAAACCGACACGCCTGTTTATTTTTGATTTTGAACGCATATCGCGTACATTGTCCGAGTTTTTAAACCGGGTTTTCCTGTGTTAATCCCAACCCTTCTTTACTGTGTAACCTCCTTATTCTAATGCTTTGCAAAAGAGAACACAACACAGATCCTGATGAAACCTATTGCTATTTTTGTTGCACCCTAAATATACAAACCGTGCACAGAAGGATCAGGAGTAACATAATCGGTTGCAAGCACACGCTTTCTACCGAAACCTGCTGGTAGCGTAGTACAACAGACGTGAGGCAGAGCGATGATCATGATCCTGTGATGATGATCCTCCCATGCACAATATCAAACCTCGGGGCCACGGCGGAACCGAAAGAACAAACACAAAACCGATGCGCGTCTTGCGATTAGTACGTATTCCTAATAATCATCACAATGTTTCCCTTTTTTGCTAACACCACTACGCAGCTACCCTCTTCTATTCATCATTCCCGGGGTGGTTTCGGCTACTTTTGTTCATTATTACTTCCTCGGGTTGTATTTTACTTTGTATTATTTGCGTACGCAGTTTGTTCCTTTACATTAGCGGTAGCGTAATTATGAGTTCGTTTCAGTCATTGTTGCTTTTTTGCAATAAAAACGGTCATATGAATTTGGCGATGATTCCATGACCCACCTTCACACAACGTTTGGCCTGCAGGTAAAATTGCACAAATTTGAAATTTAAAACAAAAAGTTAACCGTCATCCTCTACCTTCCCGCGGATTTATTCCATCATAATCTGTCAGAAAAACGGACCAGAAACTAAAACGGGAAATGAATAGTTCGAATAGCACGAAACTCTTATTGTATGAGTATTTTGTGTAGCCTTCAGTTTTGTACCATTTTGTACAGGAGAATGCAATCACCACTGTAAGCACACACATACACACTTCTGGCGAAATGATTGATAAAGGTCCTGTTAATAGTGAGGCAAAGAGACAGCTTTTACATCCTCACAAAAATAAAACCCCAAACTGATATTTTTTCCTTAACTCGCCCCGTATGCCGAAAACTATGCCACACAAATAACCACACGTTTTACATTAAATTATGTGAAAAAATCCCAACTAAGATCTATGCACGGTGTTCGCTACTTTACACACTCTTCAGTGGACAGAAAAGAAATTACTTAAAGCACAACTCAATAGAGTGCGACAGAGTTCGCGCTCCTACTGCCGTATTTCTGTTACGATACTACGCATTTTTTTTAAAAGTGATAATCTAATCCCTCCAACTATCCGAACTCCTACTCGTATCGTTGCCTTTTTGCCACGGGGTACACCTGTTTCCCGGCCATCAGTAGTATAATTATTGGTAGTGTAATTAATTATTAGCATTATTGTTGTAAATTCAGCGCCTTTCAGCAGCGCCGACCGTGTTCCTAGTTTCAGACTCTGCTTTTTATCCAGAGGCTTTGTAAAAGCCAATGGTACTATATCTCGGTTTGCGCACACGCTTATCCCCTATCCAATCATTACCATTCGTTTGGCCGTTTTAAAACCTTCGCTTTTCATCACTTGCCGGTGTATGCCTTGGTTTTGTTGGGTTTAATGTAATATGTACTTTGCCGAGCCATATGTGTGCCTCAATGGTTCCCTCTTGGTGCAGTGGGATATAGGCTAGGCTAGTGCCCCACCAACAGATCCCGCACACACTTGCTTATATGTGTTCCACCCGTGTGGGATGCATGCACGTAGACATGATATTTATATACAACTATCAGGGTGTTGGCTCTGCTTACGCTTAGTCTTAGGTTCCTTCGGATGTTCTATCGACGAGCGTCGTGGGTTTCCTAACGTTACTAATGCACTTGCGACGGCAAGACCTGCCGATTGACCAGGAGGAGAATGCTGAAGGCCACCTGAAGGAAAGTAGGAACATCGTGATGAACTGGGTGTCCTTTGAATTTGCAATTATCACATCATGAACTTACCCGTTGGCAGCCGGACTAGAAGCGAAAGAACTGCCGCCCTGTTACCTTCACATGGCTCCAGCGCGATTGGACTGGGTGAGTCCTGCAAGCGACAAAAAATGGTTGTTTGACTTAACGAATGAATGAATGAAAGAATGTTTAAACATGGAAAATAAGTTACCTTTTTACGTTTCCGGGGCGCAGCGGTAATATTTTCTACAGCTGGCGATAGCTCGTTGTATTCTCTACTTTCAATCTCGACCAACACCTGCAATTAAAATTTATTTATTTATTCGAATTATTCGGTCTGCCGCATGGATTAACTCGTAGGAATATCTGATACTCAGACCCAAGGATTTATTGAAAATAGAACGGTTAACGAGTACAATACAAAAGAGAGTCTCATCCACCTACACTCCCAAGTCTTTTACGGAGGTTACTCGACCTATGAACGTGTCATGGAGGCTGTAGCTATATGAAACCTTACCAGATCTCTCAAATGAAATGACAAAACTTTTATCGGGACATAATAACAGACTATTATTACGATACAAAACGGGAAAAAAACTATTGAGGAAAACTTGTAGGGAACGACAATCAGCTCCATCATTTAGGAGGAAAATTTGAGTTCATCTTCGCGCCTCTCCTGCATTAAAACCTCATCCAATTGTCTCACCTGCGAAAATGGTCTCGACGCCATCTGTTCCATTTCAACAAATAGTCGCTGACGACGCCGGAACATGTCGTAGTGTTGCTTAATCTTCCACAGAATGGCCGCCATAACGAGGAGCAGAAGGAAACATCTACAAAACAAAGGGTAACCGTCCAGTTAATAACCTTGCTTGATAGAAACCTCACCACGCGTCCAATGGATCTTACGTTGAGAAGGTAATAAAGAACTGCTGCAAATTCAGCTTCGGATACTGCGAAAACGCTATCTGTATCCAGAGCGGTGGCTGAAAGTCGTACACGTACACGTAGAACGTTGTCAGCGTAACATTGTCCTCGATTCCAAACTGATGCTCCGCCTTCGAAAATCGGTACCGAAACGTGGAACAGTTGACCGCCGAAAACAGTGGCTTCTCGATACCGCCCGCCGTCCTGATCGTGATGTTCATCCTGGCCGCTACACTGCACGTGATGGTAAAGTCCGCATCAATGTCCGGCTTGACCGGTGAGTTGCGGAAATTGATCTGTGTAAAGTGGCGATCCTCCTTCTTCGAAAGGTTGAACGTAAACTGATAGTCGATCGTTAGATCGTAGTAGCACGAACCACGGCTCGGATCACCATGGTAATGGTTCGTGGCGTCACACTTTTCGCAATGATCACCGGCCAGTCCCTTGGTGCTGCAGAAGCACTTGCCCGTCTCACTGTGACAGTACTGTGCCTGTCCGTTGCATTCACACTTCTGACAAATGCCTCCATTAACCGGATTACCCCAGTAGCCCGACTTGCACTTGTCACAGTTCGGTCCAACGGTTAGATCGTTACACGGTTGCTTGCACGTCTTCGAATCGGGACAAGTACTATGTCCATTGCACTGACAACTAGGACAGTGCGTAAAATGCCACCGCTGGGCTGGACATTCGGATTCTTCGTGTGCCCCACTGTCTCCGCCCGGCAAACACTTACCCAACCCGGTCATCGAACCATCGTCGCACCAACCACAGGCCGGATCATCCCTACACTGGGCACAGGTGCGATAGAAACCGCACTGACTTTTCCCGCTGCTTGCCGCACGACATTTGCTCGAACCCGTCGTCCACTCGCGACACTGGCCGTACGGAAAGCTGGCAGTGTACGCATTCTTATCCACGCACCGCTGTTCATTCTGGCACCAGATACACTCTTCCTGCGTACAGTTACCGCACGACGTAAGTCCCGAGCAGGCCGGTGGACACGCATCGTTCAGTGCATCGCCCGATTTGTTCCGGCTGTACTGACACTTGCTGTGCTCGTAGTCCCAGTGGCAAACACTTACCGCCGTACAAGCATGGCACCCGTGCAGTTGCGCACACACGTGCTCCTCATTGTCCGGACAATCCTTGAGTGCCTTGGTGGGATAGAAATCGGCCCGAAACGTGTACGACACATCCGGGCACTTTTCCTTCACGCAGATACCCTTCCCGTTGCCGATTCCGCAAAACATACAACCGTACGCGGTCGAAACGCAACCCTGGCACGTGGTCAGCTGACTACATAACTCGTAATCCATCAGCTCCTGTTGGGTCATTACGAGTCGACTCTTCTTCGGACATACTTCCAACCCTTCTTGGTCACGGTCGAACAGCCGCTCGCGCTGTACAGCCGACGCCGGCATACATTTGCTCTTCTGTATGTCCCACACACACTTTACACCCGGACGCGTATTAAGACACTGTTCCGTCCGGTTAAACGCTTGACATTCTCCCGGTGTAAACTTTAGCATATCGTTTATCATCTGCCCATCGAATCCGCCGTAGATGTACAGTGACCGCTCGAAAACTGCCGCCGAATGGCCAAAACGTGCCAAATCCGCGTACAGATCCGCCGGCATCGGTTGCGTGTGCCACGAGTCACACAGCACATCGTACACCATCAGATCCCGGGAGTAACACTTTGCGCCAAAGCTGTGTGATGTATCGTTATGGGTATTACCGCCGAAAACCATCATCAGTCCAGGCGTTAGGAAGTTGGCCGTGTGCAGAAACCGCGCCGTCGGTGCCGTCTCCAGCAACGTCCACAACCGTTCGTGCGGTTCGTAGCTAAACAGTTTATTGCTTAGCAGCTGCGAACTGTCACTCTCCGACACGATGCCACCGTACACGTAAATACGGTCCCGCAGGGGATCGTAGGCAGCCGAATGGCCATAACCACCCTTTACCGGGTACCCACGCGTCTGCACGATCTTCCACTCACGCGTCCCAAAGTTAAACTCTTGCACCGTGTTGAGGTATCCGAACTGAGGCGAATGTCCAAAAATGACCACCATCTTCTGGGAACTTCCACCGCCCCCACCACCGGACAGTATCTTCTTTCCACCGCTCCCTCCCACCTGATCGTAGTTCGTTACGATCGTTGCCGTGTGTCCGGCGGAACGTAGCGGACCACACATCTCATACGTTTCGTTGCACTGTTCCGACTTGACGGTTATGTTTTCCCAAATCTTTGCACTCACATCGAATGCCCACAGCTCCCCACAAACGCCCTTGCCCTCGATGACACCGCCGTACATAAATATCTTGTCACCGAAGATGACCGTCGATGCGCCGTACCGCAACTCCGGCACCGGTTTGCTCTCGGTATGTGCCGTTTCCCACACCTTCCCGTTGAAATCGTACATGTATAGCAGGGCCGCCGCTTTCCCATAGCTTTCGCCCGCAATCACGTACAGTGTGTCGTGGAAAACAGCTGCTCCATGCGATGCACTGCCCGGCGGGGTAAAACCCTCCGTCTCTCCCGCATCGATCGCCGTCCAGTAGCCGTGTGCGATCGTTTGCGAGCAATCGTTCCCCGTGTATCCCGCACTGCAGATACAGCGTTGCTGCTTCTCGTTGCAAACGCCCCGTCCCAGATGGGCGGAACAATAGTTTGGACAGCGGGGAATATTGCAAGCCGCACCAGTAAATCCGACATTACAGCTACACAATCCATTCCAGCAATCGCCATTCCCGGAACAATTCAGTGACGAATCATTCGTGGGGCATGCATTCACCTGGTAGGAAATGTTAAAGCCGGACATATTGTACGCATCGTCACTGAAGAAGTGTAACAGGGCTGAGCCGGAATGGGCAAACACTTCCGGTATTCGACGGATGGTGAAATTTTTCCGATACATTAGCCCGCTAAAGACGGCCAGCAGCGGTGATTCGACCGAATCGCCATCGTACACGTACAGATGGTCCCAGCCACATTCGGTCGCAAACTCTTCCAGATGAAGCCGTATCACTGACGGTTGGGATGGACCGGTCGATACCTTGTCCGTGATGCTGTTGTGTTCGCGGGCGTCGATTAACCAGCTGCATTTGACACCAATCGAATAGTTGCCCAATCCATCGTGGATGCTGCCGGATGGATCCGTTAATCTGGAAGGGAAATTGACGATTCATGCATTAGTAAAATATTAATGGGAATTTGTTTATATATTTGACCTTTATTTCAATGATCACGTCCTACCCGGAAATGTTTTGCATTTTTATTCCATTGTTGCAATGCCTAGAAAAACGTTTTTTCTTTCATATAGCAAAAAAGTGGCCTAACGACCTGTTAAGGTCACACCGGCCATCTAATGGCTAGCTAGACTGCTGATAATAATACCACGTAGTTGGATATTCAATCATCACTAGCGAGAACAGTCCGGATGGGATTTGAACTCCGATCCTGCCGTCACCTGTCTACCGGGCCGGACTTTAAAGTTTATTTAAAACTCTATAAATTTTGTTAAACAAAGTATATTCTTTTTCCAAAAGTGGTGCGCAATCATCATCAGTTCCTCGCCTGCTCGCCCAGTGATATCATTGCCTACTGTTCTCGTTTTTCGTGATATATTTTCATCGTATCGCACTTTTCGGCTCGCCGTATTACGCGCATAGCCTACTTGGCGTCTTGCGGCTTCCAAATTTGCTTCCATAAAAGCACATCACAAGATAAAGACGATGACGGCGAACGGCCGACGCGTCTCTTTTGCTCCCGGACGGTCCGTCTACCTCACCATTCAGCGTAATTAACGTCCCGCGGGAAAGATAAGAAGCGCGATCCAGTACAACCAACAAATTGCCCAGGCAAACACACGGGGCAAAAAAAAACATCTTCCTGAAACGCAGAACCGTCAGAAGATGAGTATGAAACACCGATCAACCTAATTTACTCGTTGAGGCATTTTTTTTATTTTTCGTTCCGGCATGACCAATATGGATTATGGGTGTCTTTCAAAGGCGGATTGTTTGGTTTGGGAGATGTTTTTGAGTCGTTGTTGTGGGTTTCATTGTTGAAATTGGAAGCGTGGATGCGGTTTCTTTTATTGCAACTGTTTCTTAAAAGTTGTATATCGATGTTTATTTATAACTTCTACCAGAATGTAGAGATTATATGCTATCATCTTGCTTCACGCTGCTTCATTTCACAACAGCTGTTCGTTAGCTCGGTGTTTGTGTATGTGTGCACAAATACACACAACGACAAATGGACGAAAACTACTATTTACGCATCAATATATGGCAAGGCATTTGATTGGATTCACCGTATACAGCGTGCATATTGTTGGTTTTCCTAGCTTTTCCCCGCTTTTCCAGTGCCAACTTTAATCTGATTACAGAATATCAGGCCAAACTTGCTGGTTGTATCAAGAGCTCCCGGACTTTCAATGCTATGTCGGATGGTTTCTATCCGCTCGGTGCAGGGACGAGCGAGCTTCAAATGCAGGTCACTGGGACGGCACTTGGGACGGTATTGGTTCTTGTTCGGTTTTTGTCTTCTTCATCTTTTTATACCGCCCCTCTCCCTATGCTTTAGTAAACAGGTTTCGAATGTCGACACTTACCTAACCTTACCACCGCAGAATTGGCACTCGGACCCTTGCCAGCCATCCGGGCACAGACAGGTTCCGTTTTTGCAGACACCACCGTTCATGCATCGTACCTCCGTGCATCGGCTGCCGGGATCGGTCGCTCCAACTAGTCCCTGGCTCGAGACGATCGTAGGCCCAAAGTGGCATGATAAAGATAACAGCACCACCAACGAAAGACGACACAAGTCCATGGCACGGCCACCCGCCACCACCACTGACAGTGGCGTTGGCGATGGGCCACATTTTCTTCGGTACTTGGATTTGTGCAGCAGATAAACAAACATTTGCAGATATTCGAGCGGCATTCCGCTTCGCTGCGCTTCCGGAAGACCACTCCACTTTCAAACGGCGAATCACCCGATTCGGGCCAGTCTACGCTGTAGGCGCAACAGAACTGTGCACCTCTCCTCAACTCTTGTGCGGCGCTAGACACTGACACACTCCACACACACACATACATGCACTGTGTTCACTAGCCTGCGGCAACGGTGCCTTCGATTATCCCCTTTCCACTAAACCGAGCGGCCAGTGCTCCGGATTGCTCCGATGGCCTTTGCACTGCCTTAGCACAAAACAAATAACACACAATAGGGCACAAATAAGAAGTAAAAAATTAACCGAAACAAAGTAGGCTATGCTACGATGCTGCCAGAACAGATTTCGGTAGTGGGTTGAGGAAGAGAGCTTTGCTTCCTGCTGTCCAAAAACAACAGCAAAAAAAACTCGTTGGACGTAACCGATGCACACACCGTCTCACGAACGCACTTTTGCAGCAGACGACCCCACCAGCAGACGAAGGTCTAAGAGGAAGAGCCCTCCTGCCGTCTGCCGCCCTACTTGCAGCCCCACCGCTCGGGATCACACACACTCTTTTGCATGCACATACGGAGCTGGCCAGGCGCGGGCGAAGGTTCACGATGGGAATGCAAATCTTCCTCTTTCGCGACTCACTTTCCTTTCGCTAGCGCCATTGCACCACACAGCGGAAACCGTGTCACGAGCGGAGTGTCACATTCTGCAGAGGCAGAAAAAAGAAACCTGGCTGGCTAGCTCACAGCTGTAGCTCGATGGCTCCCGTACCACCAACAGTTCTGTATAATTGTAAATTACGAACGTTCAGTTTTCCCGTGTTTCTTCTGATAAATCTTAATTTAACCTGACTATTCCAGCCAGCAGTGGTCTGACGGAAGAGATTTCCTCCTATCTTTTCACTCCTTTCTTTCTTCGGTGTGACTTTTTCTTTGCTTCTCCACTGTCACAGCTTGTGTTGGTTGTGTTGTTTGATGTTTTTATTTACGTATTGGTACTTTGACGGTACTGAACGGACAGGTGGGTGACATTTTGTGCAGTGAAATTGCTTGAATAGTGATAATTTGTGGAAAATACATTTAGTTCTAACAATTGTGGTATAAACCTATTGACTTAAATGACACCAAATTGGCGAAAATGCGATATTTCTATGCATACACCTTCTGTTGGCTCGATTCAATATGTGTGAGTTAACTGTTCCTTTGTTTCTTTAAAATACTTCAAATTTCACACTATACACGCTTCCTGCAAAATATTGTAGAGATAAAATTATTAGAAACGCGGAAAATTAATAGCAAATCAAATGAAAAAAAAAAAAACATTCCCCATGGCATTTATAGAGTTCCGCCATTCAGACAACAATCGACCAAAGAAGCGTTTCGTCGATGGTCGACTTTGATCGAGTAATGCAAAAAAAGACCAAACAAACACGTCAAATGCACACGGCGACGGAGAAAGAAAAACCACAACGAAAAGAAAGAAGCATCTGTCAAGCTCTCGAGTCGCAAAACGAAAATTTTTTGAAAGTGTCGTAAAGTTCTAGATAAAATTGTTGCTTGTAAACGCTTATCCAAAACAAACCGTGCTGCACCAAGCATCGGTGTACTCCGGTTCTGGCAAGGTGACTGGTTTCACAACCTGTGCACGCAGGACAGCACAACGTACGGGGTATGCCTATAACGCGATACTTGCGTGCCAGCGGTAGAGGAAACTACTATCACCGCGGTTCCGTGAAATGGCATCGCAGGCGCGGCGGGGGCGCCCACAATGGTCAAATGCCGCGAGAATACAACAACCAAAGCCAACCTGCATCCGCCTACACTACTTACCATGGGCAGATGGAGCGTCGGTCGCGTGCAATTTCCCCGGACGAACGATTGTTGGCACAGCAAGACAGAGTGTTGTTGTCGGAGCGGCCGTCCCGGGAACGATACCGCGCTGCTGCGGACGACTACTCCCGGCACAGTGCTAGCCGTGAGCGTAGTTTATCGTCCGTGCTGAGCGATATTAGCTCCGGAAGCAGCTGTTTTGGGACGGTACGGGCAAGCGAAGCGTACGGCAGTCCGGTGTACGAAGATCTTACGGACGAGGATGATATTCGATCGCTGGACCTAATGACGGAATCCTCCATGAACCTATCCGTAGCACCACCGCCGGTAATAAAGCACAAAAAGCGCAAAAAAGACAAGCGTAAGAAGGAAAAGGCTCGGTTACGGGAGCGCAAACGTGCGAAAAAGGATAAGCGACGCCAGAAGGAAATACTCGAGGAGCGAATCTGTCCACCAGAGCACGAGGTGGCCCAGTCGAAGGAAATATTCGCTTCCGGTCAAAACATCCTGGTAAGCGTAAGCTTCATCGACAACGACAAGTCGAAGGATCGAAACGATCGACACAAGAAAAGCAAGCGAAAGAAGACCAAAAGGGAAAAGACTCGCGAAAAGCTAATCGTTACCAAAGAGGAACGTGCATCCGATACGGCAACGTCTGCCCGCAGTCCTCACAGAGACAGTCCCAGCTCCGGGCGAGAGCTCGAAACGAAAGACGTCAAGGAAAAGTACAGCTTAAAGCAGCAACAGACAACACAATCGGAACAGGAAAAGAAACAGGACAGCCAACAGCAGCTACAAAGTGAACAACATTCAACATCGGTTCATCAATCACCTGATCAGAAGCTTCCTCCCGCGAAGAAGAAAAAACTTGATCCGGGCGTTAAACCTGTCATGGTGATCGATCTCGAACGATCGCCCGGCGGTCAAGTAATATCAAGCCCGAAGGAGATCATTGTGCTGAGTGACGAGGAAGGCAAAAGGACGCTGGCACAACGGGGTATCGGTAAAGAAGAGTCGAAACCAAACGAAGCGGATCAAAGTAATCGCGGTCCGAACACCCCACCGGAACCGGCGCCCAAATCGCCTGACTCGTACGATCCCTTCGAACCAACGAAATCCTCTCCCAGCACGGCCATTTCGAGGCACGACTTGGGTAGCATATCATCGCTCAGCTTTCTCGACCATCACACCCAACAGGATGGACAGAAAGAGTCGAAAATGGACTTCCACCCCCACCATCACCATCATCACTCGGTTGCTCATCATGGTCTCCACCACCATCATCCACACCACGGGCATGGCCACCATCATGGGCAGGAAAGGTTAATGGGACAATCCGACCAGCAAACCGGTCCGGGAGCAGTGTTCGGTAGCGATGTGCTCGATCTTCATCCGGACTCACCGTTCGAGAAGATGAACAATCTTAACAGCAGTCCATCGCGTACGACCACCACCGGTCCTTACCATCACCTGCATCATCCGTCACCGATGAAAGCGATCATTAAATCGATGCCGAAGAAGCTGCTTGCATCGGGCAGTGGACGAACAGATCACACGCGATCGCACGGAATGGCGGGCAAATCGAGCCAAACAAATGCGACGATCGGTGGTCAACCAAGCGGTGGAGGTACGACGAGTGGTGGTGCGACCACGAGCGGTGGAGTTCCCTTCGAGGATGAGCTGAACGATGGTGATATTTCACCGTACTCACCCCGTTCGAGTGATTGCGATGAGCAGATGTTTGAACCACCGAGCCACGATGGCAATGGGGAAACGCAAACCATCGCACTGACGGTCGACAATCTTCGGAAGGTGTTTGGCAACGATCCGAAAACGTTGTACGGTGATCTGCGGAAAAGCTATCAGCATCGATCGGTGATCGCTGTGGATGAAATGTACAAACGTAAGCGAAAGCAGACTTTTTTTATAGTGATAAGGAAGAAAGATTAATGATTTTGTTTCTACTTACTTTTATTTAGCTCATAAAATGACGTTAGAAATGCTGGATGAAATACCTGACTCGGCCGTTGATATGCAGGTGAAGGAAAAGGTAAGCAATATGGCAAGAACCATCGTGTCGTCACCATGTATTGTTGGACGTTCCGGTATGAGCCCTGCAAAATAGTTCATTTTTTCAAAATCGTTCCGATCCGATCCGTTCGTCCTAATACTTTCATTTAATTCATTTCGTTTTGGCTCATCATAAATTTCTCAACACTACTACCATGGCAACTGATCACTCGATTGATCCAACTCTTTCATTTCATCATCTCCTCCCCAGCTCATCAAAAAGCTCCAGCGCCAGGAACGAATAGTGGAAGAGGTGAAACATTTCCTTAAACCACACTTCAATAAAAAGCGCATCGACAAGGACGAGTACAAGGAGATAATGCGAAAATCGATTCCCAAGGTAGGTATCTCGTACCGTATTGTACTCACTATTTGCTGTGTATGCGTAATGATCGTTTTTATCTGGTCCTTCTTCGTTACAGATATGTCACAGCCGATCGGGAGAAATCAATCCGGCCAAGATACAGGCCCTGATTACGGCGTACGTTAAGAAAGCAATTGCCAAGCGGAAACTCATCGGTGGTGAGATGGGTTCCGCTTCCGGCACGCCGTTGGCAAACCTCGGTAGCTACGGACATGCACATGAACCTACGGCTACTGCCACCACGGCAACACAGCCACCGGTGGTGTTAATGAACCGATGAAGTTAAAGTGCAAGGAAATTCGTGTGACGCCCAGTTCCGTTCCTAACGTCGGTGAAAAGTACTAGTGATGTAGATAAACCGCGAAGAGGGGGTGAAAATAAAGACGACGAGTGAAATGTGCGCTGGAAACCGTGGCCTCCCTTGTATCGCGCAAAGGAAGATGGTGATCGAATGAAATGTGAATCGAATCGGTGTCGTCACTCTGCTCGCCGTGATCCTGCTGTAAGTGCATACTTAGCTGGTCATATAGCGTTTTGCTCGGTCGTAATGAAATGTTCCGTGCGTTACCGGGAGTTTTTTGTTTCTTGTTAGCCGTGCAGTGTACTCGTACGCGGTTACAATGGCTATCCCCGTAGCAACGGTTTTTACACGCTTCCGCTTCAGCACCACATATAAAAACGTCGCGGTTAGTGTTTAATGTTTGTGTACATAATACATGTTGATTTCATTCAGGAAAGTAGCGCCGTTTATTTTATCCACGTGCCGACAGTCTTGTAAATGCCAATTTTGGAAATTCGACGGTGCAAGAGTGTGTCCTTAAATCCTTCCATCGTGTTAGTGCTGGGGTTGATGAATAAGTGACGTGTGTTTGTGTGTAATAAGCGGTCTAATCTCACCGTTCTGTGAATCGTGGATTGCAAGAGAATCTTTATGAAGAAGCTGAAGAACAGAATGAGTGAAATTTTATGAGTGGTGACCAACGGCAAATGCAATGTAGCACATTAGGTTTTTTTTTTCTCTCGATATTTACATATCTTCATGCGTTACCCGTATAATTTTCGCATCGTTTCGTAGTCGTATTTTCGGTTTTTATTTTGTAAGGAAACGAAAAAAAGGTAATTCACTATAAGTGTGCACAGTGAGGCGCTGTGGGTGGGCAACAAGGTTGAACGTTAGTGTGCATCATTCGGAACGGTAGTTGCACGACAAAAAGGGCCTGTGTACTCCTCTTCCTCCTTACAAGAGTCACTTAATTTGTGCTGTATATGGTATCGTAAGTTCTTTTTAGTAAAATCCCTCAAAAGATACTGTACAGTATATTATTCGATAACGAGAGCGCGTTTGTCGTCCGCGTAAGAGCAAGACTGTGTATGTAGTCTATTCTTCTGCATGAGTAATTTAAAAGTTAAACAGTCACGAAGTCGCGAAGGCCACTGGACGCGACAAAGGCCGGTTGGTAGAGCCAAAAACCGAGAAATACGCATCAACAAAGTGGAAAGGGTCTTTTTTAAGTGCAGCAAACATCAAAAAGAGAATTTATTAAATTACCGCCCTGTGGTGGGATATAACATTGAAAAATCCTCCGATTCGGTATGTAAAAGTATGTGATGACACCAACACCGGGGGACACATGTACACACAACAGCACACACACACATCCGGAAACTTATAGGATTTAGAGAGAATTCTCTACTACAATTGTCTGTTATGACGAACAAACAAGAAAATAAAATGTAAATAGTTACGAAGTGATTTAAACAGAAAACAAAACGCCCCATGCGTTGTATCTATTCTACGCCACAGGTCTTGATGGAACCGGAAGAAGACCGACAAGTAAAAGTGTGTGAATGTACCATCATCTGCAAAATAAGTTATGGATATGATTGGTATTAGTTTCTTCAGATCTATAGTTTCTCTATACTTAAAATTTTATCCCTATGTATGCCAGAATTATCCGACCACAAAAAGCAGTATTGAAATCTTTTGTGAAGAACCAGTACGGTTAGCTACAAATATCTATTAAGAACACAGTAATCTGTCTTTATTAGTTCGTGAGAAGGTGGACCGGTGACTAATATGATCGTCCTTTAGACTTCATTCTACTAGATCGAACCAACTAGTTCCCTATGTTTTACGCCTTGTGATGAACGAGCTTTTCTACCGAGTCTATTACTGGTAGGGTATGTGTCCGCCATTCTCGTCACGTTTTCCAAACATTGTATCCTTGCAGTACTGGTTACGTCGAAGGTTATCTTCGACACGACACCGACAGTTAGCAAACGGGGAGAATAATTGCGTCCTCCATCAGTCGAGGTCAGGATTCGCGAAGTTCATTAGTTGTAGGCATGCTGTTTCAAAAAACAACTTTCAACTTGGATTTCGCCAAGGTATCAAACCTCCTCTACCGTTTCCAGATATTCACAGGAGGATTTTATCTCTACAGTCAGATCTTCCGACATACAGGTAGTTTGTCTTCGTCCTGTTTAACACTAGGAGTTGTGATGCACCTTTCTTTTGTATCTACTGTGTAGTTTCATCGTTATGGAACCATTGCAATAATCATCCGCTTCGTTAGTTTCTTCCGTTGTAAAGTGTTTTGATTTGTTGGCAGTGTGTTAACGTAGACCAGATATTAACACGAAATGATCGCAAAACTGGCTATGGACAGCTACGATTAAATTAAAGCAAGGATGTCAGTAATGTATATCTATTGAGCTGAATTGAACACACTTTATTGAGATGCCTGTTTGAAGCACACGGACCATATTATAAACTGCAAACTTATGACAAAAAAAAATCATTGACACCAACAACTACCTATTTTTGTCTGTACGATTCATTGATGTGTTCATATCCAAGCTTCATAAGATACTGGAACGATTTGCTTTGCGTCAGATCGCCCAACTCTGGCGCATTCAGAAAGCTTTCCAATGGTGGCAAGAAGTTTTCCAGGTCACCCGCATCCGAGATGTAGCAAAGATCGATCAGCCTAAAGAACAGTATGTTTTGCATACTGTCCAGTGGAGCATTTTTGTTGTACTCTTCCCACGAATCACGCTGGATCGCTGCGCACCAGATGCGATGGCGAATCTCGATCGGATCTTCAACAAACGGTAGCAACGAGAGCGCATAATGGAATTCCTTTTCACTCGACTGGCTATACTCATCGGCAATATAGAGCTGTAATTAGAAATGCGTGAGGAAAAGTAAGAATTGAATTCAAAAATATAGTATAATGACAATTTTTAGCTTCCTTCCTTACGTCAACTATCTCTTCGGGTGTGAGAACCTTCACATGTTTCGTGTCGTATCCAAATATATCCAGTATTTCTGTCGGAATGTTTTCCTGTATCTCAATCAAATCTAATTCAGCGTTGATTGCATCGATCTGCGCCTGATAGGTGTCACCTTCCGCCGCCAACAGGCACAACTTGGCTAGACAAAGTATAGCTCTCTTTCTTGCCAGTAACTCTTTTTCCCGCTGGGCCAATGACAGGAGTACGTCGGCTGCTTGAGCCAGCTCACCGTTAAACAGCAGCTGTATCCAGGCCATCGATGGATGATCGACCAAAAAACGGGCTAACGCTGACTGATTGTTCTTGAAGCGATGCAGTATATCTCCCTGCTTGTTCTGGTTCATGTGCCAGCTGATGGCGAACTGCGAGAAGTCGTGCTCTTTGTACCGCTCGATGTACTCATCCAACCGTTCCTGGTTGTTGGTTTTGTCGCATATTTCCACCAACGTTTGAAAGTCCAAATACTTTTCCGCCAGCTTCGCCGCCATCTCGTACTGTTCCGCTTCCACTGTTGCGAAATGTATCAAAAAGATGTTTGTTAAGTAAGAATTGTACTCGTAGTTGCCTTAAGCAATCGCTTACCTAAGGGATAAATAAGATCGATCCGCTGTGATTCGTACTGTTGTAACAGGACGGCATACTTTTCCTCGTCATAAACACTTTCCAGATAATTCTTTCGCCCGTCCAGCACATAATCGATCAGCTCGGTCATGTGCTTGAAATGTTTCATACGGAACTCCGGTTCCGCCGTGCCCTTCACACCGTGGCGCAGTGTGCTACTGATTAACTGCAGCAAAACATCTCGCAATCCTCCCTTTCCGGACATCGCTGTCCACGGTATCTGCTCGTAACGGTTGCGTAGCTCCTCGCGGATCGTGTATGTACTGGCTTTCGATTCTCGGTACTTTAACACTTCCTGCAGGACGGTTAGGACGATCGTGTTGACCTCGACCAGTGCTGTCTGAATTTGAATCGATGTAAGCTCCTGCTGAACGTATGAATCTACCAGCTCGCTGAGCACCTTGAACAATTCCTCTACTCGATGCGTCTGTGCGTAGAACAGATCTTGTGGCGTTAGATTGGGGAACGGAACCGTACGGTTCGATTGTCGCAGTACCAAGTTGATTGCCTCATCGATGATTCGTGAATGACTGTTGTGTAGACATTTGATACCAATCGCAGCGACTATCTTTTCCCCTATGTCCGACAGGCACAGTGATGTTGGACGGGCATCTCGCGAATCCATCGTCAACGGATTTCTGACCCCATTCAAACGATCCCAAAGATTCCTACTGCGCAAAAATTCAATAAACTGCGAATACGCAATATTCTTCTCTCGTAGCTGTTGAATAATTTGCATCGATGTGGAAGAACCGAGCGCATGCTTGTTTGTGACCTCCCAACGTGGATCAGCAGCCGGTGTATCTTGGGCAAGATCAATGGCAATTTTAAGCACCGTACGATCAAGCTCACCATCCACCTGATCACGCTGGCTAACGGATTCTAGCAATGAGAAGATTATTTCATCCGCTGCCACCGTGTTACGCTTTATGTGGTATATAAAGGCTGCCTTCAGCTGCTGTACCGGATCTTGCTGGTGCATGTCGTTCTCGGTAGCAATTTCTTCCGGATCCAGCTCGTACAAGATCAAATTTCCCGCATTGGTAGTTGCCGGTGCAAAGATCGACTGCTGCATCAGAACGGTCGCATCTGCTACGGAACAGTTCGGGTTGAACATATCCGACGAAACGGACGAATTGAACATATCGCTCGGATCGAAATCGGATGGCGTTACGATAACCATCCCGTTGAGACGCGAGAAAAAGAGTGGCGTATTCTGGAAACAGTTCCCCATCAGGATCATGTCTTCACGTGCGTGAAATTCAAGCTTTTCCACCTCTTCGCCACCGGTTGTAGTGGGACTGCTTCCCTGACTACTGATCGCATCGGTTTCCGTTAGTGCCACAGGGAAAATGTAACGATCGTTGTACACGTAGGCAAAGCTGCGATTAGCAATGAACCGGAAATCGATCAGCTCCGCCAACCGTTCCGCACTGTAGAAACCCTTGTAGCGCATGATGGTGCTTTCTTTGAGCGTGAACGTGCTGTCCGATTCGAATATTACCGTCATTAGTGCGTAATAGACTTGCGGAGAACGTTGCTCATTAACGGCGGCCGCCAGTATGATCACACCCCGATCGGTTGCCTGCATGTCCAATGCCCACAGCTCAATTTCCGACACGTCACGGGTGTTCCATAACTTTTGGTAGAAAAAGTCACGCATCTTCTTCATAATGTCAGCATCCTCGCTAAGGAATCGTTCGTTTCCACTGTGTGGCTGAACGGCCCAACGTTGAATCCACCGATCGGCTAACACTGTGATGTGCCATTCGGTGGGGTTTTGGGAGATTTTTTCGCAACTTATTTTAACCAATTTCTGGAAGGTAAACGAGTTAGTAAGGAGATAAATGAATGGCAAGCGCTTTTTTTGGTTTGTTACTTACATTCTCACGCTCCTGATTGTTATGCATTCCGATGATGATAGAAGCGAATCGTTTTCCAATACCACCGAAAAATCCGGACGGAGGTTTAATAAGCCGTGGAACGATCATGTACCGCCCATTCTGTAGATGTACATAAAGTCTCATCAAGCTACACGTGGTCGTGGCTAGCACAAATTCCTGTCCACCGAGACCAATCAACTGTTCAAATTCCTGTCCCTCAAGTATGTTGCACTCGTCGATCGAAGAACCATCGTGAGCGATCGACTGCCAGTAGCGTACATCACCGGCTGGTGAAACGGCCAAACAGGAAGCCATCTGGTGGCCCTCGTTCACAAACACCGTCACCAACGATGCCTTGTGACCGATGTCGCAGTGTGGCAGTGTTAGCTGACGGCATTGACCAGCGTACGGACGCCGTGGGGTAGAGAAAGTTTCCATCCCAAAGCCGGCGGTTGGTCTATGGTTCGGATTGTCACGATATTGCCAAACGAACAGACGACGCCCCTGCACCAACCAAGCCCAACCATTTTGGCTGTAGTTTACCGATACGTTGATGTTTCGCTCGTTGAACGTAAGCACCTCGGTCACCTGCACCGGCAGCGAAAAGCCGTACGATTCCAGTATGTTGTACTCAGATTTGGCAACCACGCGCATTGTGGACACATTCGAACGCGACGATACGCTGTAGCGGCTAGATAAACGAGAACGAGAGAAGGATTAATTAAAAAAAAAACTCACTTTAACAAAACACCCAAACACAATACCCTGAGCCTTGACGAGCAAACGTGCTGGAGTTGGTTGACCGTGCCCCGGCAGAGAATAGTGAACCACCGAGCGACTGACGCGATTTCGACATTGTACTGTTTTTAATAGGGCCGGGACCAAACGAAAATCTACGATCCATGGTTGCGACACAAATTTAGGCTTTGCTCTCGAATTCTACACACACTTTTTTGTACAATTTTACAATACAATCGTTTACAGGTTTTGATGTGCTCTCGCGCTTTTTCCTGTTTATTGTCAACATTCACTCTGACAACGCAGCCGGCATGAGCGTAGCGTTTATAACGTCGTGTTGCGTACTACACACTCTGCTGCAGCTACAGTAGTGTACAAAATTTGGCATGAAATGCGTGAATTGCATGTGGTTATCAATTTATAGTGGATTAACAATTTTTCTAGGGAAATAAAGCTTTTCGACTTAACATAAGCCGAATAAAAGCATTAGAAACTACTTTTCCTCCATCTTTAACTCCATACAAACGAGCAAAAATGCCTTGCACGAAGCCACCTGTAATCAGGCTGGATACTTTCTGCGTACTTGCAGTACGCAGCCAAAACATGTTCAACGTGTTCAGTTCAAATCTAGCAAATAGCTCATATTTTAAAAGCGATTTAAATTTTCATGCACTTTCGCTTTCGCACAACAAAACGAATGGTAAGCATTACCTTCGCTACCACCGGACTTAGCGTGATCACTTTCCGGATTGATTCCCCCCTGTGGAAGAAACCTTTCAAGTGTTGGTTGTTGGCCGAAAGCGACCACTTCAACAACACATCTACGAATTCATCATCGAACTTATCCCAAAATCGTTTTTGTCCCCATTATTGGGACAAAAGACAACATTGAGACAATGTTAATCTACCTCAAAAATATGTTTTGACGGTCAACCATTAGACGTCCTAGAGCGCCTTATTTTCCATCTTCATCGGAAGTAGCAATCGCGGTGTGGACGGACTCTTCTGGCAGACTTTCTTAGAAGTTATGGATCGCTTCCGTTCCTTCGGACGGGTCTTAGGCGGCATAGGGAGACGAGCGAGAATGAACAACGAGAAACCTTAGTAAGGTGCAGCGTTAGTCAGCCATTGGTCGCGGGAACTTAGTTGCAAGACATGGTACATTCGGCAATGTACGGTGGTCACGTCACTCACCACACGAGCCTACACGACGAAACGAAGGTAGCACGGTGTTTACACCGGTTGGAATGCATTGTATCAAATGACACGGGGGGTGGTGATGGCTCTGTGGCTTCGGGAACGCTCACACACAGCGGCGGTGTGGCCAAAGGACCGGTTTATTAGATGTAATGGTGATAGTTCAATTAGTCCGTGTGCGATCGTGGTCGATGTAGGAACCCTCTCTCTCTCGGTGAAGCGGTGAAGAATTGTTTCAAAAAGTCATTAGTTTTTAGTCTTTTAATAACCGGATAACCCTGGCTAGTGGCGAGTGCTTTACAATACTAAAATATCATAATCGCTTTTGAACCTACAGTGTATTAATAGCGCTCATTTTGGCTTCATTTCTTAATAGATCGATGGTCATGGTTGATGAACGTACGCCATTAACATCGGATCTTTCCGGTCCACTTCCGCTGGTGTCAGGTCCTTCAGGAAATGTGCATCACCTGAAGTCACACGAAAGTGTTCGCGAACGTCAGGTTCGAACATTCCAGTGCTGGATATGTTCGGCCATCATGTAAGCCAGTATTAACTCGGAAGAAATAGAATTAAGAACGAACGCTTAACGTAATTGTCTTCCTTTGGGAACCTACCAACAGGGGTGCATTCGCGCTGGCGATCGTGATCAGCATTAGTTACATCATATTCGGCGATGCGACGAAGCCGCCTCTTGATGGAGCCAATACTACGGCGGCGGATTTTCCTGAGCTCTTAAATCTCATTAGTTTCCCACTGGCCGGTAAGTAATGGAGCTGTCAGTTGGGAAGGTTAAGAGAAGTGTTGGCTTAAAGTGTTGCTTATTGATTCATTTCCAGATGAACTACCTCCTCAGTGGAACGGTACGGATGTGAGTGAAGATGCGAAAGCGGCCGCAATAGCAGAAGGCGAAAAGGCACTCGGTGATAAGGAGTTGCTGGAGGAGACACTTTCTTCACCACCAATTAACTCGCCCTCCTTCCGTCATCAGAAGTCGGTCGGTGCAACGGTGGCCGCCCGGTTAGCGGCCAAGGTTGGATTTGTCGAGGATCGTGCTACGAAGGCACTGGTGCGAAGGCTTGACATCCGTCACCGAGGATCGATTGGTCGAGGACCGGTGATGAATTTGCCTCGGATGCACCGTAACCCGCAATGTGATTTTAACGCTCGATACCGATCCGCGAATGGAACTTGCAACAATAAGGAACATCCGTTCGAGTATGGAGTTGCGATGATACCGTTCCGGCGTCAGCTAAATCCAGATTATGCTGATGGTATTTCTGCACCGCGTGCTTCCGTCGATGGCGCGGAGTTGCCCAGTGCTAGACAAGTTTCGCTGGAGATTCATCGCCCGTCGTACCACAGCGATCCTAACTTTAGTGTAATGCTTGCGGTCTGGGGACAATTTCTCGATCATGACATAACTTCAACGGCATTAAATCAGGGTGTGGACGGGAAACCTATCGAGTGCTGCGATCCAGGCCAGCCACAACATCCGGAGTGTTTTCCCGTTCCGCTGGGTCCAGGAGATCCGTACTACCATCAGTATAATGTCACCTGCATGAATTTTGTACGCTCCGTACCGGCACCAACGGGACATTTCGGCCCTCGGCAACAATTAAATCAAGCCACTGCCTTCATCGACGGCTCTGTTGTGTATGGTTCGGACGAGCAACGTATGAAGAAGCTACGGACAGGTGAAGGGGGACGGTTGCGTATGCTACGCACACCAGATGGCCGACAATTGCTTCCGGTATCGACTGATCCGCTGGACGGTTGTAACGAGCAGGAAATGAATGCAGCCGGCAAATATTGCTTCGAATCGGGTGATACACGAGCCAACGAGAATCTGCACCTTACCTCGATGCACCTGATCTGGGCAAGGCACCACAACAGTCTGGCCGATGGATTGGCCCGAGTCAACCCGCACTGGGATGATGAACGGTTGTTTCAGGAGGCACGACGCATTCTTGCCGCCCAGATGCAACACATCACGTATGCTGAGTTTGTGCCGGTAATTGTCGGCAATGAAACGGCCTCGAAGATGGGCATCCTGCCCGAATCGACCGGTCGCGATGATACGTACAATGGTTCGGTAGATGCTTCGATCGCGAATGTGTTTGCTGGCGCTGCCTTCCGATTTGCGCACACGCTTCTTCCTGGACTGATGAAAAAAACGCGCAATCCAACGTCGTCTAGCTCGGGCATTGAGCTACACCGGATGCTGTTTAATCCTTACTCGCTGTATGCGCACGATGGGTTGGATAATGCGATCGGTGGTGCCATGAGCACGGCTCTGGGGAAATACGATCAATACTTCTCCACCGAACTGACGGAGAAGTTGTTCGAGAAGGCGGACGAACATTTGCTGCATAATCATCCGTGCGGGTTAGATTTGGTGTCGCTCAACATTCAACGCGGACGGGATCATGGGCTGCCGGCCTATCCTCGTTGGCGCAGACACTGCCATCTTACTCCGGCGGATAGCTGGAGCGAACTGGAGCGTATTGTAGATCCGGAATCATATAAGCAGATGAGGAGCATCTATCACGAACCGGCCAACGTGGACGTTTACTCGGGTGCTTTGAGTGAGCCGCCGGTTAAGGATGGTATCGTGGGACCGTTGCTAACCTGCCTGCTGGCGGATCAATTTTTGAGGTTGAAACAGGGTGATTCGTTCTGGTACGAACGACGACGAGGGCCTCAAAGATTTACTGAAGGTACGTTGCAAGAGGAAAAAAGCAATCAAACGCCAAACATGTTCGACGACGAAATACAAAAGCACATAAAATGCATCTAAGTAGTCTTAGACATTTGTGTGCGCGATTCCAAGGCAACAACAGATCCATGTATCGAAGATTGTCTGTAGTATAAGGTAAGATAATTGTTCTTTTCAACTTCTTCACAGGTCAACTGCAGCAAATTTACGATACGAAGCTCTCAAGCATTATCTGCCGTAATTCGGATAACATCGAGCAGTCACCGGTTCATCTCATGAAGCGTACCGATTCAAAGACGAATCCCGAAACGAACTGTAAGCAGTTGGATACGTTCGACTTTGAACCGTTCCGTGAGGACTCGACGTCGCAGCCTAGCCATAGAACGGCTAAAATTGCAACCGATCGAATGAAGGTGCTAGTACTAGAACCAAAGTCTACCGGAACTACCACCACACGCACCACAATGGAAACGGATATGGTGGATAGAGAGAAGGCAACAGAATTTATCACGACGGAAACGACGACCGAGACACTTCTGACGACAACGACGAATTCTGGAGCGTAATTTTTTGGGTAAGAACAAGGTTTTTTTTGAGAATTGTCTACTACTGATGACTTAATCTGCTACAATTTATTATATCGAAGAATACTTTTGAATTGGTCCTTAATTTCTCTCTTCTACAAATGTTCGTTAAATAACCTTTTTCTGCCTAGATGAACCTTCGTGTCCATGGGTGCCTTCGGTTGTGTGCACGTTTGTAATCGTACTACTCGAATCCCCGGACCTAATGTTTGGACAGGGCAAGGGTGAGATTGGAACGGAACCGTGAGTAATTAAAAGGACTGCCGACGCACACGCGCCTGAAACACGTTTTCCTTTTTGTATCCACTGTCTCGCTCTCGCCAGACCGTATTCCCATTTCACTCTGGCTAATGAATGGCACTGATAGTAGATTTCCCCAGCATAAGCCAGGGCTACCCGGTATTGTCGGTGTGTTGTCACTGGGGAAGTACAATTCGCTCCCTTGTCTCACCGGATGGCACCCACTTTTGTTCGGCGTACTCTGCCGTTTTGTACATAGCTAGAGCATGTTTTCGCCCTGTTGCCTGTAATCGGTTCCATCCACCGCCATCGAACGCACCATCGCACCTAGCACAACGATGGTTTCGGGTATCTTTCTTTTCGTTAGACAGAAATGTCGGTACAACCGCTATCTCCTATGCGTTCTGTGCGCCTGGTAGAATGGACGCTTAATGAGTGAAATCTACGGCCACCATAGAGTTGCCGTGCACATAGTAGCCCCAGCTCCACAGCAAGCGACAGGCGACAAAGATAAATGAACGACGTCGGTAGGGTTTCGCTGATGATGTGTGTGCTGCACGACTTGGTAGGGTGGGTAGGTTTCTGGTAAGGACTGTCCGGATGAGAAGTACGACTGCGTCGGATTTTTGCTGATGAGTGCTGGGAGAGATAGAGATAGTAGGGCATTGTTTTAGCAGTACGAGGGGTTGTGTATGGTGTGATTGGAGGTAGAGAGGACATTAATTAGTGCTTCGAAACGTTTGAGGGAAGAATGCCATAGTGAGGTGCACAAAACAGAATAGCAGGATTGAGAAGAAATATGTGAACCTATTACCACCTATTAGTAGGTGGTTTTTGAAGATACTGAACGTTCTACAAAATATGCTTTTTACGTCCCAGAAAGTATTTAACAAAATTATTTCATATTTAAATTCATTTAGCAGCATTTAGCAGCAGCAGCAGCAAAACAAGGTGGAAATGCCTTGAGAAATTTGTACAAAATCAGCCAAAAAGATCTGAGAATATGGCACCGAGCCGTAATACTTAAACAAAAATTAAAAAAATATTTTTATGGTATAATTTGTCCACATAAAGAGTAAATACAAGAGGGTCCAATACAAGAATAATCTAGGGATCATTAATACAATTGTAAAAGACTGTTTCTAACTTGATTTTATTAAATTAAAGATATTATTTCTCCTCCTTTTTTTTCTTTTCAGCTCAAGCAATTCAATAAATTCTTCAAGAAAGGAAAGATACCTCCGATCGTAAATAATAGTAAGCGGAAGTCTAAAGGTACTTAACAGCGTTGCATGTTCTTGTACTCACACGTGAAATCTGTTTTAGGCGCTCTAGTGCAATAAGCATGAACATCACAAACCATTAATTTCGGTACATTTTCCAATAAAATAGAAGAAAACGAAAAGGAAAACAGAGAGACGAATATCCCGCTTTTCTTGAAACAATCTTTGGTGAGAAATTTACACCACGAGTACCGACACAAAATGCGTTCATCACTGTAAGAGTCGTTGGCAACGTCCACCCCAAAAGACTCAACTCCAAATAACAATTAGCTACTTCGGTTTTAATTAGTAAACATTGCTCCAGCAAGTGTATCCTTTCGGCGTCTTAACGTAGGCCACCACACCGAAGCAACGGTGTGTTAGTGCGTTACTCATTAAGTCGAATTTCTATCAGGAGACCAGACCACACAGGAGTCTGTAGCAGACAATCAGAAGGCACGTTTGACCGGGTAACGGAGTGTTGGATTTGGCATCGCAGGCGGAAATAAAGAAGGAGAAAGACAGAACGAAGCAAGCTAACATCTTAGCTGTTTCCCGTCGTCGGTTACGACCCGTGAAGTAACGTCGACGAAAAAGGGGGAACATTCATTATATACCACTTTCTTGGTGAGTTTGCCGAGATGATATCCTTTACTCTAACTCATCACGTACATAGCGATATATAAGCTCCGGCTGATGGGGTGTCTTTTCTCGTTATTTCCTTTACTCCCCAGTACAGGGTAGAGTATTAATTAAGTCCAGTTCTATTTTCTTCCCGGACTTATCCACGAAGCCAGGCAGTTGCTTCTCAACGAAATGAAAAACAGTCGCCAGAACAACATGCTAGCCATGGGTGCCTTATCGTACAATTGGTTTTTTTCTTTTTATCAGAGCCAGACAGACTTTGTTTTACCTCATTTGTACATGTTTTCAATTATTTCGTAGTATTGCTCTCTTCTATTTAGTTGTATCGATCCATGAAGCTGATGACACGTCGGTAGAGTAGCGAATCGGCATCGATTCCCCAAGTGAAATCCAAATGGTTCCAGTTCGGGTCCGACACACGGAACAATCCGATCGCGTTACGGAGGTTAGAGTGCAGTTGGCGCACATCCGACACGGCCGCCAGCCAATCGTTGTCACCGTAGTGGAGCGCTACCGGGGCGGTAATGCGGTCGAGTGGATAATCTGGAGGACGGATCGATCCGTACCGGATGAGGTTTAGCGTCAGACCGTAATCAAACTGACGGAAGCGTCCGGAATTATAGCCTTGAGCGTAGTGTACCAGCTGGTTAACCGAAGCACCGGCGGGAGTGTTGGCCAGAATTGCAGGCAGCATAGTACGGTTGAGTTGGGGCGAGTTGAAACCTCCGATGAGGAACAGCACGTTGGCGCACACCTCCTGGAAGAGTGCTTCGTCACGGCACAGCATTTGACCACCGAGCGTCATCATGTCGCTGCTGGGAAGGAACTCGTTCACGCCCAACATACGCATTAGCCACTAAAACAAAAGCAAGCAATCCATATTAAATCGTCATCCAAATGAAGATAGGCTTTTTCGAGAATTACATCAATCTGGTCGACGAAGGGAGCAAAGGCACGCACAAACGGTGAACGCAGATTGCTCATGAAAGCTACCGGTGCCAACGCATGCATCGAACGAATACGTTGATTGTACTCCGGACGCAACGACGTCATGATGAAGAACGAGGTCGTACCCTGCGAGTGGCCAGCGTACTGCAGTGACGTCTGTCCAGTGAACTGTAGCGCGTAATCAATCATAGCAGGTAAATCGAAGTAACCGATTTCGTGCCAGCTAAAGTCCCAGAAATCCGTATTGCGCGCATCCGGATCGTGGAAGATATGGCGGCGGGAGTGCGTATTGCCACGCGCATTACCCAACCACACATCGTATCCGGCGTCCACAAGCATGTAGGCGAGAGCTTTGCCCGGTCCCAGTATTACCCAGTCGGCCGACGAGCAGAGCAAACCGTGCTGGACAAATGCAACGTTCTTGCCTTCGCGCGGTGGATTGCCAGGACCGCCCGGGATGCGGAACATTGTCAGGACGTAGCCATCGGCCGTCGTTGCCTGGTGCTCCTCGACTAAGTATCCATCGTTGGTGATGATGTCAGCCGTTAGCGGTGCAATGTTGGTGGGTTGTGGTGCATCTCCTCGGCGGAATGCCAACACATCACGGATGGTGGAAGCTTGTGATAGCGTGGCCACACTAGCCAGGGCCAGCAGGATCCAGCAGCTGTTGCTTAGTACCATGCTCGAGCAATGGTTTTTTACTGACTGTACCTTCGGCCAACTGGCTAATCCTGCTTTATAGAACTCCACTACACCAGGTAGCCCACCTGGCGTGATTTACAGGTGAATTTAATTATTTTTTATCGAAAGTCTATAGCAACTTTATCACACTGATGGCCGTATTTTGAAATCTTATCAAACGCGTATTGTGATCGGACGAAAATCGGAACGACGACGCAATGTGCTGCTCTGTACCGAATCGGTGTTTTGAAGTACAATACAGTGTAGCGCGATGGATTTCCAGAACCGTCATGGTTTGGGAATAATGTCCAAAGGTTATGGCTAACTTATGAAAGGAATCTAAAACTGTCTGCTATATTTTTAGCTTCAAAGCATAGGCTATTGCAAGTTAAATTATTGTCAGATTTCGAAGATGCTATAGACAGGCTAAAATCGACTCGAAACATTCAATGGAAGAATCGTGAATCATGTATATTTGACTCCCGGACTCTCTACGTACAATATCTTCCTTATACGCAAAGATGTTTGTATCACACTGTTGGTTGTTCTACCGTGTTTTCCTTAATCAAACCTCTTTGTGCTACCGCAAACGTAAAGATTGCCACGCTATCAGTTGTATCGATCCATAAAGCTAATCACCCGTTCGTACAGGAACGTGTTGGCATCGATACCCCAGACGAAATCGAGATGGTTCCAGCGCGGATCAGACACACGGAACAGCCCAATTGAATTGGACAATTGTCCGTGCAGCTCGCGTACGTCCGACACGGCCGCCAGCCAATCATTGTCGCTAAAATGCAGTGCCACCGGAGCCGTCACCCGATGCAGTGGATAATCTGGCGGACGGATCGATCCATACCGGATGAGGTTAAGCGTGAGACCAAAATCATACTGCCGGAAACGTCCAGAGTTGTACCCCTGTGCGTAATGTACCAGCTGATTAACCGAAGCACCTGCAGGAGCATTCTCAAGCAGAGCCGGTATCATGGTTCGATTAAGCTGGGGCGAATTGAAACCTCCAATCAGGAACAACACATTGGCACACACCTCCTGGAACGGTGATTCGTCTTCACATAGTCGTTGACCACCCATTATCATCATATCGTTGCTCGGCAGGAACTCGTTCACACCCAACATATTCATTATCCACTCGAGCTGATCCACAAACGGGGCAAAGGCACGCACGAACGGGGACCGCAGGTTGCTCATGAAAGCAACTGGTGCTAGGGCATGCATCGAGCGTATCTTCTTGTTGTAATCCGGGCGCAATGATGCCATCACGAAGAACGAGGTCGTACCTTGTGAGTGACCCGCATAGTGTAGCGTCGTGTGACCAGTGTACGCGAGTGTGTAATCAATCATGGCGGGTAGGTCGAAGTAACCGATTTCGTGCCAGCTAAAGTCCCAGAAGTTGGTGTTGCGCGCATCCGGATCGTGGAAGATGTGACGGCGAGAGTTGGTATTGCCACGAGCGTTTCCCATCCACACATCGTACCCTGCATCCACCAGCATGTAGGCAAGGGCACGCCCCGGTCCGGAAATAACGTAATCTGCAGAGGAACTTAGCAGACCGTGCATCAGGAAGGCTACGTTTTTGCCCTGGCGTATCGGGTTTGCAGGACTTCCTGGGATGCGGAACATCGTTAGGATGTAACCATCGGCCGTCGTTACCTCGTGCTGCTCGAGAAAGTATCCATCTCTCAGAATGATATCGGCGGTAAAGTTCATCGGCACGTTCGTGTCCTTAGTGGACATGGATGGTGATTTTGGAACAGCCGCTCCATTGACGATACCAAACACGCCAATAGCCAGCAACAACAAAATGTCTATACGTCTACCCATTGCTTTCTGGAGGGTTCACCTCACAGTTGGAGGTGTTGAAATTATGCCACGATGTTAAGTTTCTTTCCCTCCGAGTGGGTCTTTTATGGAGTGCCGAGAGCTCCATCAAGTCCGTTTATCGGTTAGCGATTCACAAAAAAAAATTCTGCTAATCATATGTGACCCCACGCCAAGTAAAGCAAAATTGTCGTTCGACTATCTTACCGAAAGCCACCGAAAAATTGGCCTCATCATTGCTGGGGCTTGTGCATACCCAAACCAAAAACAAACTGTCAGAAGGGGACAGATATCAGAGGTTTTATCAGAAATCTGCGACTCAAATCTCACCGATAAGGCCTTATCGATGGCCATTCCAGCTGGCGTTGTAATTCGTGTCGGCGCATTGATAGCTACTTCAGCGGATTATTTATTTATAAGCTGAAGAGAAGAGAGAAAAAACCGTGACACACGTTTGGACACCCTTATCTACTTTACCTTGCTTATCTTACAAAACTAGGGCCAGATTCTAGAGAGGCGGCAGTGTACCAGTTAAAAGCTGTTCTCCTGATACGTTTGTTTCATATTCAAACAACATAACGAGACTTGTTCCGTCGGGCTTGGCCGTTATCGGATACACCTGACGATGATAAGAATGATAAGCAGTAGTCCACTGTGTATCGCTGGGGGAGCGGGGGGGGGGGGGGGGGGGGCGTAGAAATAAGGTACTTCCATGATAAGAAACAAGCCGATGCGGACTGTTAGCATTAGGGCCTGCTACTAGTACTGCTCTCCTGTTCAATAGATCATGTAGGATATAAGGTATTGTTGGGCGATATTTATCGTGCCGTTGGCCCTCAGTGCTTGGTTGAGAAAGTGCTTTTCTTACAGCGGTTTACCGCGTTTAGGTGGCAAAACTGTTTAGGGAATTGAGACTGTTCATTTAAACCAGTAGTAGTAGCATACCACGGAGCAACCGAATGTTTGCAAAATGCGCGTGACCTTACGCTATTAAAAGCAACGTAAAAGCTACGGCATGTGACAAATTCTGCTGCACACCGCCATGATGATAAAAGCAACAATTAAGTGGTCACTAATCTTTTACTCTACTGACCACAAATTTCTTTGCCCTGCGCATGATAAAGTAGCGAATTCATCAGGGGTGATGATAACCAAACCGTCTTTCACACCCGGCCAAAAGACCAAAAGATCGGAAATGAAGTAGTTGTTTTATATTGCGCGCGTACCCTCTGGTCATGGGAATTTCTTTTATCACACTTCCTTTAAATAAACCCCCATCGTTCATTGATCGATTGATTGCCGAATATATCTTATCCGATGGTGATGGCTGCTGTTATCGTCAAACGTCTCCCCGATGGTGGAACTCGCGTAATCAGTTATTAAGTTGCACTCCCGCCGAGCAAACAGCAACAGTCCATATCCTGATTGGTGTAGGTGCAGATCGTCAAAGATGGCGCACACCAGCATTTGTCTAGTGCTGCGTGTCGTTCCGCTTGTCGTGGTTAGTTTCACCGTTTTGATCGGTTTTGTGGTTCCTTCTGTTAGTGGTCAGTTTCAAACGATAAACCAAATACCGGTAGGATTGTTGGATCATCTGAAACGAGTGCCTCAGCTATGGAACGTAACGTCCGCAAGCGATCAAGCCTGTCTGAATCAGCTGGATGTGTTTGCGAGCTCGTTCGATGCCGGTGAACCGTGGGCACTTAGTAGTGAGTCTTAGTGAACATCGTCGCACCAACTGAACCATTAGCATTTAACGAATTTCTTTTTCCGTGTATTCAGTGTACGATTCGTGGGGCAAAAATCCGGCCGGAATACTGTTTGGGAATGTGTATGAGTTTGGCAACTTTGACCAATGTCGGCGCATTTCGCATCAGGGTGCACTGGCCAAAATCGGCGGTCAGCATTGTACGCTCTATGTGGACTTGAGTCGTACCGGTTTACCAGCAACTTCAGCACCACTACAGTACGGTGTATGCATGCCGGATGTCTGTGAACCGGCCCTGGTCGCACAGCTTACTAACGCCTATTTCGCGTCCAATCAAATGTTGGTGGTGAATGGACCGTTGCTGGAAAAGTTTTGCTATCGTGATGAGGACAAACCCTTTCCAGCGGTTACCATCGTTGCGATGTAAGTTGTATTGAAAGCGTCGTTACTTAATCTTATCGCCCTATCACCTTCTTCTCTTCAGTGTACTGTTCTCGGGGTACGGAGCGATACTGCTGATGGCCACGCTGGTCGAGCTGATCTTCTTCTACCGAAAGCAGGAAGCACCCAGCTACGTTAAGCGTCTTTCGTTCTACACCAACCTTGGCCACGTGTACCGCATCGTACCACGGACGGTCGGTAAGGACGGTGTGCTTGAATGTGTTAACGGTGTGCGCGCACTGTCCATGCTGTGGATTATCATTAATCACGTGCACGATTCGGCACTTGGTATACCGACGATCAACATACCGGTGCGACAGGACTATGCCGAAAGCTACTTCGGCGTACTGTTTCATCGGTTGGGCGGAAAAGCGGTGGACATTTTCCTGATGCTTAGCGGAATGCTCGTCTCGATTAAGATGTTACGTGAGCTGGAAAAGACGAAGCGGTTAAACGTGTTGGAACTGTGGTTACATCGTATCATCCGCATTACGCCTGCCTATGCGGCACTTATCCTGTTCGGCATTGCGTTCGTGGACGTTGTGGGCGAGGGAGTGCTTTACAAGCTGGTCGCTGACGAACTGCTGACCGCGTGCCACAAGAGCTGGTGGTCGGCATTGTTGTACGTGCAGAACTATGCGCATTACGAGTCGATGTGTTTCGTCCATACCTGGTACCTGTCGGTGGATATGCAGCTATACATTGTGTCCCCACTGCTGATCTATTTGCTGTGGCGCTATGGGAAAAAGTTTGTACCGGCAATTGTGCTTCTTGCCCTGCTTTCGATTAGCTGCGTGTTTGCTACGTTTATGGTGAACGAGTATCGTTTAAATCGATCCGCACCACGAGGTGATGGTCTAATGCCACGCAAAACGTACCATCCAACGCATGCCCGCATGTCGGTTTGGTTGTTTGGTGTTCTGTTCGGTTATTTGCTACATTTAACGCGTGGCGCACGGGTTAAACTCTCCAAACCGGTGCTCGCTTTAGGTTGGCTGTTTACGATCGCGATCTTGGTCGTGACTGGATGGTCACTGAAGCAACTGTACATTGGGGATTACACACGCATCAAGCCAATTGCGGACGCATTCTACGAAGCGTTACATCGCTCGTTTTGGGCCTTTGCCGTCATGTGGGTGATATTTGTGTGCATTAACGGGCAGGGAGGAATAGTTGATCGGTTTCTCGGTTGCCCACTGTGGCAACCATTGTCTCGACTTTCCTACTCAATGTATCTCGTGCACATTGCCATCCAGGCGATTACACTAACGCAAGCGATTCGTTTTCCGGTAGAATTTACCGTCGTGAACATATTCTACACCTCGTTCGGATTAATTTGTCTCAGTGCCGTGGTCGGTACGGTGTGGTGCATCGCGTTCGAGTATCCATTCTTTGGGTTGGAAAAATACATTTTTCGGAAAAAGCAAGCTTCGGACTAAGAAGAAGGATACGTCGTGTTTGGGTTTCGTGTTTGAATATAAAAATGACATCTTTGTTTTTGTTTTATTTAAACCATTTCGTCTTCTTCGATACACAACTGTCTCACACTACTCAACACAGTACGAAAATGGAACTACACACTATTTTTCAGCATTGGGGAGGGGTGGATAAATTAAATACCTAGCGAAAAGATGTCCAACCAGTCAAAGTGTATACAGCGAGTTTATGCTTAAGCGTGTGCTTTTTATCCACAGGAAAGAGAATTCTGTGATGATCCAGTTTGGAACGAAACAAAACACCTAGAACACGTTCCCGTCTGCAACGCCCACGTCATCAGCAGGTCCTTGGTGGTTTTACAAATATTTACAACGTTCGGAAATACGGTCTGGTTTTGATTTTCTTCTCTAACTTTTTTCGCGGAGTTTTGTCCTTTAACAAATTAATCGATAACGTAGCACGGCATTTAACGAGCCTGCTTTACGACACCGCTTCCCGAGTCCCGATTCGTACTTTGGCTCCCCTCCTGGGCGTAGCACACTTACTGAACACATCAATACACATTTACATACATTAGCTAATCGGTTGTTGTACGTTGGCGATCGACTCTCTCTCTCTGCAAAACGGTCGAGGATCGCGATATTTTTCTGATTCAAAATCACGCACACAAGGATGGTACTGAAGCGGCGGTCATTTTGTCTTCTCCATACTGGGAGAATAATAAACGATAATACAACTAATCAATTGGTCCTATTCAAAATCGATCCGAGTTTTTGTGTTGCATGCATCGAAGGCGATGCAAAGTATAAATAATAATTATGTTACAAGAAAAACACACACACTCGCCACGTGTCTTCCTTCTCCTTCTTGGCCTACTCAGAATTGAGCGCGTTGCAGAGACATGGCCAGGTCGCCACTACGTTTCCAGGAAACTCAATCGAGGGCTGCAGTTCTCCATCCACGCCTGAATTCTATCTCCGACAGGTGTAACTCCAGTTGATCTAGCCAACGAGCTTTCTGTGCTCCTCTACTACCGTCCTTAATTACGGTCAGGACAGCTCCGCTATCTCGGAATCATGCCCCGGATGGCGGAGCCTACACCTCACATAACACCCTCCAAAGCAATGTTGAACAACAAAACAGGGCGCAAGAGTGGCGAGTGGCCCTTAACAACAGTAATAGCTTCCCAGGGAATCCGTACTGCTGCATGGGGGCCGATCTATGGTATCGTACACCGCCTTGAAGTCAACGAATAGGTGATGTGTAGGGTTCTGGTGTCCTCTCGGCATTTCTGGAAAATCCGCCGTAGAGTAAAGGGGCGTAATTTTGCAACAGTGTATTTTGGACAGGATCATATAGGCAACATTCAGGACTGTGCCACGTGTTAGCGGGATTTAAAAATATTTAAGAATAAACTTGCTTTCTGTTTAACTAATTTTTTGAAGTTTGGGCCGCCATTACTTTCGCCCTTCAAATTTTTGCTGTAACGATGCCACGTTGGACACTTTTCCTGGGCCGGGACGTGCGGCAGCCGTCAACAGCTTCCCGTTGCTAACGATTGTGGCTGGTTTGGCGGCCGTTTTCGGCTTTGTTGTGGTGGCTGCTGCTGCTGACGCCGTTGTCGGCGTTGCTTTTCCCGGTACGGTCCCGTTGGGTAGGGAACCGTTGGCAATGCTACCACGCGGTGAAGGTGTACGCGTGCGGACGGATGCGTTCGCTTGTGAAGGCAGTTTTTTGGCGATCGTCGTACTGGCCGGTGCAGTTCCGTTCGATTTTTCCGATGCTATTTTTGCTTTGGCGGCGGCCACCACCGAACCAGCGCGCGCATTGTTCGTTAGCACGCTGTGGTACGGTTTGTAGGTAGATGGTCCACCGGTTGCCGTTCCGTTTGCTGTCGTGCTGGATGGGCCGGTTGTTGTCGTTGAGGTTTTCTTTGCCGATTGTTCCCCGGCCTTGGCAGTGGGACCTTGGAATTTTATTTGATTTAACACGTTCGGTGCTGTAGCGGATTTGAAGCTGCTTACACCCGCTGGAGTAGGTTTCTCGCTACCACCGCCGTTCGTGGACGGTGTTATCCGAGCGATTGGTGTACTGTTGATTGCCGACGGTCGCAAATAACCGCTAGAGGTTGTGCTTAAACCCGAGTTGCGGTTCGGTATCGGATTGTCATCTTCCAGCTCGTCATCGTCGTCATCTTCCGTGGCATCGAAATCGTCATCGTCGTCGATTATTTCCGACGTGTTAACGTACGTCGGTTCATCGTCCTCTAGCTCCGGCGAAGCTAACGCAGCAGCTTTTACTGTTGTCGTGGTCGTTGTCGTAATCGGTTGGCTTGCGGTGGATGAAGATTTTCTACTTCCACCATCGCCACGACGCAGTGTGGACGCAATGTACACCGCCGAGTCACCGTTACGGCTCTCGATCTCGTTTACGATTTCGCCCAACAAACCCATACTTTCCGAGCTGCCACCGGAAGAAATGGCCGGCGGTGAAATAATGCTTGGCGGTGAGGGTGATTCGTCAATGACGGAGTAGATATTGTCCGAACCGAGCGACGAGTGTCCTCCGGTACCGTTACCACTATCCCGACAGTCGTCGTACTCTCGCGATCCGGGCGGTGTCTGAATGCGAACCGATTTAGGTGGCGGTGGATTCTGATAACCAGGAACGCCGGGAATTTTCATAGCCGTCGTCGTTTGCACAACGACCGCAGCTGGTACGGGTGGTCTTGGAGGTGGGATGGTTGGCCTTGTACCGACCATACTTTGTGGTCGCTTTAAAGCTGTTCCCGATCCCTTCTTTCCCGACCCGGTACTGCTGCCACCGATCGAACCATTCTCCGAACGCTCCGAACGATCGTCAACGATGCGTACCTTGCGCTGTGTGTTTCCTACGATTGATTCTGGATCGCGCATGCTTTTAGCACGCTGTACCGATACTCCTATCGGTGTCGGTTCCTTTTCGTCGTTCAGCGCCGTAATGTCGGCCAGCCGGGGCATACTCTTTGCCAGCTCGGGATTATTCTGCTCGATCGGTATCGGTGCGGAGATGTTAATATTGCGTAGCTTTTCCTTATCGATTACCTTCAGTTGCTTCGGTTCCGGTTTCTGTGGCTTCTCTTCCTTCTTCAAGTACGACGTGATGCGGTTCAGCTTGCTTTCCTTCGGCTTTTTATCCTTGCTGACCGGATTGATCAGTACCTCGGCGGAAAGGGTGCTGGACGTTTCGGATGGAATGCCCGTCGATGGATTGGAAGTTACTTCGCTGCCCGCCACCGGTGGAAGCATTGGTGCCGGTCGGATAGGAACATTCGATGTCTTTTGCGTGACGCCAGCCACCGCCAAGTCACGCGAGGTAGACGATTCTAGAATCGGGCTGGAAATGATTGGACGAGCTGTGGACCCGGGGTTGGCGGGTGGGAGCGCCGGTGCAGCGGATGTATCCAGCTGATGCTCGTGGTTGGCCAGCTTGCAGCCGTTGACGCGGGCTTGCGTGAAGGGTACCCCATTATTACCTGCCGGTTTAGTGTAGTTCGCTACATTATCTAAGCTACTGCTTCGGTCACTGCTAGTGTCAAGACGGGTAGCTAGCGTTTTGAGCGGTACGGGTACGGGAGGTGCAGCACGGGCCGGTACAGCATTGCTGATCGGTTCCTCACTACACTTACTAACCGGTTGCACGAACGCCACCTTGGGGGACTTTTTGTGACCGCCCGGGACGACGCCGCCGACCGTGGTGGACTGGGGAAGGGGTTGCAGGGTGAATCCTTTAAATTTACCGAACATGTTGTTGTTGGCCACAAAGTCTGACTCGTTCGGTGCGACCGTACTGCCCACACCGATCGTGGACGAAGGCCGGAGAAGGGCCGCATTCATGTCCGAGTCGGGTGAGTTCGGTGAGGAAGGGAGGATCGTGTGGGTCGAGCTGGCCGAATGGGAACCATCCGGTTTGATGTGTGTAGTCAAACTGAAAAAAAGAGGAACAAAGTGATAGAAATTTGTATTTTACGTTTGAATCTTATAATTAAAGAAGCTAAGGATCGTGCAGTAAGTTAAAAATATATAAGCGGAATAGGTTCAAGTTATGGGTTCCGAAAACTATTATGTTGGTTTTAGTATATTGAGGTAAGCATATTGGAGAGTTTACCAGGTCAAAAAACAAGTGTCCAAGTCCAAGGTCAAGGTAAAAAAAAACAAGTGTCCAAGTCCAAGGTCAAGGTAAAAAAAACAACTGACTTCTTTTCCTACTAGACTTGCCGAAATCACGCAATTAGATAGTCAGTCCTATCCACAGGGGAACGGTTCGGATGAGACTTGAATCCCGGTTCTGCCGTATTCTGTCCGTCCCCGTTGTCGCATTAACATCGGGTCGGGTCTCTGTCTATCTCTACAAAGCGCTGAGTGATTGGAGCTACAAAACAGTCTACTAATTTCATACAAATTCTACAATTCAAGCCATTAGTTGTACCAAATTATAGCAGCCAAAAATGGTTATTCCTTCACGTTTTTCATTAACAGCAACAATTTCTTTATTCATGTGGACAATGTTGCAAGAATGATGTGGCATCTTTGTAAGTAGTAGACTGTTGATGTAAGTCAAGTTTTGCATTGCTTTAGACATGCGGAGGATTATTTTTTGAGCTGGTAAACCTTGCTAGTAGCTTAAGCGAGTATTAAAATTAAAAGATATAGATTAAGCTAGAAACAACTACGTTATACGTTTTCACATACCCATGCTACCAATATCTATGTACCATCACCATTACGAACGCAAAGAAGGACAACGGAAACAAAGAAAGAACACACACACACAATCACTACTGAATTGCTACTTTCTATCGATGAATGTTTTTGCCAATTTTTAGTCTTTAAGCAAGCAATACTCGCATCTAAAAACCGTGCCATGCAAACCAAAACCAACAAACAAAACCACAGCACACCACACACACAAAATCAACTAAAGATGTAGTTCGGTGCTAGCATTAAGAAGCGCTGGATTAGTGCTCGATATCAGCCACATATCACCGATCAAGACGTGTCGTTGGGCGGTGGCAGGTGCTTTCACGGGTATTTCCGGTGCCTTCCGCAACGTGACAGTATTTGTGGTCGACACGAGCTGCACCTCACCGATCACCACCGGTCCACGTCTATCACGGGACTGCGAAGAGAGTTGATCTCCAGTGCCACTAGAACTACTACTACTATTACTACTGCAACCCGCAGTACCGAGCAATGAAAGTGCAGTGCGAGAGGTGGAAAATGAAACGACAGCAGCGGACTGTCGCGGTACGTACGCATTCGGTGTAGGTTTGCGTTTGCCGTTGAACGTATGCCCATTTCGTAGATAGTATACGACTAAGGCGAAGATGAAGCATGCGGGCACGACGCCACAGAAGAAAATGTACATCATACGACGGAAACTGGCAGTAGCTGCAATAGAAAATGGAAGAAACACACGATCATTATATTGGTTCTTGCCTTGAGACTTATGGGCATTACTAACCATTTGGATCGGTTGCCGGTCCACTATCGAGGGAACCTCCGTACCCTGGAAGATTGCAAAATGGGGGAGCAAACCCTGGCTCACAATGGCAGTGGCCCTCGCTATTACACACACCCTTGTCGTTACAATTTTCCGGACATGCTGCTCCACTGCCACCCGCTCGCAGCTTTTCCACCGACATGCACATTTGGTTGAGACACATCTTTCCCTCGCCACATTTGGCACCGTCCGGCGTAAGACCCGGATCAACCTTCTGCAGACCCAGATCGACGATTGCCGTCCGGCACGGTATCACACTACCGTTGTACGTCATGAAGCTGTGCGACAGTATCGCGACCGATTCCATACCAAATTCGAGCCGCTCGTTCAAATGCCTACAGTGCAGCATACCACAGTGGACGTCCGCTTCGTCACACTTGACGTACTCATTCTTCACCCGATTATAGCCACAGTTACCATGCCGACTTCCATCCTCATTCTTAACGTAACACTGCTCGGAAGATTTCCCCGTCGGTCCCCACAGCAACCGGCACTGATCGTTCTGCGATCGGCACGTACCACGGTAACAGAACGCTTTGCCACCGTCACAAATTTCCGTATCACGCTTAAACACATCACCCGGACAGTATTCCGACTCACCGGAACAGTACTCCGGCAAATCACACTCCCCGTCCGCCTGGCGACAAACGGTACCGCCAACCATCGGTTTGCACGTCCGCAAATCGCAACATTCTCCCGTCGCACAGGATGCGTTCGTGTGCAGCATACAGGTGCGCGGATCGCAACACGAATTGTCACAATAGTCCGGCAACCCGCAGTCACACTGTTCACCCGCCTCCACAAACCCATTGCCACAGACAGGTGAATCGAAAAGGCTTTCCGGTTTGTTCGTTAAACAATAGTTCATGCCGTGATGAAACGCCAAGCTCAGCTGATCGATGCTGCAACGGCTCCAGTGCTTCGGTGCGATCGACGAGCTCGAGGCGGACATGATGCAACGTTCCTCCGGACATTCACAATCCGCCGTATCGTGTTCCATACCGAAGTTGTGTCCCATCTCGTGCGCAACCGTAGTTGCCTGCACACCGATAATTTCGCTGTGGTACATCTCCACACCGCCGGAAAATTCGTACGTACAGATCGGGCCTTTCAGCGCTTTCCCTACGACACCACCTTCAAAGTGTTCTTTCGTGAACAGTTGCGCGTTATCGTTGGGATGATCCTTGATGAGCGTTTTCTTGCGATAGTGCAGAAAGTTCTTTAGCGTCACCTCGCCATCCTTTGACAGCTCAATCTCGTCACCTTCGTTCCAAACGACCACACCGACCAGTCCGACGAAGATGTTTAGCGGTTCGTACAGTGCGTTGATGATGTTCGTTATATCCTTACAGTACTGCTGGACGGTTTTAAAATTTTCACGCATCGTCTTGAACATCTTGTTATCCACCACGATCACCAGCTCTACGTAGCTCGAGTACTTGTTCGCATTGTACGGTCCGCGGATCTTGGGCGAACCTGACGAGGTGGCTCGTTTCTCTCGCTACAATAAAGACGGGCGAAGGAGAAGGTGAATTTATAAATTTTCTTATCATTTTCTGCGTCTAATAAATTGCATGCTTAAGCCATTAACAAACACACACACATACGCAAGTGTGATACATACCCTCGGTGCTGCCGTATGTTCCCGGTACAGCTCAGGATCGTGGGTAGCGTTAATGTGTCCACCGGCGTAACCACACCTATGCCCTTCACCTTCCGGCCCGCTGGGAACTAAATCTGAGTGTCTGATTGCAATAATAATGGCCAGAAAGCGAAGTGCATTAGTTAGCGAACTGCGGAAGATTGAAGAGCGACTTACCGATAGATAAAATGTTCGCCAAGGTCGATCCTTGCTGTTTCATCGTTAATATTGTTGCTTTTTACAGTCACCCGCGGACTTTCGATGTAATACGTATCGTCGGTATCGATGATAATTCCTCTAATGCCATCCGTCTCACCGCACGTTGAAATTGCTGCTCTAGAGTCGGGTTTGCCTCGTATTTTACCCTATTAAAATGGAGTAAGCAATTGGTTGTAAGTAGTGTCGTTGTAAAACAGCAGCTCTAGTCTAGAGACTTACATAGTAGTGGCAAAGATCCACCTCTTCCGGACGGTCATACCGTACGACGTGTTTGCCCGTTCCGTTCGGTAGCTGATAACTAAGAAAATGTGTGTCCGGTATGAGCGCTTTGTTAAGTTGTAAATCTAATATCACATCAGCTTCGATTAATGTATAACTTAATGTTAAATGCGTCGCGTGAAGCCCATTCTGTTGGAATTGACGAATTGAGAGAACAAAAATGTATTAAGCATTAGGAATAGGACGTGAAGATCGTGGCGCTGATCACACACACACTGACACATTACCTCTTCGCGCGTATTTGTTAGGGATCTTTTATGCCGTCCATGTTGCAGCTGGGGCGTTATTTTACCGTAGTGTGAGAATTCTTTGGAAGGATGAAATCGTTCATCATCTGAAAGTGAAAAGCGAATGGGGAAAAAGTTACATTTCAGCACTAGAAAACAACTTGTGTTGTTCATTTGCTCTGCTTTCTAAACATTTCTCCGGATGGTGGCCTCTTCCCGAGGGACGTACATCACCCTTTCGGGGGACGAGCACGTGTAACATACATCGACGCTTGTGTGCATCTCTTCACTGCGACCATTTTATTGAAGGTACCCAAGGTACATCGCTACCCCTACGTAGAAATTATGGCGCCATGAAGCTCTGAGTGTCATAAAGCTGGTTTTATTAACTGAGGAAAGTATCTTGCATGATATAGCTGTGTTTTTATTTGCTTTTCTTCAAAATAAGCTTTACGGAGCACACTAGCGTATGTTCGCACGTAAATGATCTTTTCTTGAACCTCTTTCTACAGGGCACATCTTGAACAGCATCTTTCTTGAAATGGCACATAAGCGCTCCGCATTTCTTGCACCGGAACTCGTTCTACTGTTTTCTGCAAAAGCTGGGTTTCGAGATTGAAATGCGTCCACCCAAGAGCAAAAGAAAGTGCCCGTGCGACGATTTGGGTCAAACTGTGGCGGCGGTCCGATGCAACAAAACGAGCGCGAAAGAACACCGGGAAAATGGGTAACGCGTGGAACAGATACTAATGACGGGCGTTTAAAGCTGTTAATGTGACTGGGCTGGGCTGAGGTGGGACTGTTTGAGTGTGCCAAAGGTGCAGCAAAGCAAGGTGGGCCGTGGTTTGTGCGAGCCGAACCAAACGATAACCTACCTCCCCACAGAAAGGGAGCAGCAAAAAAAGCATAACCGAACAGAAATTAAGAAACCGTTTTTCGGATTAGATACGCCATTCGTTTGCTGTTCCGTTTGCCACTCCACAAGGTAAGAAAGAAAGGGCACGAACCTTTATTCCGAGAAGTTAGAGAAAGAAGGTGTCAGTTACGAAATTGCATGAAGTTTAACGGATTCTTCGTTGATCGGAGCGCGGTGCATGACGCCTACGAGTTCTTTTGCTTGAAATAACTGCAATCCGACATTTATCTAGTTTTAATTTTGCTGTATCAAAAAATTAATACCAGTTAGATTTTGGCCATTAAATTTATAATTTCACAAAAATACCTGCACTGCTTGTCACGTCGCCTTGCGGAAGTTGATCGGGACATTAGCCATAGGTGACAATAAGAAATCTGTTGGACTTTTTTCAGTAAAAAAGGTAACCTTTTTCATCCATTCATGTCTGGCTCGAACCAAAAACATTTTCATTATATTCTGCTCTTCAGATCACTGGTCCATCCAGAAGAAAATAAGACAGGACGTATCATGCTTTTCACTTATTGTGAACCCCAGCCTCTGTTGAATGCTCTGGTCGCTTAAAACTGTCTAAATTGACTGACTGAGAATTAATTTATGAATTTCTTAAATTTTTGTCAACAAACAGTCAACAACTCTGTACACTGACCACTGACCGGTGGATCGACCACCAGGTGTGTCCAGGCCAGCATAATCGCATGAAGAATCGGAACATTTTGTCGCTTTTATAAATGCATCTTTGAGAGATCTTCGCATTACGTTGAAACCAATGTGAATAAAAGCTAGTAAAAATACTACCAAGCCTTTCGTTCAGAAGCCCGGGAAACAGAAAAGGCACAAACCAAGCAAATAAATTGCAACTTAAATTAACACATTTTCTGAGTGCAGTCGCTGTACACCATCTCCCACTCACTTTAGATCTTCACACAAAGTGATCATTTTTACTGGCGTGCCAATTTTTCCACCACGAATCAAAGGCAGAAGAAGTTGTCACGCCATGGAAAAGAATCCACGCCATTGTACCGTTTCTTAAGGACGTAGCAAAAAATTACCCCACTCACATGCAAGTGCTACAGTTTCTGTTGGGTTTGCTAATTCGTTGCGCTAAACATTCAAACCTTGGGCGTGGAGCGTACCGCTAGATAATATCAGTCAAGTGGGTGCTACAACTGACACCCAGCTAGAGCAGTGGTCGGCACATTTTCGGGGTGGAACAGAAAGAAGCAAACAGTAAACATTTTGCCTAAAATTGTTTGAGCCATATACACCAAAACAGATTTGAAAATATGAATTAAGGTTATGTGATAAAACTATAATAAAATCATGCTTATAACTTTTTTCATAACCTAATATAATATATAAGAAATGATCATTTTAAATTCAACCTATATATGTACTATTTTTAATATGTAATATTGATTTGGGCCTTGAATTTGTCAGGTCACAACGACATTCTATTTACGTGTATTCCTCAATTAAAATAGATTGCAAATTAGCGTCTGTAAAACATGATCTGTATTGTGATTCCACAAATTTTATATGAGATTTTTTTCAGATAAAAACGTACTTCCTTGAAATGATATAAAACCTTTCGTGTTTGGAAGATTTTTTGTCTTTCAGAAAGGTAAAAGCCAAATCAATCGCTCATTGGATAATATTTATTTGAACACTAAAGATCTTAATAGAACTGCTTCTTTACAAATCGATCGTACAGCAGTATAATATGGTATATTTCGGCAAAAATTCTCGAGAACGAATGAAGGTTTACATTTGACATTTTCTCCTGAGCCGGACCTTGCCGACCCCTGCAGTCAGAGGGTAGAGAGGATGTTCTCTATCCAGAGGGTAGAGAACATCCTAAGGTTAGGTTGCGGTACAAGGGCCCATCATTCTTAGCTGTTCTCGTTCACAGTGCACCACCCATTGCAGGACGTCTTGAGACAGATTATGCAACAGGGCGTGCGTTTGTGTATGCAGTGACACTTCACGTGCATTGCAAAGTGAGCACTGGCAACAAGTGCTTGGTAAAGAGTAATTAACATCCGTGATTTACGGCTCGGTTGGTTTGCGTAATACTCGTGCTTGATGCTCGTAGCCATTGCAACATTTCGACCATCTCTACTACAGGCTGAAATGATTGATTTGCGATAGACGGCACTTGGTAAAGGATCGTTGGAAAGCAATCGGCGACACTGCTATCATGGCGGTGGCGTTTGCCTTTTAGTGTAAAGGACCTGATGGTGAGATGCTTGCTAAATCGCATTACGAACGATGGGTGGTCCTCGCGAAGGTCAAGGGTGACTTGTAACCCTTGTGTTCTCGATAATCGCTTAGCCGCGTTCATTGTGTTCTGATTGTGATTGTTCGCCGAGGTCATAAAGAAGAGCGGCTGATAGTAGTAGTTTCTGCGAATCAATAAACGTACGGACGGAATACGTTTGCTGAGGAGCGGTACACAACATTCGAATTAATTTTAAAAGATAGAGCTCGTACGAGGTCTTTCGTTGGAGCAGTTATTTTTAAAATTTTTTTTTTTGATAAGCTCCAAATTTGAACTCACTTAGTTCGTCCATTTCATGAGCTGACAAAAAAAAATTTTTTAGATGGAAGATTTAAAACTTTCAAACTCCTCCTACCTTGCGATGCCTCCGAAAGGAAAGTAATTTACATTGAATGTGTCGAAACAAAACAACAAAAAAGCCGCTCGATTAAGGGTAGTTGAAATTAGCGTTTGACCCATATAAGTGAACCTTAATTTTAACGGGAGAAGAAAGGGAATCGATTTTAGAGACTGCAAAAAGCGACTGAATTCAATCCACAACCACGAGCTTCTTAATCGTGCCCTTAACACAGCCGATGGTAGCCGTTAGCCTTTCGCATTCTTGCACTTTTTGCTTTCACAGTTTTCCGCCCCTTTGCGTCGATTGAAATCAATCGAAAAAAAAGCGGAACGGTTTTTGCAAACTGTGCCAAATTCAATACCTCCATCCAACTGTTCCTCCTCCGCCCATTGCCGGTTCCGTCAAACGGGCTCGAATCGCTATCGAAAAGATCGAACGGATCTTTGGTCACTTTCTTGCCCCGGTTGTTGATGGATGCCTCCCGGTAAGGCACAATGTGTCGATTTCGCGTCAAGGTTTCGTATGGCCCCACGCTGTCGTTTCTGCGAAATTAAAAGCCAATTATCGATCTTGCCGTACCGTGTGGTCGCGGTGGAACTGGACGGGAAGTTGTTTAAGCGCGACTTGAACGGGGCCTACAAAAAGCCAACAAACAGTCGAAAAATACACCCAAAAGCCCAGCAGGGCTTTAAGTACGCTTGCCCAATCGGCAAAAGCAAAGATGGTGTGCTTTTGCTGGTAGGAAATTGTTGGGCCCACGGTGAAGATAACCGTAAGAGGAACCGTTTTTTTTTTCTTCCATTCCCGATTGTCGAACGCATTCGCAACGGTCGGTTCGTTTGTCTCGAAGCTCGTTTTAGCATTTTCAACCGGGATCTCTTTTATGGCATACGAATTTTGTGCGCTAAGGTGAAGTGGAAACCTGAGAATGCACACGCTAATAGAAACGTATTAAATTAACTTATTTTTTTTCGGAAACGGCATTATAGAATCAATTGAAATAAGAGATTATTTTTGATATTACATCTTAATTGACAGCGGAAGTAAAAAAAAATGTGAAGCCTAAGGGCTCTTCTTCAATATTATGATCATGATTCAATATTGCAAGATGTTAAAGCAAGAGGAGAATTGAATTGAAATAAAAATATACCAAACATCAGACACATGAGTCAATATTCTTGGAAGCAGCAGCCAACCCACCGTTTCATCTCAGCATCCATCCGTAGCCAACGAATGATGAGCATGTGCCGCACCGTTTAGCTCATCAATTATCTCCAAACCGTCTTGTTGGAGATGCGAATTGGCTGGGAGACTAATAACGGAAACGGAACAAATGACGGTTGACGGTTGTTTTGTGATTAAAAAGAAATATAAATTAATAAAAAGAACAGCAGTTGATTGCAAAAATTGCGCTGTTAGGTCTTGTCCGTCGAGACTTGCAAACGATTCTGTATATTTAAGCTTGTATATGGCACAACGATGAACAGAACTTAGGCCATATAGTCTCAGCAAGAGCGCATAAAAACCTAACCAAACTCAACCGCCGTTGTGTGACTTTGAAATCGCGGTGATGTATTGACCTCTCGGTTTCCTTTCTGTTAACTTTTCGCAATGCAATACCCACCGCGACTTGCGCACGATGGTAAAGGGGTGGTCATTGCATTTTTTTCTGGTATGTCTGATGCCTACGGACTTTACATTTTTTACTGTAGATTTTCCTCACTTTTTTAATTTTATCTACACAAATTCATAAATGGAAATGAGGAAAAGAAAAGCTAGGAGTCAAGACCCTTGTGATGAGCGATCAAAACAAATTTCGATGCTAAACAACCCTTCAATCCATGCCTTCATCTGTGTTGAACCACTGTGCGACGGTTAGATCAACCCCATTAAGGTAGGGAGTGACAGCAAAACCTTCACCGGCCTGTTGGGTATGCTTGGGTAGGTCTTACGCTTGAAACGTTTGATGCTCCCCAGTGAAGCCTTCCCTACAGTCCAACCTACACCAAATATGGAGCAAACTGGGTCTCCTTTTTCTCGTTCTTGACGATGAGAACCGACATTAGAGGTCTCGGTAGAACAACTGGCATCTACAACGAAAAGATCCGGATTGGCAGCATCATGAACCCTTCCCTTACGGATGTGTGTGTGTGTTTGTGTGTACACACGGACGAGATTTGTCCATTCCAAAAAGCATTAAAAAAGCGGGGACAAACACACTGAGCTATTCGTTTCACTTCCTCTTACAGCGGTTTGCCATAAAAGGACAGTATATGCACAGGAATGAAGACACCGGTTTTGGGGACCTTTCGGGGGAACATATTTAACATGTGACACGGTACGGAACATTCAAACCCTCAACTTAATGGTACTAATGAGAAGTAACTTCAAAGGATGTGTACGCACACGAAACACCAGCAAACCACAACAGCAAATTTCATTTTCGGTGCAAAAAGCCCTTCAACACCATTTAACCAACGGGGTGGTCTTGCTAACTAAGCTTACCCATTCAAAACTCTTATGCGAAGAGGCTTGTGGTGAGCGTGGTGGTGGTCGTGTAGGTGAAACATTGGTTTTTAAGTGTGATTCTATTTTGGGAAAGTTTGCATCAACAAAAAACTGGATGCGAAAGAGAGATTTTTGTACAACAGACGGACGCATTACAACCATGCACTAAAGATAAACATTCGAACACGTTTATCTTGCATGGAAAACTGCACGTTCTGGCCGCTTTTATTTGAGTGCATACGTTTGTTTTCTAGATCGAAAGATTTTTTTTTCATCACCATCATCACGATCTTGCTTGATAGAGAGAACTGTAATTTTGTTACGATTATACGAACGAAAGAGATCACGTTCCAACCATTCTACCTTTGCGAGAAGGGCAAGATTCTAGTTTTCCATTAGCATCTTCCCACCGTAAATGCACATTGGCTAATAACCGTTTTTTAAAGCAATAAATTTCAACCCACCACCGATCACACATCAATAACGTCCATCAATCGGAATCGCGGGATGGTTTTCCTCCGTTGCAACGAGTGGAGGTGTACAGTGGTCAAGCTAATAATGCCAACCGGCAACTCAACACGAGGAACCGGCAACTTGACGAGGAAACATGATACGTATGGCGTCTTTGTGGAAGGGTTTCTTTGTTTTACGTGACTAGAGAAAAAAAAACGTCCAGTTTAAATTTCAAAAACAGCTGACAACTGTTACAGTGACACTCGAGAAGGTGCTAGGTAAGTGGTTTTGCGAAATTTAGAACTTCGTTCCTTTGGAAGATCATTTGTATTCATTACTAAATCACAAAAAAACAAGACTCATTCTATGTTGTACATCTCCATGTGAAACAACAGTGCACATGTAACCCATAGTACACTTCCTTAACGATCTTTAGTCAAGTGAATTTTGTTGTCTTTGCAAGCCTCAATAATTGGCAGGTGTGTCCGCATGCACAGAGGAGCGTAAAATTTCCCGGATGTTTGTAAAGGAAAAAAACATACTGTTCAGGGAAGTTTGAAGTCTCATCGGTGCATAAAGTCTCTTCAGCGTCAGCACAGGACAAGAGCAATGTCAGCTTAAGACCGGGGTGAATGTATGCCGAAAATATATTTCCAAACTGCCGACAACATCTGTTTGTTTAGGGCGAAAGAGGCTTAAACCAGGGGGACACATGGCATGCGCCGCTGTCTATGTGCTTGGGATGTGATATTTATGGAACATATTTATTTTTCTGTCAGGTGACGAAGAGACGGGACTTGTTCGTAGAGTGTTGTTCATAGTTTTTTTTTTGTTTAAAAAAATATTTTTACAATCTGGTATTTAAAAATTCTTTATCACATTCAAACACACTCCCACGGATCGCTTGAATGCATCGTTTACTGTGTCAGCCCTCCCCACCCATGACAGCAATCAATAAACGTTATTAAAGCTCGCCGGTATTACAGACATCGTTGCCAGTTCTGCCCAGCCCCCAGCCTACAAAGGTGCACATTTTTCCAACCGACCCGATGAGTCATCGGATGAGTTTTTTCCTCTACAAAATAAAACCAACGACCGCTTGTCGGGGGAGACACGTGGAACCGTCCAGTTGCTATTATGGATTGTTGGCAGCGGTCGGTGAGAAATTACTTCCACGTGACGGCATATCGTACAGAAAGAATAGATTTTCTACGATTATAGTACCCATAGTAGCGTTGATCGACTCATAATCTCTTATTTTAATCATAAAATTTTGTAATTTCAATAATTATTATCATATAGAAAAAATATTGCAATTAGTATGAAACATTTAAAAATGCAACGAAAAACTCAACACACTCGCCAGAGTAAAAATGGACACATGGCTGTTTCAAGAGCGGCCAACTGATTAGCATTTTAAATTACCCATCCATAACGAACAAAACAAACATAACCACCGTGATTCAACCCCCGTAATGTTTGCCAAGGGGCGTGAATTTACATTACAATCCGGTGACACGAAGCGAGATGCAAGCAATCAAGGTGTAATATAAGGCCCGGCGGCCACATGTATCGTTCCTCCAATAAGCGGGGGAAAAAATAAACCTGCCAGCCTCCAGCGACAGCAAGAAGGGTTTATGTTTTCTGAATGTCTTCATAACTGCTACAATAACAACAATGGCCAAAGAAAATAATAAAAAATTAACCATTTTTCCCCTTTCCATTTCACGTGCACCAATCTATTGTGGTTGCGTTCGATAAGCTTTCAAAAATAAATAATAAATAAACCGTTTCACGGTTGAGTAGAGAGTCAACCATCCAATTTCCATAACGCACCGAAGTGTCGTCGAGCGGGTGTGCCCGGAAGAGAAGCGACCCACCGTAACCGTAATTGTTGCCATGCTCTTGCGCTTCAAACGTTCTCTGCCGCGCTTTCGTCAAGGGGGCAGTAGATATTTTAGTGGCACACGTTCGAAGGTGAAAGCTTACGTCATATCCGTCGTAATCCGGTCGGATTAGTCTGGCCGGTCGTGAGGAAAGTAATAAAATAATATAATAACTATCGTGCGTTTCCTGCGGAACACAGTACACGATGTCTTTCCATTTTTGGCGTGTCTGTCTACAATTTATGTGTCGAAAGTCTCTCTCGCCGCCGTAATAGAAGCTTTGGAAGCGTGTGTATGAAGTAAAGGAGAATTAAAAAGACAACAAACGCTTGGAAAACTTGGATCAGGATATTAAAACTGTAATCTAAAAATCAATTTTTCTAAAATAAGAGAGCTTTTAATAGGTGAAGTCATCTCGCAAGCCACACGTAACGAATATAAAAATCTATTAACACAACGGCCAAATCATGCCTGCAATAATGATATCCGGAGCGCCTTCTTTTACTGTTTCGTGACAAGCATTACCTACGACCGTCATGCTCCCCGGGTGGGGTATGCTTTAGGCGTCGAAACTCCAACTCGTGGATCTCGATTTCATTATAAAATCGTCACGTTCCCGGCATGGTCGTCGTCGTCGTACTTCGTCATCTTCGCTGTCACTGTTTTTGCCAGTGTCATGGCTGCTGCATAAACTCCTATTATCCACAATCTATCGTTCGATTGTGCTCCCTTCATAAGTCACTCTTTCTTAAATCGTTTGTCAACCCCCGGACCGACGAGACGTGACGATATCTCCCAAGAGCACTGCTCCGTACGACAATTGTTGCCGGTCGATGATCATAATCGTAAGAAAAGGCGTATCGCAATTGAGACATCTCCTTTCCACTTCAGTGAGTGCTCCAGCAGAGTGTTCTGCCGATAATTTGTGTGCATTGGAAAAACGGGTTCAAAAGAATGTCCGAACGGTCCCTGCCACACTGTTACGCAGCCCGTCAATCATGCTGCGAACCTCCGTGCGAGGTTAAGTTCAAACCATTTCAGTGCCTAAAACGCCTCGTCGCTTATGGGTGTGTGTGTAGCTGCTCCATCAGCTCCATCGTGGTCAAATTGGACCTCCCCTTCGCTTGTCATCGATATGGCTACGGTGGCAGCCATGACCATGAACCTTTCATTTCCCTCCGAAGTTATGCTATTTTCTCCCGTGCTGTCGTAACGATGGATGTGAAAAAGTAAACCCTTCGGGGGATGACTGACCATAATTGTTACGCTGGGAGTGTTGATAATTGATGGTGAACAGGTCTGTGTGAAGCAGTTATAGTGGCAGTGTAGAGTTTTACTATTCCTGAGCGAAAGGTTTCTCACCCAAATTACCCACCCAAGGGTTAAACGTGAAACAGCGTGTACTGATCTACCGGTTCCATACTGTGTGTGTGTGTGTGTGTGTGTGTGTGTGTGTGTGTGTGTGTGTGTGTGTGTGTGTGTGTGTGTGTGTGTGTGTGTGTGAACGCATAACAAGCCCCAACTGGGTGGAAATGCAGATCAAAAGCAAACATGCACACAAACACAAAAGCTACGAAAAAAAAACAACAACACCGATGAGTGATGTCAGCGTGGCCAGGGCAGAGGCACACGATGGGGATTGGAATTGGTTTTAAGTGAGTTCACACTTTGCTCCAATTTTGCGTCCGACGTGACGACGTTTACGACGCCATGAGATGACACGGGTGCCGGAGAAATTGGCAGGTGGTGCTGCAGGGGGAAGTTGCGGCACGCGGATGATGGGCGCCAGGCCACAAACAACACTGCTCAATGAGCATAAAAGCGTAATTTCGTTTGTAAGCGTTTGCTACAAAAGGACAGGCAGGAATTCAAAATTCGTTTAAGCGGAAGGGAGCAATCGATAGGATGTGCAGACACTTGATCGCCTCTTTCAATTTTAATAATTGTCTTATTAAAAATCGCACATAGATTTTAGAATGAAGCATGTTAAAAATATGCATTTTAATAACTAAATCAATCAAACAAGGTTGACTTCAATAAAAATCACAATATTCTTAATAGAGAAAATGAACAAATCTTCGTTAGTTTAACCATTTTCGTGTGTGTACTATTCTGTCCGGTCAATAGCCCCAACGACTGCAAGACGTACGCGGCTATAAATAACTTTCTGCATCTCGGCACGGTGTGCATGTGCAGCAGCATGGTTTGCTGCAGTCTCGCTTACTGCTACACCGAATCCAACGAACGACGAATCCTTTACTGCACGAATCTATGGCGCCCACAATCTTTCAAGAGATGCACTCGATCAACTCGATTGATTCTATTCTATGCACCACCATTCTGCTGCCGATCTGCTGCCGGCCCTCGATCATAGTTTGCGCTACAACTTCCCTGCTTTTCAAGCTATTTGAAAGCCCGGAGCAGAGCAGACTAACCAGGCGCACAGTGTAAGACACGGGGTGGAATTTTATGCTCTTCGTTGCCCTCTTTTTCATGTTGCAGACCGGTGATGAAGAAGTCGTGATTCGTGCAGCTAGAGACTGTGAAGAAGCAAGATGATGATTGGTACTAATTCTTTTTGTCGCTTCGAACTCGTTTCGATGCTGGAAGGAATCGATGATGCGAATATACAATACAAATAATCGATAAGTGTAGCAAACTTATGCTCTTCGGTTCTATTGTTGATCGTTTGCCAACAGAACACAATTAGGACATGGAAGCTTCCAACGTTTCTTTGTGCTTATATTATGAGGTCCAACTGCTATTCATTTATGACCATTGTACTAATATTGTTTCATTCGGAAATGATGATAATCTCTCTCCGTAGCTTCCGTAGTCCGATCATCGCTATAATCGCTGTCAGCAATCCAACAACGCTGTTTGTCAATGTGTGTTAAATGAGACTTAATTGTTTCAAGGTGCACCACAAACAGACAGACAGACAATAAAGCCGTCTCCAATTGTCCGCTCTCGCAAGGGAACGAATGCAAGCGCGAATGAGTGCCCTCACAATAAGGGATGGAACATTGTTTCGACGGTGTTGATTGTTTCCCGCATTCTAAAGCGAACAAGGATTCAACCACTTCCCTTGATGTGTTCTCTCTTTTCACGTCCTTTTTGCTTCTGTGGGCACCGAACGAAAAAAAAGGGCTCAAACACTAAATAGCTACACACGCTATTTGCACTCACATTCGAACCTATACATACCTTACAACCCACTAAGAGGACACACGTTTTATGTTGGTGCCAGTATGTCGTCCGTGGTGGAGAATGAGCGAATAAGAACAAAATCCCACTAGCAGTGACCTCCACCAGCTGAAACTACTGGCCTTCGCTAAAACCGTTTCTTGGTCGATGTTTCTTGCAAAAATAAAACCCCCTGGTGGTGTGGCCGGTTGCTTTCGTGGTTAACCGATGCAAAGAAACACATACACAGAATATGGAAGCTTTTGTGTGTTTCCGAGGCTATTGGAAGCTAAACATGGCGACCTCTGGTGTGGTGAGTAGGCCACGCCACCACAGCATAAGAGGGAAAACTGTGCCCTTAAATGTTTTTCAACCTTCAAGCTAGTGCCGGCCCGTAACCGATGGTCGGCCAGTAAACAAAACGCCAAGAAGTCGTTGGCTGCTTTTTTCGAGTGCAGTTTTTCCAATTCTTTTTTTTTTGCCCCACACAACGGCCATAACCTCCTCTCACTTTTCTTTTTGCTGAACCGGGTGTATAATGCGTCGCTTTAGCAGGTGCCCTACAGACATTCACCATTCAATGGAGTGTGTATTTTCCTCCATTTTCCTTACCGCGTCGTGGGGGAAAAAACACATTTTTCACTCTTGCTTCTCACGTACGGTCTTCTAGAGGAAAATGGATGTAAAGTGTCCATTTCTTTTCACTTACTTTCACGCTTGCCGTCTTTTTCCACGAGCTCCAGGAGGGTGGCAGTAGCACCGTCGTGCCGGTGACCCCCGTTCGTGCCGTGTGTCGCGCGTGTGGAACGGTAGCGAGATTATGCTGGTTTTTGGAGTGAAATCGATCCGATGTACTTTTTGCTTCTTCCTCAGGAGTGCCAATCAAGTGACACTTCAGAAGCGGATGATTATCGAAAAGCGGATGAGGGTGTTAGGTTCACCCGTCACAGCGAGCTTGAACTGAGAAAAATTAAACCGGGTATTGATGGAATTTTCATCACCTGTGTTGTGTGTTGAGGGAGAAGATGTCGGCAAGCGATGATGCTGATGGAATTTAGTAGCAAACGAACGATTGTATGGCTCTTCCGTCGATATTTGCTATCAAACTTCTCAATCGGTCACGCGGGACGTCGGTCGGCCATTAGCATGCTTTCCGGCGTCTCTCTATGCAAGAGAAACATTTTTAACGTAGGTGTTTATTTAGAAATATTTCAATCATACCGTCTGCTAGCGGTTCTTTGTACGCAACACTCCTTGGGCGAGACATTTTAATTTCACGCATGACTATTTATTACTACTTCTCAGAAGGTTTTCTATTTTGCTTGAGCATGTGTTAACCTTTCAATGTGAATTATGGGTAAAACATTATAAATGAAATACTTACTTCCTAATTAAGTCGAAGAATAGCATTAATTTTATAATATCGATCTACTTAAAATAGTATTCAAAAAGTTAAATATATAAAATGCTTCCTTTCAGCGATGAATTGCTAAGGGTTAAACGGATAGTTTTCTTCAGTGGCGTTGCTCGGCTCGGCGATGGTTCGTTTCCGCTGGCTAAATTTAAATTTCGTTATCCACCGACGCCGAAAACCCCACTCGAAAACACTCCCAGGTAAATTTATGCTACCATCCCGTGCAAATGTTCCGTAGTTTCTCAACCCTCCCAACGAAGAACCCACCCACCAAAGAAACCTAGGGCGGGAAATTGGCCTACCATTACGCAAGTATAAAAATGCGATAAAAATCGGCAAAGTGACACACTTGCAAGCGCGCCCAAAAACGAGTTTGTTTTGCAGATAGCACAACCAAGCATCCGAACAACATTCCACAACCTTTCCGGCTTGGTTGTGATGCCCAGCCGAACCGAACCCGCGGCAGCGAATCGATATACATCCCCTTCTATGGACTCCAAGCGTTCCGGATTGCGGATCATAGACTTTCAAAAAGAGGGCCATTTTACTTATGGGCGTCCTTCTGCTTCAAAGGAGGACACAAAACGTACAGACATGGGTGGAAGGAATTTATTGGTGGTACAAATTACTGGCGCACGGCACCACTAACGGGAACGTAGTATTACTGCAGCGGATGTGAAGACGATCGACGTTCGTCGTACGGAACCGAAGGAGGAAGATGTTTTCGAAATGGGTGCAAGTGAGAGTTGTTTGAGAGTGGTCGATCGATCGCGAGTTGGACGTTTAAGGCATCGGAGGGAGAAAAACAAAATCCACTGTCCCCATTGTCAATGACGATCGACGGTGGATAATTTTTAATTTGAACTATTAGTGGGATGTTGCATTCCCAATGTAAGCTTGTATTACCGGCTTTAAAGCGATGCATTTTAATCAAGTGTTAATTGGCTGTCGTCTATTTAATATATTCACCACATGCTGTGTACCTCATACGTGCTTCATCCTTCCCGGAAGCATTGCGATCCACAACCAACCAATTCCAAAACTCAGACATTATTTTCCATTTTCCTCAAGCAAATCCTTCAAATATATTGGTCACGGTCACTGAAGAAATCTTCATATGCTTCATGTGCCCCCAGACTAGGCTAGAAATTCATATCGTTTATCTTAAAACTGTGTCACTGCACACCATCGACTTGCATATGTATGCCCTTGGGGAAAGTATTTTAAAATGTCAGATTTCTAAAAGGATCCACCCGTCACTAGTGGCGGACACGTGCAAACGGCACACCACACAGGAAAAGTGTCAACGATCATGTGCATCATGGCGGTAGTATGCAATCGGCACCTGTTTTCAGCATAGCACAGCATAGGTGTGCTGATCGTGTGAAAGTAAAGAAAGCTACCGCTGTCCACACACTGTACTGTCCCGGTCAACGCCGTAATGGTTGCTGGCTAATGTTTGCGACCGGACTATTAAATGTGTCAGACGCGATCACAAGACTGTACACACACACACTACACGTTTACTTATTTATTTTTTCGATGCACCGTCATCACCAAGCGAAAGGCTTGGCTGTCTTGCGCTAGCTTTGCAGTGATTAGGGCCTCGTTTTCTGTGTCCTTATCTCGGACGTTGTGCGTGCATGGGGTACAAGCAAGACAAGGAAGACATTCAAAGTCACACCCGACTGAATGGCGGTTCCAATTTTTTCCGCCTTTACCACTCTCTACGCTGGTTATAAATTTTGCTTGACGCTTCAAGCACAGCAAGCATCTTTATGGTTTGTTTAAGATAAATGTAGCTCGTTGGATTGTTTTAATATAATCGAAATAAATATTAAATAAATTGTCTGTAACTGACAAGGATGAGTAAGCGACGGAAGAGACGCGAATACATTTTTTTATTATGATCCATTTTATAATAGTTTTTTTTAAAGCTTTAAATTTTTACAATTTTTATACTGTTTTTAGAAAAAAAAAACGACACCAGCGAGTCATTTGCCAATTCCCAGTGGTGGAATTATTTCCGCAAACCACAAATCCACCGACACCACGAGGGTCGTGCTCTGTCGGCCAACATTGACGGCGATTTCTTTTCTTCCGTATTGGATCCGGTTACCTTATCACTGCTGCCTTGCCTTCTTGGTGGCTCATCAATTATACAGTAAGCTTCACACCTAGCTCGTGTATGAGTTTTGACTCGTTTTTTTTTTTTGTTTTTGTTTCAAAATTGAACCCCTGGCGCTTACTGATTGAAACCTACCCAAGTCTTGGGTGCGCAGTTTCCTACATCGCTCAAAGGAAACGCCGACCACTATCGGTTTGGTTCCGTTGTTGCATTTATCAACCGGAAACGAACGACGATCGTACGATCGCTATTCCACCGAGTTGCTGATGTGCAACAATTGTATGCTTGGGCCGAATGGTTCGCAAAACAGCTTACTTCAATGTCCCGGAATTGCCTTGGTCAGTGTTCCGTTTGAAGTCACGTTTTATGCTGCACTTATGCTGTACCGCCCCTACTGCCAGCACATTTGTGCGTAAGCGCGACAATCAAGTCGTGTAGTGTCGGGCGATTTAATTCGATTAAACACGAGACACACGAAACGGAATTTGTGTGTGCGTACGATCGGCCTTGGTGAGATTGTTATTGCGAGCAAACGAAGAATGTTCCTTGAACGGTTAACAATTGTTTATTCGGATAGCATTGTCCAAATTCCCAAGACACACCCCAATTGAAGGGAGGTTATCGTTAAGTGTAGGAAATGGTTATAGTTTTATGATCTTTTAATGCATTGATTAAAGTAGTAATCAGTAACAAGATGATTGAGAATTAAGTGTCATTTTGATGGCATTATTTTCAAAATGTTCTCATGCTACCAGAGCACGTTTTCCAAAAATATTTAAACCCAATAAAATGTCCTTTTTGATAAATGGAGCAGAAGAGCTCCAAAATCAGACGCTTTTAGCTCGTTACTAATGCATGACATGGATTGATTTATGCCACTGGGCTTAAGCGTACGTCCAAATGGATCACAATCATTCCAAATAAAGCAACTGAGAGCCACACACTACACTTCACCACCGAATCCATCCCGCTTCCGTTACTTCAGTTTCCACAATCCTAACCAATCATTTTTCTCATGCGCTCGCCAAAGGAAGGAAATGCTTACAAGGGCCGCAAGACGGAAACGAAGAGCTGAAAACAAACAAAAATAACAATACTCCACATTCACCAATCTCATCACCACACTGCTGCAATATTTAAGCCAATGGAAATGGACCAATCTTGCCCATGTTTCAGGATGTAGCTCCACAATATGTTTTAGCACAAGAAGTCAAACCGCAGATGTGTGTGTGTGTGTGCGCTTTTTTTGTGTCTGGCAACATAAAAAAGGCACACAAAATCGTATGAAACATCGAAAATAACGCCCACCAAAAAGTGAGAAATCCCATTTCATATGCGACTAAAGCAGTGCTCGAAACGGTTCGTTTAAATTTTTTTGTAAGAAAATGCTTTCATTTCCCGCTATTTATCCCTTCACAGGTTTGCGATGAAGTTTCGTTCGGGCTGCTGCTGCTTTTTGTTTTACCTTTGCAAACATTATAAGAGAAATCGTCGAGTAACGAGCTACTAAGTGGCAAAAACCACAACCCACAATTGGCATTAAAGCCAAAGTTGCTCAAGCCCTCGCGCGCGCGCACACACACACACGACAATATGGTACCACCCTCGAAAAGCTGGCCCTCATCAGTCTTGCAGCCTTCGGTTACGGTTCAACTCTTTTGTCCTGCACGCATCGAAGGTCACGCAAACGCGAAGTACACAGCAGGGATGGACGCTAAAAAAGGGAATCTAGGCCTGTGGTGAAGCGCCTGTTGGTAAATTGCACGAATTGTTTTGGCTGGTGGGGCGAGTGAAATTTGGCGTTGGTTCGTTTCTTAACTGTTAACAATTAAATGTTGATAAGGCACCAACCAAAACAACAACAAAAAGGTTATTTCGTTCGTGCCGAATGTTGAAGCATGAAGTCATTTGGTAAATTTTGAGGTTGGGTTTGCAACAGCAGCAACAAAACAAAAAGTGCATCAAAATGCAGCTCAACACTCCAGAGCTCCACAATTCCACGAATCGTTCGTCCGAGCGGTTTTTTTTTCGCCAAGCTTTAGCCACAACAGGGCACCACCGACACCATGCCTTTGTTTATTTACACTTCGCTCGGGTGGATTTGGATTTCCTCCCACACTGACGTGCGCTGTTGATCTTAAACATACTTCACAGCAGGAGGGCGGATGTGTGCGATCGCGTACTGAGCCGCCGTTCGTTCGTTCACTCCGTGTCCCAGGCCCGAGACAGCCGATTCCCTTAGAAGCACACATTATGTGCTGTGCCCCATTAATCAAGCATAATTTATTCAATTATACACATTACACCACGAGACGTACGGCGTTGGTTGGTTGAGAAATGAAAAAAACGCTGCATTTTGATGTAAGAAGCGGATGCATTTAACAACAACGAAAAAAAAAATGCAATCCGCCTCCGATCGTGATCTTCTCACAAGTCGATGAGTTGGGAGTGAAAAGGAAAAGCAACCATTACGATCGTTTAGAAGCAGTCCGTGCCAAACATCAACAAGTGATGCACCGCCATGCACCAGCGGAGTGTGGGTTTGGAACCGGAAAGAAAAACTAACGAAAGAAGTCGAGACGGGGTGCCATCAAACGATGCGATCGCGTTTGTTTTGCCGGAAAAGGCATTAAAATTTTATTCCGTATGTCAAAGCTAATGGTTTAATTCTTTCATAACAGAATTAGGTTGGCTTGAGTTCTTGTTCAGGGGCGAAACACGAAGGGACTAGCATCAGATCCCGTCTGGATCGTCTATCGGCATGCAGGAACATGCTTATCTAGCTGACGAGTATATTAATTCACAGAAGGCCTGAAAAGTCGGTCCTAAAGACCTGTCCTGCTTTGACGTAGAGCCATCGATAAAGAATGAAATAAATGTCCGCTACGAAGGAGGCATCGTCGATCCATCCCTAAAGATCCATCTGATAAACATGTTTTTCTGTTTGCAGTCGATGTCAATATTTGATCATTTGCACTAAGTTCATGTGTGCCTGCTTTCCCCACCCATATCTCACCCGTTTGAGTTCAACAACCCTGCTTGTGTCCATACGTAGCTTAAGCACTACACTTTAAGACACGATTATTTAACGATCGTTTCAAATTGCTTCGTTCTCCATGTTAATCATCACCGCCGTTCCGAAGGTGGCCACACCATCATGACAACATTTGCTTCGCACTTCGTGCGTTCGTACAGCAACATATTTGATGAAACAATTTCTATAGCCAAACGAAACAAACCGAACAAGAATCGGAAAGGGAAAAAGTCTCACGCACAATGCGTGGTCGAAAAACTCGTACCACAAGTGGCTTTCTGGCTGATGATTATGACTTTAAAGTCGAAAATGAAACTGAAATACAGCTACACAGCATAAAATTATGTTTTTGCTGCCTCCCCCACCCGTTGTTTGGGTGGCGGGGGTGGGTATGCTTTTTTTTCCTCCTTCTTCTTCACCCGTGTTTGGGCTCGATTTCTCGTGTCGGGTGAAAATGAAATCGAGAGTTTTCGAGACGTACATCCGCACGCTGCAGACTTGGCCTGCTGTGTTCGGGTATGAGCTGAGCTGTGTGTGTGTGCTGAGCTGATGTATTCTCCCAGAGAAAGATCGTCGAGGTCAATGCAATCTCGAGTGCGTCGGTACCGATGGCACACCGAACACCAGGCAGTAACGGCGCTTCAGGAGGCTTATGTGAAACATTCGGAGAAAAGAGACAAAGGTTACCAGCATGATTGCTGGGTGATCTGCATTTTCGTGATTTTCACTACATTTTGCGACAACTTATGCTGAAACTTCCATATGGTCCATTGCTTTCATCGCCAGCTAGGGGCTGGAAAGTGGACAACTTTTTATTTCCAATTTTACTGTGCTGCGAATGCTTCCTTTGCTTTAAGCTACAACTGTACGCAAGAAATGATGTTAAAAAATGGCTGTTTTACTGTTATCAACCGTCCTTGATCGTAGCCTTATTTGTCAGTGGTGGTTTTTTTTTTTGTTTTGCTGTTGTTGCGACCACAAAACGAGCATCAAAATTAGTCCACCGAGTGCCAAAATGACAAGAAAGCGCATACACGCAGGGTTGTGTGGTTTCTCCAATTTTTTTGGTTAATACACGTTGCGAAATTGGGACGACGATTTCTTTAGCCACAACACGAAGTTGGCATATTTATTTCGCGATTTTTATTTTTGGAGTGAAAATTTATGATCGTATCGAACGGAACGAAACGAGATCAATCGATGTTCGTGACAGTAGATTTGTTTCTGATGGACCGTATCAAGTGCAGATGACAGATTGTTGATTTAAATGCACGGTTACAATATTAAAGTTGTGCAAGAAAATATATTAAAAATAAATTATTTGACTAAACAAGAAGAAAATTTCTTGCTTTCGTTAGGTCAATTGAATCCTAAGTATGACAAATGAGCGTCTCGATGCTGCCCCTGCGTCCTAACGACGCGGAAACGATTCCCACCCACATCGATTATGATGAATGTGGCGAGTCAAAAGTGGATAATTGATTAGCCGTCACGGCACACAAAGCCAAACTCAAACACATGCTGTTAGTATGGCGACGATAATTGAAACTTCGCTCGGAAATATGCCCCCAAAGCATCACCATTATCCACATAGGAAAATAACTCATTTGCAATATTTTTTTGATTGAGGTTTATAATTTTTTATAAAAATATTTCCACAAATAATTGTTCTCTTGTTTAGAGTGTAAATTAAAACAAGTCTTTAAGATCCCTTTTCCAACAGTCAGCATTTCTTCCTGCACGCTAAATATCGTTTATGCGTTCATCATGTTTATCTGACACAGACTATTTTTGACACCAGTCGCCTTAAATCGAATGAATGCCTTAAGTCGAATGCTGGCGGCACAAGCACGAGATCTGGCGCGGCCCAATCACATGTCCATGTCTTCGCATTTTACGTTCCCCGGGAGACCCGGAGTGTGCCATTTTTCATCCCGAAAATGTCAACCGTGTGTGGTGCGTCTTACACGATTTGTTTTTCACTTCATTCCCCGCACTAGAATCCAACCAGAATTAGAATTCGCGCGCAACAAAAAAGGGAAAAAAACATTGGCGTTGACCAGCCCAGTATTCTCATCCATTAAGTGGTCTTGCTCCCCTACTGCGGGACTCCGATAAGAGTGCCCCGAGTTTTGCAAAATAAATATTCTTCGCACGACAGCGACCACGGGCGACGATCCATCACTCGCCCTTTTCGGTGGGTAGGTATAGTTTGGGTGATTTGCCTTACCACACACAATGGTCACATCTTCCCCGTTCCCAGGACCCACACGTAACCCACCTAGCGGACATACTATCAATCTGCTTCGATCGAAATGCGAAACTTGATTTAAATTCCATCCACACGACTTCGAACCTCTCGGGAAAAGTGAAGCCTGCTAGTGGCCAGATTAAACGCGTAGCCTTACGAGTATAATTAGAACTTCCCTCCCAAGCAGCAGCAAACTGTTTGGCAAACAAGCGAGACGAGAACAGTAGTTTCTCCAGTCCCGCTCGGGCCCCAGCATGCCCCGCGAACAAGCCTCTAACGCCAGCCCTCAACAACATCAACAGCAAAATGGCATAGCAAATTGTCTTCTTCGCTCTTCTACCGGACAACACAACACAGTGCCGCCGTCACATCTTTTGGCACACGCACCCAGTAATGGCGCCTCGAATCCTGTCAGAAGCATCGTACCAGCAACAACAAAAACTCCTGTCCTCTGACATCATTCTCAACCGTCCGAACGTTCGATTAAGCGTTCCGCTCGATGGACTAGATTCGAAACGGGACCAGCAAAAACTGGCACATTAAAGTTTAACAGACTAGTGCCGAACTTTTGCACTGACACAAACCTTTTCCTTGACACTGAAATACCACAACGTTGGGAAGCGAATCTGGTGTGCCGGATTGTGATGATACCCGTTGATAACGGGGCAGCGGGATGATGTTGCTTGCTTTCGCGTCATTTAACCGGCGAGCATCTTCACAATCAGTAAACACGCTGCTTTGTCAAAACTTACAAACCGGGCGTGAGGCTCGTTCTTTCTTCGATTTTCTAATCATCATCTCCGGGAAACGAGCGAGCAGAGCGAGAGTGGTGGACGGTCCTCCAGCAGCTTAGGGAGTAGTTTTTCTCGTGATATTTCTTCCTTCTTTCTGTGGCAACCCTCTGTTTATGTCATTCAGCAATGGCAATGTGGCTGGATGTCTCTCCCTGATTCAACTTCATACACATCGTTAATCTTCTCTTCCACATGTCCCATCGTTTTTTTTTTCTTTCAAGTAAGTTCTTCCCGTCTAGTGCAAGGTACGGCCATAATAAACAACCTAGCATCCGGCTCCGGGCTCCACAAATCGATAGTCACACATTTGTCGTGTCGTGTGAAGGAAGGGTTACGCTGTTTGTAACCCCCAGACGTTCACACATGTTTTCGTTTTAACAGAAACGCAAGACGGAAGGGCGTTGATGTGTTTTTGAAGGCAAAAAAAAAGAACCATATACGCCAACATCCAACCACGATAGAATTGTAACATCTTGAAAGGGTTGAAGTCCATGCTGGAGGTGTTTTATTGCATTACAATCCCTTCGCTATGCGTACCCAACCTAATCCAGTAAGGAAGGAAGTTTAAATATACATGAGGCTGTCCTTCTTCTTTCAAAACTACTGCTCGTGCTCCGTGTCATCGCTTAGGCAGACCTCGTGAGTTGGAAAACTCACGAGACAAGCAGTTTTCCAGCATAGTCAGCCCGAAACGTTCCGGAGTACGGCTGGCCTACTTATGTCGACTCCGGGTCCCGATGTGACACCGGAAGCCGGACGCATAATTTAATGCATAACCCGGGGATGCCCAGCTAGGGATGGAAAATATTCATAAGCAAGCACTTGGTCACTTCTGGCTGCGAGCCGACTGCAATGAGGTTCTGTATCTAGTTTAATATGCCCTCCTTTCTTTCTTCCGTCTTTTAAGAAGGGCTTTCTCACCCTGACCCGGGTAAGACGAAACAGACGAAACAACAATTTTGAGTATTTTGGGCGCATTTTAGGGTGGTCGGGGATAAAGTAAAAAAATGTATGTGCGCCTATGCAACATTTCCTGTGGTCTCTTGGTGGAACACGAACGGTTCGAGTTGTGTGTCTCTAATGCTTATTTTTATTTTTCAATCGTTGTTTTGCTTTCTGACAACCATCCATTTCTTTATGGTCATATCATAAATCAAGCTCGTGTTTCTGGCGAACGATGAGTAATATGCACGTGGAGAATATTTTATTTTCAACACACACGTTCAAAATGTTACTAAATTGTCTGAGTGTGTGTAAGATCGTTTCTAGTTCCTTCAGTAATTCTAGTACTTGAATGCAGAACTCCAATAAGCCTAAGAATGGCCATTAAACAGTGCTTTAGGATCCTTCCAATTTAGTAAAATTCGTGAGAAAACTCCGAGAAACTTTATCCCCAACTTGTATTATAGTGGTTAAACTTTGCTCCAGAGATCAGAGCATCCGTTCAAAAGGTGAAGAATATCCCGGACGAGATAGACGTTGTGATCTAAACTAACCTCCGTACTGACCAATAAATTTGTGTGGACATACCTACGTCAGAGGATCTTCTGTAGCCAAAACGGGATTGTCACTGATTGACAAGGCCCACAAAGGATTGAGAAAACGCGAACATTTATTTCTGCAAAAGAAATGTCCTAGATCACAGGTATGAATCTGACGTTGGAAGCTCCCAGGAAGGGTTTTGACAATACTTTAATAAAATGCTTCTCAAACGTAATCCTTACGTTTATTTATAGAAGTTTCACTGCCGTAGTTATTCGAAATCATTGCATTTTAATGCAGCTATAAATAACTTAAGCCTGAGGATCGCTCGTAGATGTACTGCTCAGTCAAAGTCCTGCTGATCAGTCAAAGTCCTTGCTGAAAAAGATTGTCATATATGATTATTTATTACATAGCAAAAAACTGCAAACGAATTGGCGAATGTTTACCGAGCAAATCATCCCGAAATTAACACATTTTTTTTTCAAACATTTGGATACGACATCTGAAACGAACCGAATGCCATTTACAACAGTACACTGAACACATAAAGAAATGGTAAATGGCGGTCAACGTTCTCAAACCCCCCTCCCACGAACATACAGACTTAAACTTTCTTATCAATTCGTGCAGTTTCTTCAGCTGCTGCAATGTTCGCTTCCGGGATGGCAAAACGTTGAACCACAATACCGCCACCGCGATCGTGTGTAAACATTGCGTTCTCGGGAGAGGCCAAAGCAAACGTCAGTAAGGAGGAAATGTTTGCAGGTTGCAATTTAACCGCCAATGCAACATCCCTTTGTCGAACGTTACGTTAGGAGCGTTGTGTTGCATATGACTTATTTCAGGGTCATCCGTGGTCGCTTTCTCAGTGCGTCCGTTAATGATTTGTAAACACGCGCTGCACGTGGAAGACATACTGCACTCGAAAGAACAGAATACTTTTGTCTTCTGGAATAATCGTAAATCGCGCGAGTTATGTGTGTTTGTGTGACGCTCCGGAGGTCAAAAGCTGACTGTTGATAATCGAAACCCCACAGCATCCGGTCGCCTTTTGAGCACACACAAATGAGCCGCAAGTCTAGCGGAGAACTCGGTTCCTAATGCACAACATGCATGAAGAGGATCGTACATAAATTGTATACTTCGTCTGATGGAAAAATAAAACTTAATGATAGATTTTTCCTTTATCTTTCTAGTTTACCTGTGCCAAAATTCTCCTGCGCCATTTCACGACCACCAGACGCCACACGCTGCCAGTATTCCGGTTTGATCGACAACGGTGTAGCTGCAACCAGTGTGATGAGCTGAAGAAGCAATCCCACATAGCAAGCCGTGATCAGCCGTCTTGTCTGTAGGCTGCGGCGGTGGCTTGCCGTTTTCACAGCAATGCTCATCATTCTAGACGTACGACAATGCAGTTGGCCCGTTTGCTCGATCAGTTGCTGAGGTTGGATGGTGCGTTTTCTTCGTTTCCTTCGCCGTTCATCTTCGCCGTCGCCGGTGGTACACTGGTGCCGTTGGGCCAGCTGCGGTCGTCGACATGGATTAACGATTAGCTCTGCTCCGTTTTGCTTCTTTTCCGCTGTACGATGGTTGGCCTTGTATGCAGCAGCAGCAGCAGCGCGACCAGTGGTGCTGCATCGATCCGTACCCATTATGTTCACGAACTTGCACTGCACGCGGGCAAACGCATCCGGATGCACTACACTTGCGCTACAATAAACTACACTGCTGCAATTGCACTTGCAGCATTGTGGCTACGATACACTTCTTTAACGATGCTTGCAGCGGATGGACATTAGCAGCCACTGCCCGCACGGAACATGGACACATATACACACACAGGCACACGCACCGGACACACTCGGACGACAAACAATGCGTTTTGGGGATACGAATTTCTTAGCCTTTGAGGCGTTTCCGGAACGCTTTCCGAAGATATTCAGATTTTCCACGGCCACTGGACGAACGCACGGCAGAGCAGCACACAGCACATCAACTGAAAAACACTCTAACACGAACGATTATCAGCGGACGCATTTCGCTTCAACAGCGAGGCAGAGATAGTAGTGGAAACAAATCGATGCGAACAAACACACTGCACTTGCACTCTGGCACGGTGCTGCTGCTAACAAAGAGGCACAGTAAAAACACGGCGACAGCCTTCCTCTGCACGTACACAGCGACACGGAGGAAAAGACGCGTGGCCGCGGTAGTTAACGACAAACGAAACAAAGTTACTATCGAACCGTGTACGCGAATTGTGCTGGGCAGCAGCTAAGGTGAAGCATATAGCAAAGCTCTTAATGAACACCGGGACCACACACAGGCTACAGTGCAGTTGCTAGAGAGCTAATATTTCGGAGGAAAAACGCACAGCTACACCCATCCGTCCGATCTGTTCCAGCAGAGAAAAAACAATAACAATGACAAAACAACAACTTCAGACGTTTCCTCCCTTTTCGGTTTTGACGGTAAATGCAGTCCCATAGTGCATTATGGACGTTGCTTTGTCCGTAGTGGAGGCGTTTGCATAGAGCGGGATGTAGCGAAAGATAGAAAGAAAGAGCGATAAGCGTTACTTTGGGCGTGCACACACGTGATCCACTCAGTGCGGGGTGTTGTCAGTTCGAATTTGTTTGGCATAAAGAAAAGTCGTTGACAATACTGCTTTTTAATGTTTGTTGCGAATAACCATACCAATTTCCACATTAAATTTTAGTCAAATAAAGAGTTTAAATTTAAATTTAATAATGTTAATTTAATAATGCTTAAATTTAATAATGTGTAAGTATTAATAAAATATTATGCTGTAAAATTTGAAGCTTTCGTTAAAATTATTATTTGGCACAAGAACCTATTAAAAACTATGAACTGTATCTGTTGGCAGCAGAAGCGAATTGGAGAATGATGTCTAACTCAACTTGACTGATATCTGTCTTCCTAAACTGTAAGCCTTTCTAATTTTCTTTAGTGATATACATTACCAAGGCAAGACAAAGTAAAGCTGAGTTCTCAGCGGGCGTACTTTAAGGCGTGACAGCATTCGTTCATAAATTTAATACATAATGAAAAGTTTTATTTATCAATCGTTTTCTTCTTGGCTTAACGACCTTTTAGGTCACGCCGGACATCGAATTTCTAACTAGACTCGCCGATTCCACACAGTTGCATAGTCAGTTCTCACAACTAGTGGCAAAAAAATAATCAATCGATCCCATGTAGTTGGATAGTCAGTCCTCACTTCGGGAAAGCACTCCAGATGGGATCTGAATCCCGGTCTTGTCGGTGGAGGTCGGTTATCGAATCCCACCCGGACCCATGCACAATTACGAATAACACAATTTCCACTCATCTAAAACATCATTCTCAACATAGATCGTCAACAAAACGCAAATAAAAACACAATTCTCTTTACGAACTCTTCAGCATTACCTATCGGATATGACTAGAAAAAGTGAGTGTGTGTTGTTTATTGCCATGAATATCTTACACCAAATACCTTACGCATTAAAAAACCGGGACGAAGACGACATTTATGTAAGAGAGCACATTATTGTTCGTTGGTGATTTCGTTTGAGCAAACGGGAAGAAGCCTCGCTAAAATGGACGCTGTCGGTGCACGGGGACTGGTGGAAGTGGAGCATGCCGATGAGTCCCTGGTACGATTCGATACTCGATCGTTACCGGTGGTCCGTGCGCACCCTGATCCTGTGGTCTAGCCACGGTAAGCACTCGGATGCCAGCGTCTGGTTCCGTTTGCCAGGAAGATCCTGCGATCGGTCGATATTGTTGATCGTCACTGATGTCCCGCGTAGATGAGTGGTACTTTGGAAGCGATATGTCACGTGCTGCTATTGGTGTGGCCGTTTTGATCGGTTCACGAAGGCTTGTGCCACGTACTTTGCAACCACGCCAGTGTCCACGTCCCCAGTGAGACATGAGCCCACCACGTAAGCTACGGACATAGGCAGCAACCGTTACCAGGACAGCAAACACTACCAACGTAAGTGCGGCGAATGTAAGTAAGTCCCGTAAAGCTCCCGTGTCGGTAGAGGCTGGTCCACTGTCAAGTGATCCTCCAACGCCCGAATGTTCGCAGTAAGGTGGATCGTACCCCAGCTGACAATGACAGTGTCCTTCGCTGTTACATACACCTCGCCCAAAGCAGTTGTGTGCGCACATCTTCCCTCCGAGGCCATACTCATTCAATCGTTCCACACTTTCACACCGCTGTCTGTAGCACATCCGGCCATCGCCACAAGGTGCCCCATCCGGTACGAAAGCCGGATGACGCCCCTGCCCATCACCGAGATCTACGTACGCCGAACGACACAACACATGGCGCATTGTCTCATTGCCCTTCTGCACACTGTACCGTGAGTCACCGTTATATTCTCCAAGCTCCAAAACTTCGTCCTGCTTGTGATGATGACAAAACAGCAGTCCACACATCACATCGGCCGACGCACACTTGCGGAAACTCTCAGCCGGCCGACCCTCGTAGCCACAGTTACCGTACTTCGTACCCTTAGCATTCGCCTCATAGCATGCTTCACTGGCCGCATGTCCCGAGGGACCCCACAACGCCCGACATTGGTCCGTTCGCGTCCTGCAGCGTCCCGCAATGCAATGAGCCTCCCCATCTGCACACGGTTCCGTATCTCGTCGATAGACATCCGGTGGACAGAACTCGTTCCGCCCGGTACAGTACTCGGGAAGATCACACTGTCCCCGCGCATTCCGACACGGGACTGCAGGTTCACGCAACTGACACGTTTCCAAATCACAGCACTCACCCGTGGCACACTGTGCCCCTTCCCGTAGCCTACAAGTCCGTGCATCACAGCATCGATTCTCACACGCCTCCTCTAGCCCACAGTCACATTCCTCTCCCGGTTCCACGAACCCATTGCCACAGCTCTCGAAGGCCAGATAGTTCGGTCGGTTCGATAGACAATGATGCAAACCACGGCCGAATGCCGTGGTTAACTGTTCCAAGCTGCAGTTGCTCCAGTGCTGCAGCGTAAGCCCTGTCACGGTGCGGGTCATGATGCACTTCCGATCCGGACAGGAACAATCGCCATCCTCATCGTGCTCCATCGTGAAGCTGTGTCCCATCTCGTGGGCCAGCGTACTCGCCTGTATCGCCACATCGTCCGTGTGTACACGTACGATCGCACCCGAGCTACGATCCGAGCACATGCCGCCTACTTTAGCTTTTCCGATCACATTATCCTTAAACTCGATCGCCGTGAGTAGTTGGGCGTGATCGTGCGGATGATCGTGCAGCAGTGTGGTGGAACGGTACGAGAGGAAGCTGTTTAGCGTTTCTTCCGCACGGGTAGACACGTTGATGAGATCCGCATCCTTCCAAATCACAACATCCGTAAGGGCGATGAAGATGTTAAGCGGGTTATATAGCTGGAAGAGAGGATGCTGGAGTTAGAATTCGAGTGAGAGGAGAATTTGGAGCACTCTACATACCATGTTGATATGGTTAACGAGGGTAGCACAGTACTGGTACACCTTCCACGTGTCCTGGTTCAGCTTACGAAACAGCGAATTGTCTACGACGAGCAGCAACTCCACGTAGTTCGAGTGTGAGTTGGCTTGATACGGGCCTTTGAGTGTGCTGAAATGGTTCCGTTTTGTACGATATTTCCTCACTCGGTGGTGTGGTGGGTCCACCAATCTGTCACACGTGGAATAAGTAAAACGATTCTCATTAATCTAACAGTTACTAAGCGCTCAAAATAGCTTACCTTCGAATAAAATGAACCCCAGCCGTGCTATCGTACTCGATACGGAATGTTCCTTCCGGTAGACGTACTGTCCCCCGGATGCGACCATCGCAGTTGATAATTTCGGTTGACGAGTGGCCATCATGTCTGGTTCGGGGTTGCGTCACAACGCGATACTGCTGACATTCTCCAGTCGCCCGTCCATGACTCTGGATCAGCGGCAGCACCGTGACCTTGCCAGTCAAATTGAAGGTCAGTGTGACCGTGTCCTGATTCTGTGACGGTACCAGCAGAGGGTAAATCGGATTAGGGAGTTCATCGCTGGCACTGCTAGCTGCAAGAGAGTGGCAAAAGCACAGAAGAACAATGATAGTGCGAAGGTGGAATTAAGACCACAGCTCAAGAGAAAGTGTTTAACTTTAATTGCTAGAGTTTAAGAATGCAATAAAGCGCAACTGGCGCGATTTAGGCGAGCACGTGTGAGTGTCTTGATGCTTTTGTGTCCCCATCCCATGGGTATCATCGAGTCTTCTTGGTGATAATTTTCAAACCAAAAACATGCAGCATAAGGTAAACAATTTCATCACCACATTTAAATTCAATTTTGTTGACCTACATGGCACAGTTTAAGCTTTGTCTAAGTCAACTCTTCACCACACTTTTTGCCCAAAATCGATCAGAAAAAAAACTTTTCCTAATGCCAAAACTGAGTCTGCCGCATGCTTTACCGATACACCCCAACAAGTCCCACAAGATGTGCGTGACTAACCGACACTCCATCTTTGGTGCAATTTTCACATTTCAAAATGGGACAAAAAATTATGAGATAGCAAAAGCTGGGACTTAAGTCAGAAAAAACGGGGCACGAGTCTAGTGTTCTTTGTTGTCTAAGGGATGAGCTTGACTCATGGGGAAGCAGCATGCTTTTTTTTGTTTTGTTTCCTCGACCAGAACGCAGACATTTTATTGCAGTTTGATGATTGCGAATGCGAGAAATGCACTTCCAAGGAGTGCGGTGAGCATGAGAATGTGTGCGAATCTCGCAGGAGCAAAAATATGCTCTTTCTCACACTCCGTGCATGAGAAGAGTGCGAGTGAGATGAGATCAGGATCAGCTGTTTTTAACGAACGCTCGACGGATGAGATTAAATTGCATAAACTGATGGGGATGTAGCAGAACAAAACAAAAACCATGGAGAATCCCCAAATGACGATTAACAAATCGTTATCTTGAACAGATTCGGTGTTTCGCCCCACTCTCCTTTTTTACCTTTTGGTACTCGGCGCACCATGTCTGAGGGGGGCGCACGTATCATCAACATAAACGGTATGGGGGCATGTTTTATGAATGCATTTCAATTGATTCGAGTGTGCACATTAGTGTGGTTGTAGTAGCAGATCGTGTGATTTGTGTGAAACAGTGAGACGGGTTTGTTTCTAAGATTGTGCTACATTGGTAGATTGCAGTCGTGGACGGTTGATCGGTTTTATGATTGCCATCGCACCAGTGCAATGCGAATTTTGCTAACGCACGCATTAAGAGCTCTCAGAGGACGATTTCGAAGCAATTTATGGCGGTTTGGCTATTATTGACCACTTTATGGTAGAGTATTGATCACATGAGAATCTTGACGCTGGATATTTTTAACAAAGAAGGGATTGATAATTTAATTTTTGACTTAAAACCTTCATACTTTTCGTATTTGATATTTCGTACAAAATTACACATATTTCTGTGTTTTTTTAAATATTTTAAACTCACTATTGAAGTGTTTTTAGATAGAAAAAATTTGAAAAACTTGTTTTATAAAAGCTGAATAACTTTTCATTGTCATTCTACACTTATTGATCACTCAGAAAAAAAAGCACAAAACATCTAGATGGGCAAGATAACCATCTGTATAAAATCATCGAAAATTATGGAAAATCTGATCACATGTTTTATTAGTATAGGCTAGTAAATGCGGTCCACCAGTTCGTCCTCTTTTGGACCTTTTTAAATTGAGCCTTAACTCCTTTCTGGCTTTTACCTCTTTGCGTTTCTAGCATTTGACGTGTGTTACCGGTTAAAGTTTAGTATTGCTGAGGGGCTCATGTAACCATAATGCTCCTTTTGGTCACGAAACTTATTGCTTATTCCACTCTATCCGCTGGCCATCTTTTTTGGAACTTAACTCACTTGTAAGTATATACCAACCTGCTTCTCTGTAAAGCTGCAAAAAGTGTATGGTAGGCCTTTGACTATTTACTTAACTTAACTAAATTTCATTTTGTTTCAATACAAAGAAATGGGTATTTTTTATACACAAAACAATGGAAACAAAAGAGAGTTTTGAAAAAAAAAAACATTAAAATATCAAAAATATCTCAGCACAAAACAAAACTCAGACAAAAACGAACCCAAAAATATACAAAAAAGTATAAAACATACCTCGTGATAACATAACAAAAATACCTTGAGATACCCAGTAAGACGCAGGTCTTATACTTGCTGCACCAAAACGATGACAAACATTGAACATTCGAAAACCAGATGCCTGATCGCGCTCAATCGTGAGACTGACAAGTGTCCTGGCGCGCTGAGCACCATAATTTTTCCTCCATTTCTTGCATGACAAACTATATGTCTACGCTGTGGTCCTAGAAGCTGGTCTATTTTAAACAAAACCGCGTCTCATTACAATCAAAAGTCTGTACGCCAAGTACAGAGCGCGCGCATCGTGCAGCACGTGCTTTTTCTATCGTCTTCGTCGTCTCACATTGCGCTGGGTTTGGTACCGCTTACGTGCCACACGTGCTATGAAACCAATTCAAAACCAGACCACCCAACACATCCACCCACATACAAATGAAAAACAAAAAAACAAACAAACAGAAAAGAAACAGATCGCCTCGCGATAGAGCGAGAGAGTGCGTGTGTGTGTGTGTGTGAAAGAAAAAGTTGATCGTAAACCATTCCCGGGCACTGACTGGGAGCTTTGATTGTAGCGAAGTTAGTGTTTGCATTATCAATATTGTTATTATCCTTTCTTGGAAGCTAGGAGCTTAGGTTGGGTGGTGGATAACGATGGGGGTGAAAGACAACACAGCGAAAGAGAAAAAAAAACACTTCTTACGGTTGAGTTCCTTTCGAAGTCAATAAGTTTGGGCGAATGAATTTGTTCCCCAAGCAAACTGGAAGCTTCTTCGGCTCGTGTCTCTCGAACCCTTCCAAGGTGGTGGGGACAGTAGATAGAAAAAGAGCAAATTGCTACAAATATCCCTTCGGTCCAAATGAATAAGCTGCTGCCATTGCGAACACAGCTGGGGACATTTGAGGCATTTCTTTTTCTTCTTCGAACTGAAGGGAAAGCTTTACAACCAGATGGCTGCCGACGCCGACGCCGCCGAAATGTCCTTACTGTGATGCGAATAGCCAAGAGGAGAACTTCTGTTGGTGCTATGCTTCTTTCTGTATATGCTGTGATCAAAAATGTGTCAATAGCAGCAGTACACCACGGGCACGGGCCAGTAAGTTTTCAGCTTTGGTGTTGATGAAATGCAAACTCCCAATCGTTCTATAAGTAAGTTCTCCCGATGGGGGTTTCTACACCGAAACCTTAAGTGTTGCAGAGGAGTTTTTGGTAATCGGTCCTTCCATACAAATCATCTCTGGCCAGTGATGTACAACAACCCGAGCAATCGCCAGAAAAAGGGTTGTCTGCGAAACATCAGCTGCTCACTTTAAACCTGATCTATACGCTCTTCATACTTGAGATACGCGCATTTGAAGATGGTTTTAATTTTAGCCAACCCCCGTTGTTCAACGACGCCGATGCATTCGATCGACGGTACGTTTGTGACGTAGCAGGGTGTAGCAACAGGAATAAAATGTGTTCTTTCTGTTTGGTACGGGGGTTTGGCAGCACGAAGCGGTTACTCATCGGAAAGGCCTGCCATCGGTGTGTTGCATTAATCGCATGAAGCGTCATAACCGGAAACGGGATACACGCGGTTTCGGAACTTCCGTAACGATCGACTTCATTAGCATGTGAATATGAGAGTACGTGAAAGACCTCGGCCCACTAACGGACGGTGCCGAATTGAAGAAGGATTTCGTCAGGGGACAAGATAAAGATTGTTTTAATATATTACTATTAAAACGAACACTTTCAAACCCTTTTTAAGTAATTAATCCAGCTCATCCTTTTAAGAAACAATCATCTAGAACTTTCTAGCCTAAAAGGGAGGAAAAAATTGGTTTATCTTTTAATAACATGTTAAGCAGGGGACAATATTAAAGATGTATGATGAAATAAAAATGAGTAAAAATTTATTTAACTACTGCATCAAATTAATGAAGAAATGTCTCGTAAAATTTTAAATTTGCCAATTTTTATCTTATTTATTCTTTGGGTTATCTCCTACATACTCGGCCGCCAATTTTTATCAATAATTCCAAAAAAATAATGCATAAATCAATAAAAATCTTGGGAACGTCTTGAACTTTATATGCCTTGTCTTCTTGGCTTAACGACCTGTTAGGTAGCTCATGTCGACCATCGAATGGCTTACTAGACTTATCTGTACCACGTAGTTGAATAGACAGTCCTACGGGGGATCATTCCAGAGAGGATTTGAATCCCGGTCCTGTTCTAGTGTGAATACCGGCGTCACCTTTATCACGCCTAGAACTTTGTAGGCTTATATTTTTTAAATACGTTTTCCAAAATCTAAGAAATGTAGAAATAAAATTTAAATTGATAGCTTCCGCTCCAATATAAGTTTTGTTTCATGTATTAGCTATCTTCAAAGCTGGTATAGTTTGGATTTTCAAGCAGGGGCAGATCATGGTATAAGAAGTCCCCCATAGATCTTTCTATAAGTAGCAATTTGGACACAGCATTGCCCATAGCAATCATTGAGCATTTAGAGGGTTCCGGAACATAGTTAGGAAGCCCCTTCGAAAGTGGGAAGGATCTGCTCCATTGAAGGCAGAGACATCATGAGCACTCCGCCTCGAAAGGTGTGTTTGATCCACCACTGGTTTCAAACAAATGAAAATATATTAAGAAACTCTCTGAAACCTTGAAAAGTTCTAGTTAGCATTGTATACCACGAGTCAGAAGTAATTCTACCAGAATTTTACTAACATCAATTGTAGCGAAAAAATCTTTTTTCCCGGTTGATTAAAAACAATTATCGTATTTGACGGATTAATTAAATAGAGGATCAACTATATAATTGAGTAAACTTACCCTTTACCCTTAGAACCCAAAAACAAAACAGAATAACTACACAGCACGGCCAGGAAAGGTTTCCTATCGCTCACATCGTACGACAAATGAGCTATGCGATCGTTTTTAGTTTAATCAGTCGCCTTCCACTTCCATGGAAAAAGTTTTGTTATCATCGCCAGCGGAAGTTAAGTGACACAGAAAACGACAACAACAACAACAGAACAGAATAATCCCTTTTCCGCTTTTTATTCTATTGAAAGGCACGGTACGAAGAACAGTTTTAATGAGTATTTACATGTTTGAAATCAAAATATAAAGTAAACAATGCTATGCTAAACGAAAATAAAAAGCATGGTGATAAGCTTCCTCCGGTGTAAATGGTTAGGAGGAGGACTCACGCTCACCCTTTTGTGTCGGTAAATTTCCATCGATGCCATCATCCTGTCGATGGTGTTGATGTGTTTTATGATTTTTTAATCCTTCCAGCGGTATCACCACAAGTAGAAGCGGCAGTAATACTATCGATAACGACCAAACTAATGACGACGGCATTCCCAGTGCCCTTCGTCCAGCCATGTTGTCGCGTGGTTGTCTTACCGGCGCGGGAAATATCACAGAAAATCACTCCCCGTCGATTGCTTCTTGGCAGTTGGGTATAGGGTTTTTTCGGAATCGAAAGCAAAAAAAAAAACATTTATTGGTGCTAAGGTCGCCTCAATGGATTTGCTCGAGCGATCGAGATGGCGGGCATCACTTTTGATTTGGCCATGGACACTACAACCGTCGTCCAACCGTCCGACTTACGGTTTAACAGCACCCTAGCATCGTCGCGTGCACACAAACTAACCCACTTCACTGGGTTCTTCACGGTTCGCACTTTTGCCGGTCCGCGATTTGACCGCGATTTTCTTTTAATAAACTGTTGCCGCGAAGTTTTCCCGCAAAGCACGCCGGTTTCACTAGTAATATGATTTTCCACCGCACCGCACTACAGCACTGAGCGTCCCACGCAAAACATCCCGTACAAGCAGTGCGAATGTGTCACGAGACGAGAGTACGAGCCCAACGTTCTGACGCCGCGTCCGGTTACAGCACGACTGACCTGACTGTTGCGAGCACTGGATGCGCCGTGAATGGAGCGGACAACCGTCTACTACTGGCTGCTCGAATACGCGAACACGCGGCTACCCTTATAGCCAAGGGTAGTTCGTGCCCTTTGTGATGGTTGGGGCGCGACAAGCAACAGTGCACGCTTTTGTCTGCAAAAGGATCGGCGAACACAGCACGAACACATTCTTGGAAGCTGGTCCCGAGACCGGGCGCGCTTCGAGCCACAGCTGGCCAACATGTGCACAGTAACGGTCGGCTCTTGTGGGGTAATGGAGCAGCGCTGGATACGAGTGCTGGAGATAAAAAAAAATCTTACGGCAACGCGTTGTGTGAAATTCGCTCGTAAAATGCGTGTACAGCGTGTGAATGAACGGTTAGATACACACTCTTCCCTTTCCCAGACGGCCACCGACAACCGGCAACTTCCATGTGTGCGAGGAGACGCTGCTGAATGCACCATGTTAGTAAGGATTTTGTTTCTTTCTCGCTAGATTATTTTCTTCTAAACATCACACGAATGTTTTCTGTTGCCTTACCGGGGCAACATCATGTTATCCAAACATGGACGAACGAATCGTGCGTCGGATGGTGCGAATCTGGCTACAGGTCGGGCACACTCTAATGCACTCCCCTGGCTAGTTACTGCATCACTGCAGCGGGAGGTCACTGATCAGTGGTGATCTTTTATGTTGCGGATAAAATGGGAAAAAAAAAAGATTTACGCTAGCTTACGATCATCATCGGGTTGGAGTTGATTTTCTTTTACAATTAATAAATTAATTGTAGCAGAAGTATGGCAAGTATGGAGAAACGAGGTATTTCTCTTTTTCCAATATGGAAAACAACTTGCACAAAATATATTTTGTTGATATTTTCAATTTCTAGACCAAGGATTTCCCATCTTCGATTGAAGGGCTGTATTGACAGCGATATGACCGATGCAGGCCGGTATGGGGAAGAAAGTTCTGTCCGAATTTGCGACTTCTTGGAATAATTGTTCAATTGTTCATCTCTGTATTATTATTACAATTTAGATAATAACAGATCGTTTGTAATTTAATTTTTAAACTCCAGATTAGTGTTGTGGAAACTAAGCCACAGCGGGTGATTGATTTAAATCTTTCTGAAAGAATTTTTACATCGCTTTTGTGTTTCGAATCTCAATGAGTTTTTAAATTTCTCTCTGGCTGCTATCAACTCCTTTGAGAGTGAGTTTAATTATAACGACTTCCAAAAGAGTTCTTAAAAGATTTGAAGCCCAGTAGGGAAGATTTAAACCGTTGGTTTTATTCTTGAAGGATTTTCTGATTGATTAATGAACGAATTATTAGAAAAGATCAGTCATTTCTACTTCGTACGACATCGTTAGCATAAAAACAATTGTAAAAATGAAACTCAAAAATTAATTTCTTCAACTTTTCGCCTGGTATTTTTATGCTTTTTCCAGTTTTCAGATATCACAAATAAAACAATATACAATTGATGAAATTATTCTGTAAGTTGTAATTTAATTTCTTTTAAAAATAAATTGTAATACTGAAAACCAAACCCTCCACCCGTATATGGTGTACTGGGGCGGTTCAAAGTTCTCTTACGTTATGATATATCTTCGTGAGTCATTCTAGTTCCTGCTGAATGTGAATCACTGCTGATTACCAGTAATAGTGCAGCAGTTGCATTGCATTGTTTTATAAAATTGACTTTTTCTGCTCATTTTCTAGTTGTCTAGACGATTTCTACAGGTCACGTCGGCCACATAGTTCAAGGCAGTGAGCACTACAATGGAGCGGTCCGGAAAAGATTTGAAACCCAGTCCCACCGTGTGAAGATGGATTACGCTTTTGTCTTCATAATCGAGCCGCCGTTTGATTGTACAATCTATTATGATGTTTCATATAAATGTTTTCAAAAAAGCTTCCCATATCATATCATCATCTCCATAGATCGCAGCAGAACATGTTGGGTCGTATGGATAATCTTTCGAAAAGACATCATAAATAAAGCAAAGCTAATTTATTGAAAAAAAAGCAGAATAAATCTCTTCAAAATAAGTACAGCTCCACCGTTTGCTCTCCATTAGAAAATCCAAACCCTGGTCAACAAAGAGAATCCACCTGGAAATTGATCGACTATCGGAATCCCGATTTGAATTTCTGCAACATTAGCCCCCTCATCGTGGACCAAACGCTTCTTTAATGCTCTCAATAAACTCCCATTCTAGTGCATTAACAAGTATCGCCGTAAAAACTAAAATAAAAC